>NC_041399.2:104267095-104964595 GCF_900747795.2 Erpetoichthys calabaricus | reverse complement strand
ATGGACAAAAAACAGGTTCCAGTTATGACCATTATGCGTAGAATTTCGAAATGAAACCTGCCTAACTTTTGTAAGTAAGCTGTAAGGAATGAGCCTGCCAAATTTCAGCCTTCTACCAACATGGGAAGTTGGAGAATTAGTGATGAGTGAGTCAGTCAGTCAGTCAGTCAGTCAGTGAGTCAGTGAGGGCTTTGCCTTTTATTAGTATAGATAAAGTGTAGAGAATATTCATACGTGCTCAGAGAAACTTGTTAGTTGTATGTTTTGCGCAATTTGATTAGTAAGAAGGAATTTTTATGTGTTTCATAAAAAGTAATTTTTTCTGAAGAAAAAAATCAGCATTGAAAGAATTAATACCTGCTAATGTAATTATTAAAGAAGAATAGTGTTTCCAAGCCTGTGAGATTCATAGACTATCTATTTCTAACTTATACTACAGAAACTGTGGTTATGCACTCATCCATTCTATTGTATGTTTTCATCGGCCCTGTTTTAATAACTAAAACCCACTATTAGTTGGGTAAGTTTTGTCTATGCTGTACACTAAATATCTGACACAAGATAACATCCACATAAAACTCAGGTTGTTAAATTTTTCAGTACCCACACAAGACCTTTTAATAAAATGTGCTTATTTGAGAACCCTTGTTAGAGAAACATCAGCACATGTTAAGACACCGCCGGCTGCCAGCTTTCTAAGATAATACAACAGCACAATGGTTTTTACAGCTTATTAAAAACAATTTCAGCTTGAACTATAATTGTACCCAACTATTTGAAAATGTGAAGCTTTCTTTTTTAAAGAAAAGCAGCAGAAGGCAAGTTTAAAAAATGCAAAGGTTTTTCTATAATAATAAATCTTCTTTGAACTGACTATGAGGTTAACATCTCAAGAAGTAAAAAAGTACAACTCTCCCTTGTTTGCCTGCCAATAAAATATTGATAGCTCAAACAATAAAGCATAGTGCATGATGATAGGTACATGTAACCCTGTCTCATTTAATAACATTGTTAATATTTAATCATCCTTTAAGTAATTAAATTCCTTTTGACAGGAGGGAGCAGTAGGAGCCCACCGGTTTATTTCATTTCATTGTTTCGTTTACATTTTCCATCATTCTCTTTAATTTTGCCTCCAACAGAAGTCAAGCATTGATTGTTGAGTTGTCTGTCATTATCATATTTATCTGATTGGTTTATGGGCGCAGTTTTTCAGGATTAGCCATGATACATACAATTACAATTAAGTATCATTGTTTTATGAATTTCACCAGTTCAGCAACTATGCCATTTGGAATATCCAGAATTTCTCTGACCCACAACAATATTTCTCAATTAAAATTTGAAGATGATCTATGTTATTCCTTTTAACGTGCAAGCCTGAAATGTTCAAGTGTTACATAGTAAAAAAGAGAAAAAAGAACTAATCAACAGCCTTTTTTATTATCAGTTTTATCTTTGCAAATAAAACCTTGGTTCGGAGTTTTAATAAAATAAAATGTAGTTTTAGAAGCAAGTTAATATTAATGTTTGATCTGATCTCCACTGAGATTTATATTCTCACTCCACAATCTGGAGCAGAAGATAAATGAGTGATATTAGGGAGAATGGATTTCCTTATAGAGCACACAGAGATCTGTGAGCTGTTAGACTTGCCAGCGATTATCATTTAGTGTTTAATTCAGACCTAGTCCTGTCCTTTTTTTCATATTATAAAGTTCTTGTAATGGATAATATGGATTATAAGGCAAATAAAGCAGCAAGAACCCGACAGAACTGTAGCTGGCAGTGTATTGTCTGAAGTGCTCAGTGCCCTGTTAGTGTACAGTGTTCATCTGGTCAAGGGTAGACTATTATTCTTATCTAACAGATGGCATTACAGAAACTCAGGAACTACTGGGTCTTCTTTAATTTATAGAGTAGCATTCCGTCTATTAGAGAAATAATGTGCTCCAGATCCTTTAAATAAAAAAAAAGAAAAGGATCAGTTGTGAAATGGAACTAAGAGTCAACAAAGGGCACTGTAACCTGCCAAGGCTTTATTAAAGCTATCATGACCCGGGATATAATTCTAGAAAGGTTCTAGAATTAAATTGTGTGGATTAACGAAGCCACAGTGCACAATAGCTTAATAAATTAATAAGAAGAGATAGAGGCAAGGATACTTTTTTTTTTGTTCTTTATTTTGCCTTATACAATTTCTTGCGTTAGGAATTTGTTAGTTTTTGCATACCCCTTGGGGTCAGAGCACAGGGTCAGCCATTGTACAGTGCCCCTGGAGCAATTACAGGTTAAGGGTCTTGCTCAAGGGCCCAGCAGAGTAGGATCTCTTTTGGCAGTGATGGGTATTCGAACTGGCAACCTTCTGGATACCAGCACAGATCCTTAGCCTCAGAGCAACCACTCTGCCCCTTTACTAGCCTGGAAAGTTAAAAAGGGAAGATGAGGAGCAACAAACATTGCAGCCATTGGCTCATTAATACAGAAGCAAAGTGACGCCAGAGAAAGCAAGCCATATAGGAGATGCTTGGGTTTTGCAAGAAGTCAACTTATTACTAGTTGTTTAACATTCACATTTGCATGTGCATGATGTTTAAACCCATCCAGCAATGTTTCCAGCGTCACATTAAACGTTTAACCACACACAATCTCTACTGGATATGTTGTTGAGCAGGAAAGAAGGCAGATAACTTTTGACCATAGTTTTAAATGCCAACTTTTCATTGTTCTTCTCATTAGTACATGCAAATGAAAAGACAAAAAATGATTTAGTGCCTAAATCTGAGGGGCCACAGTGATTAGTGAAAGTGCCTCATGGATCTAAAACATACAGGGACGTTAAGTTAATTGGTGATTCCAAACTGGTCCTGTCTGAATTAGAGAGTAGACTCAGTGCTTCCCCTAGTTGCCTTTAACCCTGTATTGGCTTAGGATGGTTTGGGAAAGACATGTTCTGAATATCTGAGTCTCTTAAATGTTGCATGTGGTTAACACCCTTCAGTCCCCTTCCTATCAGGCTCACATTTTTGAAAGTGAATTCACATTACTGCAAAAACAGAATTTGAGTGCTTGGCATATTTTTCTCTTTTGCAAACTACTGTATTCGGGGACTGTGTATATTTCATATTTCTAAATAGAAGCACATCTTGTAAATATCATTGCAATGTGTTTTACAAATTAATAAATCAAACTGGTACTAGTACAAATATGCCAGGGGTGAAATCACTGCATGGTGACTGTCTTTGTTGATTTTGAATGTACAGTATGTGGACAGGATAGGCTCCAGTACCACCATGACTATGTATTAGTATAAAATATTTAAAAAAACACATACAGATAAAATTTGTTCATTTAGTCCATTAGTTCCTTCATTACACCTTTTTGTTTATTTACAAAAAAATTAACATTAATATTCTAAAATGCTAGTGAAATTACAATTTTAAAGTATGACTCAAGATGTATGCTTAAATGTGCTATGATGTGCACTCATATCTTTTGTACAATTGGTCCTGCCTTGAGTGAAATGCTGTGAAAAATTGTTCCCTGTTGTGGAAAAAGCTGGTATAGATAATGGACAGAGAGATGAGTAATGATATACAAAATAAATGTACCAGTCAGTAAGACTATACAGTAGTCCATTCAATTACAATATAAATCAATTTATTAATGTTTAAATTTTGGCGCAAGAATACGATTTTTTTTCACACACCAAAAGAAAATGTGGTTAGTTTCAGTGGTTAAAAAAATTAATAAATGCTTTATTGAATATGGCTGACATATTCTAATAAGTCAGTGATGTGTGAATAAAACTCCTTTCAGAGTGCAATTTTTGCCAACACAAGATGACATAGTTAAAGCTTGTTCCATGGCATTCTTCAAAAGGTAAATGTAAGAGTGATCACCAACAAAGGCCGCCACAGACTGTATTGTCCTTTGGTATCTCTTTCCATTAACTATTAATGCTTACATTTTATGGGGAGTTCAATTTCTTGTAGGAAGGATCTGAACAAAACAGAGGAAAACATGAAAGGAACATGAAACCTGTGAAGCATCCATGCATGCATTATAATCTAACTCATACTGCAAGCACTGGCTTGGTAGAACTGATAGGCTTCGATCTCAGATTCTTTATGCAAAATATTGTCCTTATACAGAAACAATATTAATATGAAATATAATTAATCAAAAAATCAGAATTAGTGTAAGCTGTCTTAATTCCATCTGTTCTAAAGAAATGCTATATGTATATATACTAGGGGGCTCACTTCGCTCGCCAACTCCCATGGCCTACGCTATGCGCAAGCCACTTCACGTCTCTGCCGCTCATGTTGTGAAGAGGGGGCATGAACACACCCCAAGGAGACACAGTCACTCTTCCGAAACCTCCTCTTAAACAGTGATACAATGGGAAACAAATACATTTTTTTTTACCTCCTCTTTGCTCGATCAGCTGCTAGCTTGCTGCTGCTGCCATACCCCATGATCTGCATCTCCCATGGTGCTTCGAACATTTAAAAGCCTGTACAGCAGCTGTCTTTGTCATCTACACTTTGTCTTTTATTTCCGGTCCCGGGTGCGGTTAAATCTCTTTGCACAATGTCTAGTCTCATGGGACGTGAATTCTTGATATTTTACTTTATAATTTAAAAACAGAATAATCTAAAAAGATCACATTAAAGCTCGATAAATTCTGAAAAGAATGATACCAAACGTATATATGTAGGTTTTAAAATAAATGTGACAAAAAATGTGACATAAAAAGTCACATGTGTCATGTGTTTTTTGTATTATTTGATAATATAACATTTTTCTTTTTTTTTACCACAGCCATAGGCAGACAATAAAATGCCAACACCGAATAGCATTTTACTTTAACTTATTTCAAACAGCCATGACATTTACAGGCTGCACATTAAGACTGCCCATGGAATGAATTGAATGTTTTTACTTTTGGGATTGTAATTTCTGGTGGAAGAAAATGACTGCTGGTAGCATAGCATGGAAGCTTCTTAAACAATATGGCTCCTCCATATTTTAAGGACCAAAGATATGAATCAGTATCGCTGCATTTAGGCCTCCGAGTTGCACAAAACAAAGCTATGAGAAATCTGGGCAAAGAGACTTTTATTCTGGCTCTTGATGAAACAGTATGGTAGATTTATTCAGTATTGGAGCCTTATTCAAACACACAGCAAACTTGACAACTTCTTAGTTGTTTTGTTCCATTGGCGGTTCCTTTAGATTAAAAGAACTCAAAGGTGTATCCTCGGACACATTCAGTTGAAGGGAGGCAGAAGCGGATCTGCAGGCTGTCTGCATGGGAGACTGAACAAAATACTGGGTAAGTGAGCTCGCTGTAAAGCCATGTATGACTTACGTGCTATTGAGTGCAGCTGTACGGGTAAATTTTAAAGCTGTTTGAAAGTGTCTTTTCTCTATGGCTGATTCACCCCCAGGGAATGAAAACATATGAACAATCGGTCACAATATATGCTGATTTATGTTCCATGATGAAATTATTGACTTGGGAAAACAGGTTAACTCTGACCAGTCAACTTATGAAGACGGATCTGACCTGCTAAAGTTTAAGCATCTATCCTAGTTGATTAAAATTGTATTTATAATAGAAGTTTTTGATCTCACACCAGAACGTTCATGTTAGCACGGCTGAGTTTTATTTAGAGTTAATACAGTATGTGATGGAAACTCATGCCCAAATTAATAAAAAGTTTTCTGGCAAAAGCAGGTATAAGGTAGGTAACAAATTTGGCATAGGGTTCCAGTACATCATAAAGCACAATCACACTCACACCTACACTTCCTAATTAAACTATTAGTTTGTCTTTTCTGTGGGAGGAAATTGGATTTATTTGACAAAAGCCATACAAACGTGAAGTCCAAATTTTTAAATAGCTCATATAGCTGTGGTTGTGTTCCTCTGCAGAAGATTACCAGCTGCTTTGGAGATACAAGGCTTTTTTTTCTTTCCCTCATATAACTCAAGAATTTGAAAAGTAGTAACTGCAAGTATTGTATAAGGTGTTTTACATAATATCTTATTATTAAGGATTTTACCTGTCAATGCCAAGTGATTCAATTATGCAAAATTTTTATTGGATTTTAATACATGAGCCATCCTTATTAAAATTATTTATGTATATCTACTACTTTTAAAATATATCTGCAGTTAGGTTTAATTATTAATATGAGGACACTATAGTCATTTTTTTACATAAATGTCTTCTTTCTAAGCCTCAAAAACCTAATTAATCCAGAACTGACCAGCTTAAGCACTCAAGAGAGAAATATTGATGTAGCCTAGAACCTTGCCAAAATAATAATATAACTAATAATATATATATAAAAAATAATATTTTTTAAATAAGCACATCCAAAGTGATACTCAATTCAATTTTAAGCAATTTCCTACCAAGTATTTATAATTCATAAATGCAGATTTTTTTCCTCCTATTCTTCAGGCAGGCAGAGGTAAGGGTCATAAAATAAAAAAAGTCAGAACTTTAATAATAATGTTGATGTCCAGTACAATGGAGATCAGATTGCAAATTTCGTACAGTAGCAGTACTCTACATTAAAAAAATTATACTTTATGCCATTCAAACTACAATGAATGATGACTCCATTAATTCCAGGGTGGACATAAATATGATAACAGTAATATGTACAATTTTAATTTCCATCTCCATTGTGCAGGACTCTACATTAAGACATTCCACTGTTTGATACACCGTACTTACGACATCCTATAATTAAAATTTACACTGAAATAAAATCACTTAACTCATCCCTCCTTAAACGTTTTTGAACAATTGTATACTCTTTGTTAATGCCCTTTGATGTGATATTCAAAGTGAAAAGTGATATATAACTTTGTATGATTTAAAATGCTGTTATTCAGATACACATTTTATTTTCATATTCAAATGTACACATTAATATGCTTCATGGCAAAAGTAGAGAAACTGGGTCCATTTAGTTTGAACCTGCATCTTCTAGTTTTCATTCCAGAAAAGTATTAATCAGTATACAACTCATAATAGTATCTGGATAGCTAACATTCTAATTCATTATAGTGATAAAAGACCAATTGATAGTTTCTAACAAATAACCATAACATTCTCAAACCAACTTGATCCAGTTTAGGTTAATCAAATTCTCCCAGCAGTATCTAGGATTAGGAGGATCTAGTCCTTGATGGATCTCTCTCATTGCAGTACCCACTTGCACAGGGCCACTTTAGAATCACCAATTTACCTAACATGCACATTTATGGAGTATGGGAAGAAAATCGGAATATTTAAAGGGAAATCCATGCTGATTCTGTGACAATGTACAAAACTACACACAGACAGTGACCAGGTGCAAAATTCAAACCAGGACACTGGATCTGAGAAGTTGTGGCACTAGATGCTATACTGTATGTATGTACAGTACATGTGCTAAAGGTAACATTTTGTTTCAAAGACAGATAAGACTTTATCAACTAAAATTTTGGGAATTTATTTTGCTATGTGGAACAAGCATTTTTAATAAGTAATATTCATGTTATGCTATATTTAATAAAACTAGCAGAGAATGGACAAGAATGGTGCTAGTAATGAGTAAAATGGTTCACTCGTACTGAGCTTTTGCTGAACTCTACATATCAAAAAATATGAAAATAATTCCTTGATTATGTTTACAAAATTTAAAACAACTAATGTTCTGCAAATTGTTATTTTCTAAAGAGATTACTACTGTCATGAAGAGACTTAATAAAAACAATTCTATATTTAAGGAATCTGTTTGTCTAATTCATCTCTCTGTAAGTGTGAATTATTTATTTTTGTATACAATTTATACATTATTTTGCTTATCTAATTTTAATTTTTTTCCTTTACATTTAACTACTTCTTTGACATTTTAAAGCACATTGAGCTACACTGTTTGTGTGAAAATGTACTGTATAAATGTTGTCATTGTTATTGTAATTTAAATGCTCATGAACTTTTGAAATTCCTTTTGACAGTGTCTGGGCATGCTCCTAATGAGACAGCAGATGGTGTTCTGGGGGATCACCTCCCAGACCTGGATCAGGGCATTAGTGAGCAACTAGAGGCGTCAGATGCACTGATACATAACATCCGAGAGATTCTCAATTGGGTTCAGGTCTGGGGAACGTGCAGATTGGTCAATGGCATCAATGCCTTATTCATCAAGGAGCTGCCAACACATTTTGGCTACATAAGGCTGGGCATTGTCCTACACCAGGAGGAACCCAGAGCCCACTGCACCAGCATAAAGTCTGACAATGGCTCTGAGGATTTCATCCCTGTAAATAACTTCAGTCAGGGTACCATAGCTTATCATGTAGAGGTCTGGAGGTGTGTACAACCCTCCAAGGTATGCATCCCCAGACCTTTATTGACCCACTGCCAAACCGAACATGCTGGATGATGTTGCAGGATGCATAACATTCACCACAGAATCTTCAGACTCTTTCACATCTGTCACATGTGGCTCAGTGTGATCCTGCTCTCATTGGTGAAGAGAACGGGGCACCAATGGCGGACCTACCAATTGTGCTTTCTCTGGCCAATTACAATCAAGCTGCACGATGATGGGCTGTAAGCACAGGTCCTGCTAGAGGATGTTGGGCCCTCATGGAGTCTGTTTCTGACAGCTTTGTTAGAATCCTGCACACCAGTAGACAGCTAGAGGTCATTTTCTAGGCCTCTGGCAGAGCTCCTCCATTTCCTCCTCACACAAAGGAGCAGATAACGATACTGCTGCTGATACTGTGCCATCCTGGAGAAGGTGGACCACCTTTTCAACCTGAATTGGCTGCAGGTATCACCTCATGAAACCACTAGTGAGAAGGACACTAGCAAAATCAAAAACTAGAGAAGAATTAGCCAGGAAGTATAAGGAGAGAGCAATTTAGTTAATTTCAGGACAGATTGCGAGTGATTTTAATCAATAGACTGTCAGTTTGCAGTGGGCCATAATGACAATAAAGGCTCTCCTCCACAATAGTTAGAAATAAACAGATCGTTTCAGTATTTTTTAGCAAGTGCATTTCCACATCTGAAGACAATGCATCATGTAATAATTACAGTGAATACAAATGTGCAGAATAAACATAGAACATAATTTTGAGACATAAACAGAGAAATATTAATTTTGTGTGATTGTCTAGTATGCAATTCCTCACCATTAAACCTATCATTGTAAAACTGTGCACATATTCCCCATTTGTACATGGGAAGACCATTAGCTATGTTTTATTCTGAAATATTTTGCCTTTAGGAACATTATTTACTGGCCAATGCTCTTTATTAAGTTAGTGCTTTAGGAGGTATCTTTTGGATTTACTACAGAGAAGTTTATTTAGTGACGTCGCCTACACTTTATTTCACCCCAGGCAGTGGAAGATGTATATACTGCTCAAAACAATTAAGGGAACACTTAATCATCACCTTCAAAATCATTCTATTTTGGGGGGTTGTCTTGCTGTTGCCCCTGCAGTGCATCTTTTGTCACTTTCATTTGGATCAAATCAGGTGAAATTGATTCATAATTGCTTATGCTTCCTAACTGGACAGATTGATATCCCTCAAGTTTAACTGACTTGGTGTTAGACTGTGATGATTACGTGTTCCCTTAAGTTTTTTTTAGCAGTATATATGTATATCTTCCACTGCACGTCTACCACTGACATAATCCCACCAAAATTAGGTTAGTGGTCCTTCATGTAACCACTCCAGGAAACCCAGTAATCCCACCAAATTAAGATGATTTTAAGGTTTTTACACAAATCCTAATTGAAACTTTAACTTAATTGTCAGAGATTTGACAATCATTACAAAAAGGTAGTTAAATATATTAACAAGGTCAAAACAAGGTAAGATGGAATCCAGTATGAAGTTTGTGGAATAGTGGTAAATTTGAACTGAAACACAAAACTAAAGTTGAAATCATAATTTTCCTAACAAGAAGATTACCAAAAATCATAGCCATGACAAGGAAATCTTTCCTTTATATTGCTACGAATTTTGGATGCTGTTTAATGCACACGGACATCTTTTATAACACTACCATCATAATATCGTGGGTCAGATAAGATATGGGTCATGTGCCAGGCTACCAAGTAGCATTATAGAGACCCAAACCTTGCTAAAATAAATACAGTAAATGGCAGCACCTATTATGAAATAATTACACAAAACAGCAACAATATGATAGTGCCAAAATAACAGAAAAATGATAGATCAGACAATAAAAATGGATCATTATTTGTGCAATCCTGACAGTATCGAACAGTTACTTTATTACTTTATTGTGATTTAGACTCAGTTGTGAGTTGGTGTAGAAATTTAACAACATTCTTTCTTGAACTCCAATCTTTTCATGAAGAGTATACAGGATCATTGAGCTGTAAGGTATGCCTAAAGTACTCTAGAGTTCTGAATAGAACATTAGGCCTTCTTCAAACTTATCTTCTTGAACTGGGTATTTATGTTACTCTTATAGACAAATGTTATAGATTTGCATAGAAATTTTACCATTTATTTAATTTCTTTATTCATTTTGTGAATATAAATTAACATATGTATAAATAAGAGAAAACCAGCTTTCCTTTAGGTAAAAATAAACAATTCAAGGCCTACTTTCTATAAAGCTGGTAGTTTCACTGATGTAGTCTGAGTTTCATATCATTTGCACCGTGTTGCAGTCGGGTTCAAGACCACATAAAGAGTTATTTTAAAACTTCCAGAAATTCAATTTGTATTTTCATCAGTCTTCTGCAATCTGTGAGAAATGTGAATCTACAGCAGGTACGGATAAATATGGAAAAGCAATCTGATTAAAATTAATGTAATTTGCAATGAACATAGATTTAATTTTAAATATAGACATGAATGTCATAGCTGATTGACATTTAAAAGGCAGGAGTTAATTGCTTCTTCATGATATAAATTGATTTGTTTTTCAAAAGCGTTTCTATTTTCATGTCCTTATGTTCTGCCAGAATAGAAAGCAGACTTTCAACAATGCAAAACATTCACAATGAGAAGGCAAACCTAAAAAAATATCCTTAACAGTACAAATGGCAGCTGTTTGAAATAAGTATCAACAAGAATTACACACACATATTGTGTACAGAGTATTGTTACTAGGGTACATGGAAGCACAATGGCTAGCACTGCTATTTCACAGGTCCAGTGTCCTGGGTTCAAATCCCACACCAGATCTTTGTCTGTGGGTTTTCCTCTGGGTATTCCATTTTTTCTCCTATATGGCCACATTTATTCCGATTATGTTAATTGCTGACATTAAATTGGCCACTGGGGTTTTCACTTTATTCATCTCCTCAAGCCTTGTTTCCTTCTTTCCGTCCCATATATACAGCATGGTCTTTCTTTTTCAGTCACACACCTTATGAAGGCTAAATAGGCAAGATGTGATGTCACTAACATGCATATCGATTCAAATTAGTGACACTGACATGCAGAGGAGAAAGAGGCTGTAGGTGATCAGTTAAAAAACAAGTTGAAAAGGAGTCACAAATACCAGCAAGGTGTGAAACAGATACATGTTGGCAAAATCAAAAGGCAAAAAGATAATTTGAAACGGTCAGCAAATAAAATATTTCAAAAATAAAAATGCAACAAGAAAGACTAAGTGAGTGAGTAATGATGAAACACAATGAGCCACATATAAATAAATAAGCAAAAAATTAAAACAGCTGAAGTGACTGCCAGAAGACTCTATCACCAAAGCAAACAACATTTGGAGGTATGGCCAAAGCAAACAACATTTGGGGGTATAACCAAAGGCAAACAGCTTGTGAAGCTTTTGGCCAAATTTCTGAAGATGAAAGTCTGCTATGGCGTGAATGACAGAAATAGTTCAAGATAGAAATAAGAAAGAATCTATCATGAAAATGTGAATTACAGAACTATGTCATGCAATTGATGTTAATGAATAAGATACCAAGATTATTTAATGAATCTGTAAGCCTACCTGCAGAAGGCTGGACTAATTGGACTAATTTTATTTGTACAATTTCTTATGTTTACCTCTTCAGGCAAAATACCTCTTGATGCCATATCTATTTCTTTGAATTAGAATTGCCTAATCACAAATCACGTCACTTTTTGTAAAGTTTAATTCATGAAGCTTTCTGTAGCAAGTGGGAAGATGGAAGCTGATATTAAATAGCTAAAATAGTACTGTTTTCTGTTAAATTACTTTAAGTGACTTCAGTGTACTTGTACCCAAAAAGAGTTCAATCCACTCCCAGCTTATTCAATATTTTAACAAGTAATAAGTTTGCACTGTTATACTGGAATTTGTAATACTCAACTTTGACAGTTTGTAATCCCTAGGCTTGATCCCAGACATAATTTTAAAAGAAAACAATAAAAATGTATACTGTCTTTCAAAGATACTTGTAGACTAATCCTGTGTAGATGTATACCATTAGAAATATCTATATGAAAAAACAACAAAATGAAGTTCATGCTATTTTTATATCATCTCCTTCAGTTATTTGTTGCCGTGAAGAAAGTTTAGAAGTCACTACTTTTTTCTATTGAACTGACAAGCTGCCATGTACTTATCGAGCCATTGTGATCAATGAGTTGTCACGTAAAGCTTCATGTGAAGAGTTGAAAGAAAATTACATCCCGGAGCTTACTGAAGAATTATAGCCCTTAGAATCTAGAGGAGGTTAAGAGGGTAGATCAAGGGACAGGGAGGTTTTAGGTGTTACAATTGATTGATGGGTGTGATTAGATTTGCAGTGATTGATCTAAAGGTAACACTTTAGTTTAGGTACTGCAAAAATGCATCGATTACTCATTTGCTATTATTTAACAAGACTTTAACAAACACTTCTTTGGGTCTTCATTACACCTACAAAGCATCAGTAAAATGTTTATTCATCTCTGTAATTTGGCCTACTAACAAAGCTTCCCTTTGGAGGGTTCTGAGGTGGATTAACTGAGACACATTTCTCTTAATATTACATATATAGCACTGTGAATAATTCAGCCACAGGGATGCATAAACCAGTGTGTTTCTTTGTGCGGGTCCTAAGTCAGGATAAATAGGGGGGTTATGTCAGGAAGAGCATCTGGTGTAAAATTTTGCCAGATCAATATGCAGAAAACAGTAGAGATTTCCATACCAGATCAGACGAGGCCTGAGTTAACAATGGCCGCCACCAGTACTGTTAGCCAGCAGGCTGGTTGGGGAAATTTGGCTATTGTTGGCTGAAGGAGGAGAAGCTGTAGAAGGCTTATCCAGAGGCAGGAGGACAGGAGGAAGGTTAGGAGAATGGAAGTGAGGGTAGGGACTTTGAATGTTGGCAGTATGACTGGTAAGCCAATATGATGGAGAGATAAAAGATTGATATATTGTGCGTGCAAGAGGCCAGATGGAAGGGAAGTAAGGCCAGGTGTATCGGAGGTGGGTTCAAATTGTTCTACCATGGTGTGGGTGAAATGAGATGTGTTATCCTGAAGGAACAGTATGTCAAAATTGTTTTGAAAAGAGTGTTGGACAGAGTGTTGATTATGAAGCTGGAAACTGAAGTTTTGATGATGAATGTTGTTAGTGCATATGCCCTGCAAGTTGGGTGTGAGATGCATATGAAAGAAGTGGTGGAGAGTGTACCCAAGGGAGAGAGAGTATTGATTGGAGGGTATTTAAATGGACATGTTGGTGAAGGGAACAGAGGGAATGAGGAGGTGATGGGTAGGTTTGGTTTCAAGAAGAGGAATAAAGAAAATCAAATGGTAGTGGTTTTTGTGAAAATGATGGACATGGCTTTGATGAATACATATTTTAAAGAAAGGGAGGAACACATGGTGACATACTAGAGTAGAGGAAGATACACACAGGTGAATTGTATCCTGTGCAGTGATGAGATTAGAGACTGCAAAGTTGTGGCAGGAGAAAGCTTAGTTAGGCAGCATAGGATGGTGGTCTGTAGCATGACGCTGGAGATCAAAAGGAGAAGGAGAGTGAGGGCAGAGCCAAGGATCAAATGGTGAAAGTTGAAAAAGGAAGACTGTAAGGTGAAGGTCAGGATTGTGGTAAGACAGGCACTGGGTGGCAGTGAAGAGTTACCAGATAGCTGGGCAACTGCAGCAGAAGTGGTAAAGGAAATAGCAAGAAAGGTGCTTGTTGTGATATCTGGACAGAGGAAAGAGGACAAAGAAACCTGGTGGTTAAATTGGGAAGTACAGGAGAGTATACAGAGGAAGAGATTGGTGAAGAGGAAGTGGGATAGTCAGAAAGATGAAGAAAGTAGACAGGAATACAAGAAGATAAGGCGTAAGGTGAATATAGTGGTGGCGGACTCAAAGAAAAGGAATATATAAAAATTGTATGAGAGACTGGACACTAAGGAGGGAGAAATGACTTGTACTGTTTGACTAGACAGAGGGACCAAGTTGGGAAAGATCAGCAGCAAGTTAAGTTGATAAAGGATAATGAAGGAAATGTACTCACAAGTGAGGCGAGTGTGTTGAGCAGATGGCAAGAGTACTTTGAGTTGTTGTGGAATGAAGAGATGAGAGAGAGAGAAGGTTGGATGATGTGGAGATAGTGAACCAGTAAGTTCATCAGATTAGCAAGGAGGAAGTAAGGACAGAATATAAAGAGGATGAAGAATGGGATGGCTGTTGGTCCAGATGACATACCTATGGAAGCATGGAGGTGTTTAGGAGAGATGTCAATCGAGTTTTTAACCAGATTGTTCAATACAATCTTGGAAAGTGACAGGATGCCTGAGGAATGGAGAAGAAGTGTACTGGTACCAATTTTTAAGAATAAGGGTGAACTGTAGTAACTACAGAGGGATAAAATTGATGAGCCACAGAATGAAGCTATGGAAATAGTAGTAGAAGCTAATTTAAGAAGGAAAGTAGTGATTAGTGAGCAGCAGTATGGTTTCATGCTGGGAAAGAACATTACAGATGCGATGTTTGCTTTGAGGTTGTTGAAGGCCAGCAGGAGTAGTGTTGTGTCTTTCTGGACCTAGAGAAAGAGTATGACTAGGTGCCTAGAGAAGAGTTGTGGCATTGTATAAGGAAGTTGGAAGTGTCAGAAAAGTATGTAAGAGTGATACAGGATATGTGCAGTACAAGGGAAATGTGACAGTGATGAGATCTGCAGTAGGAGTGACAGATGCATTTAAGGTTGAAGTGGGATTACATCAGAGATCGGCTCCGAGCTCTTTCTTATTTGCAATGATGATGGACAAGTTGACAGAGGAGATTAGACAGTACTCTATGATGTCTGCAGATGACACTGGGATCTGTAACAAGAGTAGGGAGCAGGTTGAGGAGACCCTGGAGAGTTGGAGATATACTCTAGAGAGGAAAGGAATGAAGATCAGTTGGAACAAGACAGAATACATGGGTGTGAATGAGAGGGAGGCCAAAGGAATGGTGAGCATGCAGGGAGTAGAGTTGGCAAAGGTGGATGAGTTTAAATACTTTGGATCAACAGTGTAGAGTATATAAGGAAGAAACGTGAAGGGAAGAATGCAGGCTGATTGGAGTGGGTGGAAACAAGTGTCAGGTGTGATTTATGACAGACAAGTACCAGCAAGGGAAGCTCTACACAGTGGCATAGCTCGAATTTGCACCACTCGGGGCGGGGTGGGGTGGGGCTTCAATTTACCGCCCTCCAACGTATCTGAATATGTTAACTTATTTAAATAGAAAATTAATATAACATATTGAGAAAAATTAAGATACATTTTGCATAGATTTATTTATATATAGAGAAACAGCAATATTTTTTTCACATATAATTATTTATAAGCATCAACTAGTCTGATTATTAGTTTAATATAATTATGCTGCGAAAACCAGAACCGGTGTGGTGTACAAGTGATAGGTGGGGATGAGCAAGAACGCATTCGGATTGATAACAAAACGAAATTATACATTGTGAATTAGTTGTTTATCTTCCTAGAAATTATTATCGGTGTAATTTTTCTGTTTATTGTTGTTATTGCCTCATAAATTTCAACTGCTATGTCTAATGCTGTCACAGAAGGACCGTCTGAAAATGATTTTTGAAGCATTTGTGGATGAAAATCAGAGAATTTGACTTTTTTTCATTCATGAGTGATATTTTTCCGAACCCTGCTGCGTACACGTGAAGTGTTCTGAGCCTTTTGGCCAATAATGCTGCCCCCAAAAATGTGCCGCCGGGGCGAACCGCCCCCTCCGCCAGCCCCAGGCTACACCACTGGGTCTACAAGACCAGCTATGTTATATGGATTGGAGACAGTGGTAATAACAAAAAGACACAGAGATGGAGGTGACAGAGTTAAAGAAGTTAAGATTTGAATTAGGAGTGATGAACGTGATAAGCTCAAGCTGAATGTTTTGGAGACAAAGTCAGAGAAGTGAGATTGTGTTGGTTTGGATATGTGCAGAGGAGAGGGTAGAGAGGAGAGGGATAGGTGCTGGGTATATTGGGAGAAGGATGCTAGGGACGGAGCTGCCAGGCAAGAGGAAAAGAGGAAGGCCTAAGAGGAGGTTTATGGATGTGGTGAGAGAGGACATGAAAGTGGTGGGTATGACAGAGCATGATGCAAACAACAGGAAGATATGAAAACAGATGATCCACGTGGTAATTTCTAACAGGAGCGGCTCAAAGAAAAAGTGGTCTAAGGCCCGTAAATCCTTCATATTAACAAGTCATTTTACCATCATGTCAATATGCCACACTGCAGACATGAATAACATATCTACTAAGTGTTATCAAGGCCAAAAGAAGCCTTTGTTAAGACATTGATACATGCATTGCATGCATTTTTGCATTACATAAAGTAAAGTGTTAACTGATCTAAAAACTGAAACCCACACACTTAAGGACCTTTAAAACTTTAGTCAATCTTAACTATTAAGGAAAGGTATTGCTAGTGGTAATTTAGTTATCTCCTTTCCAGGTTGATGAAGTGTGCATTTCAAATAATTGATTTATTGCTAAACTTTTCAAATATTTTACATGCAGTATGTTTCATAAAAGGGTTGTTGTTCAGAACTCTTAATAATTAGCCACAATAATTACTAAATAACACAAATAAGTATTTGCTGTATGTCTAATGGTCTTGCTTCTCTATAGTACCAATGAATGCATACTGAATAAACTGCACTGCCTAACAGTATATTTGCCTTTTGGAGAAATGTTCCATTTGGTTTCAAAAGCTTTAATATATGCACATTGGCACAATATTCAACCCCTACTGAACAGACCCTCTCAATGTTTTTCTTGCGAGTGACTTAAGATGTGCTAAACCTCCAGTTTCATTTTACAAAAGCTGTTTTGCATACAAATAAAATGCACCAACTGTCCTTTTTTGTTCATTTTTTCAGATGCTCACTGATTTCTTTTGCATATGCATGTGCGTGAATGATTTCTATACAGTACACAAAGTAAGAAACAAATAATTCTTGTTGGTTTTGGCAAACTGTACATAATGCGTGTTTGGCCTACAGATGTAACTAGTCACTTTGGCGAGCTTTACAGATCATAAAAGAGATGTTTGAGGTAATGAAGAAGTTGCTAGGTCTTAAATCACTTCTGACAGTTTCTTTGCTTGCTCTCTTTCCCAGGCTATTTTTATACTTAGCAAATACTGGACAAGCACAAAAATAGCAAAAGCCATCTAATACAGCCCAAAAGATAACTAAGTGGACCATCTTGTATGCAAAGAGCAAGCAGGTTCCCAGGAGTTTTCACAGAAACATGAGTTAAGTTGGACAGAATTTATTTTGTATAGCAAAGCCTTCAGTCATTATTGAGAATTGTTTGGAATTGCTTGGCAACACAGTTAGACTGCTGTGTTTTTGATATAGTTTTCACTTTGTAAGTATTCACTCTTATATGACAATCTATTCTTTTCCAGTAAGATTGTGGAATCATTAAGACTGACAGCGAGTCAACTGTCAGAGTCAATTAGAGATACTGTGTTTTTATTTCCTCTCTCCAAAAGCAAAAGGGCAGCCCCCTCCAGTGGCCACTCCAGTGCTTTTCTTTCTGCAGTAAAGACATTCTGTACCCACTTTCCCTGCATGTCTTTGTTTTTTGGATCCATTTCTACTAAAGCCCTGCATGTACACAGATTTTAGAATTTATTTTTTATTCATAAAAGAGTAGTATTGGTGGTGATGATAACTGAGTTTCAGTGGGCGAGTATCTGGGTTGTGATTTTGTTCAAGTTTCTGTTTTTCTGTTGTAGAATACATATAGAGCGCTATACAAAACAAGACTGCTTATTTGACTGATTGTGTCGTTTTCATATAGTATTATTTATTTGTAAGTATTATAGTTTAGATATCAAATAAAATCCCAGTCATATACAGTATATAAACAAGGGTCCTAAAAATAAATTGCGATAGTCATTTTCCAAAATAAAAATGGCAAACAAACCTTATAGTCAGTAGGCCTGTTTTTGTCAATTTCCTTAAATTATCTTAATTTATCACTAGAATAGTCTCTTTTTAAACATGAGATTTTTCTTTAAAAAAGTCTAGATTTGATCTTACACAAAATATTTCAATGTGAGGTGCTTCTGCATGTGCATATACATGATCAGAAAAAACATCATCGTTGAGTAATGGCTGCAAAAAGACAAAGTCGCTGAAGACATAATTGAAACAGAAACTCAAAAAATAAAGAAATGAAGAATAAATATTAATCTCTAACCAAGCAATGAAAAATAACAATGTGAAAGGCTGCACGTCATGTCTCTGGCACACTATCTTTTAGTACTTTTAGGCAATGAATTATTCAGCAGAAGTGTGACAAGAAACGCTACTTGAGCTCCTTCATACCTTCGACAATAAGCCTTTAAAATGTCTCACTATGACTACTCTCTAATTGTTACATTTTTATTCTTTTGTGTAATTCTTTGGCATTTTTGAGGATAATTAAAATGAATTTATAAAAGAATATTGTGACAATGCTTAATGAGTGTTGGAGATTGAAAATGAAAGAAGTGGAAAGCAATTTAATATGAACTATTGAAAACGTGTATTGATCTGTGATGCAAAAGACAGTATCCACCCAAAAGCTTATATAATTACAGGACCAATTTGGGGGGGTTCTACACAAAGCTAACGACTAATTCACACAAAGAGATTGTTAATGTGATCTCATTATTAAATTTTAGCCATCAGCTACTTTCTATCAGATCAGTAGCAGTATCAGTAGCAAATGACATGCAATAATGAGACAAATACACAGTTCAGTTTACAGAAACACAAAAAGATTTGTTTGAGTTTCGGGTGCAACTGAAGTTGATTTAATGGGAAACCAGCTGATCGTGGGATAAGGGTCACATCAAAGCTTTTAGGGACACGGGATAAACACCCAGTTTTCTATTGTAGCTAGGAATCTATGAGTTAAAATTAGTACTATCTATCTATCTATCTATCTATCTATCTATCTATCTATCTATCTATCTATCTATCTATCTATCTATCTATCTATCTATCTATCTATCTATCTATCTATCTATCTATCTAAGCCAGTCAGTTATCATAGCACTGTAAACTAATGAATTCATCTGTATTTTCATCTTTTTATAAGTATTCTCATGTTCATCCGAAGCAGGCTGGGCTACTGTTTATTGAAAAGGTAGTATAATTAAACATTTCCTCTTAATGGTAAATGTTAGTATTGTGCAAACCCACACTTAGCTCGTATTTAAGAGACAAGAAGTTAGGGTATGTTGTGTTCCTTCAGTTTGCTTCTCTGTTTTGATGGTTTTCTTTTTTCATTCTGACAAATGTGGCCAATTAGCCCTGAAGCCTGAAATGCGTGCTAACCACATTGAACTTTATGTAATTATTACAGGGATGATCAATCTAATATAAATATGTTCCCGACTTGCTTCATTGGATTTTATTTTGTTTCTACAATTTTTTTTACATTATCTATGAACTGTTTATAATTCAACAAGCTGGTTTTAACAACACAAATGCAACTCTTCAAAATAAAAACAAGATGCTCAACATGGAAGCGAATTCAGGATGTTTACCCATGTCTGGCCAGATGTTGACTTTACCATTAAACAAACACCAGATCCCATTGACAGCTGAGCAGACAGGCTTCATCTCAAACCCAGCAGGCTTCTGGGCCTGTTTACTTTCTGCCTTTTGGCAATGCATCCACCCTGCTGTAAACATCATTCTGGGATGCAATTTTTATCCTCACAGATGAACGGCACAATTACCTGTTTCATGTGTGGAATGTTTTATGAGGCAATTTCTTTCTTCCTTTTTTGAATTAATTTCAAGTTACATTCATATTTGTTTATGTTTAAAACTAGAGCAGTGTTCTACACATGCATGGACATTAAAATTGTTTTAAAAAAACTGCTTGCAAAAGACAAAAAGTATTTTTTGAAACAAACCTCAGGGCTTGTCATTACCTGGTAGGATCAGCAATTCTAATGTTTGAACACAAGCTGTGTTGCATTTTTATTTTTTTAATTTTGAAGCAACTTATTTTTTCCTCACATACAGTATGACACTGCAACCAATCCACTGAAAAATAACCCATATGTGAGCTGTAAAATTCCATAAGAAGCAGATGTTCTTCATCTGTAAACCATTTATCTCGGCCAATAAATGCAAATATTACATTTTAAATACTATTAGAAATATCCAAAGCAGAAAGTTGCTGCAGTGTTTACCATAGGTTCCTCACAGGCTAATGGACCATGGTACAAATGCAGGCTAGAACACCTTCTGTGTCACTTTTGAACATTCGCTTAAATTGTTCTTGTATTATTAAAGTGTGAGCGCATCCTGCAACTGACCAGTGTCCCAATCATGTGTGGTTTCTGTCTGTTGATGCTGTGATACCCTAAAACTCTGCGAAGATGTTCTTAAAGTTGCAATGCAAACTGTCAGATTTAATAAATGGTATAAGATAGATAGATAGATAGATAGATAGATAGATAGATAGATAGATAGATAGATAGATAGATAGATAGATAGATAGATAGATAGATAGATAGATAGATAGATAGATAGATAGATAGATAGATAGATAGATCATACCTGTAAATAATAAAATGTTGAATTGAAACCTAACAATTATATTAATGTGGTCATCATGGTGAAGTTGGAAGCAAACAGAATAACTAAAGAGAAACCCAAATTAATAACACAGAAATTCCAACAATGAACTGGCTAGGGATTTGTTCTAAGTATGCTGGAGGTCTGTGGCAGCAATAAGCGTTGCCTAACACCATTCAATTCAGTCTGTATAATGCTGAACTTAAACATTTTCATTCCCTGCATATACTGTATTTGTGTATCTATACAGTATATTAGTGTTAAAATGTCTTTCACTTCATTGGGTTTGAAATCACTTAATTGAAATAGATTAGAAATCATGGAATGTAGGAGTGATATAGACCTTTCCTGTACATATAGGAAGCTTTCATACTGAAATTTACAGTGAAATACTACAGAAAAAACTGTGTTCATTTACCGACGTATAGTTTTCTTGTCAAGTCCTAAATTGCACTGTACTTGTACTTCAAATAATTGTATAAAAAAGTTAGTGATCTTGAATCATGTACTGTAAATGAAATGTCTTTATTTTGCAAAAGTATCGTTACACTGTTCTAAAACAGCTGAAGCAATTCAACTGTTTATTATTTATTGAAAATCTTGTCTGTTTGTATAGATGCATTGAGTTCACTAAAAATTATCTTGTACCATTTGGTCTCTTTAAACATAGGCCCTATCAGGGTTGGCTCCTGGCTTGTGACAAATGTTGTTGGAATTAGCTACAGCTTCCCATGTCTTTGTATCGAAAGTGGATTCAGGAAATGGATGGGTGCATGTAGAGTTGTTTTGCATTTGAACTATGAGGGGATACATATAGTGAAAAAACACACTTTCAGCCTACAAAAAGATCTTTTCATGCTCCTGAATGCATCATACTGTAGTTGTGAAACTATACATTAACACTGCGTAGGTCATTTGAGGAAAATGCACATAGTGTTAGTAGACAAGTGCAGATTTTGAACTTTCCATTCACAAATGAACACAGGAAATTTATGGAGGACAAACTACACATTGGGCAAATCCCTATTTGCCACATTTCAAAAGAGCATAGCAGAAACAAGCATGTCAATAAAGCAGGTAGCAAGTAAACATCTTGACTCCACACTAGAGCACATGTCCTATGATCTTCTGCAAAGGTGAGTTTATTTATAATAAGATGACATTTGGAGATGTGACCATTTCATGGTGGGATTCTCCTTATTTTGACTAGAAAAATGGTGTTAATTTAAGGTGATCAGTGAAACACTTTGACACGACAGTCATTTACTCTGCTTTCATCTGTCCATTTTCCAAACCCGCTTATCCTGAGCAGAGTATTGGGGAAAGCTGGAGTCTGATGTTGCAAGTATCAGGCTCAAGGCAGGAACAACACCTGGACAGGGTGCCAGTCCACTGCAGAGTGAACAAACTCACACACAAACACACACTAGGGCTGATTGAACAACATCAGTTCACTTAACCTGAATGTCTTTGGACTGAAGAAGGAAACACCCAGAGAAAACCCATGTGGACATGGGAAGAACGTTCAAACTCCATGCAGGGAACACCTAGGAATCCAATTTCAGTCTCCATAATGTGAGGCAGCAGTGCTACCACTGCACCACTGTGCCATCCTGCCCTTAACTAATCAGCTTTAAAGTTAGCCTCTGACACGATAAATCAGAAACTGAACTAAAAAGCAAGCAGCATCCCCTCAAAACAACCTTTCCATCTTCATAGACAAAGAAATCATACAAAATCCTACAAGTCTGGAAGAAAGATAAGATAAAAAATACAAAAGTCGTTTTGCTTTTTTAAACTTTGCCATCTTTGCTAGTGTATTTGCTGTTGTAGCAATATGAATTGTACAATTTAAATATTCACTGCACCGTCATGAGATACTTTCAAGCTGCCATCTTATATATCTCATTACTCTTAGCTAGTTTTCTCCAGCTAATATAGGCTCAGAGCACTTAACTGCCTGAAATGTTGGTCTTTTCTGCTGTTTGTCTGAAGTTTCAGTGCTTCTCCCACGATCTTTACTATTACAGGTTAACCCTTTAATTTTCAGAGCTTGATCCAAATCAGGTTTGTGCCCAATATATACACTATACAATATATTATATAAAGAATGATATAATATCATTGCTATAATTGAATTTTTAAGGCTAGAGAATAATAAAGCATTGGAGATTCGTTAAGGACAAGTTAACATGTACCCCCTCATGTACCATTGTTAGCACATTTTTGTGACTTTCAGTGTTTGAAACAAGAAATATAAACTAGAAACCACAAATGCTAGAAGCTCGTAATTCACATATTTACAACACTTTAGCTAATCTGTAGCCACTTAATAAGAAGGCATCATAGAATACTGCTTTTATGTTTCAGGCTCAAAACATTTGTATCATCCCTCTTTTATTCAATACATGAATTAAATTGTTATAACTTTTGAAGATTTTATATTTATGTATAAAGAATGTTTTCATGTATAAATTTTTCTTAATGTGCCTTAATAAGAATGCATGCGCTTGACATACAGTAGGCATATCACATGTGAAACAGCGGGTTAGTCTATTATGAAAAATTATAGAATATTGCTTATAGTACATACACACGTTATATGTTTTAATAATGTAATCCTAATTCATAAAGCAGATTTTAAAAAATACTGTATATTCAAGATTTTTATCACAGTACAAATTCCTTAAAAATCTGCTGCATAAATAAGGCACTGGTCTCAAACTAACCCTTTCTTTAGGAAGACAAGGGTACTTCTTATAAGTACAACATTTGCAGCATCTCCAAAGCAGGAACAGGGCCAATTGGGTAACATAATTAGAAATCCTGTTTGAAATTCTAGGCTTGTGCTTGCTTAAACATCATTAGTGTTGTTGTTACATGACATCTCCTGAGTTCCTAGTGAAAGCTAATGAAGTGTGAGGAGAGCCAGGATGCATGACAATAAATGAGAGGATTTAGCTAGTAGAGCCCTCGCACTCTCTTTTTTAGTCTCTGTCTTCCTTAAAAGAGATTTTTTTTGGCTTTGAGAAATGCATCATGTTTACATCCAGGTTTATTTTCAAAAACTGGTTCTGCTATGGCTTGCTAAAGTACTGCCAACAAGTAAGTCTGGGAAAATCAATTGGAATTAATTTCTAACTGATCATTATGCTCTGTTACCTAAGTGACCATAATTTGATAATGGATTTGTAACCTGGAAGCGTAGTCCAGGAATAAAAGCACATGATCAAATTTTCAGTGCAGACAGTGAATACATACACAAGAATATAGCATGTGAAGTAGTAGCTCTACCATCAGAATATACATTCTTTACACAAGTCAGTGCAAAACACTCTTAACTGAGAATGAACATCTGCCTACAGGTGAAGAGCAGAAAATAAATATAATCTGAAAAGTCAATATAGAAACACAAATCAGCAACTATATTTAAAAAACAAAAGTAGAATTTGTAAACCATTAATTAGCTATCAAAATCCAAAAGCAAAGTAACAAATGAGTAGGCTAAATATTAATATTCTGTTGATTAATTATTAGTCTTGTATGCAATGTATCATGTACCATGTTATCCAATTTAGGCTTATAGGATGCTGGAGCCAAGCCTTGCACCTAAAGGCAGGAACTAACCATTAACAGGAAACATGCCCTAAATTGGTGTTAGTCCATTTCAAATATACATGTGCAAGCGGCCTCTGTTTTTTCCATAATCTGATGTAAAGGGTGTATAGAGGAAGCAGTCAAGAGTTACAAAGCAGCCTAACTCTTCTCCACTTTTGTCCTCAACTAAGAAGACCTTGATCAATCAAAAGACATTGGACTTCACTCAAGTTCTTCCTACACTGATGTCTTTTCTTGTCCTTCCACTATTTAAAGCAGCCTAGAATCAGGAAGTAGCTATTGCTCGACAACCAGCAGAGGAACTAAACACAAAAATGTCAATCCAGTCAGCACAAGTTACTAAATCTGTTAATGACCATCATTAAATGGGATAGCTCATGGCATCCAAAACCAATTTGAAGTTTTCTCTTCTAGATAGATAGATAGATAGATAGATAGATAGATAGATAGATAGATAGATAGATAGATAGATAGATAGATAGATAGATAGATAGATAGATAGATAACTGTTTGGAGGTTTTATCCAACAAAATGTAGAGCAGTTGTCTAGAAAAATATTTTGTGTGTATGCATGTATAATGCATACATGTGTATAAGTACACACATACATCATGCTTCTCATATTAGAAAATTAATGACATACAGTAATATATATAGCTTAAGTTGAGCTTTAAAAGACAAAACAGAAAAACTAACTTTTTATATACCACACTATTGCACTGTATCTGCATAAATGCACCAATAATCGCATATGCATCAGTTCAATCAGTAATTCATTTTCTCAATTTTATCATTTAATTTGTTTTTCATACTATGAATATCACAAATAAATATAATATATAGGAAAGCTAGATATTAATATTTTATACTAGTTAAGTATACTAATGTATTTAATTTGTTTTAATACATTTACATTTATTATACTCTCTTATTTTGATGAATTTGAAAAGGAGATACAGAAAATAAACACTGATTTATTTTTATTTATTTGCAAAAGCAATTGTTACCAAAAATGATAGATAGATAGATAGATAGATAGATAGATAGATAGATAGATAGATAGATAGATAGATAGATAGATAGATAGATAGATAGATAGATAGATAGATAGATAGATAGATAGATAGATAGATAGATAGATAGATAGATAGCCTAGCGAGGAGAATTACTCTGATAAGTAGAGCTATTACATTCTAAGCACGTAATACATTCATTTTTGGAACAAATCATAGAGTGAGAAAAAGCAAAAGAGAGCGACAGCAAGAGAGAGAGAGAGAGTGAGAGAGACAAAGACACCCTCATTTGGAAGGATTCCCATCAGTTATGCAGTCCATTATTTAATGACAAAGCTCTTCGGCTGTCTGATGGTTTCCCGAGGATAAAGTGATAAAGTTGGTCTTTTGCAGGTGTAGCTAGAGCAGAAATGTCTGGTACATTAGCCTTAATGCACCCTGAATTTACCACTGTTACCTAAAGCTGTTGCCTGTTCACAAATGTTTGAGAAGAAATATTTTGCTGAGATATTTATTATATATCCAGTAACTCCCATTGCATAAACCCTGGGATCATGGTGTGACACTTGTTTTCCGGAAGCTAGCAAATCCAAGCAAGTACTGTAATATTCCAGTAGCCTCTGTGCCTATGAAAGTTGTCAAACAAAGCAGTTTATTTTAATGAGAAAGAAAACTCTTTAAGTTTGACATTTCATTGTTATTTTTTTTTCTTATTATTACTTCCTTCATTTCCTTTTTACTTTTTGAGGACCATTTCTTTTCCCAAGATATCATGTCGGTTTTACAGTGAACAATCCTCATTTGCCCAGTCCCCAACAACACAGAAACTGGTTAAAGACAGTCCCCTGGAGACTGTACAAATAGATGCTTAATAATTCTAGTCACACTAACACACAATGAAATCTTTATCCACTGTTCAAAACAGTGGTTGGCAGAGGCTGTATGATTCAAAGGGTGAAAAATAGAAATAACAGTGTCCCTGTTGGCTTTTGTTCTTGTCAGCTGCCTTGGTTACTGTGTAGGTTGCCAGCAGACAGACCCTTTCTCTAATTTCACTGTGAAAAAACTCTTTTCTGTTCCCAAGTACGTGGCATTTGATAATTGTACAAATAGTTAGTTTTTCACTACCTAGGCTGTTGCATGTATTGATTAGGGGTGATGTATAAATACACAGAGCAGAAAGCCGGAGATCAACTTTCTTTTTCCTTACTGACACCCCTAGGAGTCACAGAGTATACTTTAACAACCATCTTTATTAAACTGAAATAAATGCAGGGTATGTTCATGTGCAGATTATGAAAGTATTGCAAATATGTTAATTACTTAGTCAAACCAAAGCTATTTAATCAATTATATATTGTCAAATAAAAACAAAATAATATTAAATTGGAAGAAGGCTTTTAGTATAAGAGTATACACAGTATAAAAGTATCCACAAGTCACAAGCACCAGAAAGGAGAAATAAGTAATAGAATAATACCTCAGGTTTTTCAAGCTGAAACGTAAATACAACAACTTAGCACACTGAATAAGTCTGGTTGCAACCAGATCATAAACATTAAACTAAAAATAAAAGTTTTTTGTATTCATTTAACAATGACCAAGCACAACTCATTTAACAGATGAAGGAGACAGACTCAGAATGCAACCTGTATCATATAAGAAGCCATAAGCACTTCACACGCCTCGTGGCTGTATACATTAGATAAGACCATCAATGTTTAATGTCACCATAATAAGGATCGCTTTTTTTTGGAACAGCTGCTGAAAGGTTTAAGCCTATATGAAAATATTCTGCATGATCAGTAGCAAGGCAAAAACTGAGAAAAAAACTAAATTTATTTTAATACATAAATACTCTTGCTGCATGAAGTATATTTTCAGTTCACTTAAATAACCTCATTCACACTGGAAATCAATTATTTAGGCTGTAAAATTAATACAGTACACTTACTTTTACTGATGCACTGCAATTTTCTTGCCTTGTTTTCCTCCTATCATTTTGATTTCAGAAAAGTTTGCGTCACTCCATCCTCCAAGAAAGCAGCTGAGTTGTAGAGTAAAGAGCAGTTAAATAATACACAGTGTGTATTAAACACTGCTCTATAAAAGTAATAAGTAAGCCCACAAAAATGAAAAAAGTAGCAGGAAAAATGATCAAAATAGAAAAGAAATCGAGAATACACATGCACACTGCCTGCTCTGCCACTGCTGCTACAGTATAGACAAGATCAGGGCTTCACAAGAATAGAGACAAGGTTTTTTTTTTTTTCTTTTTTTACTGCCTCTGAAGAAGAAACCCACTCCTTTAGCACAGAAGAAGTCCTGTCTTTGATTGCTCCTTTCCTCTAACTGCCGGCACTGTATGCCTGTGGCACCGGTACTCATTCCCCACCTCATGAATATTCTGACAAGGCAATTGCAGCTGAAGAAAATTGAATTAGCCTATTGGTGCCAGGAATCACACTCCTTCTCTCTAGGGAGCTGTCAAAATGTACTCGAGATAAAGGCAGGGAGCCCAAATGCACCCCATCTCCTGTGGAGCTCTTTCTTGCTATGTGATAGAAACCCAAAAGATTGCTTTTCTTTAATGCAAGCTGGGAAAAACTTGAGATCATCACTAGCATTCAGTACATCACCTACTAACTTTTGAGAGCCTAAAAGAGGCCACAAACCTGAACTTATTTGTTTGACTGTACGATCGTTCCGCTTTATCCTGGCCAACGGCCAGCAGCTCATGTAGCACATGCATCCAATATTAGATGTTTGCATGGGAAGCGGAAACCCTTCACAAAATCTGAGTAAAATGAAAATGATAAAAGCTTGAGATTCCCAGACAGCATTTCTTCTGACTAGTCAAATTTTCATATAAGAATATTTTCACATCTTTTTAGGAAATATCAGTGGGTTCAAGCAAATAATACCATCTGCTATTAAATAATGAAAGACTGATATTATTACTGATTTCATGAAATCGAGTAGCAGTTGATTCTAATTTATATACCTGATCATTTTCCAAATTTTCAGTGACTTAACAATTTAAAATGATAACTACTGGTAAACCCTATTAGTGTAATGTGATTGATGAATAGTTGATGGATGTCGCTGCTCATGGGCCTTGTGTGAGAAATTTGGCACTACTGTATGTCCTACTGTTTACTTTACCTCTTGTCTGCAGCACTACAGTCAGCTAGGCCCATCACAACCTGTTAATTTCCACACCATTCAATCTCACTAAAACATTTGATTTTGTTTTATGTTTTTATGTTAAAAGTCAATTATGTACTGATACAGTTGGTCATTATATCTTGCCTGCACTGTAGAAAAGAAGGCCAAAACTCATTGTGTGCATCACCAAATCTTTTCGCTTTTAGGTAATTATTTAATATCAGTTACTGCAATGAATAAATGTTTTTATAAGTCATGCTTTATTCTTTGCTAACAATATAGCTGTCATCTTTAGCAAAACAGTGACTGATATAGAAAACCGTTTATACAGTTTGTGACCAATAGGAAAATGGTGAATTTTCAAGTTTATAAGAATATGTATTCCTGGTAATTGGTCGATTATCATCATCATCATCAGGACCTGACTGCTAAGGACTGAAGGAAGTTGAACCATTAACTAACTTAAATTAGCAACTATATTTAAAAAACAAAAGTAGAATTTGTAAACCATTAATTAGCTATCAAAATCCAAAAGCAAAGTAACAAATGATTAGGCTAAATATTAATATTCTGTTGATTAATTATTAGTCTTGTATGCAATGTATCATGTACCATGTTATCCAATTTAGGCTTATAGGATGCTGGAGCCAAGCCTTGCACCTAAAGGCAGGAACTAACCATTAACAGGAAACATGCCCTAAATTGGTGTTAGTCCATTTCAAATATACATGTGCAAGCGGCCTCTGTTTTTTCCATAATCTGATGTAAAGGGTGTATAGAGGAAGCAGTCAAGAGTTACAAAGCAGCCTAACTCTTCTCCACTTTTGTCCTCAACTAAGAAGACCTTGATCAATCAAAAGACATTGGACTTCACTCAAGTTCTTCCTACACTGATGTCTTTTCTTGTCCTTCCACTATTTAAAGCAGCCTAGAATCAGGAAGTAGCTATTGCTCGACAACCAGCAGAGGAACTAAACACAAAAATGTCAATCCAGTCAGCACAAGTTACTAAATCTGTTAATGACCATCATTAAATGGGATAGCTCATGGCATCCAAAACCAATTTGAAGTTTTCTCTTCTAGATAGATAGATAGATAGATAGATAGATAGATAGATAGATAGATAGATAGATAGATAGATAGATAGATAGATAGATAGATAGATAGATAGATAGATAGATAGATAGATAGATAGATAGATAGATAGATACTGTATTTTCTTGGTCCCATTAGAAGTTGTAGAAGTTACTAACTTATAAACATTAGTCAAAAACTCGTCAGAGATCATACAGACTACGGATTAATAAACTGTTTTTTCCTGTTTGCCTTTTCTATATTTCAGAAATCCTGGTGTTTCACAATATTGCTTGCTGTGCTGTGTAAAGTATTTACTCCTTTCCTGATTATTAATTCAAAATTTTCACTTTGAATGTTTGCAGGTCTTCCACCAAAATCTAGTATTAGACAAGGGCAGTTACCAAGTACATACTTTTTAATATATTTATTATTTAATGAATTATACTAACTGACACTGAATAAAATGCAATTGCCCATAGTTATTTCAATCAAATTAAATGTGTAGTTATAGTCAGTTGGTTTGGACAAAGCCAGACGTGATTGTAGCCAGCCCCGCTCAACATAAACCTTTTCTAGTTTGACCCTACTAACACAGTCAAGTTTCCAAAATAAACATTCAACAAACACATAATGCCACTATCATGAAATTCCTAAAGTAACTAGAAAATAGTTGTTAAAATCTGTTAGTCTAGCAAGAGCTACAAAGCCATTTCTAATGCTATTGGACTTCACTGAATGCCATGAGAGCATTATAGTCCTCTTATGGAAAACATCTTGGAGCGGAAGTGAAACATCCCAGGAGTGCCTGACAAAATGTTGAAAAACGGGTCTGAGGTGCCTTGAAAGCTTGCATTTTGTAATCATTTTAGTTAGCCAATAAAAGGTGTCATTTTGCTTGACTGCTCATAACAGGGGAAACATAAAATATGTTTTCACCGCTGTCACACAAATGAGACATACACAAATAAAGGTTTGGGGCAGCCACCCGTATAATCTGGTATCCTGGCTACAAAGTCGTTTGTTATCAATAAAGAGCACTGATGTGCATACAATTGAGTCCAGAACAAGACTGACAAATAGGGAAAAGGTGTAGACTTTTAAAGGGGAAGACAGGAAGTGAGGTCATAGGGATCTGGCTCATGTTCTTCAGCGATTGGTTGGAGCCCGGAGGTGACATCACAGGGGCCGGAGCCGGTAAGGTCTTCTTCTATTGGCTCGGCCCCAGAAGTGATGTCAAGAGAGCCAGGTGAAATCTCCCGGGACTGGTCTACAGGTAAGGGAAAAAAAGAGTCAGTGCACTCTGCCACATCCCGGCATGCCTCAGAACTGCCTTCGCTCAAGCCCTTTAGCTGCCTCCCATGCGCACGTGTGTGACACCGCATAGTACAAAGTTAATTTACCACTTTTTAAGGAAGTTTAATAGTACAATATGTGCAATATTGTATGCAATATTGAATTTCTTTCTAAATAAGACAACCTAAAACAATAAAAACATTTTGTGCCGATTGCAGTAAGTTGTTATTTAATATAATAATAATAATAATAATAATAATAATAACAATAATAATACATTTTGTTTACATAGCCGATTAATTGTATTTCAGAATGTGAATTTTTTATTGATACATGGATAAATCAAAAAAGTAAAAGCAATTTGAAAAGTACACTGTAACCGCAACAGATAGAAGCTGATGTAGTATAGCATGTTCATGATGGCTTATGGGTACACACTGTGCACTGCCATTAGTCTAGTTGAAGCCAAGGTCAAATGAACATGGACGATCTGCTGTGGAATTTCACCATTGTTGAACAACATACCATAGTGAGACTTCTTTGAGCAGAGGGAGTGAACCCTACTGAAATTCACCAAAGGATGTTAGCTCAGTTTAGAAGTGAAAATAGCATGACTCAACAAAACGTTTATAAATGGATAGAAAGGTTTAAAGTGAGAAGAACAAGTGTAACCGACGAAGCTCAATCTGGTTGATCATCAACATCTCAGTGAAACATCATTACGAAACTCATTCATACAAATTCCTATATTTCTACTAGAGGAATTTTGAGATACTGATGAACCTAACACATAAATCACCAAGATGTAGAAAGAAAACCAAGTATGTGGAGAAAACTTGTGTGTGCACTGAATAAAAAAACTTCAAACTAGGGAGTCTGAAATATATGATATAGCTGTACTGATCACAATGAGAAGGAAAAGAAGAAAAAAAATAGATAATAATAATGATAATAATAATAATAATCTATTCTTATTATTTTCATCAATTTAACACTTTAGAATAGGAAATATGAAGGTGCATGTATTAGTCAGTTAATGCTTTGTACCAAGACCTTAACAAATGTTTTGTTTGTACAGCAAGTTCTTAAATCACCTGTTCTAAAGTGTTACTATTATTGTAACCCATCAGTCCCTTCAATTTTCCTAATCTAGTTCAGGTCTTGCTAGAGCTGAAGCTAATGTGCTAGTCCATCATGTTATTCTTATTCTAATTGTTTTTATTGTTATTACTATTATTAACAACAGCAACAATAATAACATAAAAAGTATGATACAGTGGAATTCTAGCAGACGTTCAATTCCGCAGTACATGCCAGGTTCAGATAGCAAGCTAGTAACATTAACAAAAGTACAGTTATTTCAGGGATGATGAGATTGGAAACTAAATGAGAAAAAGTATAAACAGTTTGGTATTGTGTGAAGAGGTGGGTGTTTAAAAGCCACCAGAATGTTAGTCTGGGAACAGATTGAATGGACAGAAATGATTCTTCCATGTCTTATGAGCAAGAACTGGGAAACAGCATGAAATTACAGCCCATCTGACCAGTTAATTTGAAATATTTAAGTTTTAATATATGATGTGTATGAATATATCCATCATTTGCAGCAATTAAGTATTATAGTGTTCCCAGTAGAATCATGATAGTTATCTAATGTATTGTACCTAACTGTATGTGTTCTTCCTACCACATGTGCAAAACATACAATATTATTTAACTTAAATATGGTTATAAAAAATAATAGGAAAATATTGCTACAAACTAACATTTTGTAAAGAAAGAAATGCATAACAAAGAGACGTGGGCTATCTCTGGCAGCACTTCGCAAAAAGTAGGAACCAATGAAACTAAATGCTCTAGCTTCTAATACAAGATGTTAATTTATCAAAATATTTCTCATCGGCTGGCTCAATGGGTAGTGCTGCCACCTCACAGCTCCAGCAGACTGGCCCTATCATTGTCAACTTGGATTTTGAGTTTAAATTACAGTATTGCAGTTTTATTCCCATATACCAATGATGTACTATACAAGCTTTGTTAAATGCAGTCAATATATTGAATGCATATTTGAGCATCTTTGGTCTGTAATAGATCAGACATTATTCAGAACTGGTTTCAGCTTTGCAGCTGGTGCTTCTGGGGCACTCACTAGCTCTCATGGATCCATAATTGGGTGAGGTGGGTGTAAGCAAGCAGTGTGAGAACCTTTCATAATTTGGTATTGACTGTGCTTAAGGCCATAGCTTCTGAATTGGAATAAGTATGTTTTAAAATGGATAGCTTAATCCATAATTTAGTTGATCAATTCATGATCATTTCATTACAGAGTACAGAGCATTACCTTAAAACTGTACAGCTATGACATAGTGCAAAGAAAAAGTGCACAATATTACTAAATCAATCACTTTGTCACAGGCATTGTTGGGAAATGAAGGCATTTGGCAAGACAGTCAAACAGATTCACCCAATATCTGATTAAAATTCTTATGTGCATTACTCTGAGAGATATGCATAAAATATACATCAGCTTTACTCATTCCGGTAATAATATTTAACTACTTAATCAGTTTGTAAAAATAGACTGTCACATGTTCCCAAGAGCTCCTCATTCACATATTTCTTTTATCCCAGGTTATTGCCCAGGATATAACCTTGAATTAAGGGTTGAAGGTGTTTAAAGAATAGCATCACTGCATGTGAATGATATAGAGGTGTATTGATTATGAATTCCTAATTGAATATTATATCATATTTAATCCATTTGCGTTTAGTTAATCATGAAATTCAGACACTTATTTTAAATGTTTTGCCAAAACTAGAACAGGTCTTTTGTTCTGTTTCACTTAGCTGATTAATATATAGATGACAGCATATATTTCCTAATGCATCTGATTATTAGTCTCTGTCATGGTATTTTAAACTTTCATACATTTTTGTTACATTCATAATTTGTTCAAACAAAGCAGAATATTTAGAGATTGAAAGTCATATTCAGTAGTAAGACTGATTAGTATTTACATTAGAGCATGCAGAAGAGACAGAGAAAGAGAGAGGAAAGGAATAATAAGCTTTAGTGCCCTTGTGTTGGTTGTAAAACAGGAGGGAGTAACTTTGATCTTCCGGGAAAAATGAGATTCACTCCTAAAAAAAAACAAAAAAAAAAAACAAGCATGGCCTACTGCAGTGACATGGCTAACAAAACAAAAATACAAATGGCTTCACTAAAACACAATGAATAAAATAACAGCTAATGTTGACCTTGCTGTTTTTATACAGAGTGTTTAATTTCAGTGCCTTTCTTTATTCAACAAAATACCACAGTTATCTGAAACCTCAATAAAATTCACAATCATACATTTGAGCTATAACAGCTTCTAATTGGAGCAGACTGGCTTCTCACTATATTTTGAAAAAAAACCCAATTGCAGAAAATTTAAAACATTAAAACCAGCTTTAAAACCAATATGTGAAAAGGGGAACAAACTTAAAACTATCCGTGTAGTTAACATTCATTGAAGCCTCTTAGGCTGCTTGGGCAACAATGAACTGGCAGTGGAAAGAGAGAATTCATATTTGTGTATTATGGCTGGTGTTTGTGTAAGGAAGGTGTTGGAAGTGAATAGAAGTGTTTTATTTATGCCCAGAGGGGACTGGGCGGTCTCGTGGCCTGGAACCCCTGCAGATTTTAATTTTTTCTCTAGCCGTCTGGAGTTTTTTTTTGTTTTTTCTGTCCCCCCTGGCCATCGGACCTTACTCTTTTTCTATGTTAACTAATATTGTCTTATTTTAATTTCTTATTTTGTCTTTTATTTTTATTTTATTTTCTTCATTATGTAAAGCACTTTGAGCTACTTTTTTGTATGAAAATGTGCTATATAAATAAATGTTGTTGTTGTTGTTGTTGTTATTTGAACCCAGAATTGTGCTTGGGCATTATTATTGTCCTTGGTTTGGGGCTCATTAGTGCCCCCTTGTGGTAACAATATATATTGAAATGAAGGACTGGACACAAAACAGATGAGACAGATAAACATATAACAGAAAGGCAGCTACCTGGTTACTGGCTATTTAGAGGTCTAATTTATCTTAGCACAGTTAAACAGTGTTAAGATACCAAGTCTTTAAGGATGATGTTCAATGTTATATGGAGTTGTTGCTTTTGTTACTCCGGGTTCTAGTAGAGGACTGTTCTTGCATTGGAGAGCAGACTTTGCCTTTGTTATATGCTACTTTGTTCATCATGTGATAGAGTGATGATGCCTTTCTCAGTTCGCTGTTAGGCTCTTTGCTGTTGTCCTCTGCAATTTTTTTTTCAGTCTTCTCAGACAGATTTCAGTTGCTTGCAAAGAACTTGGCTTGGACGAGTGGATCTTAGAACTAGAAGAGATCATCATCTTTCAGGTCCCCAGCTTTCAGAGAGAGCATTGTCAGCTATCTGGCTCCCCTAAATAAAATGGACAGATGAATGCAGCTAGTTTTGATGGAAGGAATAACTTCTGGTGATTGGATCAAAGTCATTTCCAGTTATAGAACCAGTACCTACATATAAGATCACATCCTGGTAGAGTTCAGTTCATCATAAGCCTAAATTAAAGGTCCACCTTCTGGACTGTAGGAGTCACCGCAAAGGCATCAGATCAACTCTGACCTACACCTTTTGTTTCAGATGAAGTACAGCGTTCAGCCATTCACTCAGGAAAGTAGGTGGGGATGCTGCTACTGGATTTCTGCATCCCTGTTAAATCAGCTATCGTAACAGGCCTTGTGTTAAACTTTGCCTTACACCAGAGAGTAATGGTACTGTATATCCAGTCCTTACCTGAATCAATTATATCTTTCTGCCATTAAAAAACAAAAATATAAATGTTTCCCTGTAGATACCAGCAATGAAATATTGCACTCTCACCTTGAATCATTCAAAGTAGCAATTTCCTACAACCATTCATGTCTTAATGTATATACACTAGTATTTTGTTCACCATTCTTAAACACTTTTATTCAACACTCTGGTAAACTTGGGCTCATCAGTTTTGCTTAGCCATTTTGTCAGAGTCATGAAGGTTGTTTTCTATTTTTTTTTTGTAGTTCACACAATAAAGTGACTTTAATTGGCACAGAATTGTTTGTCTTCATGAGGCTGGGTGACCATCCCTCATCCCACACTGCACGTTGGCTCTATGTTTATGTCAGTAGAACAGCATTGGATGATTTGGGAAAGATTTATCATATGACACAACGTCAAACTGCTACATCAATTCTTCCAGATGGCCATCCCTCATCTCATACTGCATGTTGGTTGTATGGATATGTCAGTAGAACAGAACTGGACAATTTGGGAAGGATTTATCATATGACAGGACTTCAAACTACTATATCAGTTCTTCCCATCACCCTTATAAATGTAGTGAACACCACAGTTTTTCATCAAATTCTTTGGCCATGGGCCTAGAATTCACAAAGACAGGAGTACTCTCTTAGGATCCATCAAAATGGTGGCCATTGATCACATGGTATTGCTGACTTTTTTTCTGTACTAATGTCAGGCACAAGCAGCTTTGACTGTCCTGGACTGGTCTTGAGCCTTCCTTAGTAATGATTCATCTGCAGTTAATAACCTCTAGATTAGCACATGGAGGGAAAGCAAACAATTAAGCTGCTCAGACAACACTTTCCAATAGCATACAATCAAAAGAGAATGGTGAACGGCAATATAGCCCATAAAAGTAGTTTCCTCAGCTATTAAGAGATAGGGATAGGGTGAGGAGACTCTTTCACTGATCATATAACCTACTGTAACAATCCCGTCTGTCATTATTTATTGATTGACAATGGAGAACCACACAGCTGTCATATGTCAGAAATGCCTACTGTGTTTGATATTAACACCTGTCTCCAGCCGCAAATAGCAATGTTGGGGAAAAACAAAAACTGCTATTGCTTTGACCTAAATAATGATAAGAAATTGGCTACTGCGCCAATTAATTCCTGTTTCTGGTAAATTATACTGATAGGAGGATGTGGAAATAACAAAAATATTGAATCTACAATCTGTCAACAATGCAGTATGGTTGTGTAACACTGGAAGTTTGTTTTTGTGATGCATGTTACATCCATCCATCCATCCATCCTCTTCCGCTTATCCGAAGTCGGGTCGCGGGGGCAGCAGCTTGAGCAGAGATACCCAGACTTCCCTCTACCCAGCCACTTCTTCTAGCTCTTCCGGGAGAATCCCGAGGTGTTCCCAGGCCAGCCGGGAGACATAGTCCCTCCAGCGTGTCCTGGGTCTTCCCCGGGGCCTCCTCCCGGTTGGACGTGCCCGGAACACCTCACCAGGGAGGCGTCCAGGAGGCATCCTGATCAGATGCCCGAGCCACCTCATCTGACTCCTCTCGATGCGGTGGAGCAGCGGCTCTACTCTGAGCCCCTCCCGGATGACTGAGCTTCTCACCCTATCTTTCAGGGAGAGCCCAGACACCCTGTGGAGGAAACTCATTTCAGCCGCTTGTATTCGCGATCTCGTTCTTTCGGTCACTACCCATAGCTCATGACCATAGGTGAGGGTAGGAACATAGATCGACCGGTAAATTGAGAGCTTTGCCTTATGGCTCAGCTCCTTTTTCACCACGACAGACCGATGCAGAGCCCGCATCACTGCGGACGCCGCACCGATCCGCCTGCCGATCTCACGCTCCATTCTTTCCTCACTTGTGAACAAGACCCCAAGATACTTGAACTCCTCCACTTGAGGCAGGATCTCGCTCCCAACCCTGAGAGGGCACTCCACCCTTTTCCGGCTGAGGACCATGGTCTCGGATTTGGAGGTGCTGATTCCCATCCCAGCCGCTTCACACTCAGCTGCGAACCGATCCAGAGAGAGCTGAAGATCACGGCTATGATCTAATATATATGATATAAGATCACCTATGGGAGGGGTCAAGGAGGTCGGGTGCAGTATGAGTTGGGTGGTGGCCGAAGGCAGGGACCTTGGCGGTCCGATCTTCGGCTACAGAAGCTGGCTCTTGGGACGTGGAATGTCACCTCTCTAAAGGGGAAGGAGCCTGAGCTTGTGCGTGAGGTTGAGAGGTTACGGCTAGATATAGTCGGGCTCACCTCGACGCACAGCTTGGACTCTGGAACCAATCTCCTTGAGAGGGGCTGGACTCTGTACCACTCTGGAGTTGCCCCCGGTGAGAGGCGCAGAGCGGGTGTGGGCATACTTATTGCCCCCCGACTTGGAGCCTGTACATTGGGGTTTACCCCGGTAGACGAGAGGGTAGTCTCCTTCCGCCTTCGGGTGGGGGGACGGGTCCTAACTGTTGTTTGTGCGTATGCACCGAACAGCAGTTCGGAGTACCCACCCTTTTTGGAGTCCCTGGAGGGGGTGCTGGAGGGCATACCTTCTGGGGACTCCCTCGTACTGCTGGGAGACTTCAATGCTCACGTGGGCAATGACAGTGAGAACAGAAAGGGCGTGATTGGGAGGAATGGCCCCCCCGATCTGAACCCGAGTGGTGTTTTGTTATTGGACTTCTGTGCTCGTCACGGATTGTCCATAACAAACACCATGTTCAAGCATAGGGGTGTTCATATGTGCACTTGGCACCAGGACACCCTAGGCCTCAGTTCGATGATCGACTTTGTGGTTGTGTCGTCGGAATTGCGGCTACATGTCTTGGACACTCGGGTGAAGAGAGGGGCGGAGCTGTCAACTGATCACCACCTGGTGGTGAGTTGGCTTCGATGGTGGGGAGGATGCCGGTCAGGCCTGGTAGGCCCAAACGTGTTGTGAGGGTCTGCTGGGAACGTCTGGCAGAGCCCCCTGTCAGAAGTAGCTTCAACTCCCACCTCCGACAGAACTTCGACCACATCCCGAGGGAGGTGGGGGACATTGAGTCTGAATGGGCCATGGTCCATGCCTCTATTGTTGAGGCAGATTCAGGAGGAACAGTGTGGTTTTCGTCCTGGTCGCGGAACAGTGGACCAGCTCTACACCCTTAGCAGAGTCCTGGAGGGTGCATGGGAGTTCGCCCAACCAGTCTACATGTGTTTTGTGGACTTGGAAAAGGCATTCGACCGTGTCCCTCGGGGAATCCTGTGGGGGGTGCTCCGGGAGTATGGAGTACCGGACCCCCTGATAAGGGCTGTTCGGTCCCTGTAGAACCGGTGTCAGAGCTTGGTCCGCATTGCCGGCAGTAAGTCGAACCCGTTTCCAGTGAGAGTTGGACTCCGCCAGGGCTGCCCTTTGTCACCGATTCTGTTCATAACTTTTATGGACAGAATTTCTAGGCGCAGCCAGGGTGTTGAGGGGGTCCGGTTTGGTGGACTCAGGATTGGGTCACTGCTTTTTGCAGATGATGTTGTCCTGTTTGCTTCATCAGGCCATGATCTTCAGCTCTCTCTGGATCGGTTCACAGCTGAGTGTGAAGTGGCTGGGATGGGAATCAGCACCTCCAAATCCGAGACCATGGTCCTCAGCCGGAAAAGGGTGGAGTGCCCTCTTAGGGTTGGGAGCGAGATCCTGCCTCAAGTGGAGGAGTTCAAGTATCTTCAAGCATGTTACACCTCTTTATAAATAAGTAAAGCAACAACTAAATGTCTTATGATATCTCAGTATTGTTGTTGATCTTGTTAACATTTTCATTTTTGACCGCCACCGACCTCACCCCTCCCTGAATCCATTACATTAGTATTTCTTATAACAGTTTTAATTTGAACAATAAACATGTAAATAAAAAACAATAAATAAAGAAGCACACATTGCTAACTAATCTTAACTATAACTTAAAATAATCTAAACTTGAATATGAATGTTTAGGTGTTTTTTAAGTCTCTTTGTTGCATATCAAAATAGCAGACGTCTACATTTTCTGAAGGGCAAAGTCATCTATGAGTTCATCACAAGACAGCTTCTGCATGAGGTCAGAGTCTTGATGCTAAAGATAGCCAAGCTGCTTTATGTTCTTGTGCCATGGATGACCTCATGTATGTCTTGATGATCTTAAGTTTGCAGATTACGGATGCAATCTGGAGGGAACCCAATGGTATTTAATGGCAATGATATACCAGTTGATTTGTTTTCTTTATAAATGATGGCTTAATTCGCAATACAGTACTACTGCTACTAGTAATAATAATGGTCCAGGTTATCAAAGTGCTGTTACTCTTTGTTACTTATATAGCCAACAGTATCACTTGTGACATGATATAACAATAACAAAAACTATTTTACTACCACCACTACTATTACTACTACTAATAATAATAACAATATACAATACAACAACTACTACTCCTACTCCTACTCCTACTCCTACTCCTACTACTACTACTAATAATAATAATAATAATAATGGCCCAGGTGATCAATGTGCTGTTACTCTTTGTTACATGATATAGCCAACAGTATCACTTGTGACAGGATACAACAATAACAAAAACTATTTTACTACCACCACTACTATTACTACTACTACTAATAATAACAATATACAATACAACAACTACTACTCCTACTCCTACTCCTACTCCTACTCCTACTACTACTACTACTACTAATAATAATAATAATAATAATAATAATAATGGTCCAGCTGATCAATGTGCTGTTACTCTTTGTTACATGATATAGCCAACAGTATCACTTGTGACAGGATACAACAATAACAAAAGCAATTTTACCACCACCACTACTATTACTACTACTAATAATAATAATTATAAAAAAAATAATGATAATAATATAAAATACAACAACATCAACTACTACTACTACTGTATAAAATACTAAATAATAATAAAATTAAAACTACTATTACTACTACTACAGAACATGCTTAATAAACTTACTTAATACAGTAAATATAGGGTCAAAATGAAGCTGAACACTTTGATATTTAAAAAATGAACATGTTAATGTATCATCTATGCTTATAAATTTATGTGTACTTCATTTTGTCCTTCCAATGACAACAGATAGCAACAAGGCATTAACTAAATCAGTAATGTTAGTTGCCAATCAAATTAACCAATAGCTGAAGTTCATCTGAACAATTCTTTTTGTAAGTCAGAGTTGCTTGCCTGGTGCTTTCCCACAATTCAGCCATTAACTAATTAGTAAGTCAAAGAGCCGCCTGTGTGAAATTTACAAATATGTCATCAATGAAACAACATTCAGAGCACTTCAAATGCAGACTAACATTACTAGCCTTTACAACATATATATGGCGGTAATAAATAATCCTCAACCATGTGTCAGCTGGGTATTGTAATATCAGATATTTGTTAAACACTCAATATCAAAACTATTTCACATAATACTATTCCATTAGTCCAGTAAATCGCTAGCTTTAGTGTAGTGGCAATTGATGTAACGTTAGCTAGCTTACTGGAAGTTTGACAAATTTAGATTCTAAACACACCTGCAGATGCAGCACAAGTTGCTTCTTTATGTTTTCGTTTTTTTTCTTTTCTGTGCTTCTTACTGGTGTTTACTTGAAGCCATCTGTCTACTCATTAATTGAAAATTATCACAATAGATGACTGTCAATGATGTAATTTGATGATTCATGAAACAGCAATAACCCCAAAAAAATCAAGCTGCATAGTTCTGTTCTGTTGATGAGGTTGTTGCTTTCCATTATATGTTAGTGATGTTACACAGTGTTACATGGTTAAGACTAGAGTGTGGAAGGAGTTGTCTGACTCAAGTCAAGTAAACCAAGCGACAAAACATGCAATCCAATTGGCTATCCCGTGGAGCCACTGAATCGTGGAGGTCTACAAACCCTTATCGGGCGCCCTCCCATCAGTCATCTGACCATGGGCCCCATACACAGTGCAGGGGTGACTCTGACAGTACGCCATAGAGGATTATTGATACGACTATTCACTTGTCTATCTTGGGATTTGCTGCATGTTTCTCTTCCTCTCTAATTTAGCATCATTGTATTTTTTCCCTTCTTCTTTATGTAGTATTTTTGATGCACCAGTAGATAGATAGATAGATAGATAGATAGATAGATAGATAGATAGATAGATAGATAGATAGATAGATAGATAGATAGATAGATAGATAGATAGATAGATAGATAGATAGATACTTTATTAATCCCAGGGGGAAATTCATATATTCCAGCAGCAAAAATATTAAATTAAAGAGTAATAAAAAATGCAGATAAAAAAACAGACAATAACTTGAATAATGCTCAACGTTTACCCCCTCTGGTGGAATTGAAGAGTCGCATAGTTTGGGGGAGGAATGATCTTCTCAGTCTGTCAGTGGAGCAGGACAGTGACAGCAGTCTGTCACTGAAACTGCTCCTCTGTCTGGAGATGACACTGTTTAATGGATGTAGTGGATTCTCCATAATTGATAGGAGCCTGCTGAGTGCCCGTTGCTCTGCTACGGATGTCAGACCGTCCAGCTCTATGCCAACAATAGAGCCTGCCTTCCTCACCAGTTTGTCCAGGCGTGAGGCATCCTTCTTCTTAATGCTGCCTCCCCAGCACACCACTGCGTAGAAGAGGGCACTCGCCACAACCATCTGATAGAACATCTGCAGCATCTTACTGCAGATGTTGAAGGATGCCAGTCTTCTAAGGAAGTACAGGCGGCTCTGTCCTTTCTTGCACAGAGAATCAGTATTGGCAGTCCAGTCTAATTTATCGTCCAGCTGCACTCCTAGGTATTTATAGGTCTGCACCCTCTGCACACAGTCACCTCTGATGATCACGGGGTCCATGAGGGGCCTGGGTCTCCTAAAATCCACCACCAGTTCCTTGGTTTTGCTGGTGTTCAGGTGTAGGTGGTTTAAGTCGCACCATTTAACAAAGTCCTTGATGAGGTTTCTATACTCCTCCTCCTGCCCACTCCTGATGCAGCCCACGATAGCAGTGTCGTCAGCAAACTTTTGCACGTGGCAGGACTCGGAGTTATATTGGAAGTCCGATGTATATAGGCTGAATAGGACCGGAGAAAGTACAGTCCCCTGCGGCGCTCCTGTGTTGCTGACCACAATGTCAGATCTGCAATTCCCGAGACGCACATACTGAGGTCTGTTTGTAAGATAGTCCACGATCCATGCCACCAGGTATGACTCTACTCCCATCTCTGTCAGCTTGTCCCTAAGGAGCAGAGGTTGGATGGTGTTGAAGGCGCTAGAGAAGTCTAGAAACATAATTCTTACAGCACCACTGCCTCTGTCCAAGTGGGAGAGGGATCGATGTAGCATATAGATGATGGCATCTTCCGCTCCCACCTTCTCCTGGTATGCGAACTGCAGAGGGTCGAGGGCGTGTTGGACCTGTGGCCTCAGGTGGTGAAGCAGCAGCCGCTCCATGGTCTTCATCACATGTGATGTTAGAGCGACAGGCCGGAAGTCATTCAGCTCACCAGGATGTGATACCTTTGGGACTGGGGTGATGCAAGATGTTTTCCAAAGCCTCGGGACTTTCCCCTGTTCCAGGCTCAGGTTGAAGATGCGCTGTAGAGGACCCCCCAGCTCTGATGCACAGACCTTCAGCAGTCGTGGCGATACTCCATCTGGACCTGCTGCTTTGCTGGCACGAAGTTTCCTCAGCTCTCTGCTCACTTGCGCTGCTGTAATTGTGGGTGGGGATGTCTCTCCTATGTTGGTATCAGCAGAAGGATGTGTAGAGAGTGCAGTAATCTGAGGTGAGAGTGGGTTAGGGTGGTCAAACCTGTTAAAGAAGATGTTCATTTCGTTTGCTCTCTTCACGTCTCTCTCGATGGTGGCACCCTGTTTCGAGCTGCAGCCAGTGATGATCTTCATCCCATCCCACACTTCCTTCATGCTGTTGTTCTGCAACTTCTGCTCCAGCTTTCTCCTGTACTGCTCCTTCGCCGCCCTGAGCTGGACTCGAAGTTCCTTCTGCACGCGCTTGAGCTCATGCTGATCACCGTCTTTAAAGGCCCTTTTCTTCTGGTTCAAAAGGCCCTTGATGTCACTTGTAATCCATGGCTTGTTGTTAGCATAGCAGCATACTGTTTTTACTGGAACTAAAGTGTCCATACAGAAGTTGATGTAGTCAGTAGTGCAGTCAACAATTGTGATTCATGTGACATAATGTGTGTATTCTTGATTTTTCTTCATTTTTCTCATTTAATAATATACTTCATAGTTTCTGTCTTTAAACATGTAGTTTATTGTTAGCTGGGGTGGATTCTGAATGGTTTATCAAGGCCTTGATATTGGCTTTCCTAGCCTGCACTAAATAACTAAATCATTATGGCTTTGTGTAGTTGGTTACCTGAATCAAGGATTCTTGGGCTATTTTAGGGCCTGTGGGTTATAAGGTGAAGCTTCCATGATAGCAATTGTACCCACCTAACTCAATATCAAAAAACTGAGATATTACTAGAAAAAGATTTTAGGAACATAAAAGGAATATTCCTTTAATTCATTTGTGTTACCAGTCACCAGATATGCATTCAAATGAGCAATGTTGGGTTGAATTTCAACTGTTTGAAATGGAGCTCCACAAGTTAAACAGAGAAATCTTTAGAATCAATGTGGGTCGGTATTCCTGTGCCATAGTTTTAGCGCCTTGTTGAGTTTGTTTTTTACTATAGGGTAGGTAGCCTTTCACTTCGTAAAAATTATTAAAGTAACTTAACATTCTCATACCAACCTTGGTAAACTTCAGGGTGCTTTAGCTATCCTGGCAAATTGACCACAAGGCATGAACCAATCCTGGACAGATCACCTGTCCATCTCAGGGTGTACAGTACATACATACAGACGTCAACCCTGACACTCACACTTGCACAGGTCAAATTATAGTTGCAAATTAACCCACCACAAATTTTTTGCGGATTGTGCATTGAAAACTGGAAGAACTGAAAAGAAAGAAAGTTCATACATCATACATACAACAACAAGGGACAGTAATGAACAGTTGGGTGTTAAAAAAAACATAAATAATGTCTGATTTCCTTTGCATACTATGTTTATTATATCTTTGCTGAATATGAAAGGTACATATGCACATTCCTAGATTTACAGTTGAAGTCAGAAGTTTACAATACACTTAGGATCCATCCATCCATCCATCCATTATCCAACCCACTATATCCTAACACAGGGTCACTGGGGTCTGCTGGTGAAAATCCCAGCCAACACAGGGTGCAAGGCAGGAACAAACCCCGGGCAGGGTGCCAGCCCACCACAGACACTTTGGATGAATTTTTTAAAACTCACTTAATAACCCCTCCACAGATTTTATATTGTTTAAGACATCTACTTTGTGCAGGGAAAAAGTAATTTTTTCCTACAATGTTCATAGACAGATTATTTCACTTTTTATTGACTATATCATAATTCCACTGGGTCACAAGTTTACATACACTTTGTTAACTTTGCCTTTAAGCAGCTTGGAAAATTCCAGAAAATGATTTCAAGACTTTAGGCAATTAGACAATTAGCTTCTGATTGTCAATTAGCCTAACTGGAATTAACATGATGATGTAAGATGTAAGACACCTTTATTGTCACTGAACAATACAATGAAATATTGTATGGAGCAAGACTATAGATGCTTTACCTAAAGTTACATAAGAACACAGTACAAGAAGCACAAATTTAAAAGTATACATTAAAATATGAGAAGCAAAGTTGCGATTAACAATATACATAGAGTAAAAGTAAAGGTAACTATGTAGGCATAAACAGATTAATAATAATAGAAGTCACAGTGAACATTACAGTCAATGTAATGGCCACGAGTTCCACATGGGTCATGTATAAGTATGTGACTATGTGTGGTTGATGCAGATGTTCAGTTCAATCCAGTGGTGGTTTCTGTTATAGAAAGGGGCAGTAAGTACTGTGCATTTAATAGGCTGATTGCTTTGGGGTTTAGCTGTTCTTCAGCCTGGTAGTGCAGGCATGCAGGTCTCTGAAGAGAGGGCAGAGGAGTAAAAATGCTATGGCAGGGGTGGGTTGGATCTTTACAAATGTTCTTTGCTTTTCTGATGCAGCCGAGGTTGGGGGTGGGGGGAATACACCATATAAGCATTCGCTACAATAGATAGATAGATAGATAGATAGATAGATAGATAGATAGATAGATAGATAGATAGATAGATAGATAGATAGATAGATAGATAGATAGATAGATAGATAGATAGATAGATAGATAGATAGATAGATAGATAGATAGATAGATAGATAGATAGATAGATAGATAGATAGATAGATAGATAGATTTGTGGCCGGCCTTTCATCCAGGCCAATACCCCCCAGGCCGCCAGGTGGAGCCCTCCCTTCAGCATAGAGGTGCCCCGAATGCCAGCAGGGAATCCTGGACAATGTAGTTTTATCCCCAGCCCTGTTGGATACCTTGGGGCCCGCTAGAAGGCGCTGCAGGGAGGAATAAAGACTATTTGCCTTATGCCCCGGAAGTACGTCCGAGTCACATGGACAAGGGGAATGATGTGCTTCCGGAGTGAAGAAAGAAGGATTTTTATTTGACATGGACAGAGAGGGCGAAACACTTCCGGGTCAAGGACTATAAAAGGATTGTGGGAAATCCCAGACGGCGAGCTGAGCTGGGTGGTAGGGTGACTAAGTGTCTGGGAGTGTGGAGGATTGTAGTTTATTATTATTGTATGATTATTGTGGAGAGGAGGGTGCTTTGTGCACGTGTTTGTCCAAATAAATATTATTATTGGACTTTTACCTGGTGTCTGGAGTCAAATCTGAGGGTTCAAGGGAGCGAGAGTGCCTCTATCTGTCACAGTTGGCGTAGTCGGCAGGATTCTCTGGCTATCGGTTTGGCAGAGGACCTGTGTTTAAAATTTTTTTTACTGTGGACAGAACCCTAAGAAGACAACGTTCAGACATGCAGTGAAATCGCCAAAACCCCACATTCAACAAGTCCGTTATAGGAAAGAAGAGAAGTAAGGTGAGCGGCAGCGTCAGTGGAGCAGCTCTTCTCATAATGGCTGACGCTCGGGATGAGCGTAGGAGTGGCCACACGGATCAGGAGAAGCCTACGGAGGAAGGCTGCATCGAGGTATGTGCCAGGGAAATAATTGCTGGTAAGTTTAAAATAACTCACTTTGCACCTTTCACATTTCTCGGAAATCATCATCCGGAGGCTCTGCGGGATGCAGACAAGGCTCCTACAGACGGTGGTATGCTCTTGTTCGACCCGGTGAGAGAGACAAAAGACTTTCGCATGTCGGCTGCTGGCAAGGGACACGTGACCCAACCCGAAGCATTCTGGGAAGGAGGAGGTCCACATCCCGCTGTTTGCTCCTTCATTGATGAAAAAACGGACTTGGACTTTCCGAAGGGGGAGGCGAGCGAAGCACTGCTCACCCCGCAAGAAGGTAAGAAGGGCCGGGAAATGGCTGATCGGTCTGTCGACAAATTAATAAAGACAGACCGCAGTTCGCCAAAGAAGGCAACCCGGCCCTCAGATGAAAAGAACTCCAAATCCCAGAAGCCTCCTCGAAGCCCGTCAGTGCACGTGCCGACAGTGGACGTGCTCATTGACTCCCGGCCGGCAGGTAAGGAGAATAAGGAAGTAAACTTGCCTCTGGTCGAAATAAATAACTATTTAGACGTGCGGGAACTTGAGAAATTAATCGAGCCCGTGCGGGGTATTTTGCAGATGATGATGGCTATAAAGAAGGTTATCGAAGATCTGGGAGCGACGGCCGAAGTGCTGTTGAGACGGTTGAATGAGTACCTGCGGCGTTTAGGTCTCGAGCGTCCCGCCTTATATGATTTGGCAGTACAGGTGAGTCATATTGGTACCGTACAGCATACGGGAACGCAGTGTGATCCTGGCCCGTGTTTAATAAGTAGCGGGTGCCAAATCACTGCGTGCCCTACAAGAGAGTGTGGGTTAATGACAGAAGGGGCAGAGGAAGCACCGATTGACCTGGAGCAGCTGGACAGTGCTGTCTCCCGGAGTGACACGGTGCTGAAGACGCCACCTCCTTTCAATAAAAAATCAAAGGAGATTCAGACAGTGAAAGGGCTCTCTTTAACTAATAGAGAGACCCAAACTGTGAAAAAGCCCCAGATCAAACAGGAGATCCCAAAAAAGAAACTGGGGTCTCCTAACAAAATAGAAAAGAGGACTGAGAGTATAGAGGCGGACGATAAATCCTCCTCAGCGGAGAAAAGGGTGGAGCCAGATATTCCAAGGTGTTTCCAGTCTCACGGAGGAAGGCTACCAGGAGGAAGGCTGATCTGCTATAACTGTCGTCGGCTGGGCCACGTATGGCGAAGTTGTCCTCGGAGGACAGGGAATCAGAGGGATTCCCGTTATAACATTCTCCCAAGGTTCTCTGTGGAGGCTAGACAACCTTGCCGAGGCCCGACTTACGGATCCTCCTGGAGGAAGACGTCCCTCGCGGGGCTGGACGCTCAAAACCATGGTTTTAGCCTGGGAGGAGGGTACTGTGATATGCGGCCGGCCTTTCATCCCGGCCAATACCCCCAGGCCGCCAGGTGGAGACCTCCCTGCAGCATGGAGGTGCCCCAAATGCCAGCAGGGAATCCTGGACAATGTAGTTTTATCCCCAGCCCTGTTGGATACCTTGGGGCCCGCTAGAAGGTGCTGCAGGGAGGAATAAAAACTATTTGCCTTACGCCCCGGAAGTACGTCCGAGTCACATGGACAAGGGGAATGATGTGCTTCCGGGATGAAGAAAGAAGGATTTTTATCTGACCCGGAAGTGTTCCAGGTCACATGAACAGAGAGGGCGAAACACTTCTGGGTCAAGGACTATAAAAGGATTGTGGGAAATCCCAGACGGTGAGCTGAGCTGGGTGGTAGGGTGGCTCAGTGTCTGGGAGTGTGGAGGATTGTAGTTTATTATTATTGTATGAGTATTGTGGAGAGGAGGTGCTTTGTGCACGTGTTTGTCCAAATAAATATTATTATTATTGGACTTTTACCTGGTGTCTGGAGTCAAATCTGAGGGTTCAAGGGAGCGAGAGTGCCTCTTTCTGTCACGATAGATAGATAGATAGATAGATAGATAGATAGATAGATAGATAGATAGATAGATAGATAGATAGATAGATAGATAGATAGATAGATAGATAGATAGATAGATACTTTATTAATCCAAAGGGGAAATTCACAATACAGTATATGTGATCCAGTGTATTATTCCCCCTGTATGGGAAATCAACAAACTGATAAAATTTGGGGAGGACAGTTTTAAGGCTGGAGTGAATAAAATTGCTTTCTAAGATATACACACTGTCTGGATGAATATTTTGCAGACAGTTCGTAGCATTGTGTAGTTTAGCCAACAAAAGCTTGAAATTAGCTTGTTCAGGGATATAAGCCACGGTGAGGAACACAGCTGTAAATTCCCTTTACAGATAGAAAGGTATGCACTTCAGTGTTATGAATTCTATGTCCAGAGATGTATGTGGATGTATATTAAGGCTTACTATCAAACTCACTGCCTTTTTGCTTGACATAATGGGTAAATCAAAAGAAATCAGGCAAGGTCTCAGAAAAAAAATTGTGGACCTCCACAAATCTGGTTCATCCTCGGGAACAATTTCCAAATGCCTGAAGGTTATGCCTTGATCTATAAAATAATAATACATAAGTATAAAAACCATGGGACCACATAACCATCATACCACTATGGAAGAAGACTCATTCTGTCTCCTAAAGAAAAATGTACTTTGGCATGAAAAGTGCAAATCAATCCCAAAACAACAGCGAAAGACTTGCTGGAGGATGCTGGAAATGCTGGAGGAAACAAGTAGACAAGTTTCTATATCCACAGTAAAACAAATCTTATATCGAATGTGAACACTAGAGCGCACTGCAGTTCCTCAAACCCAGAACACAAATGCAGTCACTCTGTCAAAAGGCCTCAATAAAAGTGGTTTATTTAAATCCAATACCTTATACAGATTTTCATTCACCTTCAATAGACTTTCTTCCATAATAACTCCTCCATCTCTCCTCCAGGCAAGCTTTGTCCACCTTCCACCCGACTCTGGCTCACCTGGATGAGGCTCGATGGCTCTTTTTAACTCAGGACACGAGAGTGCTTCTGGTGTCAGATGACTGCAGCCTGGCCATACTTCCAGGTCAGGCAGAACCTCTTTCGAAGTGTGCACCATTCTTATAGCTCCCTCTGGTGGCATCCACACACCCTGACAGGGTTGTTCTCCAAGACTACACGCCCCAGGATGCTTTGTTGGAACTCTGCCAGAGAAAAGCTGCCACATGGCATATCGGGGGAATAAATAGCTCCACCGAAACAGTCCTTCACAGTTCTCTGTTTTATCCCGGCCAGGAAAGGTACTAAAAACACATCTAATTGGGACGCTTGTTTATCCATCTGCAACTTCCTATCTAGGAAAGAAACCTTCCTTTTTCTTGGTCAGGATTGTCATCCATCCACCTGGGGCTTCCCATCTGAGTAAGGAACCTTCCACTGTCCTGTTCTGGATGCCTGTTCTTCCTATATGGCACTTACACTAAATAATCTGAAAGGATACTCAGCAAAGAAGCCACTGCTGCAAAATCACCTGGTCACTCCTGCTTTTCTGGTCTGATGAATCCAAGATCAAACTATTTGGCTATAATGACCATGATTATGTTTGGAGGAAAAAAGGGTAAGGCTTACAAGCCAAAGAACACCATCCCAACTGTCAAGCACGGATGGGAGCATCATGTTGTGGGGGTGCTTTCCTGCAGAAGGGACTGGTGCACTTCACAAAATAGATGACATCATAAGATAGGAAAATTATATAGATATACTGCAGCAACATCTCAAGAGCTCAGCAAGGAAGTTGAAGCTCATTCGCAAACTAGCTTCCAAATGGACAATGACCCCAAGCATACTTCCAAAGTTGTGGCAAAATGGCTTAAGGACAACAAGGTCAAGATGTTGGCTTGGCTATCACAAAGTCCTATCCTCAATCCAACTGAAAATTCGTAGGCAGAACTGAAAAAGCGTGTGCAAGCAAGGAGGCCTACGAACCTGTCCCAGTTACACCACTTTTGTCTGGAGAGACAAAATTCCAGAAACTTATTGTAAGAAGCTTGTGGAAGACTACCCAAAATGTTTGGCTTATGTTAAACAATCTACAGGCAATAGTACCAAATATTAACAAAGTATAAGTAAATTTCTGACCCACTGGAATTGTGATATAGTCAATAAAAAATTAAATACTCTGTATATGATCTTCTTCTTCTTTCAGCTGCTCCCATTAGGGGTTGCCACAGTGGATCATCTGTTTCCATATCTTCCTGTCTTCTGCATCTTCCTCTGTTACCTTATCACCTGCATGTCCTCTCTCACCACATCCATAAATCTCCTCTTAGGCCTTCTTCTCTTCCTCTCACCTGGGAGCTCCATCCCTACCATCCTAGCACCTGTCTGTAACCATTGTTGGAAAAAACTACTTTTGCCTTGTACAAAGTAGATGCTTTAAATTATATGCCAAATTTATAGTTTCTTAGTATAAAATCCTTGGAGGGGTTATAAAAGCAAGTTTTAAAGAATTCACCCTAAGTGCATGTAAATTTATGACTTTGATTGTCACTTCTCTATCCTAATATAGACTTACAGGTTTGTTTTGCTTATACTGTATATTGTAGAGGGTGTCATAGAGTGGGTTACTAGTAACTTTCCTGGAGGGAAACTCAAAATAATGGAGGAATGGGAAAGGAACATAGATAATGGTAATGTGTTCCTCAATCCTCTCCAATGGTTCCTTAGGAATTGTACTTCAGATGGGCATGCAGATTGGGATGCAGTCTTGTTATGTCACAGAGGCTTTGTTCAAGATGGAAGTGGTTCCAGCCTACATTCCTAGTGTAACAGAAGTGCTCTCAGGATGGTCTTTAAAGGAGGCCTGTGTGCACCAACTAGGTGAGCTTGGATTCAGGTGAGTGGTTTTTGGAAGCGGAACAGAAGGAGACAGTGTATAAGGGGATGATCAACCTGTATTGGATGGGACTGTACCAATTAAAGTGATTTTCTTAGAAGAAACTTGCATCTAACAGTTTTTTGGAGTTCGGAGTATACATCACCACTGCACCTGTTAACTTTATATTTCCTCTTTTTTGGATTACAACATCAGTTTCTTCATCTCCCTGCTTAAATGTACATAAAACACTGAACAAGGGCTCTACATTTACCCAATATACAGTAAGTGTAAGATCAGTCTGTAAAAAGAAAATATATTGATATTCAAGTGGCTGAAACAGAAAAACATTGATGACACTAAATTAATTGTTTCTGGAAATGAAAATTGGCCTTATACCAAGTATATCATTTATTTATTGCCAAACTCAAACATCTAGTGGCAAAGTAGTTTTCCAGGCAAATTATTTTGCAATATTAATTCTTTTCATTTCTTCTTAGTATTCTCAAGAAGATGCTCACTTTTTTGTTTAAACAAAGTTAAAGCAGGCAATACATGGCCAAGGTAGTATTTACATAAGAATGGCAAAGTGATGTCATGCAGTAGCTTTGCAAAGATGCTCACAAAATTTTCTGTGATGTTAGTGGTCTACTATAAATACCAAATGTAAACAAATGTGCAAAATATTACAATTCTTAGATAAGTGAATCAAAAATACAAATAATTATTTGAAAAATTGAACATGACCAAAGCATGTATCAAGAAGGGTTATAGATGCCAGGGGCCACCAAAGGCCCTCTAACCAGGTGATGTCACATTCTGCACAACTGTAGTACTCTGTTAACATAATTTTTTTAAACTGTTTTCATGGTTATGGTCAAAAGATCTCATTATTGTTTTGACTACCATCACTGTTCTTTTTGTTGTTGAGTCACAGTCTTCACAGTAGTTAAAAGTAACATTTTAGTCCTAGAAGGCATTTTTGGAGGCAGCAATTTGTTATGTAGCTAACCCCATTTTACAAAAGGATGGATGTCATATTTGTACTATTTGTCTAAACTTTAAAATAAACTCTTTTCATGACCAAATAAAGTTAATTTAAGAACTGAAGGTTTTTCAGGTTTCTCCATCTTCTGATTTTCTAACTTTGGTTTTGCTCTACTTCTATTTAAGTGCCACTCATCTGACCTCTACCTGTTTCGTCAGTGTTAAGTGTGTTTCATTTCATTTACTTCTGCCACTCAGATTGCTTTCCACGAAGTGTGCATTATTTGGATGATGCACATATTTGTTGGTGTGATGATGCGGGTTCTGCTCCAAGCTCCCTCTTCCAGTATTGGAAGGCTCTTGAACCCAACACCATTGGTAATGTAACCAGATGAGCTGTGCAATGAGGACAAATCACACATGGAGCAAGGGGAAGGTGTAAAGTGTGCAAGTGCTGTTATTAAAACAAACCAAAATTAAAGTGTCCAAATAAATAGCGCAGTGTTCAAAGTTAATAAATAAATAATCCATAAAAACAGATGACTGTGGAGGTTAAAATCCCAACAAATAATTCCATTAAAAAAACCAGGTTAAAATATTGGCTGAAAGCTGTCCCTTATAGAAACCTGGTGCCTCCTCCTTTTAACTGGCGGCTACCCTGCTTCTCCCATACAGGCCTTGCAACAGGGGAGGAACCCTATCTGCAGATGCAACTGACTCTCAACTGGTCCAGTAGCTTTCCGTCCCCTGGCTACGTATAGCTCACTCTCCAGACCGAGACTCAGTTTCCCCAACAGCCAGGGCGCTCATGCTGGAGCTCAGCCTCCCAAGCCTCCCTGACTTCCGCTGCCTTCCACGGCCTAATGCGGCAAGCCGTCCATGATCCTGGTCACTCCTGCTCCTCTGAAAAGCTCAGCAGGAGTGACCCAATCCATCTGCCCCTGAGTGTCGGCCAAACACTCTTCCAGGGCTCTCCTCCCAGCTGCCTGCTATCCAATGATCCTGCTCTCTCTTTCTCACTCGCTTACTCCCACACCGGCTTTTAAGGCATCATGCCTTATTTTACTCTCCTTAATGTCTATCCGTTTCTTTTTCTCTTTTCTTTCTTTTTCTTTCAATTCTTTCTATTGTGTTGGCCCGTACTTATATGGCTTCGTGGGTGCAACATCTTAATCATGCACCACAGGAAGCCAGTGAAGCAATTGAGAACGATCGCACCTTCACGTGCAAGTGCATCTTGCCCCAATTACCTCATCAACTTCCCGAGGCTGCACGAGCGCACCCACAGAGACTGACACGACCAATGGATTATTTAAAAAAAAACACCATTCTTTCGGAGCTGTGGACCCGTTATATCACAGTTTTCCCTAATCCTGCAAATGATTGAGTGAGAGAGAAATTTGGGATGGAATTTTCCTGGCACTACACCTGTGAGTCTAGACTTGTTAGAATAAACAGAAGAAGGCTCACTGGGTAGGGAAGAAGAGTGACTAGGTATTATGGAGAGAGTTAAACACTCCATAATTCTCTCACTTTCTAATGACTAACAATGAGGGTAATCAGTAAAATTTGCAATTTTTTACATAAAGCTGTGTTTATGTTTTGAGGCTAGGTCAATACTAAGCTATTTTTAATATACCTCCATCTATTCTTATTAAAATAAAGAAAATTTATTATACATACCACAAACAGATAACACTTTCAAACACCCATATGAAAGTATAGTCTTTTAGAAACAGTTACACTGCAAAAGTCATTTAAAACATATGAACAACTCACTTTTATATAGCACCTTTCTGTACTGAAATACACAATACAATTGTCAGGGAATGATATCGGAGTGTTTTAAAGGCACACAGCAATCATGATAAACATCTTCGCTCATTTGCTTTCAGTCGTGAGTTCCTGGAAAGTAAAAGAATTCAAAGTTGTCTTCTTCAGCACTGTTGAGCTGCAGGGAAGCTGAACCACAAGCTCTGTGAACCGTATGCAAAAAAGAAAATCCAGTGTCACACACGTATACTTGGGAGACAATTTAAAGGCTCATATAAATGTAATTACATGGGGTTGGTGCTGTTGCCTAATGTCTTTTTTCTTCCTCTCTCTACAGAAGCAGTGATGAACAGTTGCACCCCTAATGGCATCACTTCTGGTTCTGTCATGGAAAAAACATTTCTCTGTCTTCAAAGAAGGCAGTCACAGAACCCAGAAGAAAATGCAGAACTTCTTTTTATTCGCATAGAGTATACACAAATGTCTTAGTTCATGAAGTGAGCAATCAATGAAACAATTCATCTGCTTGTATACTTTTCTATTACCATTACCTTATCTAATACATCACATCATCTGACTATTAATATGCAGAACTTTATTACCCCATCCAATTAACTAACACCACCAGTGTTTTCTGACTTATGTCGACTTTCCCATTAATCTGAACACCACCTTTGATAAGTGTGTTCTGCAGATTCTCCTATTGATCTTAGCACATTCTAACCTTGGAAAACCAAGTTGGTGGTTTCTTTAAGATGAAGCAAACGTCATGCGCTTAAGCTTTAAGCTACAATTAGTTAACCCTTGTGTTACCGTCAGTCCTTTTCCTTACGTTTAATAATTCATTCTGTTATGGCTTCATATATATATATATATATATATATATATACTAGCCATGTGCGCCCAACTACGTTACGCGTGTTAAAGTTGTCTGTGAAGGGCTCCCTGTTTAAACGCGGCTGCCAGTTGTGAACTGGGCCCTCCATCGCACAGCATTATGATTTTTTATAAGGGTAAACAAAATTACAAAAGAAAACCCTTGGACATTGATTCAATAGGAATGGCCTACTTGGAATCACCGTCCGAATAGTAATTATGTGGTGGTGTAGGAGCATTTCTGCTTCTCTCCGTTCACAGTCCATCTCATTTTCACGACGCTGTCGTTTCCTCTCACGATCTCTTCTCAAACTTTCTCCAATCTCGCAGGTTGCTTTGTGGCAATCCAAAGAGTAAAGCAATATACACGGAGCAATGGTTATAAAAGGAGGACACATAGGTTTCCAGGCTCTTTAAAGCCTAAATAGGGATCACTTCACTGACATGTGAGCAAGCCACGGTACAACTGTGAGACGCGCAGCACTCGCCGGCTACAACGTAACAATATTAATTTCCAGAACGTGCTGTTACGTTGTCATTCATTTTACCCACTGTCTTTCTTTCATTCATATGTTAAGTAGGCATGTACCTTTTATCTTCGGCAATCTCATTCTCTAACCAGGCCTCAGGAGCTAACCAGCATAACACTGTCCACCAACCCTTTCGTTATTCCGGCACATTGTTGACATCTGTGAGTAACAACAACGTACTAAACTGGAAGGTGGTCTACGCATGCATGGAATTCGCGGACAAACAAAGATCAAGATCCAAATGAAGACTATATATAAAGATTAGTTAATTTAAAGCACAACAATTTGTTTAGTTTGAATGTCTGTGTTTTGAGGTGTGACTGGAGTACTACAGTCTTCAGTAGTATAAGCCTGGAGGAGATTCTTAATGCAATGCCTATGTTTTAGCTGTCTCTCTACTGCCATCTAGTGCTTCATCTTCTAATTCATTCGCGGACAAACAAAGATCAAGATCCAAATGAAGATTATATATAGAGATATATATATATCTATATATTATTATAATCATATATTAACTATAAATTCCATAGTTCCCTATTCCTGTCCTCCTAAGTGAAAACCAGCTTCATCGCCATCGCCTTCTTGGAGCTAGATGAAGATCATCTCACGTCATAACGATAATAATTACTTTGACTTTGTCATTTATTTTCACTGTGCCAATTATACAGAGATCACCACCGTGCCTGAACTCTTTACCTATTTTTTCTCGCTCTTACAGTGGCATAGTCGGTAGGATTTTCACACCTGAGAGAAGATGACTGAACAGGTGAACCTTGCAACTGTCATTGCCGCCCTCACAGCATAAGTAAAGGCATTATGAAAACAGTGGGTGCAAATTGCTGAGGCAAAGGTATGCAACAGAGCCAGAACAGCCCTGCAACAGGAGAGAGCCTTTGGGCCATCCCAGGTACTGTTACTGCTCCATTCAAAAGATGATATTGAAATTTATCTTTTGGTTTTTGAGGGGACAGCTACTAGACATGATTGGGAGTGGGCGGAATGGGCACACATACTAGCACCGTTCCTGACAGGGGAGGCACAGCGAGCTTAGTATGATCTCAATGAGTGGGCCGCCTCAGATTATGACACCCTGAAGTGAGAGGTCTTTGCCAGGTAGGCAGTATGGAATGGCATTTTAACCCAGGGCGAATGTCACACTCCCATGCATTTGATCTTTGGTAGAATATGTGCCAGTGGCTGAAACCAGAAATCAATGAATTTGTAAAAGATTATGGAGATTATAACATGTGACTTCCTGGTAAATGCCCTCCTCGAATTTCTCACCCAGCCTGTCCATAGAGAGGCCTGGAAAAATATGGAGAGTCTCGTGGAAACCTTAGAGAGGCACAGGCCAAACCAGCAAAGCAAGCCTGCTGATCATCCTAAGCCCCAGATGGGATATGGCGCTAAAACACAGCCAACCTGTCACAACATGGACCTAGGTATTGTCACAGAACCTACTGTGGAAAACATACATTTAGCATCCCTAGTATTCACTGGCAGTATCCTGTCCTCCCATTTGGGTTATACAGGACAACAGCTACCTTCCAATGTCTGGTGGACAGAGTGCTACGACCTCACAACGCCTATAATGCCGCCTACCTGGATGACGTGGTCATCTATTTCAGTAAATAGGAGGAACATATGCAGCATGTTCGGACTGTACTTCTCACATTGTGTAATGCAGGGCTTCAAATTAATCCAAAAAAGTGGCATTTCAGATTGACTGTAGCCAAGTATTTAGGCAATAGGTAGGAGATGGTACGGTCTGTTTATGGTAGGGATGGGTGAAGTTGTTCATGGAGGGCCGCAGTGACGGAAAGTTTTTGTTCCAACCCAGTTACTTAATAAGAAACACTTACTGCTCAAGTGAGACTTCTGCTTCATTGTAGTTTTCTCGCTCATTAAGATTTTGAACCATTATTGCTTATGTTAGACTTCAAATCATTTTTATGATATCCTTAGAAAGGAATAAAAAATCGAGGATATGAGAATGGCCTGACATGGCAGACTTAAAGCACTAACAAGCCATGAAATTAAATAAGGTCTGAGATTGGCAAGGATTGGTTTCTAATTAAGTAACTGGGTTGGAACAAAAACCTACAGCCTCTGTGACCCTTCAGGAAGAATTTTGCTCATCTCTGGTCTATGGTGTACCAAGCTTAATGCTATACTTAAGTTCAAGCCTTTCTGGGACTAGCCGGGTAAACCAGTTTGTACCTCACTTTGTCAAGAGGGCTCTGCCCTTGACTGACCTCACTGAAACTGCATTTTGTGACTTGAAACAGGCCCTTACTTCTGCACCTGTCTTGTTGGCTGTTAATTTTTCTCTGCCTTTCATTGTCCAGATCGATGCTTCAAACACAGGTCTTCGTGATGTGCTGAGCCAGAGTGTCGATGATATAAAACACAACATTATGTTCCTGAGCTGGAATCTTTTGGACAGCAAACTAGGTATGTTGCTGTGGAAAGAGAAGCACTGGTGATTAAATAGGCTATATGTTGGCTGAGGCACTATCTTCTTGGTTGTGAGTTCACTCTTGCCGCTGACCATGCACCTTTAAAGAGTTGAATCTTAGGGTCTATGGATGGTTTTTGAACCTCCAGCCATTTAAATTTAAAGTCTTACATCACTACAGTTCTCTCCACTCCAACTCCGATGCGCTTTCTCAGAGACATGACCTCACGGTTCAGGGGGACCAGAGGTTGGCACTGTTACTTAATGCCTTTTCTCCTCAGAAGCAGCAAATGAAGGTCATGCCCCTAATGACATCACTTCTGGTTCCCAACTAGCTGAACCTGCCCCTTCCTGACCTCCCAAGTGAAAGCTGGCTCTGTCACTTCAAGGAGCCAGATGAAGATCATCTCATGTCATAACAACAATAATTACATTGATTTTATACTTTATTTTCTGACTGGGATCACTACATTGCCTCAATACTTTATGTGTTTGTTCACATTCTTATATCAGGCACGGACTGAGCTGCTTGTATCAGATCATCAGTTTTAAAGTTTGTTTTTTTTACTTTTGAGACTTTTTGGAAACTGCAGGGGATTCCACATTTGTTAAAAACTACCACCATTCTGAAAGTGTGTTTTCTTTTGTCGAGTCCAAGACCACAACAGGTTTGAGATTGAGTCAAGACTGAATCTAAGGGGACTTGAGACCAGGTCAGGACTAAATCTAAACAAATTAGATGTCAGAAAACTGAGACAGAAAAAATTTTCTTCAAGACCAAGCCTTAACTTCAATTCAGTTGGTTCCACCACAAACTTATTAATTCTCTGATGGAGTAACTGAGACTCAGGTACACTATACCAATATAAATTAACTTTAGACAATAACTTTAAATACAGGTCAAATTCCGTTACAACGAATATCTTTACAACTAAATTTTCATTACAACGAAGTATTTTATGGTCCCACAGTTTCCCCATAAGACAGAGCCTATAAAAATCTTGTTACCATGTGTGACGGATGGCCGGCCAAAAATTCCGGCCCACACCTCCAAGCCGCCAGATGGAGCCCTCCCAGCAGCATGGAGGTTCCCCTAATTCCAGCAGGGCCTTATAGACCTGGTAGTTTTTATAAACAGCCCTGATGGATACCATGGGGACCACCAGGAGCCGCTGTAGGGAGGCTTGGGGAATGCTATATAACCTGGAAGTACGTCCTGGTCACATGAACAGCAGAAACGTTGTGCTTCCGGGGTGAAGAAAAAGAGCTTTAATCTGACCCGGAAGTCACAGACTATATAAAGGACTGAGAGAGACCAGAACACTGAGCTGAGCTGGGAGGAAGGGTGGCTAAGTGTCTGGGAGAGGAGGATTGTGCATTAATAGTATTGATTAGTTATTGTATGAGTAGTGTGGAGTGGAGGGTGCTTAGTGCACTATATTATAATAAAAATAAGAAGTATTATACTTTTGCCTGGCATTTGGCGTGGTACCTGAGGGTTCAAGGGAGCAATAGCGCCCCCTACTGTTACAATGGCGTAGTCGGCAGGATTCTCTGGCCATCGGTTTGGCAGAGGACCTGTTTTACAAAAAATTTGTGTACAGAAAACCCTAAGAAGGTCGCGTCAGAATGCATGGAGGAAGAAACGCCACACTATATTGAGAGCGCTGCGATTGGGAGTCTTGCTAGACCTCAGATTACAATGGGGAAGAAATCGGGGAAAAAGAATGGGCATACCCAAAAGGTTCAGGTCCTAACAGATGCCGAGAAGGTATGGACCTACCTGACCGGGAGTGAGGAAGACCGGGCGCTGATTAAGGCCGAGCAAGCCCGAGTGGCGCAACAGCAGGAACGCTGTTGGACGTTGGACACGCTGGACTACCTCAATGGACTGGGAACAAGTCATCTAAGTTCGGAGGTATGTGCCGACAAAACGCCCGAGACGCCGGGGATTCTCTATTCTTATTTTGCAGAGGCCTGTCTGCAGAAAGCAGACGGTGACTCGGATGCCTGCCTCACCCCTAGGCAAGATGGCCGCGATTCTGAGAAGGCAAACCAGTCTAGGAATCTGCAGGGGAGACGCCTATTCGACGGGAACAGTCACGTGGACTATCCTGGGGCAGGCTGGGTAAACCAAAAGGAAAACACGGTGTCACCTGACCAGGAAGAGGCCCGCTGATTCGCCGAAATGGGACACATGATCTCACTCGAAGGATGTCGGGAAGGAGAAGGTCACCATCGATCCATCGGTGAGGTCGTTTATTCCCCGATGGGTCCGAACTCCCTGAAAGGGAAGGGGGAGGTGAGCGAAGCAGCGCCAAATATAATTAAAGACAAAGAGGAGCGGGATGTGACTGAATGGTCCGCCATTAAATTAGAAAAGGCAGATCACAGTCGGCTGGTAGCAGCCACCCGACCCTCTGACAACTCCAATTCCCAAGAGCCTCCACGAAGCCCGTCAGGGCACGTGCCGACAACGGACGTGCTCGTTGGCTCCCGGCCGGCAGGTAAGGAGAAGGCAGAAGCAAACTTACCTCCGGCCGAATTAAATAACTTTGTGGATGTGCGGGCATTCGAGAAGGTAATCGAGCCCGTATGCAGTTTATTACAGATGCTGACGGCGATTCAGAAAATCGTCGGGGAACTGGGAGAGAAGGCCGAAGCGCCCATCCGGACAGTGGACGAATTCCTGCGGCATATAGGACGACAACCTCCCATCTTATATGATTTGGCGGTACAGGTGGGTAATGCCGGTACCGTACATTATAAAGGGACACAGTGTGATCCGGGTCCGCGATTAATAAGTAGCGGGTGCCAAGCCACTGCGAACCCAACAAGGGAATGTGGTACGATGACTGAAGGGGCGGAGGAAGCACCGATCGAGCCGGAACAGCTGAAAAGTGCTGTCTCCTGGAACGATGTGGTGCTGAAGACGCCGCCTCTGAGTAGAGTAAGATCAACGGGTGTGCAGACAGCAAAAGGGCTCTCTTCTTCTAATAGAGAGACCCAAACTGTGCACAAGCCCCAGAATAAGCAGGAGATCCCAAAAATAAAACGCGGGTCTCCTGACAAATTAGGAAACAGGGCTGAGAGCACCGAGGTGGCCATAAAACCTCCCTTGGCAGAGAGAAGGGCAGAGACAGAGCTAACAGAGTTCCCGAGGTGTTTCCAGTCTCGCGAAGGAAGACAACCGGGAGGGCGACAGATTTGCTATGACTGTCGTCGGCCGGGCCACGTATGGCGAAGTTGTCCTCGGAGGACAGGGGATCGGAGGGACATCCGGTACACCGTTCCCCCTAGGTTCTCCAGGGAGGCTAGACAGCACAGCCAAGGCCCGACTGATGGCTCCTCCTGGAGGAAGACGTCCCTCGCAGGGCTGGACACTCCACCCCATTGGTCTTCGCTAAGGGGAGGGAACTGTGACGGATGGCTGGCCAAATATTCCGGCCCACACCTCCAAGCCACCAGATGGAGCCCTCCTAGCAGCATGGAGGTTCCCCTAATTCCAGCTGGGCCTTATAGACCTGGTAGTTTTTATAAACAGCCCTGCTGGATACCTTGGGGACCACCAGGAGCCGCTGTAGGGAGGCTTGGGGAATGCTACATGCCCTATAACCTGGAAGTACATCCTGGTCACATGAACAGTAGAAACGACTTGCTTCCAGGGTGAAGAAAAGGAGCTTTAATCTGACTCGGGTCACGGACTATATAAAGGCCTAAGAGAGACCAGAACACTGAGCTGAGCTGGGAGGAAGGGTGGCTAAGTGTCTGGGAGAGGAGGATTGTGTATTAATAGTATTGATTAGTTATTGTATGAGTAGTGTGGAGTGGAGGGTGCTTAGTGCACTGTATTATAATAAAAATAAGAAGTATTATAGTTTTACCTGCTGTTTGGCATGGTACCTGAGGGTTCAAGGGAGCAATAGTGCCCCCTACTGTTACACATGAAATACATTCAGCAGATACTTTCATTACAACAAAGTGTCCAAAAGACCTTGAAATGCCTGAATGAATCATCCGCAGAGCAGTTAGTTCTGTGGTTGCAGGTCAGTTGTGCACAACGATCCCTGAACAGAAACATTGCAAATTTTTCTCTTTCTTCAAATTTTCCTCGTACTGTTTTTTCGCTGTGTTGGTTTTCTGTGGTTTTCAGTGATACCTTTTGCTTATTGCTCGTCAACATTTGAAAACCATCCATTAGAATTTAACTCATTGTCACCCTCCTATAGAAATGGCAGACACGAAAAAATGACAACAGTTCACATTAGAAAGACATTTTTGCGGTTCTTGATTCCGGCAAAAAGAAAACAGACGTTGCCATTGTATTCAGAATTTCGCCATCGACATTGTCAACTTTCCTGAAAGGCCAAGCAAAAATAGGAGAAAAATCTCGGGTTGCAAACCTTGGGCCTCAGCCCAAATGTATGTGAACTGCTGCATTTGAAGACGCTGAAAAAGAGTTATTCCTCTTGTCATTGGCAAGTCGATGATTTCTCTGTGTTTTAAGCACATTACATTCCTTCCCTGCAAGTATAAAGCAAACTAGCAAGTTTGAATGGCTCAAGACATTTTGCAAAACTAGCAGCGACAACTTAACAAAGATATTGTGACGCGTGAGTCACTGTCTTGCACCCCAAAACATGATGCTGAGTCTCAGTACTTCAGTAAAACTAGCTTTATTCAGCTTGAAATAGGAACAGCATGATTATTTATTGATCTACCACTCTCCTATACACAGACACAGCAGTCAGGCAGGGTCATGGCCAGGTTAGTGGCCAAGTAATACTGTTCCCTGCATTTATAATGTTCCTTGCATCACCCATCGATGATTTGCTTCTGCAGCTTTCTAAAAAGAGTTCAGAAACCTCACAATATGAAGAAGAAGAAAAGGAAGATTCTGCTTCTGATTGATAACTGTGCTGGTCACAGCATGCTTCTACATTTAGATAATGTTCGAGTTGAATTCCTCCCACCCAGTTACACGGCAATGCTTCAGCCATTCGATTTGGGCATCATTCGCACCCTGAAAATGTATTATCGCAAAGGAAATGCTGAGAAAAATTGAGTATTTTTCTAGAGTGATTGGTGAGGCTAAAAAGATGGTTGTTATCTTTAAATGACGGGATACACTTTCATTTGTAATAATCAAAAAACAAAGTTAAACAAGTTTAGGATCAAATTAGCCTATGGTATTTATTTCAGGAATATATATTTTCAATTGGCATTACACAACATTCTCTTAAAATATGCAATAACATGTAATCCCCACAATTATGAAATGTGTTGTGCTAAAGTCACATAAAGCTTAAGTGTAACTACTACTCAACATCAGATTTATTTTCTAATTTACCACACAGATCCACATTATCATTCCAGTATGTTGTCTCTATGCAGGAAAATAACAAAAAATAGGTTACAAAAATAAAACTGCGTAAAGCACCCCACTCATGTTAGCACATAAAACAATGCAGCAGTCACTTTAAAATGCTGAAACTGCATAAAGAAACTTTGTCAAAGACTTTATCTTTTCAAAGCATTTATTTCCTGTTCTTAGCAGCTCTTCTGAAAAATTCAGTTACTACTGTCCAATATATTTTATGAAAATTTCCCTTGAAAGTAATGTGCATGTGCATGTCTATGACCTAACATGGCAACCTTTTCAGTGTCTTTTTGAGAAAAAAACAGGACATTAGCAATTGAGAGTGTCATGTACATTTTAGTGATTTTATTTTAAAGTGTCCTATTGAAAGAAAGAACAATACTTAATTTATCTTTTTTTAGTACAGTTGCAACAGATTATGGACAAACAACTTGACTTTTTTGGTTTAATCCACAAAATTTAAAGCAACAAGTTAACATTAAAATACCTATCAAATTGCAACTTTCTGCTAACTGAAGTCTGCCAAAATGCATTTTCATCCAAATTTAGGCCACAGTTGTTGTAGCAATGGATGGAATCATCAAGTTTTTTTGCTTTTTAGGAACAGATCAAAAGCGGAATCTTTTAACAAGTAGGGGTTAGTAGAGTGATGTTCTTAATAGTTTAATAAGTCAGACCAAATCAGAAGCAATTCCAATGCCAAGTCCTAATGCCAAGCTTTGGACTAACTGGCATTAGGGCTAGGCAATATATCAAAATTTCCAATTCAATTCTGCATTTAAGAATAATCAATATGCAAAAGTCAATATTGCAATGTTTACAAGTTTGATTTTCAACAGCTTCTTCTGCTAGTTAAATTAAACCCATACAATTTCCACCGGTGTTTCTAAAGAGGATGGTATTAACTCTGCCCATGTTGCCTGGTGGAAGTAAAGAATGGAAGGAAAACAAACAATGGAGACAAGGATCAGAAGAGAAAGAGTTTGAAACAGTTTGAGTAGTATTAGCTCAGCTCTTTGAAAATGGTTTGGATTTACCTGGAATGGCAGTAAAAGCGGTACAACATCTAAAGCAGTGATTTTTGACCTATTTTGAGTCATGGACCCCTTTAAGAATCTGATGAAAGCTATGGACCCCCTTCCCCAGAAATATTCACATAAAAACTACTTTACATGCAATGAATATAATGTACTTTATTTATCAAGATTTGATTGTCTCATACATATATTACATACCCAAAGTATTATTAAACTTTAAAGTAAACAATCTAAAAAAAACATTCCTTTTTATGCAGAAAGTAATGGCTACGCATTATAATGTGCAAATTAAAACAGATCTACTATTTCTATCTTTTCTACTATCATTCATTACTACTATTACTACTACATCTACGCAAAATCAACAGAACTGGGCTGTATAGTGAATATAAATATTAATTTTTATCTGACCCTCTGTGGTGTAGCGGGTCCATAGCTCACGTCAAAAAGGTCACTTTTTAAATAAATAATCGCCGCCTTTGGAGCTAAGAGAAGGGGCATGGTAGTGTGGCTGGAAGCGGTTCCTGGGGGAATTTGTGATGCGGGCGGTCCTCGCTTAAATGCACAGGTGAGGAGTTGTCCGCATCCGTAATTGTTGCTGGGAGTTGCTGATTGCCACACCTGATCCATGTCCCCGTGATAAATAGAAGCGCGAGGCAGCTAGGAGTGAAGAGAGAGAGAAAGGGAGGTTAAGGGAGAAGGCTGGAGAAGTGTGGAGGTGGTGCAAGCGAGCGACAGGAGGCTCGCATGAGCAAAGGCAGGCAGCTGGTAGGAGGGCCCCGGAGGGGTGTGGCCAACTCTTGGAGGGGGCAGATTGAAGCGATCACTCCAGCTGAGTAATTGGGAGTAGCTGGAGTGACCGGCAGTGGAGACGACTGGCTGTCTAAAGGAGCAGAGTGGTGGAGGCTTTGGGCGTGTTGAGCCCCAGCGTGAGCGCCCTGGCCGCTGGGGAAGAAACCCAAGTCTCGGTCCAGCTGGAGCCTGAAGTAGCCAGGGATCGAAGGGCTACCGGACCAGTGTTGAAGGAGCTGCATATGCTGGTAGGGCAACTCCCCTGTTGCGGGGCCCGGACGGGAGAAGCAGGGGAGTTGTCAAGTTTAAGAAGGATGCACCATGCTTTGTGTTGTTAAAGAGACTGTTTCCAACCGTTATTTTAACCTCAGGTTTTAAAGGATTTTTTTTGTATTGGATTTTAACCTCCACCTTTCACCTGTTTTATGGATTATTTATTTAATGACTTATTTTGATAAACTGCACTTTATTTAATTTGGACACTTTGATTTTGTTGGTTTTAATAAAAGCACCTTGCACTTTTTGCACCATCCCCTTGCTTTGTTGTGCCTCACTGCCTAGCTCATCGGTGACATTACCAACGGTGTCGGTTCAACAGCTGCCAGAAGTCAGATGGGAGCATTGAGCAAACCCACATCGTCACACCCTCACGGACCCCCTGAAACCCATCCATGTTAAGAACCCGAGATCTAAAGTTTAAATACATTACTGCATAAGAAGTAGCCATCTAGGCAGTTGCGGAACCTCCTCACAAAGTGAGTCTCTGCTAGGGAAAGTTCTATAAAATTTTCTGTTGCATAGCGTATGAGCAGACAAGCAGGAGGAGGAAGGAGATAACAGCTGCTTTGATCTACTGTATTTCAAAATGCAATTTCACCTCTTTAACTTGTGCCTTAAAATACTTTTATTGTTTAGTTGTCAGATAACTACACTAAAAAGCAATTCACACCAAACATGACATGTTTGTTTCATAAGCACGCACCTATCCATATCACGTGGTCTCTGCTCTGTACTGAAACGTTACAAATGAGAATAAAAACATCAGTCTTTGTAGGTTTCTGCTGTGTGAATTCTTCAGTGTCTGTGTACATACTATTTATCTGGTAAACTGCCTTACTGGTCATTATTTTTTTTTTGAGTTTGTATTTTTTGTTTAGCAAGTGAATTGAGCTTCCTAATTGCAGTAATTGTGGCTTTTTTTACATATAGAGCATTCATTTTATATTACTATTTTTAAATATTTTGTCCTGGTGATCTTTGAGTCTGTTAAGGTATGTTATTATAAATGTAGGAGTCAAATAAACAACCATATTACTTTTTTGTTTCAAATTTATTTATACAATATTTCTATATCAATTGAAATAAAAATCTGTGTAATTTTACAATGATAGACTTATGTTGTTTATTGGGAATTAAAGTAAAAGTAAGATTTCAGTGAGTAGTTGCAACAGCTCCATTTTCACTGAAATATCACTGCCCTATTCAGATTTTTTCCTGTAAAATGCCTACCTGTACTATAGATAGGTGTTCTGCCCCACATGTTGTTAGCTGTTAGCTGTTATTTGTTGAACTGTGCTCCCCCTTCATCTTGTCATTTATTAACACACATGTCAGTCACGTCCCACACTCACAGTGGTGCCATAAATGTCTATGAAACTCACGTAAAGCATGTAGGTCACATAATAAACATTTGAATACAGTACACCCCATGTGTCGCACGTAGGTACCCCTTTATCTCTTGTTTCGGTAATGTCCGAAGCATATCTTTAAGGTATATAAACCCCTGGGTCTGGTTAGTTGTGGTACGCAGCAGTTTGAACCTCTGTCTACCCGCTTCTCTTTGTCTTGATCCAACCGTGGAAATCACTCGCCTTGTAAGTGTCTTTTAAAGCTTTATTGTTTAATGTATACTCTCTGCTATGTATTGCTTTGTAAATCATTCTTTATTGTCTTTGTTTGTACACCTGTATATACCTGTATGTTTCTTTTATATACAGTATATTTCAGTTTACAACAAGGTACGTCCAGTAAAAGCCTTCAAGAAAGCTCACCCCTTGTCATTATTATGTGGATGAGCTGAGCTGTTTAAGCTCTCTGCGGCCACGTTGCACAGACAGTGTGGAGTGAGGCAGAAAAATAGGGAAGAATTCAGTAAGCTCTTAAAAACACTGGATGCAAAATGTGAGTTTTGTGGCCACAAATACAGTACGTATAATAAAATGAATACTTGCACACATGATACAGAATGACAGTTACAGACATGAAAAATGCATTATTTGGAACGTTTACAAATAATGTAAATCATAATATATATTGTGATGTGCGTGCACATACAGTAGGGGACAGCTTAAGGACTCTGGTGATGGTAACTCCCCACCACTGTATGAGTTGGTGTTATGTACAAATGTATTTTCTTTTCCTCCATCTGCAGACGGCTTTAACACAAATGATGTCACATCCTGCGCCTGTTCACCTGGACCCACCTGTTTTTGCCGGAAGTGCTTAAAGGCAGAAGATCCACCAATTTGGGCAGTCAATATTTAGACTTTCAAATAGAAAGATATTTTCTTCTAACACCATTTGAACAATGCGTTTCTTTTTCTTTCAGTTATACAAGGTTTGCCTTCAGTTGCCCCAAACCTTTCTGTGTTTCTGTCTTCTTTCTAACAATATATAATATCAATATAATATCAATATTGTCAGCTTGAGTCATAGAGTTGCACAGGAAACTGGAAGATGAGACCAGGTTTCCAAGAAAGATTAAGTTTATTGCTGAACAGGCAAGAACAGATGGAAGAGTTTATTGAATAAGAGTTTCTCTTTGGTACACAAACGCACAGGTAGCAACATGCAAACGTCCAGCTCTATCTCCACCCTTCAGCTTAAAAGAACACAAAGTCTTTGTCGATGTAGATTCACTGGCACAGAAGCAGCAGCTGGGGCAGATGCAGTCTGGGGAAGAGAGGACAGAAGAGTGAGTAATTGAACTGGTTGGGGCTCAGTCTTTTAAATGTTCTTAAGTATGCCACACAGTAGGAGAGCAAAGCTCCCGCAAGAGGGTGTTTGTTTCCCATTGAAATACTGTTTAGGAGGGAGTTTTTGAAGGACAGCTGTGTTTTTTGCCATTGGTTTACTGTTTTACAGAGAGTCAGCTCGCAGCTAAGAGAGTATCAGTGTGCCGTAGTCAGTGTTACGTTGAAGGAATACAGAGCAAAGGAGCCACCGAGCCAGGACACCGGTCACAATATATAAATTTATTTACGTCTGTGATAAGCACGGTAATGAAGCAAGAGTTTTGTCTTTCCTTATATAAAAATAGTCATACAAAAAAAGCAACATTTACTGAGGTGATAGTGATGCAAATACTGGCAAAGCAGCCAATGTGTTAAATGCAATACATCCAACGATAACACAAAAATAAGTAGGATATAAAACAAAAGTGGTTGGAAAAAATGAATTCTTTGAACTGTTTCTGTGAGGTACATTTATTCATGAAATTGTTACATTTTGAAAAAAATAAACATTTCCTTCTTAAATATTTCATAATATTATTGTCAGAAAATATATCTCGATGGAGCTGATTTCATTCTCTAGATTGTTTTGAGAGCATATCAAGAAATAACCTAACAGCACATTTTGGGTTAAATTTATTGCTATATCAGTTTAAGTCAATATCACCCGGCCCTAATTGTCACTAAAAGTTCTCACAAATGTTTATGTCCGAAACAAGCCTTAATCATTTCTTTGTGTTCATAACTGTCAAATTATATTGCATGCATACAGTCAGCTTTGCTGGCTAACGGTGCCATTGAAAGGTGACAATAAGAAATTATTACAACAGAAAAAAGAGAGAAGTAATAATTTTTAATAGTAATCATCCCAAAAACAACAAGAATTAATAAAGGCATTCACATTTATGACTCTAATCAGTAATAAATGAAAATGAAAATGCATTACATTTTAAATACAGCAAACTCAGACATGTACTGGCATGAATGTATTTGGTGTCCAGAGTGGAAAAATCTTAAAAATAAAGTTTAAAGAAGGTAGCTGGTCTCAATCAAGACCAAAAGACGCATTTGGTGAGACCAATTACAAGACAAGTCCAAGTTATCAGAAAAAATATCTCAAGCTGAAGACTGCACTCAAATACTACTGCCCTAGCAAAGGTATTTCAGTCAAATATGTTCTGACCATTCACATTCCATTAAATTCAGGAGAGGCTTAACATATTTATATTTAATGTGCAATTATAAGCTAAGACAATAATTCACCAAACCAGGTAGAATGCAAAGGTACAGCTCTATGCTTCCTTTGAGGTTTTGTATTCTGCCTATAATCATCTCTGTTCTTGTCTGATCAAGTGAAATAAATGGAACATTTTATATACGGTATAGCTGTGCAGACTTGATTAAATTAATTGAATGGAGTGAGAGAGAGAAATGGGTGCTAAAACATTTACACATAAACATTAAAAATACATTTGCAGTTCCTCAGATCTATTTTAATTACTTAAATTTAAATTTTATTAAATGTCCTATTTTTGCTTTAAACAGTTGTGCTTTGTGTTTTATCATTTACATTTGTTTTTTTGAACCAACTTTGAAGTTATTTTGGGTAGAAGGTAAGCACACTGTACTCTTTTTTCATTTAGATTCTTTTCCTGACTGCAAGAGCCACAACTGTCAGACAGGCACCACAAGTGAAAAAAGGCAAACTACTGTAAGCAATTAATATGTAAAACACAGTAGGTTACAAGTATTAGAATATATTAATTAATTTAGAATTCACTAATTGCAAGCAAACATCCGTTTCTTTCGTTAGAGAGCTGAATATAAGATCGAGACCCTCAAAATTTTTAACCTCTTAGGTACTGTTTATGCATGTACTAAATATGAAATGAAAAGACAGAATTTAATCCATATGAACAAAATTGGCAGAGCAGAACTCAAACCTGAAGAAAGGTTGGGTCAAAGTTCAGATAGCTGGTAACTCTAATCAGTTTTAGTTGATTCAGGGGTTCAGTCACATTTAAAGAGATCAATAAAGAAATAAGCCAATCATTGGTCTATGCAAATAGATAAAGAAGAAAAAAAAAGAATAATTTTGGACTAGCTCTGCCTTAGTTTACAGAAAAAAACTATGAGAAAAAGCAAGGTTGATCCACTTGCCACTTCTGTCGTGTTTTAGCCAGGGTTTTTTTCCCTTGGATTAAGTTTATATTCTTTGTCTATGTCTTTTCTGTTTTCTAAAGTATTTTTTAGGTGTTAATATATTTTGGTTGATATTTAATTTATTATGTATGTGAAATGCATTGTCCTCTTAGGTCTTTTGAGCTCTGCTGGTCATACCCCCAAGAGGCGGCGCCACCCTGATGTCACTACTCCTGAGACCTCCGTCTGGCTATTCAAGACCCTGAGAAGAGAATCTGAGGCAGTGGTGTGGTAAGTGTATTAGAGGTGTCTTGTGTGAATATTGTTTTTTTCTTCAAACTGACTGTTTTATTTCTGATTACTTCTGTTCTGTCTCAAGACTTTGCTTACAGATTGTGTTTTTTGAGACTTTTTGCTTCAGATTGGCCTTTACACACATACTTTTAGCTCTTTTGAGTATTTTTTGAATGTTTTTCTCTTTTTCAATAATTTTTTTGATTTGTAAAGAATCTTGGTTTCGAACTGTCTTATCAAGCCAGAGTATTTCTTTCACTTAAGGGTGAGATATTTTGGAAGATTTAAGGCATTTTACACCAGTTCACCCATTTTGAGGCCAATTTAGATTGAAACCTACAACTGATAGTTGGGATCTAGCTATTTTGTACAAGCCAGTAAAGATGCTTTGCAGATTTTATCCTCACTCAGGTTCATGACAGCTGTCACTCTTAATCAACAGTGTACTTATTTTCTTACCATCAGTTCAGATACAACTCTGCACTACTAGTAATTCCAGTGTTAATTGGCTTCCACTGAAGGATGTTCCTTTACATCAGCGTTTCTCAACCTTTAAGTATTTGCGACCCGAGTTTTCATAACAGTTTTAATCGCACCCCCTAACTTTTTTTGAAACCCTAATAAAATTAATTCCTATATTTTTTGCTGCTGATACACTGCTACAAGTTTAAAATTTCCCTACGAATAGCGAAATTATATCACATATGGCAACATTCGCGCCCCCTTTTTTGTTACTTAGGGTGGCGCGCCCCACAGTTTGAGAACCACTGCTTTACATCATGAACTAGGGACAGTCAAATGTTCTGTTGTGCATCTGCTGTACTTTCTTCTAGAAAACCTTTCATCAAAATGAAAAATTTAAGCTTAGTACTTCAGGGGCACTCAACCTTACATATGGCCTTGGGATACCCTTTATTCACAAGCTTCATAGGTTCACCTTTTTGTTTAAAATGGCTTCAATAACATTTTAATCAACATGATATATGGGGGAGTAGAAGCTAATTCAATCACCTCTGTTATTTCCACTCCAAACTGGGTTGTAATTCTCAGTTTTCACTTCAGGTACTAACCGGGGCAGGCATCAAACCTGCATTATTTTTATGAAAGAGGGTTGTGTCTTTTACTAAGTGAAAAGAGTTCACTGTGCAGAATTCAGAATACTGCATTTAAAGAGAGTGCATACAGAACAGACTTCGGAAATAAAGGTTAAAATCTACAGTCAATAATTACGTCAAAGCATAATTCTTAAATATACACGCCAACTATAATTGTCACATGATTAAATGAAAACAACTCCATAAACTATTAATTAATGTCTGTAGGGGAACACTAAATGCTCCCTGTAACTTTGTGGGTCATTTAATCTCCTACATGCTTTTGTGATGCTTTTTGGATCACTTACTGAATTGACACCAACCATATTAAATGTAAATAGGTATTTTCACAGAGTTACAAACCAAACAAGAAGCCAAGGATGAAAAACGTAAATGATTTTACCTCAGTGCTTTATGTTGCAAGGCCTCTTGGAGATTGTGGTTTTCAGTACTGAACCTGTGAAGCTGTTAAAAGGCAATTACAGTGTCCATTCTAAAGAGAGCAGTAATGTTACTTAACTGGTGTAGAGATGTTCTTAAACTCAGGTGGTTAGGTCACATGTGAGTCTGGTTCATGATAAGCTTGCAAGTGCAAAGGTTAAGGTTCCTCTTACTGGGGAGTGAGCCACACTAGGCACAAAAAATAAACAGTGGTAGAGGTAGAGATCTTGTTTTCTAAGGGTTCCATATTTGACTAAAAAATATGTAATATGTTCAATGTGTAAGAATATTAAAGTGGCCCTCAGATAAGAGTGATGCTAACTAACATTTTTCTTAAGTTTATCCTCAAAGTACAAGTGCTGAGATTCAGTCCCAGGTGGGGAAGATAATAGTGATATCAATAGTGATGAGGTCCCTTAGCACATGTCCTGATCACAATATTCTTAGAAATCGCCTTAGTCAATGGGTGGGCCTCTCTGGCAGTGTCTTAAATTGGTTTGAGTCCTACCTGGCAGGTAGAAAGTTCTCTGTTAGTTGTGGTAATTATGCTTCAAAGACACATGATATTCTATATGGTGTTCCACAAAGATCTATCCTGGGTCCACTGCTCTTTTCGATCTTCCGTTAGGTCAGATTATCTCGGGGCATAACGTGAGCTACCACAGCTATGCTGATGACACACAGCTGTATTTATCAATAGCGCCTGACGACCCGACACTCTTGATTCACTGACACAATGTCTTACTTGTGTTTCTGAATGGATGAGTAGTAATTTTCTCAAACTAAATAAGGAGAAAATAGAAATTTTAGTGATTGGCAATAATGGATATAATGAGGTTATTAGAAATAAACTTGTTCCATTAGGATTAAAAGTCAAGATGGAGGTAAAGAATTTAGGGGTAACTATTGACTCTGACCTGAATTTTAAATCACATATTAATCAGATTACTAGGACAACATTTTTTCACTTAAGAAATATAGCAAAAATTAGACCTCTTATAACATTGCAAGATGCTGAGAAATTAGTTCACGCTTTTGTTTTCAGTCGGCTATATTACTGTAACACACCCCTGTCAGGACTACCCAAAAAAGACATCAATCAATTGCAACTAGTGCAGAATGCAGCTTCCAGAATCTTAACTAGGAAAAGAAAATCTGAGCACATCTTTCCAGTTTTGATGTCACTACATTGGTTACCTGTGTCATTTAGAATTGACTTTAAAATACTGCTTATGGTTTACAAAGCCTTAAATAATCTAGCTCCCTCCTATATCTCGGAATGCATTTCACCTTACACTCCAAATCATAACCTTAGATCTTCAAATGAGTGTCTGTTTATAATTCCAAGAGGTAAACTTAAAAGATATGGTGAGGCAGCCTTCTGCTGTTATGTACCTAAAATCTGGAATAGCTTGCCAACAGGAATTCGCCAGACTAATACGGTGGAGCACTTTAAAAAACTGCTAAAAACTCATTATTTTAACATGGCTTTCTCATAGCTTAATTTTAGTTTAATCCTGATATTCTGTATATGCATTTAATTATCAATATCATTCCTGGTGGCTCTGTAATCTGTACTAACCCCTACTTTCTCTTCTGTTGTTTTTCCGGTTTTCTGTGGTGGCGATCTGCGCCGAACAGCACCTATCGGTTTTTGATTGTTTGCTTTTCTCTCTCTCTCTCTGACATTCTTTGCTCCTGACACGCACTCCTTTGAAGAGGAAGATATGTTTGCATTCTTTTAATTGTGAGACGGAACTGTCATCTCTGTCTTGCCATGGAGCATGTTTAAACTTTTGAAAAAGAGACAAATGTTTGTTTGCAGTGTTTGAATAAAGTTCCTGTCTCTACAACCTCCTGTGTTTCTGTGCAAATCTGTGACCCAAGCGTGACAATATAAAAATAACCATATAAACATATGGTTTTTACTTTGTGGATTTTCACCTTTCGCGGGGGGTTCTGGAACGCAACCCCCGTGATCGAGGAGGGATCACTGTATTATCAGTGCTCTAAATAACAATAAGGTATAGATATCTTCAATATTTCCCTAAGGCAGATGTTTGTCCCCAAGTGCTTCAAAACCACCACTATCTTCCCTCTTTTGCTTTAATGACTACTACTCTATAGCACTCATACCAGTCATCATGAAACACTTCGAGAGTCTAATCTTGCAAAGTATTAATGTACAGGTAAAATTCCATTACAATGAATATCTTGACAACGAAATTGTCATTACAATGAAGTATTTTTATGGTCCCGACAGTTTCCCCATATGACACGAGTCTTTAGAAATATTGTCACTATGAAGTACATTCAGCAGATACAGTAGAACCTCTGGTCATGAACATTTCCAAACACGTACAAATCGGGTTACGATCAAAAAGTTTGCCAAAATTTTGCATCTGTTCACGACCTCACGCTCTGGTGGTGAACAAAAACACTGGCGGCCAGTTTCCCTATGCGTGTTCATACGCGATGATCACTGCCCATTCTCCGTTTCCCATTTTCTTTTGTTTGCGTATACAGGGCCAAACATAGCAGCTTATGTTGCAAAAGGAGTTACAATGTTAACCAAGCAGAGGCCTCAAGTGCTGGAAGAGATGGAAAAACTGTTGCTAGTGTGGTAGAACGAGAAGCAGCTTGCAGGGCATAGCGTAAGCGAGGTGATCATATGCGAGAAAGCCAGGAAGATTCATGGCGATTTGCTGAAAAAAAATCCTTCTTCGAGTGGCAAAGGTGAGGAAATTAAAGCCAGTAGAGGATGGTTTGAAAAGTTTTGCAAGAGAAGTGGCATTTATTTTTTTTTCCCTGTGCTTAAAACTCATAAAATAGTGTTTACAGTGAGCAGTTCGTAAGGGTGTAGCGCAAACTCTTACAATGTTAGTTTTCTCTGTTGTTCAAGGTTTTCTCAGTGTTATTCAATGTTTTTGCATTTAGTTTACTATTAAACTGTGCATTCTATGGTATAATTAACTATTTTTGTGCTTAAAAAAATATATATTCACATACTGTTCGTACGGTCTGGAACAGGTTAATTGTATTTACATACAATCTTATGGGGAAATTATGTTCGGTCTCAACCAAATCGGGTCATGTCCAGAGTTTTGGAACGAATTACGGCCATGACCAGAGGAACTGCTGTACTTTCATTACAACGAAGTGACCTTAAAATGCTTGAATGAATCATCCACAGAGCAGTTAGTTCTGTGGTCGCAGCTCAGTTGTGCACAACGATCCCCAAACAGACTTTCTTCGTACTGTTTTTTTGCTGTTTTTGTTTTCAGTGTTTTTCAGTGGTACCTTTTGCTTATTGCTCGTCAACATTTTAAATCATCCATTGGAATTTAATTCATTGTCACCCTCCTATAGAAACGACAGACATGAAAAAACGATAACAGTTCATATTAGAAAAAAAAACTTTACATTTTTGCAGCTCTCGATTGCGGCAAAAAGAAAAAAGATGTTGCCAGTGAATTCGGAATTTCGCCATCGACACTGTTAACTTTCGTGTGGTTCAGTGATGCTCATTCAAGAAACATTCCCATTAATGCATCACTCATTCAAGTAAATGTGAGGTTTCTAAACTCTCTTGGGACCTCCCCCAAATGGACAACACACCAAAGAGCATCCCGAAGTGCGATCACTGCGTCTTTGGAAGACTGTTTATCTGTTGCCGGGGCAACAGCAGGCTCACAGCTCTGATGTGCCTCAGCACTGAAGCAAACAGACAAGATCTCGATGGGTCATGCAAGGAACATTGTAAATGAAGGGAACAGTATTACTTGGCCACTAACCTGGTCACAACCCTGTCTGACTGCTGTGTCTGTTTATAGGAGAGTGACCGATCCCGCTGCAATAAATAACAGTGCTGTTCCTGTTTCAAGCTGAATAAAGCTGGTTTTGCTAAAGTACTGAGACTCATCGAGTCATGTTTTGGGGTGCAAGACAGGGACTTATAGTACGCCCACAATCTTTTAGGATTTGCTTCTGTGGAGCTTCACTGCAGCGCTGTGAGCCTGCTGTTGCACTGCCCCAGCAACAGACAAACAGTCTTCCACAGATGCGGCAATCATGCTTCGGGACGCACTTCAGCGTGACGTTCCCGTTGGGTGGGGGATCCCAAAAGAGTTCAGAAACCTCACAATATGAAGAAGAAGAAAAGGATGATTCGGCTTCTGATTGATAACTGTGCTGCCGCCAGCATGCTTCCGCATTTAGATAAAGTTCACATTGAATTCCTCCCACCCAATTGCACAGCAGTGCTTCAGCCATTGGATTTGGGCATCATTCGCACCCTGAAAGTGTATTATCACAAGGAAATGCTGAGAAAAATTCTCATCAGCATAACTTGTAGACAGGAGAAGATTAAAATTAACGCGAAAGAAGCTATTGAAATGATTGCAAATGCCTGGACGCAAGTTAAAGAAAGCACTATAGCAACAAATACAGAATCTCATTACAACGAAATTTTCATTTAAACAAAGTATTTTTTAGATCCCTGGCAGTTCATTGTAACAGAATTTTACATGTATTTGTATTGTTTTTGCTCACTGTGAATAATTACTTTTTTATTTTTATGTTATTTCTTTTTAATTTATTCATTATTGGCTTATTATGTACCTTCTCTCTATGGATGCATATGTTTCTTGTGCTTTGTGGGTGTTTCCCCAAGAGATGGGACCACCCTGAGGGCATAGCTGCTAGGTGCTCTTTATGGTTTAATATTCAAGCCAGAAGAAGGATTCATTAGCCAAGCATTTTGTTTGTTTTTTGGAGTCATGAGTAATGATGTATTATAGGATGTTTGTGTTTTTTTTTGTTTCTTTTGCTCTGTTTTGTGGATTCTGTTTTCTGGATTACAGAAAGGAAGTATGTTATTTAGGATTGCCTTTTATGCAGTTCCTTTTTGCAGCCTTTGCTCTGTGTAGCCTTGCTTTTCAATTTTCTATTTTTTGTTAATAAATAATTGTTTTTTTATAAAAAAGCATTTTGAGTCCCTTTTAATCGCAGACTGAGGTTTAGGATGACCCTCCTACTTGTGGAGCTTTTTGACATATTTTTTGGATTGTTAAGTTTATTTGCAAGGCTCCAGTTCCTTTTAGGCCTGCAAAGCCTGAGGCAGGCCAGTGGAGTTGAGATTAAGCTCAACTGGAGCGAGGCCTTCCAGGTAGGCAAAGGAGGTCTGGCCTGACCAGTAAAACCTTTTAGTTAAACCTTTTTTAGGCCTAACACCACTGATTTGCCATGTTGTGGCTTCAGTTCCCAACAAGTCTTGGACAACCTTAAAAGCCAGAATTTCCACTTCTCATAACCCTCTCCAGTCCTGTCACATCTAGACAAAAATACCTATTGCTAGAATATGGTTCATAGACTTCACTTCAGCATTCAACACAATCATCCCTCAAAAGCTCTTTCAGGAATTAAGTTGGTTAGGTTATAACACCTCCCAGTACAGTTGGATCCTGAACATTTTGACAGAGGGAACCCAGACAGTCTGCATTGGTAACACCATATCTAGCACTATTGAGCACTGGTGCCCCTCAGGGCTACATACTTGACCAACACCTGTTCACTCTGCTGAATCCTGACTGTATGGCACTAACACCATCAGGTTTGCTGACAACAAAACAATGGTGGGCCTCATTAGCAACAGGGATGATTCAACTTACGGAATGGAAATAACCTGATTGGCTTAAAAGTATAATTGTAACAACCTGTTTCTTAACGTGGACAAGACGAAATAGATGATTGTTGACTACAGAAATGTCAATGCCTCTCACATCACACTGCACATCGAGTGCTCTGTGGTAGAAGGAACTGGTCAAAAGCAGAAAATTCCCTGGTGTACACCTGGCAGCTAATGTCGCCTGGACAATTTACACCACCTCAGTAGCCAAGAAGGTGTAGAAGTGTCTCCATTTTCTTCAGCAACTTTGGAAAGCATGCCTACCTCCCCTTGTTCTAACCATTTTCTATAGGGGCACTAGCAAGAGAATTCTGACGTGCTGAATCACTGCATCTCTGTCTGCAAGATTCTTCAATGGATAGTGCACACAGAAAAAAATGATAAATGGGACCTTCCTATCCTCTATTAAAGCCATTTTTATCAAGAATTGTACCCTCAGCACTTAAAGCATTGTGAAGGACTGCTTGCAACCTCTCCATGGTGTCTTTGTTTTCCATTTGGCAAAAGGTACCATAGCATCTGAACCAGTTCTGTTAAGATCTGCAGCAGCTTTTAATCCTTGACTCTGAACTCCATGCAGAAACCCTTCAGATCTGCTTCTAGTAGTTTATCTAAATACAGTACATTGTTTTTATTAGTTGTTATTATCATTATATTATTTACTATTTTAATTTATTATTATATATTCATTTACATATTTATTCACTCATCTATTTATATATTATAGTACAGTTTAGTAGTGTATAGTATAGTATATATTTTTTTACTTGTCCTGCACTTGTTCTGTGTTATGTCATATGTGTGCTACTTGTGTAAATGTTGCACCATAGTCCTAGGGAACATTATATCATGCCACTGTATGTAGCAACACTATATATGGATGAAATAACAATAAAGCCACCTTTTTAGTTACGCAGTGGAGGTCAGCCTCACTACTGTAGCTGCAATACATTCTGGTATGGCACTTGTTTAGCTCAGGACCACAGAGGGTGGTGAAGGTGACAATGAATATTCCTGGAACAAAGCTTTGCTGACTAGGATGTTTATAACACATGCTATGTTAAAAAAGTAAAATGAATAATTAAAGACCTCAGCCATCCTGCACAGTCATTTTTTACCCTCTTCTTTCTGGGAAAAGGTTCAGGACCATTAGCGCTCAAACCACTAGACTCAAGGACACTTTTTATCCACATGTCATAATGTTACTCAACAGTTGTTACACATAAAACTTCACAGCTCTTTGCAAATCACACTTTATTTTAAACATGACTAAAGTTTTGAAGAGTTTCCAAAATAACATAAAAGCATAAAATTTGCAGTGCATCCGGAAAGTATTCACAGCGCATCACTTTTTCCACATTTTGTTATGTTACAGCCTTATTCCAAAATGGATTAAATTCATTTTTTTCCTTAGAATTCTACACACAACACCCCATAATGACAACGTGAAAAAAGTTTACTTGAGGTTTTTGCAAATTTATTAAAAATAAAAAAATTGAGAAAGCACATGTACATAAGTATTCACAGCCTTTGCCATGAAGCTCAAAATTAGGCTCAGGTGCATCCTATTTCCCCTGATCATCCTTGAGATGTTTCTGCAGCTTAATTGGAGTCCACCTGTGGTAAATTCTTTATCAAAATCCATGATTTGTAAAGGGACACACCTGTCTATATAAGGTCCCACAGTTGACAGTTCATGTCAGAGCACAAACCAAGCATGAAGTCAAAGGAATTGTCTGTAGACCTCCGAGACAGGATTGTCTCGAGGCACAAATCTGGGGAAGGTTACAGAAAAATTTCTGCTGCTTTGAAGGTCCCAAAGAGCACAGTGGCCTCCATCATCCATAAGTGGAAGAAGTTCGAAACCACCAGGACTCTTCGTAGAGCTGGCGGGCCATCTAAACTGAGCGATCAGGGGAGAAGGGCCTTAGTCAGGGAGGTGACCAAGAACCCGATAGTCACTCTGTCAGAGCTCCAGAGGTTCTCTGTGGAGAGAGGAGAACCTTCCAGAAGGACAACCATCTCTGCAGCAATCCACCAATCAGGCCTGTATGGTAGAGTGGCCAGACGGAAGCCACTCCTTAGTAAAAGACACATGGCAGCCCGCCTGGAGTTTGCCAAAAGGCACCTGAAGGACTCTCAGACCATGAGAAGGAAAATTCTCTGGTCTGATGAGACCAAGATTGAACTCTTTGATGTGAATGCCAGGCGTCACGTTTGGAGGAAACCTGGCACCATCCCTACAGTGAAGCATGGTGGTGGCAGCATCATGCTGTGGGGATGTTTTTCAGTGGCAGGAACAGGGAGACTAGTCAGAATAATGGGAAAAATGACTACAGCAATGTACAGAGACATCCTGGATGAAAACCTGTTCCAGAGCGCTCTTGACCTCAGACTGGGGCGACGGTTCATCTTTCAGCAGGACAACGACCCTAAGCACACAGCCAAGATATCAAAGGAGTGGCTTCAGGACAACTCTGTGAATGTCCTTGAGTGGCCCAGACTTGAATCCGATTGAACATCTCTGGAGAGATCTTAAAATGGCTGAGCACCGATGCTTCCCATCCAACCTGATGGAGCTTGAGAGGTGCTGCAAAGAGGAATGGGCGAAACTGGCCAACGATAGGTGTGCCAAGCTTGTGGCATCATATTCAAAAAGACTTGAGGCTGTAATTGCTGCCAAAGGTGCATCAACAAAGTATTGAGCAAATGCTGTGAATACTTATGTACATGTGATTTCTCAGTTTTTTTATTTTTAATAAATTTGCAAAAACCTCAAGTAAACTTTTTTCACGTTGTCATTATGGGGTGTTGTGTGCAGAATTCTGAGGAATAAAATGAATTTAATCCATTTTGGAATAAGGCTGTAACATAACAAAATGTGGAAAAAGTGATGCGTTGTGAGTACTTTCTGGATGCACTGTAGCTTGGTAATTCTTCCAGAAGAGTTGCATGCAAAGAAAAAATAATTAAAATTAGATAAAACCAATAATGCACAAATAGTATACAAAACATAAATAATTCACATTTACATATGATAGACATATGCAAAGTGTTACGACAGCAGGTTACAGTTTAGGTTAGGTACTGCAAAAATGCAGCTATTACTGTACTCATTTACTCTTATGTAACAATACCTTAACATACACTTCTTTGGGTCTTCATAACACTCAAAAAGCATCAGTAAAGTGCTTATTGATCTGTATAATGTGACCTACTAACAAACTTCACTTTCGAGTGGTCTGAGGTGGCTTAATTGAAACACATTGCTATTGATATTACATATTTAGTATTAGACTTGTGAATCCTTCATATTAACAAGTAATTTTATTATCATGTCAATATTCCACACTGCACAGAGATGAATAACCTGACTACTGATGTTTTATAAGTGTTAAGAAGACCAAAGAAGCCTTTGTTAAGGTCTTGCTATAGAAGAGTAAATGAGTAATAGATGCATTTTTGCAGTACATACACTAAAGTGTTACCTATATATAATTAAGAGAAACAGCGTCCTTATATTTAGAACAGGGGTCCCTAACTCCGGTCTTGTTGCTACTCTCATTGTGCAATGGCATACATTTCCAAAATTGTTAATTTTCTCTTTTCTAAGAGCTCTGTTAAAAATGTTTTGGGGACCTGAGTAGATCAGCATTCCTGAGACCTTCCTTTTTCTTTATTTTCAGATATTGTATGATCAACACAGTTTGCTGGTCATATTTTGGTTCATTTTGGATCTCATTATTGTTTGGCAGCTAATTAAGGAAAAAAAACAATTAAGGGGTCTGAGTCTTCAACAGCAAGTCAAATTAAGTTAATTCAAAAGAAGTTAATTGAAGCAAAAACAGGTCACTAATTAAGAAAATGGTAAGAATGAAAACCTGCAGCCACTGGGGCCCTCCAGGACCAGAGTTGGGGACCCCTGTATTAGAACATAAGAGCATTCTAGACAAAAAACAGACCATTCAGCCCAACAAAGATCACCAGTCCTATCCACTTAATTCTTCTAAAATAAAATCAAGTCTAGTTTTGAAAGTCCTTATATATAGATTTTTTTTTAAATTTCTAAATGTTAGCCTGATGATAACATCAGTTGACAAGGGTAAACAAAAAAATATATACTATAATGTATTAGAAGGTTCCAAAATGTTTATAAATATGTACATATTGTATATGAGTAGTGTTTTGTTTTCTTTTTATTTGGCTAATCCATAAAATACATTTCAATGAATTAATTAATGTTAGCGATTAACTCAAAACTTTCTGAAAAATGTTTTATCTAAATGAAGACTAGTCTAGTTTGTTGTAGGTTAGACAGTTGTTAAATACGTAAATGGTACATTGAGATTTTTATATAAATGGGGTCTTGTCATTACTCTATTTATCTCTTTAAATATAGCTTTAAAGAGTATAATCAGTACATCTGGAAACAACAAGATTAATACAATTTTCCTTTGGATAGAAAAAGGGCTTAGTTTTGGTTTGTCTTGATGTTTATGTTTATTCAAGTAAACAACCCACCTTCTTGATGGTTGGCAGTACCACTTTGATCACAGGACTCGTAGTAAGCAGAGATGTATCAAAAGGCTCCCAGTTTGTGTCTTTTTACTGTTCATCCAAAGCAGTGATCGGTTTACCATTTTGGGGAAGTTCAATTGACAGCCGGCAGTTGAACAATCCATTTATGAAAAAGTTCAGTAAATGGACAACTGACAGTACTACAGATCAGAAGATGTCAAAAGAGCGAAGATATCACAATGCAATCCCCCATACTGGTCTGTCAATCATGCACCTGCATTTTCTGTCATTTCTTTTCCTGTATGGACAAAACCTTATTTTCTAATCATTGGTATTTTGGTTGCTTTGGGGAAAAAGTCTTTGATTTCTCTTTCATTTTTTAACATGGTTTAGGGTTTCATCTTTAGTGTTGACTATTCAGTACATATGTAGCTTGTTTGTATTATTATTTTTATTATGATATTAATAATGTATACAAATCCTGGACATTCAGTGACCATTAAAACTAAACAAAAATTCTTTTTTTTATTTTTTTAAATCATCCATTTACTTTTAGTTAAGTTCAGAAATACATCCTGGTGAATGAAATCATTATAGTTTCATTTTCTTTTTATGATATTGCTGTGTTAATGCTTACCTCATGTATTGCAGAAACACATCATTGAATAGAACCTAAAGTATCTATCTATCTATCTATCAAAAAACATTCTTTGCAGCCATTCAATTCTATTGTCATTTTCCACAAGACAGTAAACGAAGTTTTTTTTCTCTGTTCAAGGTTACATTTTACAGATATTTTTTAAACATTTAGACATATTTGAATATTTACTTGTGAAATTAAGTTTTGAAGTAAATAACAAGTCAGTTGGAATTTATTATAATTTAGCTGTTGAATGTAACATTGTTTTCTTTGAAATTACATATACCATTTGCAAAACTTAACAAGTGTTTTTATAGACATGTAGTAGTTATCTTGCATCATTAGCAGTATATCTTAGTAATATTCCCTTTTTTTGTTTTAATCACTTTTCTGCTACTCTGTTATCATTTTGTGTAGTATTACTAAATACACTAAGCAAAATAAAAAAAAACAACTCCACTGATAAAAAGACACTTTTCCAATCACATTAAGATTTGAAGAAATAATTAAATAGTAACAACAGTATTTTGTAATTATTTTAAAAAGTTATCAGTGCCATTTTTCTTATAAACCAATTACCAGTAGATACTTACACATTTTATACCTTTTCTGCACTTTGCATTTCCAGAATCACTGCTACTAATTGTACATTTTTCAAAATGAAGACACTTTTCCCATTTTTCCATTCTTTTTGCTTTGGAATGCCCTAGTGTTTCTAAGCAATATTTAATTCCAATGACCTTTAGCTTTCATAATAATTAGGCCGTAATTGTTCAACATCCTTCATTGTTCTTTAATAGGAGGCAAAGTGCCACATAGCTATACAATTGTGTCATTTTTAAGCACATACTTCAAATTTAGAAAGTCTTGTAACTCTTTAGTTTAGGTACTACAAAAATGCATCTATTACTTGTTTACTCTTATGTAACAAGACATTAAAAAAGGCTTCTTTTGGTCTTCATAACAGTGAATAACTGCACCACCATGTTACTCTGCATTACGTTTTCTATCAATTAAATTCATATACTGTACACCTTTATAATCTTTATGTGTTGTGAAAAGACAGCCCGAACACAAACAGACGGACACCGGCAGTTCTAAAAAAACACACACATTTTATTAAACAAGGTCCCAAAGTCCAAGTCCCACACACACAGTGCTCAGGCACCAAACACCCTTCAAGTCAGGGCCTCTCAATGGTCCTTCTTGGGCCACCTTTCCTCCTCACTCCCAAGCGTTGCCTTCTTCCACCTGACTCCGGCTCCTCGACTGTAGGATAGCGGCCCCTTTTATATTCACCCGGATGTGCTCCAGGGGCTCCCTGACGTCCCTGGCTCCCTGGTTTGGAGGAAATGCCGCATGAGCACCCAGAGGCACTCCAGGTGTCCCTGGAAGTTCCTCCACCTGCACTCCCAGGTGTGGCGGAAGTGCAGACATCCTGGGCTCTATGAAGCTCGGGGCACCCCCTGGTTCCTATGGACCCCACACTAACCAGGGCGGTTGCCCCCTCCTGGCCCGGGGGATATATAGTCTGCCTCCTGGTCCTTCCAGGTGTCCCGGCTGGGTCTGACCCCCAGCCGCCTGCCACAGTGTCTAAATTAGTTAAAACAGCAATAGAAGGTGTCATTGACCAAGGGAATGAAAAGCCCACCAAAGAAATGTTGGGGCGGCATCTAGGACGCCTCTTTTAATAAATGATGAGTCTCGAAAATAACAGGTGCTTGATGGCACACATAAATAGAAAACAAAAGCAATAAAGCCAGGTAGGCCTGAAGGTTGTTTCAAGGCTCTGTAAAGTGGTCACTTTATCAGGTAGGAGCTCTGTCCTGTGGTCTGCTCTTTCTGGAATGAGAGAACCTATGTCATGAGCACCTTGGCTCTACAGTTGCTCAACTAGAAGGGGTGGAGGCAATTGCCCTTATTGGGTGGTTTCTCTGGGCTGTGGGTGAAAAGAAAGATAATATCATCAGCAACAGCTCACCCTCGCATCCCAGAGGGTTAGTGCTTACCTCTGATGAGCCCGGAAGGTGACCCTCAGACACACATGCATGACAAAGGATAAGTATGAAGTCTTAAACATATTAATCAACTCTGAATAAAAACTCATATGCTGCACAGTTTCTGGCAAATATTCATAGTTCAGAAGATAAGATGACTGACTTCTGTGGAGACTGTTATCAAGGGGAACACAGAAAGGGACAGTGTGTGCTCCCCAGTGAAAAGGACAAATTACCACTGAACAAGGGTTAATAATTCCCATTGGTACTAGACCCACCTAATGGTCAATAAAAGCCATTTTTCACTCAGGAGTCTGACATGGGAGATTTGAATATTCTGGGGCAAAACAGCTTCAGCAGCTTCAGCGGCAGATCCAATAAAAGTGCTTTTTTTAAACACAATGGACTTCGACCTTGTCTTAAATGCTGAGGCAGAGGGGCCTACATAGTATACTGTAAGTACTGTAGATATGATCAGGATTCAGAGGTTAGCCTGCAGAAAGAACTATTGAAAAGAGTGGATAGATTTAAATATCTAGGATCAGTGGCAGCCCAAGATGGAAAATTTGATGCAGAGATAACTCACAGAGTGCAGTGTAGATGGAACAACTGGAAGAAGGTATCAGCAGTACTGTGTGATCAAAGAATTAAGGGGAAGGTTAAAGGTAAGGTTTTTAAGACAGTGGGAGAGATATTTAGGAAAATACGAGAAAGTAGGTTGAAGTGGTATGGACATGTGATGAGGAGAGACAATAAAAATGTGGGTAAAGTAATGGAAATGGAAGCATACAAGAACAGAAAGCTAGGGAGGCCAAATCAGAGGTGGATGGATAAATTAAAAGAAGATCTGAAGGAAAAGGGCTTGATTGGCAAGGAGGTGCAGTACTGAGCTGTTTTTAGAAGGTTGATCAATCACATCGACCCCATGTAGAAGTGGGAAAAGAGGAAGAAGAAGAAGATATAAAGGTTTCCAGAGTTCAGGAGTTCTAAAGCTAAAGGCATAGTCAAGGGTTGAAAGATTTTGTTTTAGTGCCCTTTTACACAATAAGTATTTAAGACACTTTATACATTAAAAGCACCTGAAATACAAAACATATCAAAAGAAATTACATAAAACAGAACTAAATATAAATATACAAAATAATGAATAAAAATATCTTAGAAGAATTAAAGACATGCTCAAGAAAAAAAAATCTGAAGTCTTGATTCCAACATGTCTAAACATTACAGCAGCTTAATGCTAATCGGGAGCAAATTCCAAAAATCAGGTGGCTTGAGCCCAGAAGGTTAGTGGAGCAAACAGCTACATCTGACACATAACTGTTTTTCAAACTGGATAAATACAAAGATCTATCAGGCAGTGCCGTGTAGTAACCTTCTACAGTAATTTGATTTTTCCACATTTTCAGACCATAGTGTATGCTATTAATACATTCTGAACTCCCAATTCCATTTCTACTCTCCAATTCCTGAAAAATACTGCTATCAACAGTACCATCATGGCAAACAATGTGGAAACCAATATTTGTAAATATTATACTTACGTCTACTTAAGACTTAAAAAGTGAGGCTCTTATTACTTTTGCTCATCACTTGCATAACTGTATTTTATATTGGTCTATGTCTTCTTTTATTGATTCAGTACACAGGTCTCTTGATTTTAGCATATTGCCTATATTTAGTAATGTGTATGTAGAGCATTTATATTTATTTATTGTATTGTTTAATTCACTTGTACTTTCTGATTATTTTGAAATATGATACAGTAAATCAAACAGTAACTAATAATTAAAAAAGAAAAGAAGGCAGTACAATAAATAAAATACTTTAATATTTCAGACAAATAAATAGAATAAATAAATGAAAACAAAACAATGAAAATATTTGAAAATATGGTGCTTATTCTAATTTCTCATCAACCGACAATCATTTAAAGCCCATTCCTAAAACATAACCAACTTATAAAACAGATTGTCAAGTGTGCAGAAAGCACAAAGAAGAGGAAGAATGAAAAAATCAATTTAAATTGATCACTTAGCCCTTTTAAAATAATGTCCAATAGTCATTTTTATTATTGATCAGTAAAATAATGTTCTTGCCTTATATTAGATTCTAAAACCACTGTTTTATAGTGAATTTTTTTATTCTTTTCTTCCTGTGGAAAAAACATCAAGAAACAGATAACCTAAAGTAAGTGAAGAAAGCCTTACAGCAGGTAGAAAAGGGCTGCCCATGAAGTGATAAAAGTAAAATTGATTTTAAACAATTTAAATGAAAAAAGTTTTCTATCATTTTCATGTACCTATATTTGACCTTTTTTTTGCAATTGTGTTTGGAATAAATGGAAACCTTTAAAAAAATATCTTAAATTGCATATTGTTAAGACCATCATTTTTGGCCCAGTGGTAAATACTGCTGCCTCAAATGCATTTGTTTCGATTCCTGGCTCTGTCATACTCCTTGTACTTACCTTTCCTGCTCTTCAGGACTTTATCATATGAAATGAAAGTAAACCTATGTGTGTTAGTTTCTTGACTGATGTGAAATCAAATCAAGTTGGGGAGCATGCACTGGTTCAGTGCGTTGCCACACCCACCACACAAAGTCATTAAAGGCCTGGATCTTGGTTTTTATCCAAGACACTCGCAAGCCCAGACACTCAGACTCCTCGCTCAGTCTCTCGAGAGCCCGATCAGAACCACCTTTGACACCACAAAGATCACAGCATCGTCAGCAAAGTCAAGATCTGTGAATCTTTCTTCACCAACAGATGCCCCACAGCCGTTGGACCCTACGACCTTGCCCAACACCCAGTTCATACAAGCATTGAACAGAGTAGGAGCAAGAACACACCCCTGACGAACCCCAGAATTAACTGGGAAAAACACAGAGGTTTTGCCTCCACTCTGCACAGCACTCACAGTACCGGTGTACAGGCCGATCATGATATCCAGCAACCTTGAAAGGATCCCGCGAACCCTCAGGATGTCCCACAGGGCACCTCGATCAACTGAGACGAATGTATTACAAAAATCAACAAAGGCTGCAAAGATACTCTGCCGATATTCGTGTTTATGCTCTATGAGAACCCTCAGTGCCAGGATGTGGTCGATGGTAGACTTCTTAGATGTAAAACCAGACTGCTCTGGGTCGCTGGTAGGCGAGCAAGTAATCATGGATCCTATTGAGGATGACTATAGCAGTGTTATCCCCCTGTAGCTGCCGCAATCCAGGAGATCACCCTTCCCTTTCAAGATAGGGACGACAAGTCTCGTTTTCCACTCAGATGGGATGACGCCAGTCTCCCAAATGGAAGCAAAGATTTCTTGCAATGCCAGGAGGACATCCTTAGCACCAGTATGGAGAAGTTCACCCCGTATACCACTGATCCCTGCAGTCTTTCCTCCCCTCAGCTGGTTCACCACCTGTGCATTCTCAGTGAGATTGGGTGGTTCACAGCTATTTGGAGTATCAACCTCAAGAAACGTGGACCAAGATATATCCAACGTCCTAGCCAGAGGATCAGCTTTGAACAACTGCTCAAAGTACCCAGCATAGTGGGTCACAACTGCAGTGTCATCTGTAAGGACCATTCCATCAGCCGCCCTAACTGCGACTCTCCGAGGAACAGATTTAGATGTGCGTAATGCTTCGATTCTTCTGTAAGCAGGACATGGGTCGCTAGACCACAGATGGTGTGTTACTTAATCACAGATTCCTCTAACAAACGCCTCTTTATCTGCCCTTAGAGTCCTCGCAGCCATCCTTCTCAGTTCCCGGTACAGACCAGAGTTGCCATCAAGCCGTGCACTGCGAGACCACTCGATGATATCCAGGGTGCCCTGCGAGATGAAACACCTCCTTCTAGGAACAGCAGTAACACTAATACATGTGAAATGATAAGACAAAAACAAAAGTGAGGCTGGGGAGGAAGCCCCGTTTAATTAGGTTGTCTGGAGAACAAAAAAGTAGAACTAGTGTGCAAGACAAAGTATTGGCGGTTAGCCAACATCACAAAAAACAATGCTTCTGAGGGAGAAGCTCTCTTTGCCTGTGAATCTGGTCTAGGAATGAAAACTGACTTCCAGTGATGGATCTAGTTATATAGGACTAGGACTGAAAAGAGTGGGCCTTGCAGCAGGAAGGATGCGACATCAGCAGTCTTCTGAGGACTTCTTCTCCTCCATTCTTCTCTATTCTCCTCCTCATTCTTCTCTTCCATTCTCCACTCCTCCAATCGATTGCAACTAGTGCAGAATGCAGTTGCTAGAATCTTACCTAGGAAAAGAAAATCCAAGCACATCTCTCCAATTCTGTTGTCACTACACTGGTTGCCCGTGCCATTTAGAATTGACTTTAAAATACTGCTTATGGTTTACAAAGCCTTAAATAATCTCGCTCCATCCTATATTTCAGAATGCCTTTCACGTTACACTCCAAATTGTAACCATAGATCTTCAAATGAGTGTCTGTTTATAATTCCAAGAACTAAACTTAAAAGAAGTGGTGAGGCAGCCAACTAAAATCTGGAATAGTTTACCAACAGAAATTCGCCAGGCTATTACAGTGGAGTACTTTAAAAAACTGCTACAAACTCATTATTTTAACATGGCTTTCTCATAGCTTCATTGTAGTTTAACTCTGATATTCTGTATATGCATTAAATTATCATTATCATTCATGGTGGCTCCAAAGTCTGTACTAACCCCTACTTTCTCTGCTGTTCTTTTTCTGGTTTTCTGTGGTGGCGATCTGTGGCACCACCATCCAATCAAAGCACCGTGCTGTCCCTGATGGATTGAAGGCCAGAGGTCCACATGACCATCATCATCAAATTCTTCCACGTGAAGCCTGAAAGCCATGAGGACTGATTGAGGTCATTTATGTTACATAGAATGCTTAGAGGAGGGTGGGCGGTCTCTTGGCCTGGAACTCCTGCAGAGTTTTTTTTTTTTTCCAGCCATCTGGAGTTTTTTTTTTTTTTTTTTTTCTATCCTCCCTGGCCATTGGACCTTACTTTTATTCTATGTTAATTAGTATTGCCTAATTTCATTTTTATATTGTGTCTTTTTTCTCTTTCTTCATCCTGTAAAGCACTTTGAGCTACATCATTTGTATGAAAATGTGCTATATCTATATAATAAAAGCCCAGCGTGGCGTCCGTGCCCGTGTCCGTGTTCTTTTTGGCTGTATAGCTGCCCCCGTAGAAAAGCCCCAGTCCTTCCCCTCTCAGAATTCCTGCTTACCCTACTCCGTTCTTTCCCCTTTGCTTTTATTTTTCCTGTTCCCGAAAATCTTTTCAAAAGAAAAGTAAAGAAATAGACAGAGCGTCACATTAACGTCGTCTCCCCTCTGCCCCTACAGCGTCCACCGCGCTTCTCGCGTTTTTATTTATACAAACACATTACATATAAAAACTATTTACAAAAAAAAAATGAATCCAATTTTTCAAAGAGAACTATTTACAATACACATAGACTTTATACAAAAAAAATCCTAATTATATATTCTCAACAAGTGAAAAATGAAAGAAAATATATATATATAGCATACCTTTTCAAAACAAAAGTAAAGAAAATAGACAGAGCGTCACATTAACGTCTTCTCCCCTCTGCCTATTAAATAATAAATGAAATCGATTATAAATTATTAACACAAAGTAAATGAAATAAAAAAATCAGGAAAGAAACAGAAACCACAATCTACCCTTACAGCGTCCACCACGCTTCTGGCGTTAGAGCCAAAAACATGGTGCATGCAGGTTATGAGGTGTGATGCTAATTAACGCCCGTACTACAACAGATTATATTGTTGATATACTATTAACTATTTACAGGGATCAACTCTTTTGGGGAAGTTCATAACAAACAAAAAAAAAATAAAATTATAAATAACACTTACACTTTGCTACATGTGCACTTGAGTATTTCGAGCCCAGCGTCTGAGTTGGATGGTTCCCCTGGTCACCAATTCGTGTGTTTCAAGCCGCGATTTTCTATAATCTCCCTTCCGGCCCACTATGCCTTTCCGTCTTCAGCTACCCATGTGCACTTGTACGGAGGAGACCTTACGAAACAATGCCGGAACGAAAGGCAACTGAACCTGCTGCTGCGAGAGAGGACACATTACAGCGTGATCACGAAGCAAAGAGGCACAGGCGTGTCAGTCGCTCGCAACAAACGGACATTCAGCATTCACACAGATTAGCTCAACAACGCGTCTCTGCCTCACAACGAAAGGCAACTGAAACCCCTACAGAGAGAGAAGACAGATTATGCCGTGATCGCCAAAGAAAGAGGCTAAAGCATGCCAATGAGACACCCGACGACAGGTCCTTACGATTGCAAAACAAACGTAATAGACAAACCCCTACAGAGAGAGAGGACACATTACGCATGACCACTTACTTGAAGCAAACATGAAAACCACTCAAATGACCTACATCGCTTTGCTCTTCAGAATGAAGTACCACTACATGCCCCCTCGACAAGCACAGGACGTCCTCAACGGTATGATCCTCCTCTTCCTTACAACCATTTACACAACGTATACGATTCTGATTAGTCTGCGTCCCACACTTCGTGAATCATGGGTTTTGTTTTGAAATTTTGTTTCCCATGCAAAAATCAAATGCGGTGCGATGAAGGACCCAGTTCACGACTGGCAGTAGCGTTTAAACAGGGAGTCCTTGAACTGTGGTCATCCAACAAGTCGCCAAGTCGCTAGTAAATAAATATTGTTGTTGTTCTAAAGGAGAAAATGGAATCATTATTATTAACAGTATTGCACCCTTTGCCTTCCCCATTTTTTCTTTCCAACCAAAACTCATAAAATATCCCCCATGTTTACATGTCTAACACTGAAATTGGGCCTATGATGAATTTGTAAGTGTGCCGTGCAATGGGCCCACCCAACATCAGACCCACCCTTTGGCATTTATTGCTGGAAATTCCTCCAAAACACTTGCATTCTTTAAGCAAATTTGGAAAATGGAAGGATGAATCAAATAATAATATCCTTTATTTCTAAAATTTTCCTCATCAAAATGCCTAATAATTTAACACATGATTAAAATTAAAACATGTTTACAATATGTTTGCATCATAAAAAGACTGAACACCTTTCCTATCATATGATTTCAACTTTAAAACTTTCAGGTGTGGTAGGAATTTAACATCTTATTAAAGAAAGAAATATCCTCTAACAGGACAATTCAGTAATCAGACATGAGAAAAGCTGTTCATTGTCTCTTTTAATTACTCCTCAGCAAAATGCCTTAGCGGGAGCATTCTTCAAAAGTAGTCCATTACAGCATGGTCAGAATGATCAGAGAAACAGAATAGAGCTTAACTTTATAAACTATTGAATTTACATGCAGTGTCAATCAATGCATACATTTTACTCTGGTTGGTTCGTTGGTTTACACCCAAATGACATATAAATTAAAAATCTGTTATATTATATTCTGTTTTTTCTTATACCTTTGAGTTGAGCCACCACCCTTGAGATTTATGTGCATATAACATCTGTACATTCTGGTTGTTTTACAGGACATCTGCTGATTTCTTAGTCATCTCTTAGTCATCTTTCAGTACATTTTGTTGTTCACTTGACCTTTATCTGGTTTCCTGATATGCCTGCAAATTTATTAATCCTTTATGCTATTTCTTTAAGATGACAAAAAGACTGAATCATCAGCTGTATTGTTTGTTTCTGTGCTAGATGTCAGAGTATTCATTCTCCTTACAACATGCTTCAAATACTGATAGCCACTTTCATCAGTGATGATTTGCATATTGTGGAAGACTTAGCTTCTACAACATGAGGTGAGGATTTTGAGCTGTCAGCAGAAAACTAAAAATGAAAGTGCTGTTAATATGTCTGCAAGTGCAAGTGAGAGCAATATCACTATGAAAGTCCTTTTGACTGTTTTTGAGAAGACTGCCTAGAAATTGATCTCCAGAAGTCCTTTCATTTACCTGAAAATAAAAAAACACATGGTGTCCTGGGGAACACTACTAACAATTTGTTTAATCAGGGTGGAGATAAATATTGTAACTATGCATAATATTTTTTTTACTTCCTCTTGCAATTTATCACTATATCCCAGTTTCTCAAAGTGGAAGTCCACCACAAAGTAATAGATGAAGGATTATGGAGAGCTGCAAATAAAGATGGGACTTGCCTGGAGGTATGATTACAGAACACACTGGCCCACACAGTCTTCCACTGAGTGAATTTGGATAGGTAATCAGATGTAATTGATATATTTTACTACAGTTGTCTACATTTTTGTAGCAATGAAAAGCCACCCAGAAGGGTGAACCTGGATTTAACTCTTTATATAAGTGCCAGCCTCTGATTGACCTTATATTGTCAATTTACTGGCAAAGATATCGACAGTTGCCACCTGAGGGCACTCCAGCTCTCTAAAGACCTGACACAAACAGATTCTGGACACAAGTTGCTACAAACAAGGAGATTTACTCCTGGGAAACTCTTGAAGCAAGTGTTTCCCACAGCACCAAGCACAGATATAGCACAGTAGCACAGCAGTACTCTGACGTCTCTGTCTTCGACCGATCTCTCTCAGTCTCTGCACCCTTCCTCTCTTCCTGGCAAGCTTTGTCCTCCTCTTCCTGACTTCAGCCCCCAGAGTTAATGCAGGCAGCTCCTTTTATGTAATCCCCAGTCGAGGGATTGGCTTGGCCCATGAGCAGTTTGGGGTAAGGCTGGAGCCCGCCAACACTCCGGGCACCCACAGAACCTAACAGGGCTGAGACAAAAAACTCCAGATCCCATGATGCCTGTGGGGATCCGGAGTGCTGCTGTAACCAAGGGGGGCTGCCACCCAGTGTGCAGGGTGTCTACACTAAGGGCATCACCCCAGGTAAAGCTCCCGGCCGTCTCTCACACAGTCTTGCTGTTACTTATCAGTGGATGAGTTAATGATAAAACATAAAATGCATATTTTTCTGGCAGTACATGACATATAAATCAACTAAATATCACATTCGAAATTTTGCACTGGGAGAGGAAAACACTTGATACTGAGTCAAATCGATTTCACTAGTGGAACTACTTTCCAAAAGCAAAACTGCCATCTAGCAGTCCACTGTATTTTGGATTTGTTGTAAGGCTTTGAGAATGAGGGGCATGTGGCCTATTTGGACAATTGTTAACCTTCACAAGATGTATTTCTTGAGTTGTATCATAAAGGAATTGCTGTGAGTGATACAGCAAGGGCAAAGAAAACAAATATTGCTGCAATATTAACATGTGTTGATTGATGAGCCGGTTTTACTGTGTGCAGATAATGTAAAGAGGAGTAATATATGGCATCTAATAAAGATTCACATAAAAAATATATGTCAGAAATGAATCCACCAAAAGGGAAAGCCATATGGAAGGATAGTAGATAAAACTGTGGCAATTGAAGAATATTATCTAAAAATGCCTGGGGTTGATCACCTGGATCAAATATTAGGGACTTATGGTTTTCCCAAGGTGTGCATGAAGTAGTACCATGCTGTCAATCACTAAGTGCATGAAGTTGCTATGACAAATGGATTCCATATTTGAAAACGGAAGAAAAATGTCTGAATGCTGCTAGCTTCAGCATGGAATTTGTGGATGATTTGATCTCTAAGTATAGCTTGGCTGACATCCCAGAAAGCATCACCAAGCAGGCTAACTGAACGCCATTCTCAGCCAACCTTCAGAACAAGAAGTAAAAACAAAAATATCTAGTTTGAAGCAACAGGCAGAAAAAACAGTATTTAAAGTATAATACAGTATATATACTGTATATACATTATAGTAGTACCATTGTGTTTGACTCTTGACTTTATGTTGATTCTTTATGTTTATGAAGAAGAAAAAAAAATGTGCGTGGTAGAATATTATGTTGGGCCAGCATAAGTAAGGAGGCCATAGCACTGGACCAGAATTTTTTCCCAAACTTTTTGTTTCCTGAAAAAATAGACAGCTTCAAGATGAACATAAATATAATTTCAGATTGACTACATCACATAGGATTATGGAAATACATGAAAATAAACATGCTGAATTCAATTAAACTTAATCACTTAAAGATGTTGACACATTGCATTAGTTCAGTTCAGCTAAAATTGTTTTGCTGCGGATTCTTGTTTCAGTGTTCAACAATAGTAAATTCTACTAGCTCTGATATCGCTTTTCCATCGTTGCAATGTCTTGGTGGAAAATTTCAACATGTTCATCACTGACTCCACCAAGATTAGCAGGGATGAAGTCCAAGTGAGAATGTAAAAAATGGATCTTCAGAGACATTTTGCACTTTGTGGTTCTTAGACCTGCTTGTCATTTATGACATGTTTGATTTGTGGACCAACAAAAATGCCTTCCTTAATCTTGGTATCAGTTATTCACGGTAACATCTGTCTCAAAGTATAAAATACTTTATTGTTCATTGTTTTCACAATCTTTTTCATCAGTCAAAGTTTTATATGAGTAGGATGCAAAAATATATTTCTTGGGTCAATAAGTGGTGTATGTGCTACCATTTTCTGACATGATACCAAATGCTTAAAATGGGTCAGTTCTTTGTAATATAATGAGACTCTTTAGCACAGCTAAAATCACATTTCTGCATTTCTAGCAGTAGTGTCATCACCTTTAGATCATACCAGATGTTCTACATGTAGTTGTTGTACTGTATTAATGTGTACTTATAATATGAGAGAAAATCATAAAAATAGCCAATTGCAATGAAACAGAATGTGATAGGACAATCTACAGGTGAGTTTTGTGATCAGCAGGCCAAAATCCATAAGATACACCCAAAAGTGTTCAGGAAGCCTAATTAGCATTGTCCAGTAACATACACTATATGAATCATGAGATTCTAGAATAGAGATCTTTTGGTTCTATGTATAACAAAATGTCTTTTAAGCCTTTTCATGACCACCCCTAACTGAAGGCACCAAACGATGCTGAGCAAGTTTACTGAGAATAACTTGCACTTTCAAGTTTCAGTAGATGAGAGAAACCAATGGCATGACAGTCCGTGCTCAGTGGCTTTTTCTTCTTATTCTGTCATTTTTCAGGTTTTGTGGAAGAATAATTTTAGGGTAACATAGCATTCATCTTTAAAAAATAGCATACATTGTTAATAAATGTTGGAAATGAAATAAGATCAAGTGAACAACAAAATGTACACTGAAATATAAGAATTGGTTTATGAAAAATACTGAGATGGTCAAGTAAATAAAGAATGTACCAGAAGAAAGGTTGATGTAATATACAAAATGTACTTAAGGATGACATCAGCAGATGTCCTATAAATGGGTATGGACAGTTGTTATATGCACAGAAATTTCAAGGTTGGTGGCTCATCTCAAAAGGTATAAGAAGAACCAGAATATCATGCTGTATAACAGACTTTTATTTTATATAAATCGTTTGGGTGTAAACCAATAAACCAACCAGAGTAAAATGTATGCATTGATTGACACTGTATGTAAATTCAATAATTTATAAAATGACCCTCTATCCTTTATTTCTCTGACCATTCTGACCATGCTGTAGCAGACTGCTTTTGAAGAATGCTCCCTCCAAGGCATTTTGCTGAAGAGTAATTAAAAGATACAATGAACAGCTATTCTCCTGCCTGATTACTGAATTGTCCTGTTAGAGGATGTTTCTTTCTTTAATAAGATGTTAAATTTTGACCACAGTTCACACACAATCATGTTGCACAGGTCTGTCAACCAGGAATTTCTGCTACCTTCCGCATTTGTAGCACTCTCCGGTCTTCACACATGGTACAATATATATAACATTAGTATTGTTTAAAACACATTAAACAATAGAACTTTTTTTTTCATCAAGCACATGAATTGTTTGTATCTACAAGCAAATAGCATCTGATTTTCCAGCTTTCTGTGGCACTCAATGTTGCTTTGCCATTTCTGCTTATTGTATTTAATTTTTTTCCCTGAGCTTATAATGTAGTGTAAAAAGCTTCTTAGTCCATATCAGTAAATTTAGCCATAATGTGCAGTCCAACATACCAGTAACAAATATTTTTAAATCAAGATGTTTTCTAGTGCCAGGTTAGGTGAGAATTTTGGTATATACCTAATAATTACTGCACTTGCTTTACAAATATGTAAGTTTTAGTTTACAAAAGGTACATACCAGCCCTAGCACAACATATTTTACATTAGTTTATCATTTCATTTATTTGTGTGCATCTTTGTTTAATGGTGTTTTCTTGCCTTCTGTTGGTGTCCTTCAGCAGCTGCTTATGGTGGTTATCATTTCTGCACTGTGCTTAATTGATTCCACCCATCGCTGAACTCTGAAAAAATCTGATTCCAGTTGAACTTAACCCAGTGCCAAACACACACCTGTGCATCATCATGCACATTCCTCTAAAGATTATTTTAATGAGGCTACATTCTAAATGTAATGCTAAATGGTGGTTTTGGCACAGTAAGCAACACCCAAATTATGGGTATGAAAATCCTAAACTGTTCAAACAGTTTTTCTGCCAGTTCTATACTAACATGTTTTGCATTTAAGAAAAAAAAAAAAGAAAATACTGCAAAGGATCCAAAGATTTTTCAATTTGGCAGGAGAAAGAAAGAACAGTCTTACGTGCCAAAAATTAGATATCATTTTCAAGTTAAATTGACTATAAAATAAAAATGAAACAAAAAAATATATGCTCTTGGCATGCATGTATTAATGGAAAAGTCACTGTGTCTGCTAAACAACCCTAAATCCTCACCCAACCTAACACATTTGACGATTGGTATAGGTGGGGATTCACCACGCTTCGTTTTCACCAAACATGACATTGTGCAAAATAATCAAACGACTCTACTTTGGTGTTGTATGTCTACAAGACTTTGTTTCAAACATTTTATAAGACAGCTTTATAAACCTAGACTATGCTGCTTGATTCAGGCACTTCTGCTGGCTACCCTCCATGACATGAAAGCTATACATGGCCAGCCTTTCCTAATGACAGAGTAATGCATTTTAAAAGTTACAAAAGACTTGGACCATCATACAGTTTGATCTTTTTATATTTGACAGGGCACTTACTTAATTTCCCCTCAGGGATGAACACAGTGTACCAAATACTTACTCTTGGAGAGACTTCAGCTGTCTTCAATATGTTCAGTTTGCAAATAATCCTGCTCACTGTGGCTTTGTCAAATTAAATCACATGTATTTCATTTTAATAGCACATGAGGACTAAAGATTTTTAATCACGTCCCAATATATGTAAAAAGAACTGAAAGCAGGGAGATGTTTTTGCTTCTCTTTGTCAAGACAGACTTATAGGGTCAGACCGGAAATGAAAACAGTGGGATGCTGGGAAAGTCGTGGTGATGGATGGGTAACTGACGTCATCAAACGGGGACCAGAGGGTAGAAAGGGAACTGGAAGTGCTGCGGTTCTTTAGTCATCCGGGTGAGGAAACAAAAAGAGAGAAGTTAGTACCCCGCCGTTGTCCCCTGGCACGACTTGTCGCGGTGCATGTTGGGTCCTTAAGCTGCTCCCCATGCGCTCGTTCGTGACAATAGATAGATAGATAGATAGATAGATAGATAGATAGATAGATAGATAGATAGATAGATAGATAGATAGATAGATAGATAGATAGATAGATAGATAGATAGATAGATAGATAGATAGATAGATAGATAGATAGATAGATAGATCACTAGGCTATTACTCCAGTATAATCATACATTCAATTACAATCACAATTCCCTTCCTCTACTTTCCTCCAGACAAGCCTTGTCCACCACCTCCTGACTGTAACTTCTTAGGTGAACAGATGCTCTCCCTTTATGCCAGACCTAGAAGTACATCTGGTGGTACAGCACTGCATGGCGGAAGCACTTCCAGCTCAGGTGGAAGCTCCACAAAACAGGATGGTCTTCTCCTAGCAACGCTCTCTGGCAGCACCCTAGGATCCCAAAAGGGTTGATATTTTGAGCTATACTCCCATACAACCCTGTATGTGTCCAAACTGAAACAATTCCTGAGGAGAACTACGACCTATACTGAACTACTAGAAAACGATCCATCTCTGGTATACAATTACTCCCTGTCCATTGATTACTCTGTCTCCCAACTATTGGGAAACATCCTGGCTGGGCTGCAATTCCATCCACACAGTCCATCCATTATGGCCTCACAGCAAGGTAAGGTAGTATTAGATCCCTACTAGTTTCCATGCGATACTCTTAGAATTGGCTGTTCTGAATGGGATATCCTCACAATGACTGGTAGCATAATCGATGAGGACTAAGATATACTTATGTCCTCTCATTGAGGGCTCAAAAGGTCCCACAATGTCCACCCCTACACGCGCAAAGGAAATGTCGAGCAGGGGAATGGGAATCAGCAGAGCTTGGTTCTTCCTAGGATCTGTTGTAAGTGTCATTCTGGACAGGAAGTACAGAAGCGATGGACCTCTTCCTCTTAAGTTTTTTAGCAATTTGTGCTCATATTGCCACATACTCTTCTATACAGTAGTCTAATACCAAAGAAACACCACTTTGGATTGCCAAATGTCAGATCAGCTGCTGCCATAGTACATAAAGCACTTATTTCTTGTTGCTATGAGTCTCTAAAGCCAGTTTACTCACCTTTTATTCTGTTATCTTTCTTTCCTGTGCAAACTGCATCTGACTCTGTCCTGGTCCCTGCAGTGCCTCTTTCTCTACAGGAAGACGCCTATGGGTTCATTTAAACTCTAGACATAAAGCTAGTGTAATGGAGACAACTATGGAGTTGTCCGCTTTTCTGGGTGTTTGAATAAAGGCTCTTATACTGAATAAAGCTTGAGTACTGTTCCTCTAAATGCCAGAATAAAAAGTCCTCTCCTGCCTGTAGCCCAGACATGACACTAACCCAGACATGACAAGAAACAGTATAGGGGAAACAACTGGAAAGAAGACTGAGAAAAATAGATGCATCAAAGTTTATTCTGCTTCTTTTTCAAGAGAGAGCCAGAAGTGCAATAGACAGACCACTCCCTTGAAGGATTACTGGATGTTTCTGGGAATCATGTCAGATTAGGAAGAAAGACAGAGGACTGCCAGATCCACTTAAGTAACTTCAGAAGAGTACAGGGGAGAACCAGAAGGAGGCAGTTTAGTTTGTATTTATCTAAACGAACAGAGAAAGCTCTGTAATAAGTGACTGAATGTCACCAGAACACATCATGAAGATGCTTCCTAACACTTTGACTACTAGACCATTTATTACCTGGATGCTGCAATATACATCTATACATATATGATAAATAATGAATTCTACCAAAACTTGTAAATACTGTAAAGAAATTTATTAGTCAAAACTCTGAAAATATAAATTAATCCAATGAAAAATGTAAAGACACTGTTAATTACTTTACTTTCACCAGCAGCTTGACTAAAAGTCTACATTTGAATGAGTGACTTTGAAGCATAGCACCACTCTGGATGCAGACTTAGAAGCACATGTGCCACAAAGGTACATTAACATGTTTCTTTGTGCTGTTCATGCTTGTTGCACACAAATCATTTGGCAGTTGGTAATTATTTGTACTCAGTCGGCGACAGAATGTCCATGTAGTGTTGCCCTGGCAGACGTGACAAGTCATAGACCTTGTGATGAAGAAACACCTTTGGGTCAGTGATTTGCATCAGTACCAGTGCCTACAAGATTCCACATCATCTAATTAACTGCTACTATTTCAATCACTGTTACTACCATCAAAATAGTCATACTTGTTTCAGACATCAGCAGCTTTATACCTTTATCACAGCAACATAACTACAGACTGTCTATTTGTAACATCATTTTCTGTAAGCTGTTGCCACACAAAAAAAAAAAATCTATGGCTATTCAATAGATGTCAGCACAGAAGTAGGTAACTGAGATTCCCAGCATGCAGGCTGTGTCTATAATTGCTGTATACTGAGATACACGTTACCTTGTATGCCAATCCTTGACAGGCTCACTGAGATTCAAGTTAAATTCAAGTTAACTTGTACCTTGCACTCAAAGTGTTAAGATGGCAATATGTGGCCCACTGCAACCAACATCTTTGGATAAATTATTGTTGGTTTTTGAACCCTTAGCTTGTTATCACAACTTTTTACCTAAGGATTTGGCTTTGGCCATTTGCCTTATTAATCTTCTGGCTGTCACTCTTGCATATTTATATGACTACTAGCCATATAAGCCCATGCTGTAAAAAGCCCGAGGTTCTAGAAACTATTAAAATTGTCAGAAAAAAAACTGAAATGTAGAGATGTCAGGTAATTGAAAGGAACTACTCTGGGCATGTCTTTCCTAGGAGGATTTGTTTTGCTGATGTGCTCACATCGCTTGTGTATTAGTGGCAGGAGGAAAAGTTAAAGGGATACCATTTTGCCGATTTTTGAGGCTAAGAGACTTTGTCTTTCTTCTGAGGTTTCGTTTTGCTGACGTGCTGGTTTCGCTTGTGTTATTAGCAGCTAAGCGAGTTTTCTGTTTCCTTGGAGGCGGATTCCATACCCTGACTCCACCTCTCACTTCCGGGCCAGACAGACACACACACTTCCACGTGTAGACATTTATATATAAGATTCTTTTGGTTTTTCCTGTTTTTCCATATTCTCATCCTTTCATTCTTGTGCTTTAGGAGTGGCAAATTTTCTATCCAGTTTTGTCATAATATACAGCACTAACTTTTTCATTCTCTTTAATTTTTTCATCACTGATATTGCATTTTAGTTTTAATTTAGTGCTAGGTTGATGTATCTATTAAGTTTGCATGCTCTGCCTAAGTCTGTATGAGTACTCATTTTTCATTTCACATACCAAACATACATGAGTTAGTTTGATTGGTTAAACATGTTTAATAACATGATATTTTGTCCTTTCTGATCAATTAAGGGTTTTATTCTGTTTGTATCTGATAGTGTATTAGATTTTTTAGAACTATTAACTGCGGTTTCTGTGATTAGATTCTATGTGGCTATGCAGTGTTTGTGTTGAGCTAGAAAAGAACAATGGACATCTTTTGCACTGACTGTGAGATATATCAAGCATTATTTGGTTTAGAGAAAAAAAGTAACTGGGATTTTTTTTAGCATCTGAGTGGCCTTCAGTCCCTATTAAAACACTGGCTGCTAGGAAGTTAAGTTCTTTTAAGAGAGTTACCAAGAAAGTTGCAACACAGCATTCATTTTCCTTAATGAAAAGAAATCCCCGTCTAGATAAACAAAGAATTACAGTTAATGTGTTTTATTTTAATGCTATGTGGTTACAACTCTTCAGTAAGAACAGCCAAAAGTGGTTGGAAAACAAATGCTAACTGCAGAGTCTTGAAATTTCTGTTTTCTTTTAGCTGATTTTTATAGAGTAGTAGATGCTGTAAGCCATGGGTGAAGAGTAGAATCACAGTGTCTTCAGTGTTGTTCTCTAGTAGGCTGTGAGTCTTTTTCAGAATCTCATATACAGTTACCATATATAGTTTTCTATGGTTCTTTGTTCCAAATCAACCAATCATGTGTGTAAGCATATGTGTAAGCATATAGACAAAGATGTGTTCAAAATGAATCCATATTAACCTGAACTAATATACACAGATCCTTGCTGTTGGTCAAAATGTCCAATTTCATTTGAATTCCAGTGTAGTTTCACCTGATGTTTTATGACCTTAGGCTCTGGAGCTTTCCTTTTCCACTTCCAGCCTTAGTTTGAACTAACAATTGCTGCTTTAAAAGAAGGTTTGCACTGTGCTTTCCTGTAACATTTGTGTAGATCTGGATTTCATTGTAATTTACCAGCAAACCTCTTTTTATAAACAAACAAATAAGCCTACAGATCATAAAAGCAAATAAATTATTACCTAAAATACATCAGTTTCTCACTCTACTAATTAGGTACTCATGAGTATTACTACCTAGCTCAATTTAAATGTTGTCTGTTATTTAGGTTTTGATTGGTTCTAAAGCATCTGTTCCGATTTACTTGCTGTTTAGATTACTTAACAGTTTACTATTACTATTTTGCTTTGCAAAAGAAAATACAGGTAGATTCACTCAAAAGAGGCCCTGCTCAATAATGTACATCAACTTCCTGATGAGAAGTCTTGTGACTGAGTGAAGGGGTATGGGTGGCATGCACCCAGAAGTTGCAAACGGATTTTAAATGTTATGATGGCTGTCGGGCGCCTACTTCATCACTCCAACGCAGGGGCATCCCTGCTTGTTCGAAGCTCCATATTCTGAGGAGCACACTGCACATTGTTTCATTCAGATTGCCTTGTCCTAGCGAGAGTTATTACAGAATATTCTGGGCCTCTTTCGAGTGAATCTCCCTTATTTTTATGTGAAGAAAGTTTAGATTTTTCTTTTTTTGTGATCATTTTTTTATTAAATCAAGAAATTGTATAAGAATCAACAACAAAAAAATCAAAAGAACCCAAACCATCCTATCACAGCCTATCTGTCCTGTATAGGCAGGAAAACAGATAACTAGTTTCTCGAGTTAAACTGGGAGATGCATGCAAAAAGCAAAACAAATAAAAATAAAAACAAAACAAAACGAATGAAACACAAACAAGAGGCAAAAATCAGTCTATAATTAGGCAATAAGTTGAAAACTAGGGAAGACACAAAAATAATCACAAAGATATTTCAAAAAAGTTTAGAAGGTATAATCTGCAGATCAGATAAGGCTCAGTGCAAAAGGCTGAGCCACGATGTTGCTAGTTTAAGATGGATTAAATTGTAGAACGAAGACAGACATTTGTCCACAGTAACAGACTTGGGTGCCTAGCAGCGGGAGGCAAGAATTAATTTGGCTGCCATAGTACAAGGCAGAACAATTTGCGTTGAGTGTCTAAGCAAAAGCACCAAATGGTCCAAAAGTAGGGAATATTCAAAGAGAGAAAGGAAGATAACAGGTGACACATATGTGTCCAAAAAGAAAAAAAAAGGACAGCCATACGAGAAGATGTGGAGTAAAGGGCCCATTAGATGATGATTACGGTGAGTAGGATATAGTCTGGATTTCTGAAGCAAAACCTAACATTAGAGAATATAGTGTCCCATGAACAGGGGAATGAGAATGGTCTCTGGACCAAAGGGATACAATATCAGTGAAAGAAATTTGTGTGATGCTTTACAAAGTAAAAAGCAAAAATGTCTTTTTTTCATGGGAGAGAAAAACAAGATAGAAAATGAAGTAAGTGAGTTGATAGAGGGGAAGTTAAAGAAACTCCAGTCCTTCTGGTTACGGGTCACAGCTGTAGGTAGAAAAAAATAGTTGATCTAGTGAAATTAAAATGAAACTATCAAACAAATCCCTCAGCATGCTGATCTCTTTATGCTGCCAAGAAGGAAATACATAGTGACAGCCACCTCTTAAGAGAGCAGAGTTATGAAATATGGGAGTGAGAGTCTTTCAGAATGGTATGAGTAGCTTTTCAATGAGGTGCCAGATGTTCATAGCATATGACATTAAGTATCCCAGGGAAAGTTTGGATAGTTTAGACTTTAATACTCTGATGTGGGGAAACAAGGGCAGCAAGAAAATTTAGACTTTGATAAAATTCCAGCATAGATTGGCTATCTAGAGTGGAGAAGAAACCAATTTATGAGACCCAATTTAATATCTGACATGTCCTGCAAGCAGCCTCTGCAGGAGCAAATCTGCAACAAGCATGGAAGCTTATAGGAGCCTGTGTCTACATACTTCAATTGCTTAAAGGCATCTATCCTTTAAAATCTAATAGAAACAGGATAATTTATCAGTTTTTGAAGTATTACAATTTTGAACTAATATTAGGTTTTTTATGTCTTGTGAAAATATCCCTTATTCTGTGCTAATCAATATACATCTTGAGTGGGCTGCAGCTACCCAATCATCATTGTGATTATAATTATAATGATTTCTAAAGGAGTGTTATAACCACATATTGCAACATATAAATAGCTTGCTTTGCCACAAATGAATGACAAATGTTGAGCTACAAACTGTATTAGACATGTCAGTGTCAGTGTTGAGCGATTCACAAGCAAGGGTGATAAAAGTATAGATGACATGCTTATATTAACTCTTATACAAATGAAAGGATAAGTTCTGCATTTTTCAAGTCAAGGTTATTTCTTCATGATTGTGGAATACTGTATGTTCATTTGTTACAGGGAATTTTGTTCTAAAGTTTTTGCTCCTTAAAATAAAGGTGAAGGGGTTCAACATGGAAGCTAAATCCTTAAAACTTACAGTATATGTCTGTTTTTGAAGCCAAGAGTGTTCTGTCCTTATTATAACCAGAGTATAATTTGAAAGGCAGCTGAAACTAATTCCCCTTTTATCATACCTGAGATGTTTACTTAACTTGTTTAACGTAGACTAAACATAAAATAATATCCAAGTGATAACGTACAGATAATACATAAAAGAGATTAATATTACTGCTGCTGACAGCACCTCTGTACTGTTAGAGAACATACAGAACATGTCAGGATCATACTGAAATTACAACTCTAAATATAAAACTTAAACTACTTAAATATAAGAAATATTACACCCTACAATAAATGCACACATAAAGAATATTAAACATACTGACATGTTTTGAGTGGCTAATAGATGGATGAGGATTGACTGAATAAACACTACTATGCTTCTTCTTTACTGTTACTACTGATTGATCATCTGATGGTGACAAGTAAAATTTTCATTAACATATTCAATTGAAATGCAGTACCCCATAAGATTAACAGATGACAATATTTTAAACAGTACGACATAAGACCAGTAGGTGTCAGTATTCTAAATACAGAGATTAATTAAACAACACAAAGAGTGTTATCAAGTATTGATCCATTTTATATCATATCCGTTTCATTTTAGGAAGAAAAAACGAACAAAATGAAAAAATACTTTTGAGAGATTCAGCCATTTTAAAAAGAGTCCAGCTGTGCAATTCACCACACTACTCATCGTCCTCTATGGCAATCTTTCAGCCCTAGGTGTGTGGTTACTTCCATGGTGTACCTCCAAAAAATCATCTCCAACTGCTGTTATTTGACATTATACTGTTGATACTCAAAAGTGAATTGCTGCCTCTGTTCTATAGACAGTCAGTAATCACTGAAAAACCTTTACAAAATCACTCATTGTCTTTATACTTTCATACAGGAATATGGGAATTGTTATCATTTACTTCACAGAAAATGAAATGCTAAACTTTTTTGGTAATTGACAAGTATTACTGAAACAATTCCATTATTTAGGGATAAAACAGGTAATCATCCAAAATTATCCACACTGACTGATACCAGTCAATCCCTAAATACTCAAGGAGAACGTGCAAACATCATGCAGGCCCAGGCACTGTGACTCAGGAATGAAAACTCTGCGCTGCCACTCTGTCTATGTTAAAATATCTGTACTAAAATAACTCTACTTTAACATGATTAAAATGTCTGCTCAGCTTCTCTCTTACTAACTGTCGCTAGACTACTGAAATTTGCATGTGCAGCAGGAAATAAATATTTTTTGCGAAATAACGCAATAATTATTGAGAAATAATTGAAAAATAAATTTGAGTGGCAGGAATAAGCTTCTATATGCTTTAGTATGTGTGCTAGAATTAGCAGTGCTCACAGATTAAAAATAAAAACTATCCACACTGGCCACAGTGAGCAGACAAGTGAAAAGGAACTTATCCTTACCTCAAGAAAATGATTTCAAGAATCTGTGAAAACAGATCCTGGCAACAGGGAAAACACTGGCTCACAGATACAGCCATCCTTCTCCAGGTTCGGATCCCTACTGCTCCATGGCTCCCAGTAGGGAGCCCCATCTGAACCTCTTCTTACCAAGTCTTGGGTCCCTGTGGCCATCTGTGGATCCGACAGGGCTCCTCATCCAAGCCTTCCTGACTCCCTCTGCCTTACTGGACTTAAGCAGAAATGAGCCTTGTGTCAATCCCCACTCCACCAAAATGCTCAGTGGGAGTGATTCCCTTCAGCCCCAAGCGTCGACCACACAATCTCCCAAAGAGTCTCACCCTGGCTGCCTGCCTTATTTCACTTCCTTGCTCAGCCTCTCCAGCATTCCTGCCTTCTTCTCTCCCATCTTTTAATCTCCAATCTTTCTTCCCATTTGTTTTTTTTTTTGCTGGCTCCCCCTTAGTATGCCTCCATGGGCACAGCACCTCAACTACGAATCATGGAAAGCCAAAGAAGCAATTAAGATGTTCAGGTTTGCTTCATCTCAGTCACCCCACCAACCTCCCGCAGCCACACAAGCACAAACACCCATGGAGATCGAGCTGTCTATTTCATTATTTATTTATTTAAAATGGACCTCAACTGCTTAGCCACAGACCCACTATTCCACATGCATGCACAGTGAACAGGAAGACAGAAAAGACAACCAAGTGGAAGTGCCATTTTGTTGGTATGGATTTCTTTTTTTTCGGTTTAACAGTTTTGTTTGAGTTTGCTTTATTATAACCATAGCTTTACAAAAGAAATGTTATTTTTTTAATATTGTTTCTATTATGAGGTGTTGGGTATAGTTTAGTTTTGATTTGCACAGATTGTTTTCCCCTTGAGGACAGCAGTTGGATTCATCCTGCTCCAGGGTAGTCCTACAGGGAAATGACATCCATTTTATAAGGTTTCAGGCATCATCCGCTAGGGGTCAGTTAACCTGGCTGGATGGGAGAGGAGAAAGGATAGTGTTTCCTGGAATGAGGGGCTGACCACTCAGTAGGAAAAGAGAGTGGCTCAGTGACTGGCTACTTTAGAGGACTTTAATTGACTCCTGCTAGTCAGTGCAGGCTCCTAATTTTTCTGGTTGTAAATTAACTGGTTTTGTTCAAGACTGCACCACAGCCTTTTTTATTTAAATAGTGTTAAGGCACATTTTTGGCTTGGACTAAGAATATTTCCTGTGGGGTAAATCTATATTTTTGTTTATTTTGCTTTTCACATATGTTATTTCTGTAGATAAAAATATTTGCCTGTTTAGGTTTTTTGGTGGATTATTTTCCCATGTGGACATCCGAGAAGGACAATAGGCATCTCTGCCGTAGAGGAGGATGGTTTCCTGTCCGGATGGGAGACTGAAGCGGAAGGATTGCAGATTGGCCAGCTGAACGAAGAAATAACTTTGTGTTCAGCCGTAATAAAATAATGCTCAGACTGGCGGAAGCCGGACATTTAGAGCGATTCCATCTCCCATACGATAAGTAACAGTGTTCTGCCTATGGCAGCCCAGTTGGGACAACCATAGGAGTGTTTGGGAGTTGGAATCCAGAAATGCAACCCTGCCGGGGTCCCTGGGTGCTGACAGAAGGAACTGTCGGGGGAGGACCTCCCTACTTTCTATATGACTTGAAAAGAGGCCCACCGTCTCACAATAGACCAGTCAGAGTCAAGAGGCAGAGATCAAAACTCAACGGGAGGACGGAAGAAGAAAGAATTGGCTTGATTTATTGTAATTTTGCATGATTTTTAAGATGGGTGATTTTGTGAATGTGTCAGGGATGAATAAATATCTTTTATTTTATCCTAGAAGCGTGTTGGGTATTACTGGGTCTGTGGTTTGGGGCTCAGTGGTGCCCCCTGATGGTTATACCCTTTATTTCTATTTTTATTTTGTGTGCACTGTATAAATTTCTGCACCAGAACTGTTTTTTTTTTCAAAAGATTGTTGTAATAAACATCTTTTTTTAACATTCTATCACCTTAATGTTTTTTTTTCTCTTTCACTCTCTCTGTGTCACCTCCTGGTCCCAGTCAGTCCTGTTATACTAGCAAGGCACCTGCTTCTGCTCTAGGCTTGTGATATAAATCACAAGAAAAAATATTCTTAAATAATTGGTGGCATGGTAACATTGCAGTATCACCTATCCAACACCCAGTGTCTGAATCCATACCTGATCATCGTCTGTACTTAGGGGTTGTTCTGTGAATTCTCTACTTTTCCTCCCACATCCCAGAAACACTTGTGTTTTAGATCCGATGGCAACTCTAAAAGTGGCACTGTGTGATCCAAGGTCAACTCTTGCCTTGAAAAGATGTTACTGATATAGGCTCCTTAATTGTGAATTGCAATATGCAGGCTTCAGAAGATTAACTTATGTAAAATTACAGTATATGTATGCCATACAGAAAACTGTTAGTCCTTCAAATACTGAAACTTCATAACACATGTTCTTCACATTCATACTCATACCTAATAGCAGAAAATTGATAAAGTGAATGTGTCTTTCAAAATGTATACCGTTTTGTCTGACTTTCAGACGCAATTACAATGTGAAAAATAAAATTGCTCTCAAAGCAAGCATTTAGGCAAGTGGTAGCAGAACCTTTTATGTGCTTTTAAAGTTGCAAAAAATGCACTGAGTGTATATATTTTGTTATGATGAATGGTTAAAACAGAATGATATAACCATAAATGCACAAAATGGTGTTTCATTTCAGAACTTTGAGAATTTCAACCATATTCAAGTAATGAGGCGCTACCACATATTGAAAGGAAACATAAATAAGATCAACAAGATTTTTATTTGTATAATTTTAGTTACACAAATAAAACTCTTTGCTGAAGAATACATATGTATGTCAGACAAAGCCACAAAGTCTTGAATATGGATTATACACAATTCCATCCATCCATCCATCCATCCATTTTCCAACCCGCTGAATCCGAACACAGGGTCATGGGGGTCTGCTGGAGCCAATCCCAGCCAGCACAGGGCGCAATGCAGAAACTAATCCCGGGAAGGGCGCCAACCCACCGGAAGACACACACACACTCACACACCAAGCACACACACACTAGGGACAATTGAGGATCGCCAATACACCTAACCTGCATGTCTTTGGACTGTGAAAGGAAACCGGAGCACCCGGAGGAAACCCACTCAGACACGGGAAGAACATGCAAACTCCACGTAGGGAGGACCCAGAAAGCGAACCCACCAAGGCAGCAGCGCAACCACTACGCCACCGTATCGCCCCTATACATAATTCAATTAAATTTATTTTTACATAGTACTCATCAAAACACAAGATAAAATAATTGAAATTATACAACATATTAAATACTGTACACACACACATAAGTATTCTAAGTATAAGTGGCTTTTAAGTATCATGATTCGGGATGTTCTTCCTGGCCTTATTAAGAGCTTATGGATCAAGCAAGAAAGTGAAATTGTCGGTGCTATCCTATCTAAATTCAAACTGCCTGCATTCTTAAAAATAAAGATGCCACAGTGGTTCTTCAGAATGATGCCAGAGAAGAACAATTTTGGTTCTCAAAAGACCCATCCACATGAAGGTTCAAGAAAGAACTTTTATTTATTTAGATCTGTAACAGACGCTATGAAGTAAATAACCTGGAACAGATGGTAACAGATTTGTGAAATACCAGTGGCTCATGGTTTTCAAAAGGACTCTTCCTGCATAAGGACAATAACACCTAAGCCCAGATTTTCTTAAACCATTAGTGTCCAACTAGGTAGCCAACCATTTATTAAAGATTTCCACTTTTGAAGTTTTTTCAAGAATTAATTTTTGCTTAATCAAGCAATAGTTCTACAAGGAATCATACTACGCAGTAAAGAACAATAAAGTGCCACTTAAGAACCATTATTTTTAAGAGTGTGAGGTTTCTAGACGTAGGGGTCCCAAGGACACCTATGGAATAATAACATTTTTCCAGTTTGGTTGGGCATGCAAATAAACCTTGTATATCAAAGGGACTATTTAAGTGCTGGTTGAAGTTGCTGGGAAAATCTACATTGACCATGAAAGCCAGCAAACAAGATGCTGCATGAAAGCTGGGAAACTAGTAAGTACAGATGGGCTAGCATGTCTTGGGGCCAGAACACCAGGGCTGTAAAGATGGTATCCCTCAACATTGGGGGAGTGTTCTTTTTTGGATTAACAAACTGTCAATGAAATTTATTCATCTTATCAGGATTATTCTTCCTGTGGACACTTTCAACATTGCTCACAAAAGTGTATGCATGGTGTCTGAAAAAATATATTTGAGTTATACCTGTGGAGATAGTTAAAAGATAACATTTATTGTATAAAACCAGCAATACTTAAGAGAATTATGGCAAGCAAATGAATACATGTTGTGGTACCCGGATGGGAGTGGTACCCAGCCGGGACACCCAAGAAGACCGGAGGAGGGCTTGTGCCTCCTCCAGACCTCGAGGGGGCGACCGCCCTGGGGGTCACGGATACAGAGCTGGGAAGCTCGACCCTGTAGGGGCCCATGTAAGGACCCTAATGCCTGGAGGACCCTGGACCTCAGCACTTCCGCCACACCAGGAAGTGCTGGGGGGAAGAGGAACAGAGACACCCGCAGTGCTTCCGGGGATACAGCCGGCACTTCCGCCACACTGGGGCGTGTCGGTGGGAGATTGCTGGGGACACACCTGGAGCACATCCGGGTGCTTATTTAAAGGGGCCGCCTCCCTTCAGAGGATAACTTGAGTCGGATGGAAGAAGGACAAGGTCTCTGGAGGAGAGAAGGAGGTGGTCTGAAGACAGAGAGAGAAGGCATTGTTGATTGGCCTGGACTGTGGGGTATTGGGGCTTGTGAGTAATTTGTATACTATGGAGACCCTGAATAAACATGTGTGGGGTAATTTAAACGTGTCTGCCTGTCTGTGTCAAGTTCCACAATGTGTATAAATATGCCAGCTGACACTTTGGTAGATACTTGCAGATCAAGATAAATTATTAAATATCTTCAGACACATGTTTTCCAGTATTTAGTATAAAGTGACTTTTGCTTTAGGCACTCTTAAAATGTGAAATGGATGTGGCACTCACCCCATACAACCTAGATGGATAGCAGTTCTTCATACCAGAAATCTATTCACCCAATGTGCCCTGATATCAGTGGCTCTTTCAACCTTGCACAGTGCTTCTGAGATGACTGGTCTTTGGTCTGGTGTGGTCTCTGGTCAGGTATCGATGGAAGGAGAGATAACTAGATGCTGGCATGCACTATATTTATACTGATTTTTCTGCTCCTTACTGTAACCCTTGAGTCAGTGGAGCATTGTAGTTTAGAGGCCAACTCTCTTCTTATGTGCATGCCTCATGCCCTTGAATCATGGCTAGACACAACTGTTATCGAATCTTCTATCAATCAGCATTCTACCAGTGACTGTGAACTAGGGTTAAATGTGTCTTTTGTCTTTGCAGCCAGCAACTATGAGATAATCTGTCGGTTTAAATGAGACCAGGTTTCTCTTTTAACTGGTCTTAACCTGTTATGCAGTGAAAAGAGCAAACAGACAAGTTCTTTTTATAAACTGCTCAAAAAAATTAAAGGAACAAGTTGAAAACACATCAGATCTCAATGGGAAAAAAATCATGCTGGATATCTATACTGATATGGACTGGGTAATGTATTAGGAACGAAAGAATGCTAAATCGTTTGATGGAAATGGAAAACTACAGAGGGCTGAATTCAAAGACACCCCGAAAATCAAAGTGAAGAAATGATGCAACAGGCTAGTCCGTTGTGCCGAAATTTAATTGCAGCAACTCAGAATTGTACTCAGTAGTTTGTATTGCCCCCACGTGCTTGTATACATACTTGACAACGTCGGGGCATGCTCCTAATGAGTCGATGGATGGTGTCCTGGGGATCTCCTCCCAGATCTGGACCAGGGCATCACTGAGTTCCTGGACAGTCTGAGATGCAACCTGGCTGCGTCGGATGGACCGAAACATAATGTCCCAGAGGTGTTCTATTGGATTTAGGTCAGGAGAGTGTGTTAACACCAAAGCAGCTGAAACTGATTAACAACCCCCTCTGCTACTTAACTGACCAGATCAATATCCCAGAAGACTTGATGCTATACTCTGATTAAAAAGTGTTCCTTTAATTTTTTTGAGCAGTATATATTAAGTAAACATAACAATGTAAAATTTTCATTTAAATGATAGTTTTGCCTCTAGTACATACAGTACTTTATAACTATAAGAATATAAGTAAAAGCCTTTACAATAGGCTATTACAATTTGAAAGCAGACACACCAAACAATTGTCCAAAGTTCATCTCCATATAAGGGTCCTTCATCCAAAGGCAGTTCTCACACATCAATGGCAAGACCTGTTTGAAGTCCTGTTAACTCCTAATCCAGTAACAAATTGTCAAGGCAACCCAACATGGGAACATGATGACATTGTTGACACCCCTCAATCTTTGCCTGTTCCTGCTTTTGATTTACATCTTGACTCCTTCAGTTCAAGCGCATTCCTAATCTTAGATGTCCACAAGACATCTTCTTCAACTGAACCACTTGATGCAGAAAAAGAACCTTAGCAGCAGCTGGAGATAGGTAAGCAATGTCATCCTGTAGTTGAGTAACGTTCTGGTTTATTTTTAGGGGAAATAGGGTAAACTCAAAGATTACACTATATACTCAAAAGAAACTTTCATTCATTTATTCATTCCTTCACTGATTCACTTGTGTGCTAACTCACTAATCTAAATGTGAGTTGTGAGGGGCAGTGCTTACCTTTCCAGCACTGGGCAGAAGGCTGGAACCAAGCCTGCCACCTCACCAGTCCATCAGAAGGCATACACTCAAATACATATAAGAACAAATCCATCATAAAAAATCTTCTGATTAGCTACCTATTTTTAAACACATTATTGTATTCAATTATTAATCAAACGTTTTGTTCTTGTGTGCCTAATATAATTTGAGTTCTGATTTTGATTCCAAAAGAAATATTTCTGATTAGGATACATGCTTTTTGTATTTTGAGTTTTGCAGTAATTACTTAGCTAACATGTTCTATTCCACTAAATTTAGCCTTTCATTTTACTTCATTATGCGCCTATTCTTTTTAGCTGTGCCTTCAGTTTATTGAAGCATTTCCATAAAATCTTGCACTCTTTTTGTTCCCAGATTCTGAATGACTTTAATTATAAGGTGACACCTTGGTGTTTTACCAGTGTATCCTATTAAGCTGAGTGTATGTATAAATTCTGTTCTGACAGTTAAAGAAAAGATCATTTCTAACCCCCACAAAAATGTTTCTATAATAAGTTTTTTTTTTTCTATTTTTCATTTGGTATGCAAAATTTAAAGTGCATGGACTTATAATCTTACTTGTACAGGGTATGGTAAGCTATTATTTTCTGTGGAGAATAATTTCCAGATAGTAGTACACTTAGGAAATTTGATTAGTTTTAAGTTAAAGGCTGATAGAATTCAATTGCACAATTTTATATTGACGATATCATATGTACTTGTCCAATATGTGTGTATGTGACATACAGCATAGCTTTTATTTTTTCTAAGGATATGACAGTTAATTTTTTGAGACAGCAGGATTTATTTTCCCACTGACATGCATATTGCCATTGCAGCAGCAGTGCAGCCATTCTTTCTTGGGCTAAGTTAAAATGACATCCATCAGTGATATTGTTTAAGGAGATTTCTAATTTCTTTTACTGATGCAGAACATACGATAACTGACTAACATACTTCAATAACAATGGAGGATAATATGCACATGATAAAAGGTAATTTCAGAGAATTTCTATAGTACATTTGGATCCTAACTGACCAGCAGCATAGGCAATATAAAGTATGTGCTGACCTTTGTGTAATGACCTCTCAAATGAACAATCATGTGGTATAAGTGATTGTTACTGTAAGGCATGTCTGTGGCTAGGAGGTGTGAGGATGATGTATTGGCTATTGCCTTATTTATTATGCAATACTATTCATTAATTTAAAAATACAATATTGAGAGAAATTCCTCCCCTTGCTGCTGATTTCAGAGATACAGTGCATCCGGAAAGTATTCACAGTGCATCACTTTTTCCACATTTTGTTATGTTACAGCCTTATTCCAAAATGGATTAAATTCATTTTTTTCCACAGAATTTTACACACAACACCCCATAATGACAATGTGAAAAAAGTTTACTTGAGATTTTTGCAAATTTATTAAAAATAAAAAAAATGAGAAAGTACATGTACATAAGTATTCACAGCCTTTGCCATGAAGCTCGAAACTGAGCTCAGCTGCATTCTGTTTCCCCTGATCATCCTTGAGATGTTTCTGCAGCTTAATTGGAGTCCACCTGTGGTAAATTCAGTTGATTGGACATGATTTGGAAAGGCATATATAAAGGCTGTCTATATAAGGTCCCACAGTTGACAGTTCATGTCAGAGCACAAACCAAGCATGAAGTCAAAGGAATTGTCTCTAGACCTCCGAGACAGGATTATCTCTAGGCACAAATCTGGGGAAGGTTACAGAAAAATTTCTGCTGCTTTGAAGGTCCCAATGAGCACAGTGGCCTCCATCATCCGTAAGTGGAAGAAGTTCGAAACCACCGGTACTCTTCTTAGAGCTGGCCCGTCATCTAAACTGAGCGATCGGAGGAGAAGGGCCTTAGTCAGGGAGGTGACCGAGAACCTGATGGTCACTCTGTCAGAGCTCCAGAGGTCCTCTGTGGAGAGAGGAGAACCTTCCAGAAGGACAACCATCTCTGCAGCAATCCACCAATCAGGCCTGTATGGTAGAGTGGCCAGACGGAAGCCACTCCTTAGTAAAAGGCACATGGCAGCCCGCCTGGAGTTTGTCAAAAGGCACCTGAAGGACTTTCAGACCATGAGAAAGAAAATTCTCTGGTCTGATGAGACAAAGATTGAACTCTTTGGTGTGAATGCCAGACGTCACATTTGTAGGAAACCAGGCACCGCTCATCACCAGGCCAATACCATCCCTACAGTGAGGCATGGTGGTGGCAGCATCATGCTGTGGGGGTGTTTTTAAGCGGCAGGACCTGGGAGACTAGTCAGGATAAGGGAAAGATGACTGCAGCAATGAACAGAGACATCCTGGATGAAAACCTACTCCACAGCGCTCTTGACCTCAGACTGGGGTGACGGTTCATCTTTCAGCAGGACAACGACCCTAAGCACACAAACAAGATATCAAAGGAGTGGCTTCAGGACAACTCTGTGAATGTCCTTGAGTGGCCCAGGCAGAGCCCAGACTTGAATCCGATTGAACATCTCTGGAGAGATCTTAAAATGGCTGTGTACCGACGCTTCACATCCAACCTGATGGAGCTTGAGAGGCGCTGCAAAGAGGAATGGGCGAAACTGGCCAAGGATAGGTGTGCCAAGCTTGTGGCATCATATTCAAAAAGACTTGAGGCTGTAATTGCTGCCAAAGGTGCATCGACAAAGTATTGAGCAAATGCTGTGAATACTTATGTACATGTGATTTCCCAGTTTTTTATTTTTAATAAATTTGCAAAAACCTCAAGTAAACTTTTTTCACGTTATCATTATGGGGTGTTGTGTGTAGAATTCTGAGGAAAAAAATGAATTTAATCCATTTTGGAATAAGGCTTTAACATAACAAAATGTGGAAAAAGTGATGTGCTGTGAATACTTTCCGGATGCACTGTAAATGATAATCTATTATTTATGGTGTTGTAAGATCACCTAATACGAAAGGTACCAACTTATCTCTAGGTTATTTTCTTACTGAGGAATAGGAAGAAATACCAAAATCAGTTGTGTAACAGTTACCGTTAAGCTCCTATCTGAAGCTTATTGCACCCTACGAATTTACCCCTACACTGTTGAAAATAAAGGCGGCAGAGTCTTTCCTTAGAGTGAAGCCATAGAGGAACCATTTTTGGCTCCTAAAAGACTCCTCCACATAAAGAATTTATTTATTTAGATCTAAAACTGGCTGCACAGAGTACATAACTGTTACCATATGGCCCGAGGAGGCCTCCCAACAGTTGCAGGACTGCTTCCAGAGAACCAATTGGGAGGTTTTCTATCACCAAGACTTGGAGAACCACACTACAGTAGTCCTGGATTACATCAGGTTCTGCACGGACAACGTCACCAGGGACAGACGCATAAGGATTTATCCTAACAGGAAGCCCTGGATGACGAGGGATGTCCAGAGTCTGCTGAAAGCTAGGAATACTGCTTTCAGGTCTGGGGATGGGGCTCTTTACAGTGTAGCCAGAGTGAACCTGAAGAGAGGCATCCGAGAGGCCAAGGCAGCATACAGAAGGAGGATAGAACACCATCTGAGGAGCAACAACACCAGGCAGGTGTGGCAGGGTGTCCAGCACATCACCGGCTACAAATCCAGCAACTCCTTGGCCGCTGAGGGAGATGCTTCTCTGGCAGAGGAGCTGAACATCTTCTTTGCCCGCTTTGAGGTGACACCAACAGCAGCTCCATCACAGCAGCCTGTTCACAACAGCAATATACTCACAGTGGAAGAGTGTGAGGTGAGGCGGGTGATGAGGAAGGTGAACCCGAGGAAGGCTGCAGGACCCGATGGTGTGGCTGGATGGGTGCTGAAAGACTGTGCTGATCAACCTGGCCGGAATCTTCACTAGGATTTTCAACCAGTCCCTGTCCCAGGCCACTGTCCCATCCTGCCTCAAGTCCTCAATCATTGTTCCGCTGCCGAAAAAATCCATCACAAACAGTCTGAATGATTTCCGCCTAGTGGCACTCACATCTGTCATCATGAAGTGCTTTGAGAAACTGGTGCGGAGTCATATCATCGCCTGCCTGCCAGCAGACCTGGACCCATTTCAATTTGCTTACAAAGCAAAGAGATCCACGGAGGATGCTGTGGCCACAGCCTTTCATGCTGCCCTGACCCACCTGGAGCAGCAGGGGAGTTACGCCAGACTGCTCTTTGTAGACTTTAGCTCAGCGTTTAACACCATCCTCCCACAACGACTGGTGTCCAAACTGGCAGATCTGGGACTTCCATCACTCACCTGCAATTGGATACTGGACTTCCTGTCTGGTCGTTCCCAGAGGGTCAGGCTGGGTCTCCACACATCCACTGCTCTCAGCCTTAACACCGGGACGCCGCAGGGTTGTGTGCTCAGCCCGCTCCTCTACATCTTCTACACATATGACTGTGTCCCCACTCACCATAGTAACAAGATTATAAAGTTCGCGGATGACACGACGGTGGTCGGACTCATCTCGAGCAAGGAGGGTGAGCTGGCATACAGGGACGAGGTGGAGCGAATGTCAGAGTGGTGCACAGCCAATAACCTGCTCCTCAACACCAAAAAAACGAAGGAGCTTGTTATTGACTTTAGGAAAAACAAAACTGACATCCAGCCACTCATCATTGGCGGTGCCTGTGTGGAGAGGGTCCCGGTGTTCAGGTCTCTGGGTATTGAGCTGGAGGAAGACCTGACCTGGAGCACCAACACCAAGGAGCTGCTGAAGAAGGCGCAGCAGAGACTGTATTTTCTGAGAATTCTCAAAAAGAACCATCTCCCAAAAAATCTACTCCTTGCTTTTTATCACTGTTCCATCGAGAGTGTGCTCATGTACGGACTGTGTGTGTGGTACGGCAGCTGCACTTCCTCAGAAAAGAAAGCGCTCCACAGGGTCGTCAGGACAGCGGAGAGAAAAATTGGTTGTACCCTCCCCACTCTGGAACAAATCTACACCTCCCGATGCTGCAAAAAAGCAATAGACATTTCACAGGATTCATCACATCCTGGTCATTGCCTCTTCCAGCTTTTGCCATCGGGCAAGAGATGCAGAGCAATGAAAACCAGGACAAACAGCCTTAAAAACAGCTTTTATCCGAAAGCAATCATGGCCCTGAACTCAGAATAAAACTGCTCCATATCATTCTACCAATGTGCAATATAGACCTTAAGTCAACAAGTGCAATTTGTATATTTATTACTATTCGGTTTGTTATTATTTTCTCTCTTCTTGTCTTTTTGTCTTTTAACTCTTATTCCTCACACTGAGTCGACTGCACCTTCAATTTCGTTGTTCTTTTGTAAAAGTGACAATTACAATAAAGATCTATCTATCTATCTATCTATCTATCTATCTATCTATCTATCTATCTATCTATCTATCTATCTATCTATCTATCTATCTATCTATCTATCTATCTATCTATCTATCTATCTATCTATCTATCTATCTATCTATCTATCTATCTATCTATCTATCTATCTATCTATCTACTATGAGTAGATGGTAACATATCTATGAAATACCAATGGGTCATGATTTTCAAAGGACTTTTGCTGCATACAATAACAAAGGCTATGTTCAGGGTTTTCTTAACCTGTTGGTATCCTGATAGGTAGCCTATCAAACATTAAAGATTTCAATTTTATTTGGAAGATTTTCAAAGCACAAAGAACAAACTTCAGTTATAACAAAATATGCAAAGAACCCTTCCCAAAATGATATGTTACTTTGTCAAGGAATTGTTCTCCAAAGAATAACACAACCCAGCAAAGAAACATAAAATGCCATTAAAGACCCAGTATTTGTAAGAGTGTAGGGTCCTCTATTAGCAGGCTGCTTGCTAACTGGGACTGTCTTATTTTTATTCCTTTACTCCAACCTAGTTTACCACCAAAAGAAGATTACATAAAGTGTCCTTTGTCCTTTTAAAGGATCACAGCTAGACAAGGGGTGATCAATCAGCACTCTACTCACTATTAGCAATCATCTGATAGAGACATTGAGTTTAACTTTTATTTCAATATCATATTTATTTGCATAATAAAAAATAGCATTAAATAAAAGCAAGACAAAGAATTATAAAACCTGGGTGCATTCATGCAATCTTTGTTCAGTCCCAGATAACATTCCCCAGATGGTCCAATACCTTAGATTATAGATTATATATCCTTAATCAAAAAGTGAAAAAGAAAGATTTGTTGTTGGAGACAAGGCTCCTTTTTCAGGTGTCCAGCTGGTAAGCAAATAGCAAGCAAATACACAAAGAACGATAGACACTTGGAATAAGCTACCAAGTAGTGTGGAAGACAGTAAGACTTTAGGGACTTTCAAAACTCTTGATGTTTTTTTGGAAGAAATGAGTGGATAGGACTGGCGAGCTTTGTTGGGCTGAATGGCCTGTTCTCGTCTAGATTGTTCTAATGTTCTAATACCTATTATTTCAATGTTTTATACACTACATTTTCCATTGAATGATACCATCCTGTTACACATTATTGCAATAAATCAGTAAGAAAAATCTCAACTCTGTGGAAGACAATGAAGAAAGAAAATCATTCTGTTTTTACACCCAATGAAATTAGAGGAGAAAGCAGGAAGGAGGCTGGGTTAGAAAATTACATCCTTCTTGTCAAAATGAATACCATAGGACAGTGGTTTTCAAGATTAGTCCCGTGGGACATCCTTGGCTACAGGCTTTAACCAAGCTCACAATCAGTTTATCATTATTATTTTTATTTAATTAAATTGTTCAGTTATCTGGCCTGCAAAATTCATAAATATTTTTACTATTTTCCTTGACTTTAAATGCTTACATTTGTTCTGCCATTATCTTTAAAATGTACCCTTTTCTGTAGTTTTTAGACCAATAACTGTATCCAGATGTTATAATTTTGTTCCATTTTCTATTTTTCTTGTGTTCTTTGTTGCAGATTTTTATGTTTTGTTTTCAGGGATTTGCTTAGCATAGAATTTGTCATGAGCTGGAGTTAGAAACATAAAGAAAATAACACAATGAGAACTCCCTAAAGGCTTTACTGACCAGGGGCCTCATGCATAAATGGTGCATACGCACAAAAATGTTGTGTAAGAACGTTTCCATGTTCAAATCGTGATGTATAAAACCTAAAGTTGGCGTAAAGCCATGCACATTTCCACGGTAGCTCATACCCCGGCGTACGCAAATTCTGTGCTCGGTTTTGCAGACTGGCGGCACCCTGCGTCAAAGTAGTGTAGTCAACAGCAGTGCTACTGTTCCTGTGTGGTTACCCTTTCTTTTTTAGATCCACATCCCTGATGCTTTATAAATACACTGAAATTAACCGCATATTGTTTATTAGTTTAATGCATCTGATTGTAATTAACCTGTAATAATATAATGGTCAAACTATTCTAAATACAATAGCTGGTTTAGCATTGTTACTCTCACTGCACCTTCTTCTTCTTTTATCTGCTCCCGTTAGGGGTTGCCACAGCGAATCATCTTTATCCATATTACTCTCACTGCACCACTCGGAGTATTTATATCACTGTATCTGAGTGGGGAATCACAGATCTACATCAGCTGACTGGAAAGAGAATTATCAGTATACAGCATCAAGCACATGCTGCCTCAGCCATGCTGTATATTTGAACTGCTCTAACACGGCAAATGCTTCAGAGCCTTTCTTGTATTTTCTCTCGTGCTTTTGCCATTGTCTTTTCAAAGAAGGCTGAGCTTAAGGGTTATTTATATTGATTTGCATATTCAAAGAGGTGTAATTCTGGGAGGAGTTGGGTTTGGGACAGTAGGCATGTGCATATGCGTTACTTTTCACGCTGACCGGGATTTATGGAGCAGAAGAATGTGGAAGTTGGCGTATGCACAGACTTATGCATCTGGATTTTTTTGTGCATAAGCACATTTCCGCTTTTGTCTGGACACCATGTTATAGTGTGAATTCTACGTAGTGTGAATTCTACGTGCACTGTTATGCATGAGGCCCCAGGCCTTTTATGCTTGGAATCTTTAAAAATAAGGAAATATTTATTAGAAAAGCAAAAATGCCATAAAAGGCTGAACAAGAAGCAAACAGAGTTGCCTAGCAAGGCAATCTACCACAAAGAAGTCCCAAAACAAAATCTGTAAGAATAAACCAGTACACGAACAACAAATAATAAAATAATTCAGTAAATGCAACAAGAAGCACAGTACTCACAATAACTCCAATAAAACCAAAATGCTCAATGTCTGAGATTTCCTTTGGTTTTGTCGTAAATAGCTAGAGGAAAGGATCAGACACTGTAATGTCAAGGTGGCCCCATCTCTTTGGGCTTCACCCACAAATAACATGGAATATAAGTAAATTTAAAGTAACAGAACATAATAATGAAAATAGCAGAAAATACATACAAATAAAATACATAACAACTCAGAAACAATAAAACAACAATAATATACATAAACACATGTAATACCATAACCGAAGCCTATGTAGAGACTGTCACCCCAGTGAAAAGATCCCTCCTGCAGTGACACTATAACTCTGAGAACAAGATTCTGTGAGGGAAGACTGTAGCAAGGTTCAGATTAATCAAACTTACTGTAAAGAAGAGAGACTGTTGCATACAGTAGCCTGACTAGATAGTAGTAAACACAGTTTCCTATGGTTCAACTGGCTATGACAGTTACTTACTTTCCTGCAGCCTGATGGGGATGCCATGTGTGGATGGCGATGGCTGACTAGAATTGAGTGTGATATCTGACTAGAGATGACCCTGTTACAGATATATTGAATAGTCTTTTCTAAATAAATATACTGCACCTAAATAAACTGCTCTCTTTTAATTCAATTTAACCAATTTGAATCAAATTCAAACACCTGTAAGTAAGAGCCATGTAAATCCCATCAAGTGTAATTTATTAAATAGATGACAAACAACACATGAAGGATTTTACTTTTCCATCATTTATTCATGAAAGAATACCCCAATGTGCAGAGCCAAGTGTGAAAAAGTAGAAATATACTTGCTGTGTTTATTTTTAGTTTAGAATGTAATTAGAAGGTAATCTTTGAATTGATAACATGCGTTTTGAAATTCATTCTAACCTACTTTATGACCAATCTGCATTATATGCATTGTACACTATATGAAGTTAAGAGATGGGCTGCAGAATTCCATTATGGCAGAATGTCTAATAAAAATGGCTTAAAATCTGATCAGGCTTTGATACTGATAACAGAAGACAATGCTGCCACTCTGAAGTGAATAGCAACAGAGAAATGAAGAGTAATGTTACAAGTCATAGCTGATACTACAGTATGGATCAAGTAATTCCATTCTTCACATAACATTTAAGTTAAGCACGTTCTATGCATAACGGGTGCCCAGAATGTTCACTCCCAAAATGAAATATTGCTGTCTCCAATGTTCTTTGTGTCACATACGTGAGCATGTGAGGCAGCTAAAGGGCTCGAAAGAAGGGAAATCCTGGTAGGACCAGGGGGTGGCAAAATGCACTGACACTTTCTGTTTTTTCCCCACAGACCAAATGTGGGAACTTCCACCTGGGCCTTTGAAAGTCACTTCCGGTTCCACCCCTGAAGATGTCACTTACTCCCTCCATCTTTAAAACCCACCATGTCTGTACCAAACCTCAGTTCTATTCTGGACTCTTTGTCTTTATGTGTCTTTATATGTGTTCTTTCTTTTTCAAATACAGTAGCATAGTCGGCAGGATTATCCAAAGTCATGAACGGCCTGGCAAACCTGCAAATTATCCTGAAAACACCTGAGTAAATGAAGAAGCATATGAGGCAACTCCAAATCCAGATGGTGAACCAGCAAGCTATGCTGGCATTGGCAAAGGCATGGAGGTCCCTGGAGGATTAACCCCACTGAGAAAGGGAAGTGGAGCCAACACAACTGTTTGCAATGCTTTAGAAGGCATACAGAGGGCATTGAGGCTTACCAACTAGTTTTTCAGTGGTCACTGAATATATAAAGGCTCTTTAAATGTGTTTTTTTATATTTCATTTACACTATATGTACTGAGATATTTATTTTATATATGCTATTTTGAGAAATCACTTACTTTACAATTAATTTCCTACTTTACTTATCTTCTTCTTCTTTTGGCTGCTCCCATACTTATAAAAAATTATTTTATTTCTTTTTTAAAATGTTTTCAGTCATGGTTTTACTGTTTTGGATTAGTAAAATAAACAGCCTAAATTGTTATATTTGAAATGCATGGGTCAGTGACTTCAGATTTATAGCCTGAACAAACAGTTTGTTAATGGCAATCAAATAATATGTGGATAAATTCATTTAAAAAGTGAAAATTTATGCCTGGCAAGATAAATCAGAAGTGCAGTAACAGATCACATGAAAAGAATCAAGAGGTCAATATTGGTTTTTACAATTTTGGAAAACAGTAAGTCAGAAGTGCATTTTAGAAAATTACAACATTAAATGAAACATCGCAAAATGTTGCCATTACTTGCATGGAAACCCATTATATTGTAATAATAAATATTTAGTTTGATGATGGTGTTTCTTTTGAAATTATACTATTTAAGATAATCATGTTAAATGTTTTAAAACATCAAATATGATCAGTGATCTTTATTCATATACATAATTAATTTTAGCATTTAGAGCAAAAATTAAATAAATTAGCACCATCAGGGTGTTTGCAGTTCCAATAGTGTATACTATAATTCACCATTCAGGTAGGGTGAGCTCATTAGATTAACAAGCTATGGTAAGAACTGAATTTTTATAATAACACTCAGGCCTCCCAAATGTTTACTTGATTTTTGTGTATTTATTTAACAATTTATTTATTTTCTAAAAATACCGCTTTTGAGTTTAGTGACAGAGGAGCGTGTCCAAGTACACCAAGGTGTTTTTATATGAGGAAGTACTAAGTTCTAATTGCATTGCTGTCTGAATATACAGTATATAAAAAAGCTCAACATTTCTTGCAGACTTTCTTCCATTGTTTCAGAAAAACACTTTCTCTTATTTGTTTCAACTTGTTACACATCATTGTCCAAACAAAGAAGCTGACAGCTTGCTAAAATGAAGACAAGAATCAATACTTTTCTACTTACTAACAAACACCATGTAGTGTTTAAGGATTTGATGACATGATTTCTTTCACTCTCTCTTTTTTTTCTGTACTAATGGGTATTTCACAGCATTCCCAGACGATGCCAGGAAATGAAAATACTATAATAAATGTAAAAGTGTCCATCTTTTCAGAAAGTCATTAATTTTGGAGCTGCATACTTTGTAGCAGGTAACTTATCCAGAAGTTACAGCAAAACAGAAGACTTCTAGGAGTGCAATTCATTAGCACTACTTCAAAACTGAAATTCTATGTGCCGCTCTAACCTGTAACTAGAAATGCCAAAGGTCATAACTATTTCAAAATGCTTGAATTTATAAAACTAAAACACCATAATGGATGATCACAGTGAGAATATAAAGTACAAAATATATAGTACACAAATCTTAACTCCGCCATTACTAACTCCAAGATTAGTGGCTCCAGTCAGATTCCCCATTTTCATAATGACATTTTTTTTAAATTTATTTTAATTAGAAACAGATAACGTTCCATACAGTCACATCAATTTTAACAAATCAAAGCAAAATTAGACCCCCACCCAAGAGAAAGAGAGAGGAGCCTGCAACCAAAGCTACTTTATAAAAGGAGCAAGAAAAAAATGGTATCCTTTTTCCATAAATTAAAAAGTTTTGAACAGATCCTCTAAGTGAAAATTAGATTTTTTCCAGTTTCAAGTGGTATAGAATATTGGTTACCCACTGACTTAAGAGTGGTGTTGTGGGATTCTTCCAGTTGAGCAAGATAAGTCTACGTGCTAGTAGTGTACTAAAGGAAATCACAGTTTGTTTGTCCTTCTCCACTTTAAGCCCATCTGGAAGTACACCAAAACACAGCTGTTAATGGGTTAGGAGTGATTGTGACACCAGGGCTGTCTGATAGGCATTTAAAGATTTTTCTCCAGATAGATGTTATTTTGGTGCGTGCCCAGAACATGTGGCCCAGTGAGGCTGGAGATAGATTGCAAAGTTTGCAGTTTGAATCTTGTCCTGGAAACATTTTTTTTTACAATTTCAAATGAAATAAATGCACTCGATAAAAGATTTTAAGTAGAATGACTGAATACTTTGCATGTACAAAGTGTGAGTATATTCTGTGCATGGCTGCCTTCCACTCCTTTTCTGAAAAATTGAATGACGGATCTCTTTCCCCAATGTACACAGGGGTCTTTGAAAGGAAGAGACTTTAAAATATTTTTTATAAATTGTAGAGATACTATCTGAGTCTTCAAGACTGATCAGTAATTCTTCTGGAATAGAACAAGGTGGAAGGTGAGGACAATTGGGCAGGTGCTGTTTAGTAAACTTTCTAGCTTGAAAGTAGAGGAGGAATTGTGTTGATGAGAAGTTGTATTGGAGGAGTGTTGAAAAAAAGCCCAAAATACTGCAACCAGTGAAATCCCATGGACGGTGAGTTTACCGCGGACCTGGCAACCCTAGCTGCATTATCCCGCCTAGGCCTGGAAATTTCCTAAGATGATGGGTCTCAGTTATAGTGCCGTTTATTAATTGGGTGTATCAGAAGTACTATGTAACTAATTGAGTACTTTTCTGTATACTATATTTGTTACTGTATTTTTTTTTAAATTGGGGCTTATATTATTATATACACTAGAGCTCTTTACTCATAGAATATGTTAGGTACATTTGCCACTGTAAAATACTCCTGCTTTAGATCAATGCTCGTTTTTCCTAGTGACTTGGCTTTTGTTGATGGTTACTGCAAAACACAATTTTATAGGAAACTGTATTGTTTTGAATGGAAACAAATAAAAAGGAGAAAAAAATGGTAATTGTTGGTATAAACATAATTCCACCCTGTAGCACATCCTGTAAAAATGGTAGCTTCAATCTGACTTAAATATAATACTTTGATCTGTAATCTTGCAAAATTTTGGAGAGTTTAGATAAAAAGCAATGTACATTCTTTAAATTGTTCTTTAAATTGTTATATACAGGAAGTCCCCAAGTTACGGACATCTGACATATGACTTACAAATGGGGCTGCTCCTTCATCAGACTGGGGAATGCGACGCAGGCTCCTCAGTAACTGCCGCTCCGTCATCTTTGGCCTGGGGGACGCTGCAAGCGGTGGCCGGAGAGGGCAATTTCGCTGCTCGTGCAGTGTAGTGTCCCTCAGGCGGCTCCAGTTGATGAATGGAATGGTGGGGCCACAGCTACCGCTCGTGTGCAGAACGGAGGCTTGATGGAGCTGATGCTGCAATCGGTGACCCAGTAGTGGCTGAATGGAGGCCATTGAGGGTGAATGGGGCGGCGGGGGGCAGCATTGTATAGTGTGGCTCGGGTGGCTGCCTATTGAATTGGGGGGGGGCAGGGGTTTGGTGGTCGATTCACTTCCCGCCTTTGGCCGCACCCTGTTTGTTCTCGGTGGGCAGACGCTGCAGGCAGCTTACTGTATGCAAGTGGAGGTGACTGTGTGGTGGGCGAATGGTGAATCGCCCCTCGCCGCCCCCATTCATTCTCAATAGCAAACCTGCTTGTACTGTTACGTACATAGTAGGAAGTTGTCTCTTGTCAGTACACCAGACGTGCTGAAGAGGGGTGCCTTCCTACTGTGATAACGTGTACAGTGCTGTGCAGAAGAGCTCATCTTAACTTTTGTCTTCACCCTTCAACAATCTCTCTGAAACACAAATCTGATGCAAGTGCTGATGATAAAGTAAAGAAGAAAATAAAGTAGAAATAATAAAATGTTCAGAGAGAGGTGAAACTCCATCATTCATTGACAGAGCACTGAGTTGATCCACAATAGCATTTATTAAAATAATGTACCTGTTCCGACTTACATGCAAATTCAACTTAAGAACAAACCTACAGTCCCTATCTCGTACGTAATCTGGGGACTGCATGTATATGCATTGATGTTTATAAGCTGTGCATTTACGTGTCACATGCAATGAACTGACTGTTTTAATAGGGGTGTGTGATTATGACAAAGTTAATAATTTATGGTTATTGCCTTTGAGTTTATAATTATGATAATTAATTTCAATTAGCAGTAAATTTAAAAAATGCACTTCATCTTGCCAACTGTATATCCTGTAATTGCATTACTCACTGTACAGTACAACCATCAATAGAATCAAATCAAATTGAAATTGTTAAATGCTGTATTAGTGAAAAATGTACCATTTAGTTAATGTTTCTTTTTTATTTGTAACAATAAACTTATAGCACATTTAGAAAGTTTCTGTCACTGTTTTTGAATGCAGTAAATTACTGATATACAAATATCTATAAAATACACTTTAAGTATATCACATATATCCTACTGTTTTTTTTCCCAAAATTAATGTTCCTTCTGAAAAAACAGTGATCACCAACATTCATCATTCAAAAATGTAAAATGTAAGAAGATGTTAAACATGGGAATGTTAAATTGGGGTTTGGCTGTGTTAAAAAATGTGCATGTGTATGTAAAAAGTAAGCTACATGACAAAATTTTAAATTACAGTAATGTAAGATTAGGAAATTAATATAAACACAGCCTGATAGTTCTGGCGTACTGGAATATAAAAGCAGTAAGTGTAACAATATTAATATATAACCCCGTGGACTATGATGTTTGCTGATGCCATTGTGATCTGTAGCAAGAGTAGGGAGCAGGTCGAGGAGACCCTGGAGAGTTGGAGGTTTGCTATACAGAGGAGAGGAATGAAGGTCAGTAGGAACAAGACAGAATACATGTGTGTGAATGAGTGGGAAGGCAGAGGAACGGTGAGGATGCAAGGAGTAAAGTTGGTGAAAGTGGATGAGTTTAAATACTTGGGATTAACAATTCAGAGTAACAGGGATTGTGGAAAAGAGGTGAAAAAGAGAGTGCAGGCAGGGTGGAATGTGTGGAGAACAGTGTCAGCAGTGATTTGTGACAGATGGGTATCAGCAAGAGTGAAAGGGAAGGTCTACAGGACAGTAGTGAGACCAGCTCTGTTATATGGGCTGGAGACGGTGGCACTGACCAGAAAGCAGGAGACAGAGCTGGAGGTGACAGAGTTAAAGATGTTAAAATTTGCACTGGGTATGACGAGGATGGCCAGGATTAGAAATGAGTACATTAGAGGGTCAGCTCAAGTTGTACGGTTGGGAGACAAAGTCAGAGAGGCGAGATTGCATTGGTTTGGACATGTGCAGAGGAGAGATGCTGAGTATATTGGGAGAAGGATGCTAAGGATAGAGCAGCAAGGCAAGAGGAAAAGTGGAAGGCCTAAGAGAAGGTTTATGGATGTGGTGAGAGAGGTCATGCAGGTAGTGGGTGTAAAAGAGCAAGATGCAGAGGACAGGACGATATGTAAGAAGATGATCCGCTGTGGCAACCCCTAACAGGAGCAGCCGAAAGAAGAAGAAGAAACTCGAGAAGCATTCCAATAGTAACACACAGATACATGCTTCTGCCAGACTCAGTTCTCCAGTAGTTGCATTCCCATTCTTGAGGAGGGTGTCGTACCGAAAGGTGCATTCAAAGAAGCAGCACTGCACACATCTGCTTTTCAGCATATATTCTTCATCAATAAAATGAACTGATATGCTCGGGTATACTTCCATAGTTCTGTTCAACCAAAAAGCAATCAGTTTTCTATGAAGCTCTTCGGTTATTTTGATCCATTTTGATTTTTGTCTGACATTTCAAATTAAGTCAACGAAACATGATTTTGGAAGAATAACTGCAGGATGTGATGACTTCTCTTACCCTGACTGTTGATCATTTTTGAACACCTTTGTTGCACAGTTTTAATGGGAGTCTTGTCTTTTGACATACAAAACACAGTAATAACTGTTATCTGTTTTTACCTTTGATAGCCTGCTGTATATATACAGTCATATGAAAAAGTTTGGGAACCCCTCTCAGCCTGCATAATAATTTACTCTACTTTCAACAAAAAAGATAACAGTGGTATGTCTTTCATTTCCTAGGAACATCTGAGTACTGGGGTGTTTTCCGAACAAAGAATTTTAGTGAAGTAGAATTTAGTTGTATGAAATTAAATCAAATGTGAAAAACTGGCTCTGTAAAAATTTGGGTACCCTTGTAATTTTACTGATTTGAATGCATGTAACTGCTGTCACACACGTATGATTAGGAGGCAGCTAAAGGGCTTAAGTAACGGTAATACTATGCCAGACCAGGGGGTGGCAGAGTGTGCTGACTGTCTCTCTCAGTCTCTTGCAGACCATTCTCGGGAAATCCCATCGGGGTCCAGCACCACTGATGACGGCACTTCCGGTTCTGGCGCCACTGATGACGGCACTTCCAGTCCCGAAGACGTCACTTCTGGTTCTGACCTGGATGACCTCATTTCCTCTCCCAACTTTTAAAACCGCCATCTTACCTCCACTTGATCAGTTCTGTTTTGGACTCTGTTTTGTAAACATTCGACACATTTATAGGACAAAAGACGCTGATGGAGAGGTGCGAATCGATTTAAGGTGGGACAGATCTATGAGTTTTTTCGTAGGCTTTGGTAATTCTAGTGTAAAACTGTCAGTTTCCACTGTAAGGAATGTAATCAAGAAATGGAAGGCCACAGGCACAGCTGCTGTTAAATCCAGGTCAGGCAGGCCAAGAAAAATAAGGAGCGGCATATGCGCAGGATTGTGAGAATGGTTACAGACAACCCACAGATCACCTCCAAAGACCTGTAAGAACATCTTGCTGCAGATGGTGTATCTGTACATCGTTCTACAATTCAGTGCAATTTGCACAAAGAACATTTGTATGGCAGGGTGATGAGAAAGAAGCCCTTTCTGCACTCACGGCACAAACAAACATTCTTGTTGTATGCAAATGCTCATTTAGACAAGCCAGATGCATTTTGGAACAAAGTGCTTTGGACTGATGAGACAAAAATTGAGTTATTTGGTCATAAAAAAGCGCTTTGCATGGCGTTAGAAGAACACTGCATTCCAAGAAAAACACCTGCTACCTACTGTCAAATTTGGTGGAGGTTCCATCATACTGTGGGGCTGTGTGGATAGTTCAGGGACTCAAGTCGAGGGTCGGATGAATTCAACCCAATATCAACAAATTCTTCAGGATAATGTTCAAGCATCAGTCACAAAGTTGAAGTTACGCAGGGGTTGGATATTCCAACAAGACAATGACCCAAAACACAGTTCGAAATCTACAAAGGGCATTCATGCAGAGGGATAAGTACAATGTTCTGGAATGGCCATCACAGTCCCCTGACTTGAATATCATCGAAAATCTATTGGATAATTTTGAAGCAGGCTGTCCATGCTCGGCAGACATCAAATTTAGCTGAACTGGAGAGATTTTGTATGGAAGAATGGTCAAAAATACCTCCATCCAGAATCCAGACACTCATCGAAGGCTATCAGAGGTGTCTAGAGGCTGTTACTGTATATTTGCAAAAGGAGGCTCAACTAAGTATTGATGTAATATCTCTGTTAGGGTGCCCAAATTTATGAACCTGTCTAATTTTGTTATAATGCATATGGCATATTCTCTGTTAATCCAATAAACTTAATGTAACTGCTGAAATACTACTGCTTCCATAAGGCATTTCATATATTAAAAGGAAGTTGCTACTTTGAAAGCTCAGCCAATGATAAACAAAAATCCAAACAATTAAGAGGGGTTCCCAAACTTTTTCATATGACTGTACATGTGTTTGAGTAAACAGGTAATTAATGGCTATCTGTGTCACAGACCTAACATTATCAGAACTTAGTGTTTCCTGCTTTCATGTACTGTTCACACTGGATTATCTGGTTGAATTTTTAATGACAGTATACATTTTTGCCTGAAACGGTTGAACAGTTTGCACAGTACAGTTCTGAAAACAAAATATTTCCAAATTATTGGTAATTCTCTTCAATTTAGGTTTTAAATGTCTAAAAACTGAATGATACTTCAATTCCTCCTCAAGAATGTCAGTTGTCAACAGCACTTGCTAACCTAGGAGCTTTGCTTCTCCTTTGAGCTTTGCCAAACTTTCTATCCATTTTACAACATGATCATGCCTCCTTTTCCTGTCCCGGACACCACCCTGTACCCAGTTATCTGTCCACCCTATTGGTTACTAGTGATTTTCGCGTGGCCTATCAATCACTTCTGCTGTGTCCTGCATTCATAGAAAGTTTGCTGTCAGTGCAGCACTGAAAATGTACGTTAGCATAATATTAATAAACATTTATTATTATCAATGAATAAAAAACATGTTTCAGCTAATTTTCTTTTCTTTATAACATCACCAAGTTTTAATTAAATCCTTCAAGGCATTTTTTGAGATTTTGTGGTATTTAGATTTTCTCTGGTGGAGTTTTACTAAATGTCTTAAATGTCTAATATGGATGCTTACTGCCCTAGATGTGCAATCCTGCCAAATTTCAACTTTGTGACTAAACAGGAAACAGTGTTTTTTATGTTGAATAGTGAGTCAGTCATTTAGACAATCAACTTTGCATGCCCCACCTTTATTTTACCACATTTAGTTTTGACGCGACTGAAGCGTCAAAATACATTACACATGGAGCAGCTATTAAGCAAAAACAGTATGTGTACTTTGATTTTAATTGTGACACGTGATCTATGGGCATGAATTAAATTTTGATTCTCTTCTGTGTTGCATTTTAAACTGACATGAATATTGTGTGCTGTAGTGAAAAGCAATCAGTAATTTGATTGATATGTTTATAATTATGAAACAATAAAACATGGGAAAAATTAAATGCACCATGTGCATATACTTTATTTTTCAATTTGGTTAACACAATAGATTGCATTTTATTTTGGCACAAATAATTTTCCATATGCTCTTTCTTATTCAAAAGAATCATTGCTTTGTACTTGGACTTTGATTTTTGGCTATGACTCTTGGCTTTGGTGAAAGATAGGGTTGACATTTGATTAAAGAATTTTATATTCCCTGTTCCTGCACAGGAAATAACACTGGCAACTGTAGATTATTTGAATAAACGTGTGTTTCTTAGAACTAGCAAGTCATCAAACAGTCATTATCTATCTATCTATTCTATCTATCTATCTATCTATCTATCTATCTATCTATTCTATCTATCTATCTATCTATTCTATCTATCTATCTATCTATCTATCTATCTACTCTATCTATCTATCTATCTATCTATTCTGTATTGCTACAGCCTATTGCTAAAGAAGGAGTACCAGTTTGGGTTTCTTGACAGAGCCTGAATGTGGATTTGTATGCTGAAAGATCCTTTCAACACAACCTAGATATAAATTTATTATTTGTGTCATGATTGATTTGTGTTCTTGTTATAGTTATTTTGTCGCTGTTGTGACTTTCCACCCCATGTGATTCCCAGTATTGGATCTTGTCCGTTCATGAAGCTAATGCTCCCTGCTAACACACAAGATATGAGACAAAAGCGTTGAATGCTGCACCACCTCCTGTCCAACACAAATATGTTTACTGTACAAAGCAAAAAGAAAAAGAAAAGAATTTAATTAACCGTGGGAGGTAATAAAAGGTAAATGAAAGCTATTCAGTGTGCAGCTAAGTAACTTTGCTGTTGATGTTTTCTACTGTAGCAGCTTCACAGAATCATTGCATTTGTACTCACTGTTTAGAAAGTAAGGAAATAAAATCTAATAAACAGCACAGTACAATCTTTATTTTAATGTTATCTTCTGTGCTTCTAATTATCAGTGGATTCCAGCTTTGAATACTACGCTGTCTAGTAGTATGCAGGAGAAATTAAATGTTCTCAAAGTAGAAGCCACATTGTTAAATCTGTTGAGTACAAATCATGGGTAGAGCCAGCTGAAGCATTTTTGCTGACCTAGGTGAAGCTGTAAATGGTGCCTCCTTTCCTTTGAGTGGAATCATCACTGCCAGACCTGTACATAGAAACCTGGAGACAGGACCGCTGACTGTGAAGTATTACAGATTTGCATACAGAAAAGTGAATTTACAATTTAAGACTGTCAAAGTAGGCAGATGATTACTTATATGAAAGTCTGCTTAAAAGACTGTCTCAGAAAAATATGTTCTTGAGGTGCCATTTTAGAAAGCATATAGGAACTGGGCTATATTAACAGGCTTTATTCATGCATTGCATTTAATGTTTTCCTAAATATTTCTTTTCCTATGTAAACATTTTGTGACTTAAACAACAATAAAGAATCCTACAGATCTCTATTTAAATCTTCAGTCAAACTTGTACCTTATAATGATGGTGACAGTTTAGTTATACTCTTATCAAGGCAGCTCCATAATATACATGTAATTTCAATAAAATAAATTGACAAACTTAATATAATCACAAAATTCAATGAAACTTAAGTATAATGATTATTTATAAGTAGGTATTTTTACTTATGATTCCTATTTACTACATCCTTATGTATGCAAATAATGCAACCTAACTATCCAATTAATGCATAGCCTCAAAGAGATTTTTCGAGCAAGATATAAATATGGAGAACTGCTTTAGTGTGCCAAAAGTAAATCTCATATATGATGCTGAACAACAGAGAATGATATTTCCCAAGGTTTAACATACATTTTAATGTAGCCCATTTGAGACATGATTATAGTTTGAAGTACATTATAATAAGGGTTTACTGAAACAGATACCAGATAAATGGGAAGAAAGCAAAAAACATTTACTGAGTTTATATGCACACACATAACCAGGATAAGGTGAGTAACCCAGTTAAGACAGAAACCTGGTTTCTTAAAAATCTATTTTTAATGCTCAAGTAATGTTCTGGAGTTTCCCTTTGGCAAAATGCTCCAACATCATTAAACTGTGCAAAAAAGAGTTAAACTATCATCACTGAACACCATGTAACCAAAAAGAACCATAAAGCTAGTTATAATTTTCTTGTGTTTTATAAATATGTTTAGTCATATTGACACTTTATCAATATATTTCGGTTACTGGATTGCTTACAGCACACTCTCTTCTTCTTGCTTGTGAGATTGAGCTCTATAAAACAGTGATGCACTGGTACATGTGCTTCTTGGCTTACACCCAGTGCTGCAGGGATAATAAGAATGCAGGTATTTTTCATTCAGTATAATAGTTATAGCGTTAGGTTATTTGTTACTTTAAAAAGTAATCAGACTACGTACTGCATTTTACTTTTAACACGATGCCCTAGTGCTTTTGAAATGTGTTGCTGAGTTTAGCGATGTACATTCAGCTCATCAGCATAAATGTAGCCATTTTTTGAAATACTGAGACAGATTATTGTAACCAGGAGAAGGAATAATGTGATCGCCTGAGCATTTGCCTCTGAAAATTTATCTTGTGCACACTCCCACCGTCTTCTGTCTGTATCTGATGGAAGCATGTGCAAAGCAAATACACATGCAGGCTAAGTGCATGTCCTTAACTCAGTCAAGGGTTTACATAAGCAAATAAACAGGTTACCCACTGAGAAATCTTTGTTAACCATGTTTCGCAAAGACCAGTAACCCGGATTCTCTAACCATAATAAGGGTTTACATGGAATTTTAAAAACCAGGTTTCTGTGAATAACCAGGTTATTATAGTGCATGTAAGTGCACTGATTAAACAGGCTAAAAATAATTTTGAAGGTATTAATTTGGACTACAACAATATTGCCATTATTTTAATAATGCAAATGACTCATTCATAAGGGAATATACTTTGAACACAATAAAGAATATGTCCTATCAAAATCATTGGTCTGTTTGTAGTAAATGCTAGAAAGTAAATACTGTATAACTGTATAATGCATCCAACCATCCTTCCATCTATCCATCCAACTATTTCCTTAATGCACTTAACCAGGGAAGGGTCTCAGCTGGAACCTGTCCCAGCAATCATTAGGTACAAAACAGGAACAATCCCTGGGCATGGCACCAGCCCATTACAGGGTAAACACACACATTCCACCTAATTTGCTTGTCTTTGGACTGTGGGAGGAAACTGTGCTACTGCCGGAAACCTATGGGGACACTTCCATACTCTAGACATGGGGCACTGGGGGTGCCAGTCTCGCTCTTCTAATTGCAAGTCAGCAGCACTACCACTGCCCCACCATGCTGCCAGCTTTTATTGACATATGTGAAAAAAAAAAATTTTAGCCTTTTGGGTCATTATTACTTTCGATTATGTGTGACAAAAAGCTGTAGTAATAAACAAAACAAGAAATGAAAAGAATATGTCTATCTCAAGAATCCAAGTCCTTGAAATATTAAGGTAACCTGAACTGAAAAGGAATGTTATGATGGTAAAATACAATTAATATTTATTCAGCATCTGTAATCCAAGAGAGTTGTCAAGAAATAGGCAGGTCATATCAAAGTAAATAATTGAAAAAGAGCTTGACAAATACTCAGAATCAAATAACAGACAAAAGATTATGAAGCAAAACAAGGCATGCAAAATTTGTTATGTGCCACTTATCATCAGAGGTTAGATTCATCTAATTTTAAAACCTGTGTGAGGGATGGCCAGCCATATATTCCGGCCCACACCTCCGAACCACCAGGTGGAGCCCTCCCAGCTGTATGGAGGCTCCCCGAATTCCAGCAGAGCCTCATGGACCTTGTAGTTTTTACAAACAGCCCTGCTGGATACCATGGGGACCACCATACTGCTGGGAGGGCTCCACCTGGCGGTTTGGAGGTGTGGACCGGAATACATGGCCGGCCATCTCTCACACCTGATAAAATGATTGTCACTATCCATCCATCCCACTATATCCTAACTACACGGTCAAAGGGAACCAATCCTTAGCCAACACAGGACGCAAGGCAGGAAACAAACCCCAGGCAGGGCACCAGCCCACCGCAGGGCACACACACACACACACACACTAGGGACAATTTAGGATCGCCAATCCACCTAACCTGTATGTCTTTGGACTGTTGGAGGAAACCAGAGCAAACTCACATGGGACTGGGAAGTGAACCCGAGTCTCCTAACTGCGAGGCAGTAACGCTACCATTGCACCACCGTACCGCCCGATTGTCACTATTGCAGTTAAAAAGAAAAAAAATATTGGCATGGGTGGGTTAATGTTTGTAAGAAACGTATGTCACAAATATTCCAGAAAGTTGAAAATCATTTGAAGCTGAAGAGATTAACCCTTATCAACATTCAGGTATACATTTCATGCAGGACTCCCTGCATTAGATTAATTAACTTACTCAAGACTTTACAAAAAAGATTGTTGCTACACTAACTGAAGAATACAGATCATGTTAATAAAAAGAAAAGAGAAAGCTTTTAGGATAAAGTACAACATGTGGTTTCCTACTATTAATTTTTCAGAGGTTAACTTCAAAGCAAGAGGATAGCTGAAAGAAGCCATGAGGATCTGTCAGTTCAGGTGAGGGTAGTATGGACAGTTGGGTTTTGATCTGATTTCCTCTGTTTTCTATTGTTCTTGGATTGACATTAAAGTATTGTTGTTCCAGGACAGTCATTTACATTCTACCAATCAGCATTCTGAAGTCAGCCTCTGCAAAAGCAGGGACTTTATGCACAAAGGCAAACCATTTCACATTCTTTAATAACTGTCTAAAAATGTGCTGACCTGTGAAACTTAAATTATGATGGATTTTTTTCTTAAAAGCTTAGAGGATTTTTGTATTTTAATGAAAGACAAAGGAAGATTTTTTATTTCTACTACAGGTCACAGCACTCTTTTGTGCAGTTCCTGATTTAAGATGTCAGAGGCTAACTTTACATCAGATTAGTTGTTCTGAACCATAATTTCAATGTAGTTACAGGAATAACACATACCCAGCCAATTTTTTTTCTATAATTAATGAGATGAAATGAGAGAGTTAATCCTTTTAGAGCCTTGTCCTATGAGCTATTAATAAATGGATATGACATCAAAATATACTGAGCAGGTTGGTTTGATGAGAAAGAATTTATCTTCAAAAAATCATCATCTGCTAGTGTGACTAAGATTATAAGAAGCAAATCCAGAGAACCTAACATTATAGCTTTAAAAGTCAGGCTCAACATAAGTTTTCATGCTTTTTCATTTTGCCCAGGTGATCTCCAAAGAAACATTTGCCATGGGATTCAGGTAAATCTTTTGATGCTCCATCAATTAAAGTGGAACAGAGGCATATACTGAGAAATATACTTGGTTACAATTTTTCATCCTCATCTAACCAGCTAATGCATTTTTGTTTTAGCTAGCTTAAGGGCTAATTAGTACAGCTAATCTCTGGTTATAATGATGATAACGATAATATTACCTTATAGTCAGACAAATCTGAAATGTTTCTTGCATCACAGCAGCTCCATCTGCAGCACTGCCTAAATAATTCAAATTAAAACAAACAAATGCATAAGTTTAACATGACATCCTCACAAAACACAATATTTAAAGTACACCTGAACTGGAGTTAGGTCCCATATTTAGTTTAAGGACTGACTGATACAGAAAGGAGTCCCTCAGTCTAACCCCAGGGCCAAATTGTAGAAACCATCCATCCATCCATCCATTTACCAACCCGCTGAATCCGAACACAGGGTCACGGGGGTCTGCTGGAGCCAATCCCAGCCAACACAGGGCACAAGGTAGGAACCAATCCCGGGCAGGGTGCCAACCCACCGCAGGACGCACACAAACACACCCACACACCAAGCACACACTAGGGCCAATTTAGAATCGCCAATCCACCTAACCTGCATGTCTTTGGACTGTGGGAGGAAACCGGAGCGCCCGGAGGAAACCCACACAGACACGGGGAGAACATGCAAACTCCACGCAGGGAGGACCCGGGAAGCGAACCCGGGTCCCCAGGTCTTCCAACTGCGAGGCAGCAGCGCTACCCACTGCGCCACCGTGCCGCCTTGTAGAAACCAATATTTTCAATTTGATGGTAACAAATTATATTCACTGTTCAGGACATGGTTAGGATCAGAGACAATGTTGTTTGCCAGCCTTAATATATTACTATGATATGCTGATTCAAGTTTCTCAAGGGTTCTCCAGGATTCTCTATGATTGCCCAACAGTCTTTGAACAGATCTTTATCTGGTGGAACAGTTTTAACATTGAGGTAATGGATGAATACTTGTACCATGTATTGTTACAATACAGTAAAACACTCATAATCACAGAAGTAAAAAATAACAAAATAATCTGTCTGCTTTCTTTAAAAGACCTAAGGCAACAGAGAAAATAACTTTTTTGCAGACAAATTTGATGTGGTCTTACCAGAATAACTGGTGATCTATCATTACACCCAAATATTTATATGAGTTTGTAGTCAAGAAAAACACCCCAAGTTCCATGAAGAAATGTTTGGGCGCCAAAACAGTCATCCCCATTTCATTTCACAAAAAAAAAAGGACTGAAAAGGGGCCGCTATGTGTGGCAATACAAGAATATCAAATTAAAACAAGATAGCAGTCACGCTAGGCGGATACTTGGTTCTAGTCACCGAGAAAGGAGCTCCATCCTGCAGTGCATTCTGTTCAAGAAAGAACGCCTCGTTCCATCAATTTTGGGCTTTATAGGTGGGGGACCAGAAGGGATAGAATCAGTTGCCTTCACTGGGCATCTTCTCTGTACTGCAGAGAGAACAAAAGAGGAGAAGGTTCCAGCACCTCCTCTTGTCCTGGAGTTGTAGCACCTACCTTGGATGAGTCCAGAGAGTGCAGCTGCTTAATTTTTTCATTAATGATAGCAAAAGACATTTTGTGAGAGTCAGATGGTTAACCAAATGTAATCGTTTCTGTTTTCTTTGTGTTAATGTAAAGAACGTTATTAGTGCTCCACTTTCTTCACACCTTGTTGGTGCAGCCCAAGATTGCCCGACTTACTTATCAAAGATATTAACATGATAAGTACTTGGTGCAGTGAGAGGATAGGATGATTTTAAAAGAATAGTATCAATAGTTTCTCTGAACTAGAGAAGAAACAAAAGAGTCAAAATTAGTTAATTAAGTATGTTTATCTACCTAGTATTATTTAAATGTCCCAATAGTATCAGCTGAATGCAGAGAGTTCTGCTCTACAGCCTATTTCACCCTTTTTATATTTTCTGTCATTCTTTAATTTCTTGATGGTCCAACAGACAAATCTTTCTCACTGCAATTACATTGAAATATGTCAAACCACTTTGTTATGAGAAGGAATATTTACTTATTGAGCCAACTTTAACTTAATACAAAGCAGTCTTTTTATACCTCTGCTACAGATTTGGATTTAGTGAAAGCTGTAATACTGCAATGAGGCACCAGCCAGTTCTCTTCACCTCACCACACCATGAAACCGTCACACCCTAGCACCTTATCCAATCTCATCCCAACTATTTGGGAAAAACTATTGAATTCAAAGGCATTCGCACATATAATTACGTATGTGCTTATATGGGCTCTACACTATGCCGAACCCTGTTATGTAAAGCTATGCAAATAGTTTTTTCCTTAGCCTTTTAAGCAAATGTTGTAGAGTGTAGCAATGCTCTCCATCCCAAATTAACCAACATTAAAGAAATAATAGAGTATTACAAAGTCCAAATTAAAATCTTGTGAAAGCTTATAAGTAAAATTCTAATGATAAGCGTAAGAGTAATTATTAAATCTGCCACTAGCAAAGTTACACATCATATTTTATAGTAATGTAAGCTGTTCTAGTATAAATATGTCTTAGTAAATAATATAAAACTTGTTTAATAGGAGTAAAATCATATGAAATAATATGACAAGTATATATGCACACTGATGCTATAACCTTGTCTGGATGTGCCAACAATGCACGTACTGCATATTTTTGCTTTCAGAAGTAATACAGATACCAGGTAAAAGTCAAAAAGAAAATAATAAATATGTATTCCATGTAATAATAATAATAAACCATGTATTCCCTTTGTTAGAGCAATAATGGCAACTATAGCATAGTTTGAGGGGTAATCTGAAGGATTGCTAAAAAAATTAGTGTAGCCGTGTTTGTCCAAAATTACCAAGGTTATGCAGCTTTTCATTCGGTAGTTTGCTTTTCATAGAGTAGTTCTGGCAATAGTGTGACACTTGTGCAGATAATTCCACAGACCAAAGACCTTCATTTAATAAGTTTAATAAAAATTCAAGGCAAAACAATTCACACAAAAATAGAGAATAAATACATATTAAATAAAAGAAAAGTTCTTATTTAAGAAAAGTTCTGCTTAAGGCTTATGTGTCTTGTTTCATTTTTCTAAGTTTGGACATACATCCGTTAAGCACAGTCAAAAAACTGCATGCCAATCTAGTAATTGCAAACTTGTATAACAGTCCATGCTAGCAGTGAAACAGTTTCCTAACCCGCTTAATTAACACTCTGTTTTACAGATATAGCTAACAAAATTCTATTTTGCATTAACATACAGGGGATGAGAAGCTATACCATATTCTATGTACTTAGGAGAAAATTATATTCTATTGAAATTAAGTAAACACTTATATGAGTTTAACATTAAACGTTAATTTTCTACGACTGGCTGTTACAATTGGATTTTGTAAAATTTGTCAAGTAATAAAATGCTTAATAGCAAGAATACATTGATGTTAAAAATCTTTTCGATATCAAAGGGAAGACCAGGATAAATGCACTATACATTAACAAGAACAGGTTTCTGACAGGGCACTCCTAAGATTTGTGGAATGAATTTATTGTGTAGAGGGATGGCTACATATTTTCTGTTTGTGGTTACCTCATTGTAGGCTCAGTAAAGGTACAACATATTTATAATTCAACAATGACTCAGTTTAGTATGTTGCAACAGTACCCTCCTTAATCTTTTTAATGAAGTGCAGTTCAGTGAATACTCCAGCTTCATCTCACTGTCCAGTGACACACGATTCAGTCAACTGGCAATTCTAAATTTCCAGGAATGTTTCTGTGTGTATTTTCTCATTTTTTATCACTTTGAAGCTGTTCTGAATGACATGTTTTGAAAAGCTCTGTTTATTTATTTATTTTTTTATTTTCATTTTTAAGCTCATTTATTTCCATAGAATTGCTTTTCTACTAAGAACAAATAAGAATATGAGCAAGCAAAAAATCCCCCACATAAACATTTATATATTTCATGCCATCTAATTGAACACAGCACCTAGCCTGTTTTTAAAGCCTTCAATATATCAACAATAACAGCATGAATAAATTCATTCCACTGAGCCCGGATGGTATGTTAATTTACTTTCAAGTCTTCCTCTACTCTGCCCAAAGACATTTCTTTGAGTTCTACAACCAGTACTTATTTAAAAAAAAAAAAAAAAAAAGACGTCAAGGTTGATCTTGTAAACTAATTTTAGTTATTAAACTTTTCAATTAATTTTCCCTGGACTCCTCTGAGTTTAAGGTGATTAAATCAAATATGTCTCTTTAGCAAAAATAAATAAAAAAATATTACTATTAGCATAAATCCTTCTATTTACACTTTTCAGAATTAAGTATATCCTGTTATGAACTATACAAAGCAATGAAAAGATATTATATAGTAAAACAGTTTTTTGAAAATGTAAATGATACATGTCAAACTGTCCTGCCTCAGTACTTTAACAACACTGAAAACTGTGTAAGCATTGCATTTTCCTGTATAGTGAAAGAGAGCTGAAGATTGTCTCAGTCCACTGTAATAAAATGACAGATGTCTATGTGTCTGTCCAGTTGCTATGTCTCTACTATCTAACAAACGGCACCACTGATACATTAGTACTGCTTTTACAAATCCCGTACCAAGTGCTAACAAAGACATAGCAACCTGATGGACGCACTACACTGCAAACATTAACACTTATGTCCGTGTTTAATATTTAAATTTCAATCCATCTTAGACAGGTATCAAAGCTTGTAGCTTTATAAAGGACAGCAGAAAACAAGGGTCAATTTAGAGTCACCAGCATAAAATGCCATCAAACACAAACTATTTTTTCATTTAAAAATTGTGTTTTCAAATTAAAATGATATCTTTCCACACTAGTATTTTCACATTATTTACAAAAGTATCTCCAGTCACACTAAAACAACTGAAGACACATGTGATGTACACATTTGCCTACACTGGGCAAAGTCCCTGAAGGTATGGTAACACTACCAGCTATAAAATGTATCAAATAACTGTACCAACCAGTAAATTATTTCCCATGTGTATATATGTATGCACCATTATAACTGTACGAAATGCAATTTAGATGCATATAGGTAAGCAATGCCACAACCGCCATGGAAAGTAACTCTGTGTTTTCTATGTTGGAATATGGTTTTCTTCTGTGAAGAGTAGCCAATCAGGGAATGAGACATTGTAATAAGCAGGATCCAGTCATTGAACAGCTACGTAATAAACACTGTATTACCTAAAAAGCCACACTGTTTTGGAAAGCAGACTGCTTTAAGTTAACTCTAAGAATAAACAGAGCATCTGTCTTTTTGTAAGTCTCTGTAGAATGGTAGAGACATATAAAAGAAAACAAAGGAACAAATCAAATGTCTAAATACAGTGAAAAGAAAGAGAGTTGTGAATAGATTAAACAACCATGTCAGTAGCGTGGAACGCTCCTTGGAGCTCAGTGCATTCCACTATACAGAATAGTAAAAATACAAAATTACAGCTACATGACTTAGTTCTGTTCATTACTTTACACTTTGCTGCTGAACAATATGGGCACATCTAATAAATTCTGTGGGATCAGTCAACCAACATTTTCTAAGGCACTGCACAAAACTCCCATTTAAGGGCGAGTGGAAAAAAAGAATGCCTGTCTAGAAAAACAGGGGAAAACACCTTTTTGCTGCAAAGTGTTTTTGAAAATATCCAATATTAAGAATCACCTGGCAGGGAGCAGGGGCCTCATGTATAAACGGTGCATACACACAAAAATGTTGTGTACTCCCGCTTCCACGCTCAAATCGCAATGTATAAAACCTAAACTTGGCGTAAAGCCACGCACATTTTCACACTAGCTCAATCCCTTGTGTACGCAAGTTCTCGTTTTGCAAACTGGCGGCACCCAGCGTCAAAGCAGTGCTTTTTTTCCAGTGTGGTTTCCCTTTCTTTTTTAGATGCACATCCCTGACGTGGCCCTTATAAATATACTGAAATTAACCGCATATTGTTTATTAGTTTAAGGCATCTGATTGTAATTAACCTGAAACAATATAATGGTCCACGGAATGGCCAAACTATTCCAAATTCCATAGCTTTTTTATAGTTGTTCCCCTCAATGAACCACTCAGACTGCTTATCCCACTGTATCTGAGTGTGGAACCACAGCTGTACAGCAGCTGGACGGAAAGAGAATTATCGTTATATAGCATCAAGCACACGCTACCTCAGCCATGCACACATTCTATTGAACTATTCTCAAACGGCAAATGCTTCAGAGCCTTTCCTGTGGGGACATCGCGGTTCAGAAACAGTTTCATCCCTAGAACTATAAACGCACTCAATCAGTCCATCAAGTGCTCCTTGTAGAACTGTTTGTACTTATTAGTAAAATTACCTCACTGTAAACTTGCGATACAGTTATAATATTGCACAACCTGAGCCACTTCATAAAGCGCATATTTACATATTATGACGATATCATTTTTAAGCTGAAATGCAGCAAAATATGTTTATTACATTATATAGATAAAATGTTAACATCATTTAAATAATCTATATTGTTAATAATTAAACATATGAGGACACGGTGTCGCAACCCTAGCAAGGAGCTGGCGCTCCGTTCATGGATTGTTCCTGCCTCGCACTGTATTCTTGCTGGAGCTGGCGCGACACTGGAAGGATAGATGAATAGAAAAATTAAACATGTACTACGAACATATTTCAATGTTCCTTACAAGTTTTGAAGAATCGGCGTTCTTAGCTTACAGATGGCTTAACATCTATTACAGAGCTGATTGTGTGGCGATTGGTTAACTTGGAGAAAGAAAAGGAAGGACAAGAATTGGGGATTAGTACGTTTGAAAGAGACAGTACTGCTGCAATAGATTATTTCATCGAAGGTTGCGCACGGCACAACAAGCATCTTGCGTGAGGCAGTCTCTGGACAGGGCACCAGCTCGTCACTATCACTGGGCCACAGTGTTCCCATGTTTAACATGCTTTAATACGTATCATCATGAAAATGATATCAAGTATACATCTCAGTATTTTAATTATTCAGAGAGCTGTAATATCACAAATGTAATGGATTCTGTGTCCAGTCGGAGGAAGAGAAAGCCTGTTTAAGAAGCTCGTAGTGATTCACACACATAGAGCACATAGAAGAACACATACAAAACAAAGCATTTAACGTGCTATTTTAGTTTCGATGGTATTTGAGGGACTAGTAAATTAAACGATTTAAAGATGAAGTTTATGATGTTTTATTTTAATGACAAAATAAACTATGTGATTAAAGTGGAAATTTTGATATTAAAGTTGACATTTCAAGCTTTTTTCTCACTGTGTCCCTATTTTTTTTTTCTTTTCTCTGTACCCTAATAAGCTTTCATATGACACTCAGATGGTGGGCTATGACTCGCCTTTTCACGGCAATTTTGATATTTGACAACTTCTTTTTTATTTCAGGCACTGTACGACTTTGTGAACTTGAGCTTTCGAGTTTCTTCAACACTCTATGTCACTCGATCAACTTCCTTTTGTTGTTTATACCACTGTTTAAACCAACAAATAGTATGTTTTTCCTTGCCTCCACTTGGTATTCACTGAAATTCTTCTATTTTCCCCTGTGCATTTGCCATTGTCTTTTCACAGAACGCTGAGCTTAAGGGCTATTTATATTGATTTGCATATTCAAAGAGGCATAATTCTGGGAGGAGATGGGGTGGGACAGCAGGCGTGTGCACAATTTTTTTGTCCGTACGCACATTTCCGCTTTTGTCCTTACACCATGTTTTAGTGTGAATTCTACGCACGGCATTATGCATGAGGCCCCAGGTGTTTAGAAAAAGACAGAGAGGGATATATGCCATAAGATTAAAAAAATGAATAGGGAAAGGCAGAAATTTGGACAAAATACTGATATAGCTCTGAAACCCAAAAGAAGTACATACAGTTTATTGCCAAAGCCAAAACACAATACCAAAAATAAAAGTCATAAAAATAGAAAGGTATTGGCACAAAAATCATCTTGGAAGCACCTTTAACTTCTTCCTCTCTAGAAAAACCTAAAGAAATGAAAAATGTGATCTGATACCTGGATGTCAATTATAGTGTGCCACAATCTTAAATAGGTCGGATGTACAACACAATATGTGTTTACCATGTCACGTCACTGGCAACTGCAAACAATGTGGTCACAGCCATTCAAAAATCAACACAAAATGGTGGTGACCCTATGAGAAACAGAAAATGTTCTCACCAGAATAACAATATAAAACTATAAAAGTATAAGCAACCATATAAACAAAAGAAAACAATCCAAAATGAAACTGACTATATTCCAGGATGCCAATACCAGATGAATCCTCCAAGCATGTACATGTTGGCTAACTGTGCCTTGTCACTCAGCACAACTTTCTGATTATAGGGTGGGCTGTGGGAACTGTGAGAAGGGCCATCTTAATGTATGGGCACAATGTGAACTGGCCGGGGGCTCCAGGAGCATATGGGCCCACGATGTTTCTGATGGCTTTGTATGTTTCTGTTTTGCTATCAAAACAGGGGCCACGTTGCTCTATTTTGCACGGGGACCAATGATGCTAGTAAGACAGCCCTGAGAAGACCTAAGCTTTGTCACGCCTGGTAAACAGCTTGTCCCTCTCTAATTGATGGATTAGCTTTCCTGTGACAAAGCAATAGCACAGGACTCCTAGTTCAGCAACTCGTGCCCTTTTTTAGCTACCTAATAGATTTACAGGTTGGGATCTTCATTCACTGGTTCAACATAGCTCATTACAGTAGTTCTCTAAGCCTATACCTTCTGAATAGCTTAATGACATTTTTGCAGTCTGCTTTGATACTTTTTTTGCTTGGAATAAGCCACATTTTTGTAGGCTGGGATAGTAAATGTAATTATTGCACAGTTATTGCTTTAGTTTTTCTGTCTGGGATGAGAGGTTTCAGTATTATGTGATTCAAAATGCAGCATGTTGAGCTTTTGCACACAAAAACATCATCTGACTTTCCTTTTTCATTATTTTATTATTATAATATTTTCTTCCTGACTTCGCAAGCTGCATTACACATATAGAATCCCCAAATAATTACATCATTATTGAAATAATGGAACCCAAATGATTTTCCATGTATCTCCACTAGTTTATATCACAGCTTTGTGGAGTTTGTATATTCTTACATTTTTAAAGCTTTCTCTGACTACTCTGGTATTGCCCCCCACATTCTGAATATGTTTGTATTATTTTAATTACCAATAATAAGGTGGCCTGGTCCTAAACCAGTACAGTTTTGCTTGTTAATGTGCTCTGCAATAGATTGTTGCAATGTTCAGGGTTGATTTCTACATTTTGTGTATAGAATAAGTTGTGGCACTTAGTAGTCACTAACATAATCCAGCCACAGGGGATTCACAAACCAGTGTGTTTCTTCATGACGGTCCCAAGCCTGGATATATGGGGAGGGTTACGTCAGGAAGGGCATCTGGTGTAAAATTTTGACAAATTAATATGCGGACAACAATACAAATTTTCATACTGGATCGGTCCAGCCCCGGGTTAACAATGACGTCCACCAGTAATGTTAGCCAACAGGGTGTTGCCGGAAATTGGGTTACTGTTGGCCGAAGAAGAAGAATAAGAAGGAGAAGAAGAGGGGGGATGACGTGTCCGGAGGCAGGAGGAGAGGAGGAAGGTAAAGAGAGTGGAACTGAGGGTAGGAACTTTGAATGTTGGCAGTATGACTGATAACGGGAGAGAGTAAGCAGATATGATGGAGAGAAGGAAGGTTGATATATTGTGCATGCAAGAGACTAAATGGAAGGGGAGTAAGGCCATGTGGATCAAAGATGGATTCAAATTGTTCTATCATGGTGTGGATAGGAGGAGAAATGGAGTAGGGATTATTCTGAAGGAACAGTACGTCAAGAGTATTTTGGAGGTGAAAAGAGTGTCAGACAGAGTAATGATTATGAAACTGGAAATTGGAGGTGTGATGATGAACGTTGTTAGCACATATGCCCCGCAAGTTGGATGTGCAATAGATGAGAAAGAAGATTTTTGGTGTGAGTTGGATGAAGTGATGAACAGTGTACCCAAGGGACAGAAAGTGGTGATTGGAGCGGATTTCAATGGACATGTTGGTAAAAGGAACAGAAGAGACGAGGAGGTGATGGGTAGGTATGGTGTCAAGGAGAGGAATGAAGAAGGTCAGATGATAGTGGATTTTGTCAAAAGGATGGACATGGCTGTGGTGAATATGTATTTTAAGAAGAGGGAGGAACATAGGATTACGTACAAGAGTGGAGGAAGATGCACACAGGTAGATTACATCCTACGCAGAAGAGTTAATCTGAAGGAGATTGAAGACTGCAAAGTGGTGGCAGGGGAAAGTGTAGTTAATCAGCATAGCATGGTGGTCTGTAGGATGACGTTAGAAATCAAGAAGAGGAAGAGAGTGAGGGCAGAGCCAAGGATTAAATGGTGGTAGTTGAAAAAGGAGGACTGCAAGGTTGAGTTTAGGGAGAAGGTGAGACAGGCACTGGGTGGCAGTAAAGAATTACCAGACAGATGGGAAACTACAGCAGATGTAGTAAGGGTGACAGAAAGAAGCATGCTTGGCGTGACATCTGGACAGAGGAAGGAGGAAAAGGAAACCTGGTGGTGGAATGGGGAAGTACAGGAGAGTATACAGAGGAAGATGATGGCAAAGAAGAAATGGGATAGTCAGAGAGATGCAGAAAGTAGACAAGAGTACAAGGAGATAAGGCGCAAGATGAAGAGAGAGGTGGCGAAGGCTAAAGAAAAGGCGTATGATGAGTTGTATGAGAGGTTGGACACTAAGGAGGGAGAAAAGGACCTGTTCCGATTGGCTAGACAGAGGGACCGAGCTGGGAAAGATGTGCAGCAGTTTAGGGTAATAAATGATAAAGATGGAAATATACTCACAAGCGAGAAGAGTGTGTTGAGCAAATGGAAAGAGTACTTTGAGAGGGCAATGAATGAAGAGAACAAGAGAGAGAGTAGGTTGGATGATGTGGAGATAGTGAATCAGGAAGTGCAATGGATTAGCAAGGAGGAAGTAAGGACAGCTATAAAGAGGATGAAGAATGGAAAAGCTGTTGGTCCAGATGACATACCTGTGGAAGAATGGAGGTGTTTAGGAGAGATGGCAGTGGAGTTTTTAACCAGATTGTTTAATGTAATCTTGGAAACTGAGACAATGCCTGAGGAGTGGAAAGGAAGTGTACTGGTGCCGATATTTAAGAATAAGGGGGATGTGCAGGACTGTAGTAACTACAGGGGGATAAAATTGATGATCCACAGCATGACGTTATGGGAAAGAGTAGTGGAAGCTAGGTTAAGAAGTGAGGTGATGATTAGTGAGCAGCAGCATGGTTTAATGCGAAGAAAGAGCACCACAGATGCAATATGTGCACTGAGGCTGTTGATGGAGAGGTATAGAGAAGGCCAGAAGGAGTTGCATTGCGTCTTTGTGGACCTGGAGAAAGCATATGACAGGGTGCCTCAAGAGGAGTTGTGGTATTGTATGAGGAAGTCGGGAGTGGCAGAGAAGTATGTAAGAGTTATACAGGATATGTACGAGGGAAGTATGACAGTGGTGAGGTCTGTGGTAGGAATGATGGATGCATTCAAGGTGGAGGTGGGATTACATCAGGGATCGGCTCTGAGCCCTTTCTTATTTACAATGGTGATGGACAGGTTGACAGACAAGATTAGACAGGAGTCCCCGTGGACTATGATGTTTGCTGATGACATTGTGATCTGTAGCGGCAGTAGGAAGCAAGTTGAGGAGATCCTAGGAGAGGAATGAAGGTCAGTAGGAATAAGACAGAATACAGATGTGTAAATGAGAGGGAGGTCAGTGGAATGGTGAGGATGTAGGGAGTAGAGTTGGCGAAGGTGGATGAGTTTAAATACTTGGGATCAACAGTACAGAGTAATGGGGATTGTGGAAGAGAGGTGAAAAAGAAAGTGCAGGCAGGGTGGAATGGGTATCAGGAGTAATTTGTGACAGGTGGGTATCAGCAAGAGTGAAAGGGAAGGTCTACAGGACGGTAGTGAGACCAGCTATGTTATATGGGTTGGAGACGGTGGCTCTGACCAGAAAGCAGGAGACAGAACTGGAGGTGGCAGAGTTAAAGATGCTAAGATTTGCATTGGGTGTGACAAGGATGGATTGGATTAGAAATGAGTACATTAGAGGGTCAGCTCAAGTTGGACGGTTGAGAGACAACGTCAGAGAGGCGAGATTGCATTGGTTTGGATATGGTTGGTGCAGAGGAGAGATGCTGAGTATATTGGGAGAAGGATGCTAAGGATAGAGCTGCCAGGCAAGAGAAAAAGAGGAAGGCCTAAGAGAAAGTTTATGGATGTGGTGAGAGAGGACATGCAGGCGATGGGTGTAACAGAACAAGATGCAGAGGACAGAAAGATATGGAAGAAGATAATCCGCTGTGGTGACCCCTATTGGAAGTAGCCAAAAGAGGAAGAAGACCTAGTAGTCACTAACATATGGTCTTGTATTTTTACCTTGTTACTTGTATCACATACTCTTAAGTAGAGATTTCAGTGTACTGTTTACACATTACAATACTTATGAATCTGAATGCATTTAATTTGTTCTGCATATCCCAATTTAAAATTCCCAATATGGACTTACTGAAACCTTCCCCAAAAGTAATAATTGAAGCACTATTTTTTTGCATTTGAGAGAAGCATTTGAGAAACATTTGACAGGACTGTGGCCATTAAGCTAAAACTTTTTTTTACTGCTATTTACAATGTTTCAGTCGGTCTTTTTAGTTTCACTCTGTGCTGCATTGTGTCACTAAGGCATGTAAGTCATTTAATTTTATTTGACAATATACCAGTTTTTCTTCAGGTACTTTATACAGTGAGTGTGTTTTTATCACATGTAGCGTATTACAGAGATTCATTGTAATGCAGAATACATCATTTCATTAGGATTGGACCCTGGTGAAAAGATTACTGTCTTAAAACTTGTAGGCTTATGTTGTATCAGGTAGAAGTGCTTCACATTCTACAGGATTTCACTTATGATTGAAATTGTCTGCATAAAGCCATACAGTAGAGCTTTTACTATCCCCTCTACCTAGTGCTTCACCTTAAATTTTAGTGATCTATCAAAGAACTGGAGAAGCACAACTTTGATTTCATTTTGCAGAAACTTATTGTAAGAGTATCATTCATTGATTAAAAAAATCTAAAAGCTACATTTTGTTGTATTCCAAATAACTGCTTCTTAATTGTCTTTTTAAAGTTGCTGTTTATTCCTTATAACACTTTTTTTTTAGTTGTCCATCTTTCACTTTATTTTCCTGTAAATCTTTATTAGGAGATTACACACCTTAAGCTATTTGCAATGTTTGTCACACCTTAAATTATTGTCTTCAGTATTATAAACTGATTTTTTTCACTTTACTCATTAGTTTGTGTCCTAAAGTGTTTAATAATACCTCCATAATAGTAACTTTGTGGTGTTTTCTTTCTTTTGTGGCTTTCATTTCTATTGCATGCATTGCATGATATTTCAACTTACAATTGTCCAGGAAAAATCCAAAAGAAAAAAGATGAAAGTTTTGGTTGGCATTTCTTTCCTGTATATTAATAGTTTGTTGCATTCTGTTCAAAATATTGAAAAGAATATAGAAACAGATTATGAATGTACTAAATACCTGAATAACTAAAAATGTATATTTCAGATTGGTCAGAATTAGCAATTGTATTGCATTGTTTTATGTACAGGATGAAAAAAAAGTCATTTTTTACTTATAATATGATAGCTAATGAAGAAAAAGACAGATTATGATGGCTTTGATCATTTTCTTATGGGCAGCATTCCAGTTTTCTTTTTATTTGGATCTCAAGTTACCAAAGGACAACAGTCACCCCACACATTTAGAGAAATTACGTTGCAACTAAATTTAAGGCTTATTATGTTTAGGGTATTAACAGTGACATTACATAGTATTTTATATACAGTTATTAGAGGACTGTCATTATTAAGCACCACATGCTGAGAAAACATGGAAATTAGTAAGAGCAAAGAATATATTATCTTTGGAAAGGATTATGGAGATATACAGTAATTGAATTGATTAAACTTACGAGATGTGTAGGTTAGACTGTATGGATAACTAATACTGTCTTCTCAAACTGAGCTTTAATCTTATTCATAAACATTGAAAGTCTTTTAAAGGTGGCACCTTTTTTCCTTTGCTGTATGTTTTTAGTTAATAAGGTTTTCATCCCTTACATGAGTATTTGCTGCCATTGTTGCCTGTACCATTTAGGAATTACATTATTCAGGGTTAGTCAGTTTTAACTAGATTAATGATGCTATTTATAATGTGAAAGGACTAAAAAGCTGGCATCTCTCTTTGTGAGCTTTTAGTGAACAGAATGTAAACTGACAATCTAATGAATTGAAATCAATGGCTCTTTTTTTCCAACTGAAAAGCCGCCTTTCACTAACATTGCCATTTCAGAGCTGGATTTATCACTGAATATTTTAGAGAGCATTACACCATTTTGTTATACAGATTTGTTAATTTCTGTCACCTTCTTTCGTCCTTGTCAATCTTTTTCTTTGAAATGATGTACTTTTTTGCTTTGCACTCCTGAGTGCATCATGAGTATGCTTTAATTTATGGGATGGTATAAAAGAAATATAGTAAAATTAATTCAATGTATATAAAGTAATACATAAATTTCAGGATGATTCAGTGACAGAAAGTCGTTATTCACAATTGTATTGTAACCAAAGCAAGTTGTAAGGGTCACAGTTTAATGATAGTGTAATTATTAAGTGTGACTGTCCTGTCAAGTGTAACAGAACATGGTACCCACATTGTCAAGGAGGCCAAAAATAAGATAGTGTGTGTGAAGTAAATAAGCCAGAAAATGAAGCTTCAAAGAACAAAACATACAAAGTACATATAAACACCAGTAAAGCAGGAATCTTGCAAATGTGAATGTGAGACACACAATGAGGAGTAAAGGCGTCTGTGGCATGCTGAGAGAGTCAAATACTGCAAGTATAAACTGGAAAAGAGGTGAGAAACGTTCCTCAAAAATAATGACAGAGTTCTAAAGATTTACAGGAATGCACTCGAGAAGCAGAGCACCGGTTAAGAGACGTACACATACACAAATACAGGAAAGGCACTGAAGGCACACGTAGAGCAAGAGATAGCAAACATTTTTAAATTATTCGGTTACCTGGCATTGACAGATGTCATGGCTAGTTACATACTTATAAAATGGTTGTTCAACTCAGCAGCATGGCATAGCAGGGGCAGGAGCAGCAGTCACTGTCGTAGTTTATTGCAATCTGGTTTCTACCTCTTATCATTGTTAAGTGGCAGTCCTCACTGGCAAACATTGCCATAGATGCGTCAGCTGCATGAACCTGTTCAGCACCACGAATAGCTGGGGACCAATCAGCTGAAGCTGGAACCTCACATTCGTTTTCGATCACTCATATCAAAATCGGAGTCTGACAAGTCATAATCCAGCTCAGAGATAATAGGCAAAATGTCGTCCACAGAGTATATTGCTTTACGCATTCGCTTTGATCTCTCACCAGATATCAGTGCCATTTTTGCCATTGTTTGCGTCTTGCTACTCACGCAAGTGCAGAAAATCTCAGTTCAAACCAGTGAAGCTAACTTTCCTTCTAGCAATGAAAGTCCAACTAAAACCTAATGGTTGGTTTTGTCACAGTTTACAAATGATTACCATTGTCAACGCCTCCTTTTGACAAAAGTCGACATTAGCCCTGAAAGAGTTAAGAGCTTTTGATACACTTGTAAAATTACTTTATTTAGGTTATATATGTAAGCACCCAATATCAAGAGAAATATGTCTCACTTAAGCCACTTCTGACTGTTTCATAGTAATGTTATTTTCATAAGCCACATTGCACAGAAGAATAAATGATTTACTGATGCTTTGTAAGGTCAATTAACACCTTCATTCATGTGTTGTTACATAATAGTATATGAGTAATAAATGCATTTTTTGCCGTACCTAAACTAAAGTGTTACCAAATATTTAAACAGAAAAAAATGAATTCTTACCCCATATAACACATATACAGTAAATTCCTTCTTCATTCAATAAAAATCATAACCAGTTTGTAATTTCCAGATGGCTGTAAAAAACATAGTAAGTACCTGCTTGCTTATTTGGGGTAGGAATGCAATTAAGAGAAGAAATGGGTTGGAAAAAAAGCAACTATAGTGGGCTCTGAAGACTGAACTTTGAGAATCTCTGGTCTAGGATCCCATCTAGCAACCCCTGGTGTCCCTGAATTCCTGACCTGTCTGGCCCACTTAAATGACAGATTTCATAGACACTTTTCGTGGCGTCACTTAAATGCGGAGCACAGACTTTCTCCAGCCCTTTTGGCTAAGTGATATTCTGATATCCTGACATTTCTCCATAGTCTCAATGTCATACCCTCTCTCTCCATGAACAGCAGCAGCCACCCCTACCACCTGTTGTGCAGTCTGTCCACCTAGCATTCAGGGGCAACATTACATATTTCTTCCCAGGCTGCAACTTTCTCTCTTTTTTATACAGGTGTTACTGTCGATGCTTTTCTTAAGCACCCCAAATGAAAATAAATAAATAAAAACAAAAACACAACATGCAGAGCTTTCTATCAACTCCCACCATCCACACTTGAATATGAAGTTGTACTGCACATGCTTTTCAAAGAAAGAGTCCTTACCCTGATCCATTCTGGCAATAAATATTAGAAGTTTGTGGTACCTGCAGAATAATATAACTTATTATTCCACTTTACCTTTTATAATATTTAAAATGTGGTTTCCTGCACATAAATTAATATACTGTAAATCCAGTTGCAGGTACACATTTCAAATTCCTTAATATTTTCCAGTTCCAGTTCCACTGGTATGGAATTAATTCTATTTTGGGCACATTTACCTGCAAATGATGGTTCAGGAAACAGTTCAATATCCTCCAGCAATTCACAGCAAATAAAAGTATACATGTATTGATATTTAATATGTTTTTTCTTTGAATTTTAATGTTATTTATTTCGATTAACATGGAGAAACTAATATGTTTACTCATTTACTTGTACTGTTTATTGGATTTTTGTAATTCATGTTACACTAAATACTGTTTGTTGTTTATGTGTGGCAGAAGTGCATTATCGGGAGATACCCATCTGATTAAAAGTAAAGTTATGGAGTTTCTCTACAGAACAAAACAGATAAAATAGAAAAAGCTAGAAATATCAAAAAAACAAAGTGTAAGGATAAGTAATAGAAAATATTCCTACATCCTGCCCTCTCCATCCCTTCCATCAGCCTTAACAAATGAGGCTGAAACAAAAGCAAAAATAGTAACATGATTTGAATATACTTAAAGCTCCTGAGAGACACTGTACCAAGTGGTGAAAAACAATCTCTAATTAATAATTAAATGCCTTGCTGTGATTTGTGCTGCTTTACATATATTTATGTTGGCTTTTTGTTGTTTACACAAACACATTTATTTAGCATAAATTTACACATGTTGTAGTGGGGGAACTGATTGGGTCCAAAAAGGTAGACAGGATTGTGAGAGCTGGAAAAACCTCTGGGCCAATGCAGAGCCTATAGTTTCTTTAGGGAACATAAATAATCACACTGCTCCTCTAAGGTCTTGTCATGGATTTGGCTTACAGTGAGAGTGTAAAATAGTTTGTGATAGCATGTACAGCAGCACATGTTTTGGCACAGTCCAACACAGAATAAATAAACAAGCACAGGGGATCTTGAGGTCACTGGAAAGGGTGTGTGGCACTCCCAATGTCTTTGCAAAAGGACAAAGGTCCAAGTGTTTAGAGTCCTGGGGCCTCATGCATAACGCCATGCTTAGAATTCACACTAAAACATGGCATAAGGACAAAAGCAGAAATGTGTGTATGCACAAAAAAATCCAGATGCATAAATCTGTATGTTCGTCAACTTCCATGTTCTTCCGCTACATAAATCCCGGTTAGCGTGAAAAGTAACACACATGCACGCGCCTGCTGCCCCACCCCAACTCCTCCCAGAATTACGCTTCTTTGAATATGCAAATCAATATAAATAGCCCTTAAGTTCAGCGTTCTGTGAAAAGACAATGGGAAAATAGAAGAATTTCAGCGAATACCAAGTGGAAGCAAGGAAAATGTGCTATTTGTTGGTTTAAACAGTGATATAAACAACAAAAGGAAGTTGATTGAGTAATGAAGAGTGTCGGAGAAACTCAAAATCTCAAGTTCACAAAGTCGCACAGTGCCCGAAATAAAAAAGAAGTCAGATATCAAAGTCGCTGTGAAAAGGCGAGTCGTAGCCTACCATCTGAGTCTCATATGAAAGCTTATTAGGGTACAGAGAAAAGAAAAAAAAATAGGGTCACAGTGAGAAAAAAGCTTGAAATGTCTACTTTAATCTCAAAATTTCCACTTTAATCACATAGTTTATTTTGTCATTAAAGTAGAGCATCATAAACTTCATTTTTAAATTGTTTAATTTACTAGTTTCTCTGCTGTAGAGCTGTGATCCCAGATCCTCAGATACAGTGAGATAAATAGTCTGAGTGGTGCATTGAGAGGAACAATGCTAAAGCAGCTATGGTATTTGGAATAGTTTGGCTATTCTGTGGACCATTATATTGTTACAGGTTAATTACAATCAGATGCCTTAAACTAATAAACAATATGCGGTTCATTTCAGCGTATTTATAAAGCCGCATCAGGGATGTACATCTAAAAAAGAAAGGGAAACCACACTTGAACAAAAGCACTGCTTTGACGCTGGGTGCCGCTAGTTTGCAACACCAAGCCGAGAATTTAGGGATTTAGCTACCGTGAAAATGTGTGTGGCTTTATGTCAAGTTTATGTTTTATACATCACTATTTGAGCGTGTTGCTTACGCAACATTTTTGTGTGTACGCACCGTTTATACATGAGGCCCCTGGTGCTTCCATTGACCTGAGATGGTGAATGGAACTTCGGTACTGTGTCTCTTCAAAGAATCCTTGGGTACTTCTAGTTTGACTTTGTGTCAAATAAGTGGGTGCTAATGGAGTCCCGAATAAGACATAGTACTTGCATTGTAAGGGAGCGTCAGTTATAGCACTATGGCTGTGTGGCGATATTCCCCATAGGTGATTTGAATCACAGGATCCTCATTGTTGAAGTCCCGAACTGCGGGACCAGGCCAAAGGGACACCCACATAACACCTCACTGCAACAGATTGAAGGACCTTTTTTCTTGACTGTACCACGTGTCTGCTTGGGGGTTTGCCAACCAGGATCCCAAGCTATTTCATCGTGTGGTTGGTGCAGCAATGGGCTATACCAGTTCACGCTCCCCAAGCTGACCTGACCTGATAAATAAACAAAAAAGAAATGTTTTATCTGTGTATGATGTGCTTCAATACTATTTTTTTTACTCTTCATAGAAGCTTGAATACAAAAATGTGTAATTTATCAATATTAAACTGTTTATTAAGGATTAACGTAAAAACTATTTTTTTTCATCTCAATAACCTTGTGACCTTGTCACCTTATAATTGATCATTGTTTTTATTCTTTTCCAACCAAGAGTCTTATAAGATATTTGTTTTTTCTCAACATTTTTTTTTTGCTTGTTGTTTTTGCAATACCTTTTAGATAACTTAGTTTTATTTAATAATATTTTGCTACTGTTTGTTAAAATGAAAACTTGCAAGTAAACTTATGCTTGGAGCAGTATCAGTCATAAAAATGTCTTTAATAACCATCTGGGATTAATAAAGTATCTATCTATCTATCTATCTATCTATCTATCTATCTATCTATCTATCTATCTATCTAGGATTCAAGTGTTACATCCTGTTAGTGCAATTATAAGGTCATGGGGAGCTAATGCTTATGTCTACATAATAAGGTAGGAACAACATTATACTGTAAGTGATGCCCGTTCTTCACAGACTACATGCACATTCCCACACTCACTCACAAATAAACCAGTTTAGAGTTGCCAAACAACCTAACATGCTCCTTTTGAATGTTGAAGGAAAACTGGAGTAATCCAAAGGAAAATGTAGTATGGGCACTGGAATAATGAACTCCACACAATGACTGAACTTGGATTTGAATCAAGTGCCCTATCGCTGTGAGGTAGGCACACTAACCACTGCATCACAGTGCCATCCTAAAACAAATAAAAAGATGTTTATGTAAATAAATTATGCCCTTAACAGAAAAAATTGTGCATTATATACACACAAGATACATAGTTACAAGAGTTTCTGTAAAACAATATTCAGAATAAGTGTTATGATCATGAATGAGAAAAACAATTAGTATATTAATGTAAACAATTGGCACAGGTTTTCCAAACTGGAATAAATGTTTTCATATTTCTTGGTAAACAAACCATTCTTTCTTCTCAGTTTCAACTTAACTAGTCATCATGTATAAAGAATATTTTTAAGAATATATAGATGATGTTTTGTTGATGGAGACTAGAATGCTACCAGAAAGCAGGACTATGTCACGTTCAGACTACAATTAGTCATGGATATCTGGAAAGCTAAACATCTTAATAAACTGGCTATGTAAACTATTGGAACATGTGTTAGATGCACCTATGGAATTGTCTTTAGAATGAGTATGTAGTGCATTTAACACTATTGAATTCATTTTTATTAAATTACATTACAGATGTACTAAATTTATATCATGACAAGACATTTTTTAATTGATATCATGCCAACAACTCTTTTTTCTTAAAGTGTCAGTGTTTAGTTACCTATTATGACAGAAGTGTTAATGTTTGTTGTATTGATTTAATGTATTTCTAATTTACATATTCTTATTTTATGTAGAGCATATGGGTGCAGCACTTGCATTTATGGAAGTTTCTCTGTATTACAGCACTAATAGTGCTACAAATAATGAGTAAAGCAAGTGCCTTTATTTCCTTAGGATCATTCTAAAACTGTATAGTAAAGTATATGATTAAGTGAAATAGTAAATGCAATCATACAGTATTCAGAAAGGATTTTTAAGTTGCTGCATATTTAGTACAAGAATATATAACAATAAAATATAATAATGTTTAGTTTTACCACAGTCCACCTAAATAAAAATACACACTGCCTTGCACCCTGTGTTGGCTGGGATTGCCTCCAGCAGAACCCCGTGACCCTGTGTTAGGATATAGCGGGTTGGAAAATGACTGACTGACATAAAAATACATAGTTTTTATTTTTATCATTTTTATCATGTCCTAAATAGACAATGGTTAATTTACTGTAAACCCAACAAAATTGTTTTTAGACAAAATTCCGTCTTTCTTCCTACAATACTTCTTTGCTTGTTATGTTTGGTAGATCAAAAGTTTCCTAATGTGACTTTCTCGGACCAACTTAATTTGACTAGTAATAGCTAATATACAGCTATCCATTGTTTTAACGTTTCTCATGCAAATAAACATTGTTAGAAAAAGCAGACCACAGACATGAAAAGGTTTGGGGCAGCCACCCGTATATTGTGCCTTGGCTGCAAATGGGTAGAAATTGATTGTGATTTTCACAGGTTTGAGTCCAAAACAGAACTGAATGTAATAGGAAAAGATGGCAGCTTTAAAGCCAGAGACCAGAAGTGTTGTCATTGGGATCGGAACCGGAAGTGCCATCTTCTGGACTGGAAGTGACATTATCATTGGCATCAAAACCGCAAGTTCTGTCGTCCATTGGTCTGGACCCCCGGAAGTGATGTCATCCATGGCGCCAGAACTGGAAGTGACGTCATCACTAGCGAGATTTCCTGTGGATGGTCTACAGAAGATTGAGAAACAGAGTTAGTGCAGCTCACCACCCTCTGGTCTAGTGTGGTAGTACTATTCTTAAGGCCTTTCAGTTGTCTCCCAGTCACACATGTGTGACAATATTTAACCTATAAACTCAATTTTTTCATGTAAAAGGCATGTTTTGCAACTTATAGTTCACATTCCTAAGAGAGGCAAGATTCATTTGTGCCTTAACTCCCAGACAGTGCATATGTACTAATTGACCAAGTCTTCTTCTAAACCTTTATTTCTTCATTTTTCTTTTTTGTTGTGCTGTATTTCCATCTTTAGGTATAACCTGTTATCTACACTAGCAGTATAACATTTTTCAATGTAGTTAATCCAACCTGGGGCCACGTGGGGCCTGAAGCCTATCCTGGCATCATTCAGAACAAAGCAGGAAACAGCTTTCAAAAGGGTTCCAGTCTATCACAGGACAGAGTCAAACCCGTACTCAGAAAGGGGTCAATTTGGAATTTACAATTAATGTAGCCTTTATGTCTTTGGGGATGTGGGAGGAAATCCAGAGCACCCAGTGGAAAACCTCACAGAGACATGGAGAAAATATGTCAACTCTACATTGACAATGTTCAGGAACAGGACTCAAACTTAGGATGCTAAATTAATGATTAAAAAATGACATTAAAAGTAAAAAAGCATTTTTTGAGCAGAGCCTTAAATGTTCAACTAATGACTGTGTTGTTTTAGTAAACATTTAATGCAAAGCTAATTTATTTAAAAAATGTCAACAATTGAGGGTAATTATTCCTCAGGGTTATACTACATTACAGCTTTATAATTTTCAACTCTATTTTGTTTTGGGACCTCTACAATTAAATCCTTCATAATGTGTAAGTTTTGAATATCAACATACTCTGCGATTTGTGACAGCAGAACACCATAATAAGTAAACAGATGTCACAAATCACCTTTCTTTCGACAACTTTTGGGAAGCTTGATTTGAATATCAATGTAATAAACATTTCACAACAAAAAGGATATAAGCAAAGCTTAAGTCACTAAGTAACAAAGTGGTTACATTTTCAAATCACACAGTGTGCTTCACTGAACTTTCTTTTAAAAATTTCACTCCACAAAGTAGAGGGTGATTTCATAGAATTAAATGTATCTTATGGTAACATATTTTAAGTGTCATTTAAGACAGATGGAATCTATTGGAGATGCACAAACTATGCATGGCATAGTACATAGTAAGTTGCTTTTCATAATTTTTTGAAGCGCAAATTCTAGTGAGCAATTTAATTATTATCAAGAGATGATATAATTAAAGGCATTAGAAGAGCTGAACATGGTGCCAAGCATTAATAACAATGGCATGCATGTTGTAATGCCTGATAATAGTTTCACCTCTAACTCAAGTTATACTTTTATAGTCTTGATTGTCTGTGATGATTTTTTTGACAAAATGATATAAAAACACAGATCTCATCAGTGTCACTGTAAGTCTGATTAATATAATGCAGTGGTCAGAAAACAGATTAAATGTACTTTAGTAGTGCAAAATAGAATTATAAATAGGGTTCACCACAGCACTTGCTGTTCCTGTGTAACAGAATGTCAATAAAAAAGGAAGATTAATTTACAATCTTGTAACTTAAAACATAAAAGAAGAGGCCATTTCAGCAAAATTGGTGTTCTTAAGGGAAGAATTCTAAGGCAAGCTGACCCTTGTTTTAGGACTTATTTTTGACTTTGTAAGAACAGCCATCAGAAGAACCCACCGTAACTTTTCTCTATGTGCAGTGAGTACATAACTGTGGAAACGCAACAATGGATTTAAAAATGAGTAAGATTATAAAATCAAATCTCAAAGAAACAAGAAGCCAAAGTAACGATGCAAGGCCAAGTGTGACTTTTTATTTTAGCTTTCAATTTATTTTTAAGTGCATTTCTACTTAAGAACCCCACACACTTTACAATGATTTAAAGTAGACTTTGTCTAAAAGTCAGATCAAAACAAAAAACAATCTAAAAGCATAATCCTGTCCTTAAGCATACTGAGAATTTTCAAGGTAGTGAAGTGACTACTTTTCGCATCTGCTTTGTACTGCAATGTTGTTAATTATTGCATTGCAAATAATTCATTTTCTGAAAATGTTATTTTTACAGCGTGTCACATTATTCAATTCCCTGAATATTTAAGGGGTGCAATGTTACTCAATAAAACTTTGTTTTTTTCATTTCCATTTTGTCAGAGCAATGTCATAGAATTAATCTTTTTTCTCTTCAGTGATCAAATTATTATAATGTTATTGAATAAAATATTATACCATCTGTCAAATACTGTAATTCTGATTTCAATGCTATTATTGACAATGCTCCAATGCTCTATCAATATAACGTGCAATCAGTGATTTAATACATTATTGTTCACAAATACAGATTTTATGAAAACTATCCTCAATCAAATGTATAATCATTTTGAAATTAACTGAGCCAAGGAAGGAAAAGCATGATTCCCTTATAAATTAAAAACAAGGATTGAATAAACACAGAGCGTACACAAAGTACTCTGACAAACAGAAAGGTAACAAAACCATGCTCTCTATAGCCTCTCATTCCCCTCTTTAATGCTTGGCCTCTTACTTGCTTCTCCAAACTTCAGACTCACCGATGTTATATCTTGAATTTTATTTCTGTTTGGTGGCTGTCTTATGTGCCTTAAATGTACTGCTGCAGTTTGCAGGGTAACTTTTCCTGTCTTTAGGGGGAGTGACACTCTGGTTCATCAACTTTTGGTAATTGCAGCAGTGGATTTACATAACCACCTAATTTGCTGTGTCCTTTTCTGGGCTGTGGATAACAAAAACCTTTGCTAAACCTATCACAAATATATTATTCTGATTTGATCTTTTTGGTTCCTGACCTTCGTTTTATCCTACTGACCTGGATTTTTGTCTTGTTCTTTCGCTTCGTTGTTTTATTGATCTCCCACTTTTGACCCTTTTAAGTTTCATGTCTCTCTCCTGGTTTACCCTTAAAAAATCTTGCCGGTTTCATGACACAACTGATGTCAGCAAGTTCAAATTAATTATGGTATGTTTTGTTTCTATGAAAATTAACTTTTCATATATTATTATAAATATTTATATACGGTAGTAAAGAATTTAATAGAAAGGCTTTTTTTGAGAATTTCAGATTACCAACAGAGCACTCTGGAGCACAATTTATAATTTGTATTTTAAATAAATATTTTGTTGATTGTTTGACTTTTGCTTTCTAAAATATGATTTGACTTTAGCATTTTTAAACCTCTGGAACCTAAAATACATTTGACTTATGATTTGCTTGTCTTTCATGGAAAGATGTTCTCTCTGGTAACTACTGAAGTTCTATCCAGAAGCACCAACCAAAAACCACTTCCAGAGTCATTCTGTGAATCCCGCTCTTATTTGACATCCACACAATCCACAGATATTGTGTTCTCCCCAATATCTTTCAGTTTACCCCATAACATAACAGAGGGGAGTAACAATTCATAATTATTGTGTCACTTATATTTTTGCACAAATGGCTAACAAACAAAGAGGCAAGTTTTTAAAAGTACATGTGAAAGAAGAATACAGGAGAGTATTACCAACTGCCTTTGACTGCAGATAGTTATATATTGTTAGAATTTGCAAATTTGCCCTTTGTGAACTTAAGAGTAAAAATATATCTGAACACCTAAGTTGTGTTTTATCTGTAAAGATCACAAACAACAGTTCATTGTATCCAAAAATTTTAGCTATGGTAAGTAAAAAACAAAACTATATTCAACATGTGCATACCTCCCAAACAGGTAGCAATGATGTGAATGGAAAATTTATTAATCATTTAATATTCTTAATTTTATGAACCTGAACTTTTATAACACTTTAATATCTTTCAATAAACAATAACAATGATAATATTCCTTACCAGACATTAATCCGGTCATAAAATAGTCAATACAGTAAACCGTAAGTTAGCATAGTAGATGCATTCTTTGATTTAATTCTGTTATAACATACAAAGGAGGTATAGGGATAAGACCCTAAAAATTTAACAAGCAATAGAAGATAATTTAGTCCATCTAGCATGTTTGTTTAGCTAATAGCAAAGGCGCCCTAATATCTTATCCATATACTTGTTAAAGGTTGTCAAAGTTTCTGCTTGAACCGCATGGCTAGATAGTTTGTTCAAGATTCCCACCACTCTTTGTATAAATAAGTGCTTCCTGGCTTCAGTCTTAAATGTACGTCCTCTTAATTCCCACTGGTGTCCTTGAGTGCCTGATATGCCATTTACTTGAAAGAGCTACTTTATTAATGTCTGTGAGAATTTATACATACATTCCTTTCTGCTTGAGACTAAGTTGTTTCAGTTCTCTGTGTTTCATACAGCAGGGAATGATCTTGGTTGTTCTCATCTGTACAACTTCAATCTCTGCTATATCTGCTTTGTAGCATGCTCACCAGAGTTGCACAAAGTACTCCAAATGAGATCTCACAAATGTATTATATAATCTGAGCATGGAATCTGTCACTGTGTATTTTTTACAATAAATCATATTTTATTTATCTTATTAATAACATAACTTCTGCATATTGCTTAGACAATGAGAATGTCATATCAATGTAAAGTTGACGTGTTGTGAGTCTTTGATCATTTATATACAGTAGATATCCATAAGCATTATATATCCCATATTTGGAGGACTTAATGTTTTCACAATTCCTTTTTTGCTATTCTCAGCAATGTTTCATGTGTTTAGTAAGCACAGGCTATATGGAGAGCCTGAGAGAAAAGAGAAATGATTCCCACAAACATTCAGACCTACAAAATGTACCAGGAATGTAATCAATATTATGTTTGACTAGCTTAACTGCTGTGTTTGGGCATAACTAAATCTGGTGTTATACACATATATAAAAAGAAATTTGCATACTATAAACACACTACTTCAATAACTAACTTAATTATCAGTTTTAATAAACTACATCAATCACAAATGTGTTGTCATGTTTAAAGAACATAGCTCATTAGGCTTGAACGTAGCTAATTACAGTAAGCATTTAAAAAAGTACAACGCCAATATACTTTCATTCTCATGAATATGGTACCCTTTTAATAATCATGCAGCTATTACAGAGCAAATAACTCATGATGACTTAGTTTTGATGGAGGGGAGGCAGCGATGAAACTGAAGACTATCAGGAAAGATATGTTGAAGAAAACATGACATTAAACCCAAAGAACACTGAGAGAACATTAAACCTGGCAAAGTAGACCAGAGACTGAAAACAATCTGCAGAGAGCAAAGCGAGAGTATATTCTAATGTCCAGGATGTTTTAGATAATTAGAAATATGAAAATGTGGCCATTTGGGAAGATGTTCAATATGATACAAAGTAAAAGCTAGCAAAGAAATTAAAGTTGGTAAAAGGAAGAATGAAATACCATTAATTGATGTTAACAACAGAAATGACTTGAGAGTCGGTGAGAAACAGAGTGCTCTTATCTTGAGAAGGTTGGCTGTTTTGCATGCTTATTAGAAAGAAATGACTTGAAGTAGTAGAACTGTTGGAAAAAATGGAGAAACATTAATTGCTTTTTTGAGATGAGGTGAGAGAAAAAAATGCCATATTTTATAGACTGGGCTTGTCAAATGTGCCCTTTTGAAAGCTTTGAGTAGCAGCAGTCAAACTGATCACTGCAAAGTCCCCCTGTTGTAAAGGATATGAATTAACATAATGAATATGTTTTGAGTGTTTAATTAAACCGGAAATTACATCAATGAACATTAGTGCAATCCAGGTAGCACTTTGGAGTGGAGCTGCTGCTTCTCTAAATCAAAAGGAGACAGATTAGTGATTTGGTCATCCAATAAGAATGTTCCCTTTAAAACTCTCTTAAGAGCAACTGGACACAAACTATCTAGGAGAAAGCTCAGAATACACAGAAAATACAGAGTTTTATTTATTACCAGGCTGCATAGCATCTGTGAAATTCATGCTTTCAGAAAAAATGACACAAGAAGTTCCTAAATATAAAAATATTATAAAGAACAGTAAACTGTAAAAATGATTAAATCAACATTTTGTGTGACCTCCTTTTGCCATTAAAACTACATAAATTCTCATAGATACACTGTCAGCTGGTAGTTTGTTTCAAGCATCTTGGAGAACTTGACCCAGTTCTGGTGCAGGCTTTGGTTGCCACATTTGTTTCTGTATCTCCAGACAGTCCCAGACAGACTTGGTGGTGTTGAGATCACAGCTCTATTGAGGCCATACCATCTACTGCAAATGATCTGGTTCTTCTTCTTGCTGAGGATAGATAGGAGATATTATGACCTTGCCTATGTATTCAGGGTCATTGTTCTACTGTGGAGTGAAGTTGGAACCAATCAGAGACCTCCCTGATTTTATTGCTTGATGAATGATATTCTGCTTGGACTTCTCAGCATTGAGAATTACATCAATTCTGACCAGATCACTCCATTTGCAAGAATGCAACCTCAAAAACTACAGGGAACCTCCACTGTGCTTCACTTTTTGGCTGCAGACAGTAATACATATAGTGCCAAAGACACAAATTTCAAATTTTGAATCCACAGCACTTGCTCCCATTATTCAACACCCCAGTCCTTGTATTTTTGTGTGTAGGTGAGCCTCTTGTCTTTGTTTAAAGTTTGATGGAAAGGCTCTGTGGCAGCAACTATTTCATGGAAACCACTTCTGACAAGTCATTTCTGTAATGTAGAGGTGTGTGCTTGGGTTTCAGTGGCTTTTGTGACACCAGAGCAGATATCAGTGCTGGACTTTTTCTAGTTTTGAAGAGATACCAGTTAGATCTTTTGTCTGCTGTTCACACACTTTTTTGTAGTGACCACTGTATTTTTAGGCCTTGTACTTCTTCAGAAGAGTTTGGACAGCATATCTGTGAAATATCTCCTTGGGGGAGACCACCTTTGGTCTTGCTGCTAAACTTAATCTTGGTGTAATAACTAATAATTTGAAAGTTAAACTGTTACATCTGCCACACCCTCACATTTTCTTTTAGCTGCCATTCGCCCAATTTAATTTTTTCTTCACCAACTTCAGTTTCAGTTTGTAATGAGTTTTTTGTGCCTATTTACAGTAATTTTCACTTTACTGATTGTGTTACACTTCCTTTAATTTGTATTTTTGTGAATTATATGTTTCCTTGACAATAAATTAAAGGAAATTATTACAGGCTTGGAATGGTCCAATTAAAATTTGCAGGAAGAGGTGGACTCTTCCCAGAAAGTGCTTTTTGAAAAATTCAAGAGGGAGTAAAAGAAAGAAAAAGAAAAATCAGCAATGAGAATAGTGGGAAAAAATGTAGCTAAATATCAGCTACTTTCAAATGAAGGCAGATATTATGTATTTACAACAATATTTACTAGAGGCAGTGTGTAAAGTAAAAATATCAGCAGTCCTAGTGCACCATATCACATTTCAAAGTATAATGAAAAAGTACTATCATGAGATTCCTGTACATACTGATACATACTGATAAAAGTATAATTTCAGCCTCAGGAGGGCAGTACTTGAGAGTCCTGTGATGCCTTGACCCCTTTTATACTCTTTATTATGTAGACTTTACCAGAATTCCTTAAATTCAATAATCTTACCTCACTGTCCGGTACTGTAGTTCAGCACTTCCCCCTTTCTTCTTTCATATAAATACCCTACAGTTGCTTACTGTAGATAGAGTAAAAGTTCAGGCAGGAGAAAGAGCTACACATTTACTTAATTATGTATTATAGATAAAAAATAGCAAAGTACCAATGTGAGTGTTAACAAACCAAAACCATACAACCTGATAATGCTAGATCTGTAGTTACTTACCCTCGGTTTGTCTTCTTATTTAGCCCATCAATTGCACATGGCCAAGCAGACTGCTTCTCTCAGTATGGCTGCCAAGATGGAGTTGTCATCTTTAAGGAGAGATGACAAGAGAGCGGTAAAGAGGCAGAGCAACCAACTTATACCAATTCCTATTACAAGTGGTGGTAGGCATCGTGGTACAGAGTGGCCCCCTAATTCAAGACCAATCCTAAATAGCCATACTTCAGATCAATGGGTGCACAAACTGTCTTTTCAAACCTGCTTCTCTCTTAGAGCCCTAAATTTATTTGTTGCTTGCTAGGGAATGGCTCATGGAATGTAGTGTTCCTTCCTGTCTAAACTGAAGTTGATGCCGCCTAATTTCTGATTTTTAAGTTAAGGCTGCTAGATTTTTCTCCTGTTTAGAAGGAATGAACAAATGCAGCTTCAAACAAACAATTTGGCTATAAAACTGGCCTAGATGGTGCTTTTCCTATCAATGAAACTCTGGGAGTAGAAAAACAATGGTTTCTCCAGCCTCCCAGATCCTCGCAATTAGATACTAATATAATAATCAGATATTAATAAGAAAAAAATTATCAACCTATATGCTACATATTACACTACGTATATATATATATATATATATATATATATATATATATATATATATATATATATATATATACATATAAAGGAGAGTTGGTATCCGTGTGGCTGTGTTTGTGTGTTTGTGGAGGGACGGAGAGTTAAGGCGGGTGTTGGAGTCACGTGATCATCTCCCCTCCCATTCACCTGATTTCATTCACTTCATTTCGCTCCGAGCTGAGCTCCGCAGCTGACGCGGTTAGTCCTTTCTCCTTTACTGATTTACTGTTTAGTAGACGCGGTACTTACTGAATAGTATTTTTTCCTTTAGCGTTTCTTAGTGTTTAGTAGACGCGATGTGCCGGTGTTCCCGGCGGTGTTGCAGTTTAGTGTTACTTTCTACTTTGTTTTTGTACTTTAGTGTTTAATAATAAATAATAATAATTCATTACATTTATATAGCGCTTTTCTCAGTACTCAAAGCGCTAAAATAGTGAGTGATACTTAGCTGATAGCAGTGTAGAAGCAGCACAGCACAACGCAGCCGGTAGGACAGGCGGGTGTGGTAGCGTAGGTGAGCGGCGATAGCAAGCAGCAGGAGAAGGAAGCAGGATTTGGATGTTCCAATACACAGCCATAAACAGTAACGCTTGGTAATTTCAGGCGTGATCGCCCGGAGTCATAAGCCAGGTTAGTATGAACATCAGATCAGTTCCCAGTCATAGAGTACTGTAAGATGAAATGGGAGCAGATCAGCATAGCGAATATAATCACGGAGACAGATCATCCCGAGGTGCTAGATCGCCAGGTACAAAGAAATGTTCGTAGGTCTCGTCCCGTGATCCACAGACTCAGCTGTTCCCAGTAAAGTTGAGTCAATAAAATCTGTAAACATTAAGCCAAATCCATGCAATTCGAGTCAGTTGTATCCACGAACTATACGTACAATAAACGAAATAAAACAAGCGTAATAAAGTGCAGAATTGAGGCGAATTTTGCTGTGTTTGTTGTGAAAGTGTTGTTAACACAGAGGAGCGGCAACAACAAGCGTGCGCCAGCGTCCCCTCACCTGCTACAATAAAGCAGTTATAATAAAGAAGTTTAGTAGACTTTTACTTTATCTCATTTAGTATCCTTCCCGGCGGTGTTGCCGTTTTTTAGTGTTAGTGTCTACTTAGTGTTTGTGTTTAGTGTTATGGAAGGAGTGATCTTACCACTGTCAGATTTTGCAATGAATGAGTTGGTAAATAATGATTATTTATCAACAGATCACATGAGCAAATTCAACGAAATTTTAGATGTGCATACAATTTTCCAACCTCAAGAGGTTTTGCTAATGTGGACTCCTGACATACCTACAGTATAATGCCCATTCCACAAAATACAAAACATATTCAAATATTACCTTCTGCAGCTACTGAACGAGTGACTCACTGGGTGTGTACCTATTATGATGGTGCTGTAATTCATGTCTATGACAGTTTAAACGCTGATAAAAAATTCAACCTCACCGAAGAGCAGCTTCGTTTCCTTCATGCTTTGTTTCCTTACAAACCTCCCATAGTTTACGAAGACGCGCAGCAACAATTAAATCATACAGATTCTGGTGTATTCTTAATTGCATTTGCTGTGTGTATTTCTTTAGGTATTGACCCAAGTGATCAAGTTTTTACTATTTCTTCAATGCGAAATCACTTACAAATAATTTTTGTTATTCGACAATTGCTTCCATTCCCTGTCGAAAGTAGCCGACGGGCGACACCAGTTACAAGTATTCAGTGCGTTTAAAGACCTGTACGAAGTACGGCGACTAACACAGTCACTCATAAAAGGGGAGATGACTCGGTGCAGGAAATGGGTATTGAGACTACCTTGGAAGACATGCAATCAACGAGGCGATTAAACGGATCTCAAGAGACGTCTTCTAGGTTGGAAAAAAAGCGCTTGGCTGCCAAAACCATATATATACATAAATATATACATCTATATAAATAAAAATTTAAATGTTCGTTTGTTCAAAACCTTAAATCTCCGAAAGTTCTTTACCGATTACTTTGAAATTTTGACACAACGTTGCATTCGAATACGCGTGTGTTTTTATATACATATTATATAGATGTCACACCTGTGACAGGTAAAAACATGCTTTTTTTGAAAACACAGCGCCATCTGTTGGACGTAAAAGCAACACACGCTATACTAAACATTTTACGATTCTATTTCAATGTTTCAATCAAATACATTTGTAAGTACGTGAATAAAGGCAGCGACATGTCAGTTTTTGGCGTGCAACCAGAAAGAAGTGATAGGAATGCGGTCATACATATCGATGAAATCGCACAGTATTAGGCTGGAAGATACATAAGCAGCAATGAAGCTGTATGGCGAATTCTTTCATTTCCCATACATGAACGAAGTCCAGATGTTGTTCACTTAGCAGTACATCTAGAAAATGGAAAACGCGTTTATTTCACAGCTGCAAATATGCACCAAAAAGCCCTGAATCCACCGGCTACAACGTTAACTGCTTTCTTTACGTTATGTCAAAATGACGCGTTTGCGAAAATACTGCTGTATTCGGAAGTGCCTACGTATTACACATGGAATGCGAGTAGAAAATCATTTGAACAATGCAAACGAGGAGAGCGAGTCAACGGACAACCTGGCATATTCAAAAAAACTATGATAGGCAGACTGTACACCGTGCATCCCAATCAAGATGAATGCTTCTTTGTTCACATGCTGTTGGTAAATGTGCCCAGTCCAACGTCTTTCCAGCAATTGCGAATTGTCAACGGCGTTACACATGCCACTTTCCGAAGTACATGTCAAGCTCTGAATTTATTGGAGATGACAGACACTGGGATGTATACATTAATGATGCGTGCAACACGTCACATCCAAATCAAATTCGTGCATTGTTTGCAATCATACTGACCGCCTGCTCTCCTTCACCTTCAACACATTTATGGGAGAGATATAAATCGCACATGGCTGAAGATATTTTCCGTCGAATATGCAAGTAAAATTCAAATATAAACATGGATTTCACAGCAGAAATCTACAACTAAGCGGTGATAATGATTGAAGATTTGTGCTTAGAAATCGCAAACAAAGTTCTCAATCAAATGGGAATGCCATCACCGAATCGATCTGCTGCTGCTTCGTTCGATGTAGAATTGCGTTGTGAACAAAATTACAACACGGGTGATCTTTTGTGGTATGTGCAATCAAATATTCCTAAGTTAACGCTTCTGCAAAAAGGCATTTATGATCAAATAATGCAAACTGTCAATAATGGGGTTGGAGAAATCTGGAAATTGGGAACGGAAAGGTGCCGGTTGATCTGACCTCAGGACGAATTTCATTGCCTCATAACTTCTGCAATTTAGTGACGTCAAAAGAAGAATTGGTTGAAAAAGTATTTCCCAATATTCAAACCGATTATAAGAATCACGATTGGCTGAGTGAACGAGCTATTCTTGCGGCCAAAAACAAAGACGTCTACGAATTTAACAATGTTATTCAGTCTAACATTCTGCACAGACAATGGAACAACAAAAAATATTGTATACCCACAAGCACTGTGAAATTAAGCATATTAGAAACGTGCGCTTTCTCTTTTCTTTCTTTTCCATTTAACCAGACTGAGTCACAGCAACGCGTGGCCGGGTACAGGTATATATATAATATATATGTATGTGTGTGTGTGTGTGTATATATGTACACACACACACATATATACATACATATATATATCTATACTAATAAAAGGCAAAACCCTCACTGACTCACTCATCACTAACTCTCCAACTTCCTGTGTAGGTAGAAGGCTGAAATTTGGCAGGCTCATTCCTTACAGCTTACTTACAAAAGTTAAGCAGGTTGCATTTTGAAATTCTACATGTAACGGTCATAACGGTCGACAACGTCCGCCATGTTAAACTTTCTTATTTATGGCCCCATCTTCACGAAATTTGGTAGACGGCTTCCCTGCACTAACCGAAACCGATGTACGTACTTATTTCGGTGGAATGACACCATTGTTGGCCGCCATATTGAACTTTCCAACGGTCTTTGTTGTCATCTTCAAGAAATTTGGTACGTGGGTTCCCAACGCTAACTGAATTCTACTTACGTACATATATACGTCCATAGCCTGCAGCTCGGTCCACACTCTGAATCCTCCAGGCACTCCTGAGCATAATCTAATTTTGAAGGTTGGGGCACCAATAATGTTACTGAGAAACTTACAGCCACTAAAACTTTGTAATGGCACGAGACTTCAGGTCACATGCCTGCAAAAGAACCTAATTGAGGCAACTATTTTTACTGGCGGTGGCTCAGGGGGAGAGTTTTTATTCCTCGTATCCCCATTATACCCTCTGATCTCCCATTTCAATTCAAACACCTCCAATTTCCAGTAAGGCTCTGCTTCACAATGACAATTAATAAGTCTCAGAGACAGACCCTACAAAAGGTTGGCATTGATTTGAGGCAAGATTGCTTTTCACATGGCCAACTATACATTGCATGCTCAATAGTAAGCTCAGCGCACAGCTTGGTCATATTACAACCGGAGGGGCGAACTGACAACGTGGTATACAAAGAGATCCTTAACAAATAATTATTGGTACATTTTCCCTCAGTTTATTATTTAAAATTTTAAAGCAATACTTCGCCGCTGCGAAGCGCGGGTATTTTGCTAGTATATATATATATATGTATGCAGAGGTAGTGTTGCTGCTTTGCAGTAAGGAGACTGTGGAAGATTGAGGGTTCGCTTCCCGGTTCCTCCCTGTGTGCATAGCGCTTTGAGTACTGAGAAAAGCGCTATATAAATGTAATGAATTATTATTTACTAGCCAACCCGCGGTGTAACATACGCCACATAATTATGTATTGATGGGTGAACACTTGCTGAACGACACAGTTGTCCAAATGGGGTGGGTTTGTGGATACCACTGTGAATGAATGAAAAGATGGACCTCTGGAGAGAGCAACATACAATTGTCCGTGACTGAAAGCGGGATCGTCTGTGACGATGGAGGCCACACTGGTGAAAGTTACTTCGTTGGTAGGGATAAGTTTCAGCACTTGTTCATTAAGGTGTAGCAAGTCTTCGTTGTTGACGCTTAATATAGCTTGCGTACTGAGTTGTTCCGGAGTCACAGTTGAGAAACACTTTTTTAATGTCTTTTAAGCACAGGGAAAAAAATTAACATGTGAAACATCCGTAATGTAATAAGCCACCAAGAAAAGTAACATTGCAGCAATGCACGCTACGATCCGATCGCTGTAAACAGAAGTGAAAACAAAGTCGAGGCCGGTGCATTCTTTAACTGCCTTGTAGCGCAATGGTAGTGCTACTGTTTTGCAGTAAGGAGACTGTGGAAGATTTTGGGTTCGCTTCCCGGTTTCTCCCTGTGTGGATAGCGCTTTGAATACTGAAAACACTGGTATATCAATGTAATGAAGTATTACTATTCTTATGCGTCCAGCGGGGGCGGCACGGTGGCGCAGTGGGTAGCGCTGCTGCCTCGCAGTTGAGAGATCTGGGGACCCGGGTTCACTTCCCGGGTCCTCCCTGCGTGGAGTTTGCATGTTCTCCCCGTGTCTGCGTGGGTTTCCTCCGGGCGCTCTGGTTTCCTCCCACAGTCCAAAGACATGCAGGTTAGGTGGATTGCCGATTCTAAATTGGACCTAGTGTGTGCTTGGTGTGTGGGTGTGTTTGTGTGTGTCCTGCGGTGGGTTGGCACCCTGCCCGGGATTGGTTCCCTGCCTTGTGCCCTGTGTTGGCTGGGATTGGCTCCAGCAGACCCCCGTGACCCTGTGTTCGGATTCAGCGGGTTGGAAAATGGATGGATGGATGGATGCGTCCAGCGCTCTCTCTCTCGCGCCTGTATGCATGTGTGTGTCGCTCGCTCTCTCTTGCTTGCTGCACGTGTTCCTGCAGGCATACCAGTAAGTGAATGAAAAGATGGAACTCTGGAGAGAGCAACATACAACTGTCCGTGACTGAAAACTGGTTTTGGCAGATACATGCACATCTTTTTGAAAGTTTGGCCCTGTGCCTTATCAATTGTCATCGCAAAGGCAAATCTAACAGGAAATTGTCTTTGTATTAAAGTAAAAGGCATATTATCCGCGACAAACAAACTGTTTTACACGCTGCATACCAACCCGCGGAGTAGTATACGCTGCATAATCATGTTTTTTAAGCAGAGGGAAAAAATGAACATTTGCAAAATCTGTAACGCTGCTTTCAGTAAGTACAATGCACACGCATTTAATTTGTCAGCCACTTTTTGCCAGCCGTCTTTTCTGGTTTGGGCTGCTTTTGCAGGGTTACCGCTTGTGCATATTAAATCTTGAAATCCTTCGAGTAACTAATTAACTAACTAACACCCACCCACCCAGCTTGTGAGAAAAAAATGTGCCCGTTCTTTCATCATTTTGTTGCAGCCTATCAAAGACTTGCTGATCATGTTTTCTAGAGTCAATATACAGTGGAACCTCGGTTCACGACCATAATTCGTTCCAAACCTCTGGTCGTAAACCGAAGCAATTTCCCCCATAGGATTGTATGTAAATACAATTAATCCATTCCAGACCATACGAACTGTATGTAAATATATTTTTTTAAAGATTTTTAAGCACAAATATGGTTAATCATTACACCATAGAATGCACAGTGTAATAGTAAAAACATTGAATAACACTGACACAAACACCCAGGCTCCCTGCTCGGCTGCATGCTCTCTCTCTCTCTCTCAGCAGCACGCGAGCCTCCCCAGCCCAAACCCCCCCCCCTTTCTCTCTCTCTCTCTCAGCAGCACGTGAGCCTCCCCAGCCCCCACCCCTCTCTCTCTCTCTCTTTCTCTCTCTCTCTCTCTCAGCAGCACGCGAGCCTCCCCAGCCCCCCCCCTCTCTCTCTCTCTCTCTCTCTTTCAGCAGCACGCGAGCCCTCTCCCCCTCTGTCTCTCACAAGCACACGAGCCCTCTCTCTCTGTAACATTGCAGCAGTTACATGAACACTTTTTTTTAAAATGAGTTTTAAGCACAGGGGGAAAAAAACCCAGCCTCCCTGCTCAGCTGCATGCGCGAGGCTCTCTCTCTCTCTCTCAGCAGCGCACGAGCCTCCCCAGCCCCCCCCCCCCTCTCTCTCTCAGCAGCACGTGAGCCTCCCCAGCCCCCACCCCTCTCTCTCTCTCTCTCTCTCTCAGCAGCACGCGAGCCTCCCCAGCCCCCCCCCCCCCCCCCCCTCTCAGGAGCACAGGAGCCCCCTCACCCTCTCTCTCTCTCTATAACATTGCAGCAGTTGTATAAACACTTTTTTTTTTAAATGAGTTTTAAGAACAGGGGGAAAAAAAGGAACATTTGAAAAAAGGAACATTTGAACAAATCTGAACTTTATTTAAAAGCCAACCAAGATAGTAACATTGCAGGAGTTCACCATTTGACTGACAGTAGTGGAGTCAGGCACAGAGAAGGTCAGCTGCTGAGAAAGCGTCTCGACTGTTGCAGGGCGGTGAAGCAGGTGAGACACTAATGAAAAAGAGGCACAGGGCTTATTGGTTTTTAAAGACTGCTTCCTTCATTGTGTTTTAACCTCAGTTTTAAAGGATTGCGCGGCTCTCTCTGTCGCGCTGCCTGTGTGTGCGCAGCTCTCTCTCTCGGGCTGCCTGTGTGTGCCTCTGTCTCTCTCTGGCGCTGCCTATGTGTGCCTCTGTCTCTCTCTGGCGCTGCCTCTGTGTGAACCAAGGTTTCACTGAGGTTGAATAATGAAAAGTCAACGTGGCTCAGAGCTGCATGTGGAGTGTGGCACAGACAAACAGAAATGACGGCATGTTTTCCGGGGCATCGCGTCCGAGTTGGTGGGCGTGGCTCTGCGAGTTGTCGTCGTATCCAATGGTCTTAGAGTTGGTGGGCGTGGCTCCTTCCTGCGTACGCCATGGGTGTCTTACTTGTCGGCGGCTTAGTGAATCCACGCCCCTTCCGGCGTGCTTTCCATGGGTGGCTACTTGTCTTCTGGCTTAGTGAATTATATATATAGATATTTATATATACATATACATATATATACTAGCCATCCCCCGCGTATTAGAGAAACAGGACAGTGAGGAGGGCCCTGCCCAGCTCTCTACTCCTGATGTCACTCTTCCCCCTCCCCTTGGCCCACAGCGTCTGTCTTGGATTAGCACAAATATATCACTACTGCAAGCGAACTATGATTTTTAGCGCAATGAGAGAAGTCGTAAAATCAACTGGGATGTTCAAGCAAATTAGAGAAAAAAAAAGTTTTAAATCCGTTAAGTAGTTCTCTTGTTCGCTAACTAAGCGAAGTTAAGGTTACGCCCTAAGGAAGACGTGTGAGTGAGGAGGGCCCCGCCCCCCTCCCCGCAGCTCGATGAGTCTCTCTTGGATTTGCGCTAATAAATCAGTACTGCAAGCAAACTATGATACTTAGCGCGATGAGAAAGTCACAAAACCAACGGAATGTTCAAGCAAATTATAGAAAAAAAATTACCTAAATCCATTAAGTAGTTCTCTCGTGAAAAGTGGACAGACATACAAATGGGTCTAAAAAACTATAACAAATTTTGCGTCTTGGACCATGAAATTTTTAAACCATTTCTTAGCGAGCACCTATGGGCCAAGGGTAACCTACATTCCAAATTTCAAGTCCCAAGTCCTAATTGTTCGGGAGATTTCGTGATGAGTGAGTCAGTGGTATTTAGCTGTATATATATTACATATGTCATTATAATCATAGTCAATTGAACAGTCTGAATTATTATAAGGGTCTGTTTCACAAGTCCTGTTTTGATTTGTAGTCATCACTTTTCCTGTATTCACAACTGGGTGTGTCCATGTGTTCAGTACATCACTGGCTATAGGTGATCAATTTCCAAGTGTCAATATTTTCCTTATTTCAAAGACAATTTGAACAATGTAGACACACACTTGTTACTTTTATCTGCTCCATCTTATTTCTGTGTTATACTTCTTTTTAACTTCTGCAAAAATCTTGATTAATCATCACATCTGGTGGTTTGAGTTGTGTGTTTAACTGCTAATTAAAAGTCCAATATTGTTCTTGTTAAAATTAAAAAAGAAATGATGGAGGACTTTGAAAAATTGAGCACATTTGTTGTGACAGTTACAATAATAAAATCTGTTGGCTTCTAAATGTAAACCTTCTTTATGATCTCAATAAATGGATTCTGATTAATTCTAGCTGTTTGGAACACCAGAAATTACCATTTTGTTTATGGTGTGTTGGCCACATGTGTCTTTAATTTGTTTCCATCAATTGGCAGATAATTTTTAAGTAAATATTTCAAAGTTCAGTTAAAATGCATGTAACTCCAGATGAACTGAATCAACGTTCTAGAATTTCCTTACCTGGATTATTGAGCATGCATCAAGGCATACAACTTTTCTTTTCAAATGTTTGCTTTTTGTGAAACTGTCTTAAAGTGGGGGAACAGCCATCCATCCATTATCCAAACCGCTATATCCTAACTACAGGGTCACGGGGGTCTGCTGGAGCCAATCCCAGCCAACACAGGGCGCAAGGCAGGAAACAAACCCCGGGCAGGGTGCCAGCCCACCACAGAGTGGGGGAACAGTTACAGAATTTCTCAAAAACACACTCCTTCACATATTTTTCTCTTTCCTATCTCCCTGCACTACCTGTTTTTCTTTCAATGCCTGTGTGTGTTTCATGTTAATCTGTGACCTGAAAATGCTGGATGAAACCTCTCAAAAATTCAGGTGTTTCCAGTATTTTTGCTAAACCTGATTTCTACTTTTTTTTTTTGTTTCTTTTTTTTTTAATTTGTGCTTAAACATAATAGAATAAAAACTGACAAACTTCATTTATCAAAAGACATTAAGATGTCATTGGGCTGGCGCCTTGTGTTGGCTGGGATTGGCTCCAGCAGATCCCTGTGACCCTGTGTTAGGATATAGCGGTTTGGATAATGGATGGATGGATGGATTAAGATGTCATTCACACCTCAAGTTAATGCTTCTTTTGTGCTGTAACCAGTGTTAAAGCCAGGCAGAAATTTCAGAAGTAAAATATAAGTAAGATGAGACTGAAACTGTATAGTCACTAATTTGTTGAATTACTTAGAAAGAAAATGTAAATTTAAAATATGTCTATAATCGTTAAGAATATGTTCCAAGTTTTTTTCTTGTCCAATTATGGTCTGATAACTGACATTTTAAGTGCATTAAGAAGTATTGTATGCTGTTCAATAATGAACTATTGATAAATGTTAAGAATGGGTGCTGCCAGAAACAGTAACAGTGAGCTTTTTACATGTTTAATGGGACTGGGTCTAAAGAACAGGGAAAAGGTTTCATTTAAGTAAATAAAGTATGCTTCCCTGCTTTGTTATAGAGTTACAATTACAATGATAGTTTGAACAAGAAGAAACAGGTTTTGACAATGCAATGCTTAGTTTGTCAGATTGATTCAGAAATGAGGGATCTGATTAATTATATTGCTAAATTTGTGAATTAAATATGTGCTGCTAATATGTTAGGGATTTGGCAAGACAGTCCATATTTGCATTTGTCAAATTTGCAACTGTTGTATGGAGTACACAAAGGTTATTTATAGATTAGTGCTGAGAGCTGACCAAAAATGATAAGATGACCATATGATTTTAGGATTTTTTTTTTAATTCTATAAAATTATTAATGATGTTATTAATAATAATATTTAGTAGTATCATTTTTTTAATGACAGCCCAATTTTTTGCTATTGATTCATGGTCATACTGTTAGTAGCAATAGGCTGGTTACTAGGCACGTGACTGGCATTGTGTTGCGAGTATGAAAGATGGTCGTGTCAGTTTACCAGTATGGAAACATTTGGATAAATATTTGCTAGATTTACATTTGGATTAAAAAGTTTGCTAAAGAAGCGCATTTATTGCATAGTTGCAGAAAGAAAATCCAGTTAAGCTTAGGACCCATTGCTTTCATTTCTGACTTGATTTTTCCCCTCAACTTTTTAACTTATTGATATAATCATTGTCTGAATTTTTGACCACTTTTTCTCCGAATTCCCAATTGGCACCTTGCTTTCCTGGTCCAATGCAGCTTTGGCCTTTTCAGGACTAACCAAATCTCACTTAGGTACAATATTTGTATACATTTTAACAGTGTCGGTGCAATTTGAAAGGCCTGTGATTGTGTTTCTCACCATCTATACTGTACTTTTCAGCATTCTAATTTAAGAGTGTGAGTTCTATAAGTAAACCAAGGTTCTCTAATCACTTTATATAAAGCCTCTTTCAAGATACGTTATAATTATATGTCAACTGATACAAATTGTTCCCCAAAGTAAAGTTTGAGTTTCTTACAGAATCCACAAATTTTGTTATGGTGTAGATGTCACACTGTGCTCACTTTATCTGTGCTTGTATTGTTGAGGGCAGGGACAGGTCTGAGATAATTTTATATAATAGGTTAATACTTAAATTTTAAAGAGTAATAATTACACATGGAAATCCAATGTATGACAAGATTATGAGTTGGTCCTTTAACATTGTGGTAAATCTGTAACAAACATGGCAGATATGTAACACATTTGATAAAAGTGGCCATCTGTTTTATCTTGAAAATTGTCCATGAAAGGCATTATACTAGCCTTCAAGGTTCTTGTTTATTGGTGAACAAGAAGAAATGTTCTTATACTGTTCCTTAGCTTATTAATCTTTTTTACACTATACTGCTTACTCTAGATACCTTAGGGATGGCAAGTTGCATGACCACAGATAACAGGCTGCTCTCTGTTTTTCACTACTGAAAGGATGAAGAAAGATGTCTGTTCGTTATCCTACACGTACTGAATTCAACAGCAACATCCCTTAACCCCTTGGCAATGGCTAGTATTAGTAAACACAAGGTAGTTTCAATGAGATAAGTACAAACCTTATTTCATCTAAAACTGTGTGTATTTTCAGAGAGATCAGGCATATTAAATACTAAGATCTAAAATAGAAGAAAATGATGGGCCTGAAAAGCACATGAGCTCTTGCAGATGATAAGTTCCAGAAAGAAACAGAGCATGAAGAATCCTCAGAAGAACTATACTGCAAGCTTCATCTCTAGAGAACCAAAGAGCCCGATCATAGCTCTCTATAATTAGTTTGGCATTTGTATATTTCCCAATATCCATCAGGCTATTTGCATACATCCCATCAACCTATTCATCTGCTTTCTTCCTGAAAAATGCTTACTCATTCCCTTGAGCTGTTCTATCTTTTTAAAACTATATCTTAGCTAAATACTCCCATATTACTGTACAGTATTATCCTATCACACAGAGTAAATATTGCAAATATTATTACCACATAATTTATGTTTATTTTACATTGCAACCCCAATACATACATCTGTATGAATATTAAAACCACCCATCAACACTACATTATTGTAATTTATAGCTAAGTCAGATAAACAAGTCACCAAATTCAGTAAAGAACAATGAATACGGGCCAGGTGGTCTATAAATGTGTACGGTAATTTGTGCTAAAGCGGCTTAATTTCCGAGGTAGTGAATGTTTGGGAAACAGATAAGTTTTAAACTATGTTTGTTATTTATTTTAAAATGGTTCGGATGGAGCATCTCAATTTAATTCCATGTTTAATTATCCTGTCTGTTTTGTGCTATCAGTTACAGTGCATTTCTTTTGAAAACAATCCTCACTTAATAGCTAACATTAGTTTAGTGATATTTACTAGCAAACATCATTTGAGTGTCAGAATTATGTGCTTCTTGGCTGTTTCTTTGTTTTTGCACTTTTATTTTTCCTGTGTTCTTTGTTTTTCTAGTGTTACTGTGTTTGCATTATTAACGGTGAATGATGCCCCGGTAAACTGGCCATTCTGAATAAAGTCTGCGGCTTTGTATCACTGTTTTGGGTGTTTCTCTTTAGAAATTGGGGCTTTGACTTAAGCACTTTTCCTCATTTATGCGTCTGTAATTTTTTCTGGTCTATAATGTTCTAACATTATATACACTTTGACTTTCAACCTCCCTTTTGTTATTTTGTGTAACAGATGATTTGTTTTTGATCTTGATTTTGTCTAGCATAAGGGTAGTTAAACCTTGCCACAGATACGAACCACCTAATCCTACAGGCTAAAGGAAATATTATGAATTTCTTATATTTGGTTGTTGTTAAAAGGATTGTATTTAAACAATTCTTTAATTTAAAAATTTAATTTCTAAGACCATGAATGCAAATACAGTATGCAAGAGTGTATGCATGCATTAATCACTGTAGAGGTCTACTGCACATTGTTGACTAATGACATACATGGCTTCAAAAGGTCTGATTAAAAAACAACACAGAAATCAACCAAAAATGTTTTGTATATTACTTTAATAGCCTACCAATAACTTAAACTTCACAAGCAATATTTCAAAATACTTTAATGGTGTTAATGCAAAGAGGACAAGCAACAGTGAGAAAATACTAAAATCAAGGCAAACACTTTGAGCTTTGTACCCTAATTAGATTTCTTATCAGTCTGCAGCAACCCAGTTGAAGGTGGATACCCTGGCACCTAACAATGACAAGATTACATTAATAGTATTCTAGATTTCTACATTAAACATAAAATTCTCAACCCTTTAGTTAAATTTTAGTGTCAGAGTCCTATAGTCTATACCAGAAACATGAAGAAAAAGATAAAAATCATCCATGAGCATGGCAGCAGTCCATCATCAGGCCTAATTATGCACAAGCCACTCGTAAACAGGAATAATATAGAATAATAATGTTGCACTCTATGCAACTATAAATAAGTACTATTTTCCTAATAAAGTACATGTGCAATACCACTCCAGTACACGTGCAATGCTACTCCTTATTCAGGAAAAGATCCCAGTCATCCTATGGGAGAAAGACTTTCTGAGACTAAGTTCATAAAGCTTATGAAACCATTTCTGGACAAAGGCAGAACTGTAACAACAGGAGCTTTCACCTGTAGCTAAAGTCATTTCAGTACAAATGTATTTTGTTAGCATGCCCGTGTCGATCAAACACAGGAAGCTCCACAGTCTACTTGTGACTTTACACTGTAGGAAGATAAGTAAATAAATCAAGGAAAATAACATTTGATCTGGCTTTTATATAAGCAACATATTAGTGTTCTTTATGTAAAGACCATCAAAAAACAGAATCACAAACAGAACTTTGCACAATATGTTGACAAGCTCAGTAAACCCTGATTTTTTCCTTTGAAGGACATGTGTGGGGCAGACTGACTAGCAGGATGATGCCCGACCTGTTGCAGCATCCAAGCTGTGCCATCTTTCACCTTAATGCCTGGTGCAGCTATGTTGTTCTTATATGTGAGTGGACGTTTCTTGCTGGAAGGGCTCCTATTCTCTTTCTACGATGCAGAACCCTCATCCTCATCTGAGTTCACCTCTGTTACAGCACATCTTTATTTGAAAACAGCAGTGTCAGATCAGGGCAAGCTAGAACGTGAGTGAGAGAATAAAACTGAATAAAAAAAAAAACACTAACCTTTACAAGTACCATAAATTTACATCAGCTGTCACAGACTCAAATTAAATTTATGTTTTTATTGTGTAATAGTAACAATAAGAGCAGCTCACTACTCAAAACGGAGGCAACCATGATCGAACCACAAACGTCTTGAATACGAATCAGTAGTTCTTACCGCTACACCACTCAAGCGGTTGTATTAGGTTCGTGTAAATGTCGCACCCTAAAGCAAGTTATTTTTCTACAGTTATATTTTTGAATAAAAGCGCACTTGTTTTGTTATACTTGTGCCTTTTGTGAAAGTGTATACAGTAATCCCTCGCTATATCGCGCTTCGCCTTTCGCAGCTTCACTCCATCGCGGATTTTATATGTAAGCATATTTAAATATATATCGCGGATTTTTCGCTGCTTCGTGGGTTTCTGCGGACAATGGGTCTTTTAATTTCTGGTACATGCTTCCTCAGTTGGTTTGCCCAGTTGATTTCATACAAGGGACGCTATTGGCAGATGGCTGAGAAGCTACCCAACTTACTTTCTCTCTCTCTCTCTTGTGCTGACGTAGGGGGGTGTGAGCAGGGGGGCTGTTCGCACACCTAGCGTTACTATCTTTTGTGCAGCTGCAGCTGCTTCCTGAAACGACATGCTGAACGGTGCTTCGCATACTTAAAAGCACGAACGGCACGTATTGATTTTTTATCTGTCTCTCTCTATCTCTATCTCTCTCTCTCTCTGTTCCTGACGGAGGGGGTGTGAGCTGCCGCCTTCAACAGCTTTGTGCCGTGGTGCTTCGCATACTTAAAAGCCAAACAGCACTATTGATTTGTTTGCTCCTTTGAAGAAGAAGATATGTTTGCATTCTTTTAATTGTGAGACTGAACTGTCATCTCTGTCTTGTCATGGAGCACAGTTTAAACTTTTGAAAAAGAGACAAATGTTTGTTTGCAGTGTTTGAATAACGTTCCTGTCTCTCTACAACCTCCTGTGTTTCTGCGCAAATCTGTGACCCAAGCATGACAATATAAAAATAACCATATAAACATATGGTTTCTACTTCGCGGATTTTCTTATTTCGCGGGTGGCTCTGGAACGCAACCCCCGTGATGGAGGAGGGATTACTGTATTTGATATTTGGACTTCAGGCTTCACACGTTATACATTTAATGTCTACATTTTGTCAATTATTACTAAATATGAAACGATATGTTTACATAGATTGTTGTAGACATGGAACACACATGAAATGTATGTATTCCAAATGACAATATATTATTTACCCTCTATAACTCCAGCACTTCACTCCAAGATAAACACTGAACACTGAGAACCTTCTTTGCGAATTGAACTGCGGCAGTGGGCAGGGGGGTGGGATAGTAGGCTGCTTACTGCTTGTGTTGATCGACACATTTAGATCTCAAAAGATGCTGATAGACAGGTATGAACAGATTTAAGATGGGCCGGGATTACGAGTTTTTCGTAGGCTTTGGTAATTCTATTGTTAGTACATGCTGAATTTATGAAGATTCCATGTTTCACATACATTTCTGGTAAGATTGTTTCAGTAACAATGTAGGACAGTAGTTACAGTCATGTTCAGGTCTTAAGTACAACATTTTTTGGTCCTTCTTTAAACAGTGTAATATTCAAATTTCAGTATTTCTCAATAAATGCTTAAAAAAGTTTTGCCATCTTCAGATAATCTTCTAAGGATGGAGCTGCCAGGTAAGTGGTAAAGAGGAAGGCTTAAAAGAAGGTTTATAGATGTGTTGAGAGAGGACATTCAGGTGGGGGGTGTAACAGAGCAAGATACAGAGGAAAGGAAGTTATGAAAAAAGATGATCCCCTAACGGGAGCAGCCGAAAGAAGAGGAAGAAGTATTCTATGTTAGGTTCCTTCAATTTCTGATATCATTAAAACCGCATATAATTGTAAACAAGTATTGTATTGAATAACTTTGAACTTAACATTTCCCCCAGAATTAAAAAAAGATTCACTGAAAAGTAAGTTCAAATCAGGTACAATAAGAGCAATAAAAGTATAACCTTTACTAAAAATTCACACAGTTGTTTACAGATCACAGTTTCTGAGAATGACATTTGAAGAGAAGCCTATTGCAAATACAAAAAAAAAAAACAAAACAAAATCACATTAATTGTTTATGAAGGTCCAAAATGTGCCAGGGTATCAAAGGTGACTATTTCCTTGCATACTGCAGGCTTTTATGCAACTCAGGCTTATAATATGCTCCTCTGTTAAAGGTAAAAGCTCAATATGCAGAATCCAAGATAAGGTTGACCGAGGTGTAAAATTAATTGTCATTAAAATCTACCTTTAAAATTTAAGTTCAAAGTTTAAGACTGTTTCTTGAAACTCTGCATCTTGTTTCTATGTGAAACATATTAATTATGCTAATCCATTTTTCCAGAATGCTGTGGATTATTGTAGCTATGGCACTGTTTTTTCAAAAATTAACTTCTGTGATTCCTTACAAATAATCTGTAACTGTTATTGCAATACATCCAAATGAAAAAAAAAAGAAATGCATCCACCTAAAATATTTTCTGACCCTTCTCCTTCCAGTACAAGTCAAGATGAAACCTGTTCTGAGAATATGAGTGGCAGGGCAACAACAGCACTGGCTGGGTTGCCAGTCCATTACCAATCAGTCATATGCATTCAGTTCAAAACAGAAGCCTAATTCGATTTCATGTTTCCCACCATATGGGGAAAAGCACCACAGGTATTGGTTCTTCAAATTAATAACGAATGTTTTCCTTACATTTTCTTGCATCACCTACTGTAATCTAGTGTGCGATCAAAACAACTATGGATGTGATGCTAGATCATCTCAGGACAGTCATACACACTAAAACACAAGGTGTTAGTCAACGTAATGTGTACATATTTGAGGTGTGCATGGTGTACCAGGGGGTTCCAGGACAGGTTTCACAAAGCTTACAGGGTCAAAATTCAACCTTCACTAAGACATGTCAAGAGAACCAAAATACAGGATTACATAAATATCAATAAAATTAAACCTTCTACAGGTTAAATTATAGTCAAAAATATAAACTTATACAGTAGATGACAGTAACAAATGAATATGTAGAAATGTTAAAAGAATACAAGAAAATATATGTCACTTACATATATTTCATCCAAAATTGACAGTATGTTAATTGCTTCAGCATTATTATTTAACAGGTCATTCATGGTGCAGCTGGTATGACATTATGGGCATTGATACAAATGGGTGATTATTTGTTCTGTCAAAAGAACATGTCAAAAGAACCATAATACAGAATTACCTAAATATCAATAAAATTAAACTCATAATAGGTTAGATGACCTATAAGCCCATAGATAACAATAACAAGAGAGTATGTAGAAATTTGGGAAGAATACAAGAATATACATTCACTTACATACATTTTTTCAAAAACATTGCTATGTTAATTGCTTCAGCATTAGCATTTAGTAGGTCATTTTTTGTGCAGCTGGTAGGACATGATGAACATTGATACAGATGGGTGATTGATTGTTTGCTCTTCATCACAATCACATAAGGTTGATATTGCTGGAAGGCTCCATCTTCTGAGATTAGTTTCACACCTTGTGACTTTAGAGTGCAATCTGTTGAGGGACCGCAATTCCCTCAATTTTTTTTCTATTGGTTATGGTCTTATAGAGCCAATGATAATTCCTCAAATCTCTTTGAAGGCTGTATGAACTTGCTTTACATAGATGGATTTGTACCCAATGGGGTTTGCACAGAATAGCACAGAGCAAGTTGATCTCTGGATTTGAGATTATACACCCAAGGTTGTGCCAGTCAACTTTCTCAAAATGTTGCCTCTGAGAGAAACCTTCATTCTGGTGTTATGGCAGTGCTTTTTGTAGGTTAAGGATTGATTTAAGGTCACATCCAGATATCTAGGGGTGGAACAGTGTTCCAATAGATTTTCTCCCCATATTACTACAAGTCTTTTGAAGCATGTCAGTTCTTTAGAAGGAATGCACATACTTGTGTCTTACTTGGATTAGGTCTCAGTTGATTATTCTTTTATGTTCCCAGTTCATTCAGTGCACTGCTTAGCATCGTCTGGATTTCTTTAAAGCTATTAGACTGAGTGTCAAGTGCAAGACCATCACTGTATAGGAAACTCTTAGTGTGCCAAGGACAAAGCTGGTCATTTGGAGATAGATAGATAGATAGATAGATAGATAGATAGATAGATAGATAGATAGATAGATAGATAGATAGATAGATAGATAGATAGACAGACAGACAGACAGACAGACAGACAGACAGACAGACAGACAGACAGACAGACAGGTACATGATTAGTGGAGTGCAAATTGTCTTTTAAGAAACTTGAAAAGGGATACAAATATTTTCATGAAAATTATCTTTTTTGAAATGCAAAGGTACAGTAATCTCTCCATTGTTAATGTTTTTTTGCTTATTGGCAACATATGCCATGTTAATTTATGACAGGAGCAATTATTTTCATTTTCTTTTGTTTTTTGTATGTGATTAGTATCAAATGTGTTGAATATGGAGGTAGTGGTAAGATTCAGGTGTATCAATGAGGAAAAGAAGAGAATCACATTCCCTACAGGTTTCGTCTAGTAGTTTTCTAACCTAAACCTACATGTTCTCTTAAACAGTTGTGTTTAGACATTTATTCTCTGTTAGTGCAGATATTTTATATACTTATTTGTTATGTTGCCCTTTCATGCTTTGATATTTATTTACTACAGTTGCAGATCTCTATACTGAATGCTTCAGTACTGGTGATCTCCCTGCCAAAGCAGCTCTGCTTTTAGTTCCAATGTTTCCTTTTGTTTATGGCATTGCAAGAGCTTTAAACACAAAGTGAAAAGAGTGTAATGTGCTTGAATTAATCAGCATTCTAGTTATTACTGACAGTAGATGTATTTATAGGTATGATAACTTGCTACACGGTAAGTGTAGTTTTATTTTGCTTGATAATAATACAAACATAATATGATGGCTGGAGGACTGCCTGTAGTGGCCGATTGCCATAGTGTCATATTGCTCTTGTTTTCCCATAAAACTTTGTTCAGAAGGCACATGTTCATTCATTAACCTCATCATCAATCATTTATTATAGCAAACATTTCATTCCATGCCTTGGAGAGCCACACAGTTGTCTGTCCACCTATAGGTCACTTTACAGATTGATGAGCCTGTGCAGTTAAACAGCATGTTATGCTCATGTGCTGAAGGGAAAGCACTGTGCAACCACCTTGCTTTTCCTGTGTGTTCATTTTAGTATGATGAAAATACAGACAGTCCCATCACCAATCTCAAGTACTAGCTCTCTGCGGACCTGGCATTGGCCAAGGACTCGGATAATTTGCATAGGTTTATGTGATATATATATATAGTATGTTCAGTTAATTTAACTGTTTGTTTTACATTGTCTAATTTATTTAATGCAATCGTTCAGTTTGTATGATAGACTATTCAGCCAGAGCCTCTCAACCAGCTGGTAGTCATGAAACCAACAGTGTCTGGTAAGAGAATCTGTAAATCCATGCTGTACGAAGCATATGCAGGTAATAACATTGTCATTTGTCTTTGTTAATTTTGGTGGTGTTTTATATTTTGGTCAATGCATAGTATGTATTTCACAATAAAACTTTTATTTTGCATTTAAAGGTTGAAGCTTTTTTATAAATTCTCCGTCTGGAGGTTACTATAATTTGTTTTATTTCAGTACCCCTCCATGACTTGGCAGTGATGTCTGTTGCTGAATCATTACTCCACAGCCTATGATCTGAAATGTTTTGAATGGACTATCAGAACTGTCTCTAGTTGATTCAAGGTTTGGACTAGTGCCTCATGGGTCAGTACTATCATACCAGTGCCTACCTGTTATAATGACAAGGTACACACAACACATGAATGCTCCAGAGTTTCCAAAACTCCCTTTGCTCAGAATGAAAATTGAGAGCGAATTTAACTTTGTTCCCAAATTCCATCAGCTACTCTTGTTGGAGAGATTAACAGTGAGTCATGAGATGTCAGCTTTGATAGAAGAGAGAACAAAACAACAGTCTCAGTGCACTGAGTGGTCAGACATTTATAGACTAAGGGTATCAGCAAGCAGATTTTGAGAAGTGTGCCATGTATGAGGGGAGTCAGTCAGTCAGTCATCATCCGACCCGCTGTATCCTAACACAGGGTCACAGGGGTCTGCTGGAGCCAGTCCTAGCCAACACAGGGCGCATGGCAGGAACAAATCCCGAGCAGGGTACCAGCCCACTGCAGGGCAAACACACACACACACCCAGACCCACACACCAAGCACACACTAGGGACAATTTAGGATCGCCAATGCACCTAACCTGCATGTCTTTGGACTATGGGAGGAAACCCACGCAGACACAGGGAGACATTGCAAACTCCACACAGGGAAGACCCAGGAAGCAAACCCAGGTTATGAGGGGAGTAATCTGGCCAATCACTGACAAGAACAATAATCAAGGGAACATGGCAGACTGAAGCGATGAAAAGAGGCCTTGAACTTGAACCAGCCGTTTTGGAGCAGTGCTCTGAATTCTGTCATGTTAACGTGTTACCTTGTGGATTTGTAATTCATCCAGATGCTCCTAATCTTGGTACCAACCCCAATGCAAAAATGCTTGATCCATCTGAAAATCCACGTTTTGGGCTTGCCAAAATAAAATGTACAGATGTTAAGTGTGCTTCTGAAGCAGGACACAAAGTTCATCAAAGGTCAAGCTATACATAAAAAAATCATAAGTACTTCTGGCCATCTTAACAGCATCATAGACCCCCGGGTAAAGTAGCACACTGGGGCCCCTGCTTTGATAGCAAAACGGAAACATACAGTAAATTGGCATCAGAAACATTGCGGGCTTCTATGCTTCTGCGGCCCCCAACCATAGTGTTATGCCCGTACATAAAGACAGCACTTCTTTCTGGGAGGTGCCAGGTCAGCTGGCCATAACCGGACTGAACTGGTGTGACTTTATTATAGACACAAAGGAAGACATCACTGTGGGGAGAGTATGGGGGAATGATGACATAATATCTAAAATGAAAGAACAGCTGGATCTGTACTACTTTGGTGGCTACATGGAAGAATATTTAAAAGTCTGTAAATAACTGAGAACATTGAAAGAAGTGGGGTTTTTTTTTCTACTCTATGAAGATGAATCCAGGGGCCAAAACTCTATTGTGATTTTTTTTTATCACAATTGCTTCTGTAATTATTTGAATCCTAAGAATTTAGTACAGTAAATGTCAAATGAATTTTTTTACAAAAATATTCTGTTAAATTCATGCTGTTTATTAAATATTTTAATCTATTTCATATGTATATTTTTTGAAACACGTTTAAAAGGTTTTAAATTGGTAGCAGATGGTTCAATTGCACGCCAAAACACTCTGAAGACCCTCTCAGATGGAAAACGTGTATAAAACTGAAAGTCCACATCAGATTCACAAAATCTGTTGATCTGAGTTTCGCCAGCTCTGTTTTCAGTTTGCTGATATTTTGCTCCAGTTCCTGTATTTTAAGTGCAACAGCATCTAATGAGCCTGTTAAATGCAAAAATTCTACATATTGAAAATGAACCCACACATACCAATCAAAAATCAACCAAACATAATTTCATTACATCATTTAAAGTCAGAATCAGGATATTCATTATTCAATGTTATAAAGGTATATTGTCTATCTGTATAAAATTGGGAGGAAACTTGCCAAGTTGTTCAAACAGTTAATGCATAAAAAGATAAAAAATAATTTATGTTACTGAGTACAAGTATTGAATATCAGTATTATATTTACATTAGCTCTTGATTGCTAATTCATTGTCACATAAATGGTACAGTGGAGTTTTAATAAAGATTACATTAAGTACCATTATATTAAATCATGTAAGCATACCTAATGAAGGAGGACACAGATTTTTGTGATTTGTCAAAATATCAGTGTGTCACACTTTTTCTGTGACCGTCTTTTGTGTTACAAGTGGCACATTAGTAACAACATGCTGAAAATAATCTCCCAGATGGTTCTCTGCTTGGTCATACACAGAAAACCCTCCTTGTTTCCCATCTCCCCAGCTGTTCCACTTAAAGCGGGATGGGACAGCAGCAATTTTGTGATGCTTACGATGTACAGATGAAAGCAGTCATTCTTGGTAAAATGCAGACTACATATAAAACAGCTACCTCAATTAAAACGAAACACTGAACCTAGGGGTGGGCGGTATGACCAAAATTCTATATCACGGTATTTTTCTAAATTATCCCGGTTTCACGGTATTCAACGGTATTTTTTTCCCATGCATGAGTGGATATTAACCACATTTTATACTGCAGTTACTGGCTAAGAATAACCTATTCCACTGTCAAGTGCATTGTACATTGTACAAAAAAAACATTTTAATGTGCACACATGTATTAATACAGGTTTGCATGGCCCCATAAATTGATAGTTTTCAAGGGGGTGGCACTAGTGAAGAGAAGGAATCACATTGCATGACAGATGCAGTCAAAATATAGAACGTTTTTATTGAACAAATTTTGCAAAAACTTAAACTATAATTTTGACAACATATTTTCAACCATCCAAATAGGCATTTAGACTTAGTAAAATATCCAGAAGTGCTTGTCAAAAGTTGTATTGCACTGAACATGTCTTAGAAAAGGAATAAATTGTAAATATTTTTTGTAAAACAACTACACTTTCTGTTAATGTTAACCATCTCTGTTCACCGACACGTTAAAGTGACTTTTTAAACAACTTTACCATCATTAAACTGCATAATATTTAAACTAATAAATAATAACAATAAAATAAATAATAGTATTATTACTGATAGTTGCACTATTACTTCAAGGCTTCAAGCCCAGGTGCATTACACAGTATTCACCAAATTAAAATAAAATAAAATAAAAAGTGCAATCTTGGTGATGACATCTTTACCAACTGAAGCATCATTTAGGCAAACTGCATTAATATGGACCTTGCTTCAAGCTAAGCTATATGCATAAATAATAAAACTAAAACTTGCATTTATAATGCTATTTGTGGTATAGCCCTACAGAATTGTATTAGGGCCACGGTGAAGAAAAAAAATACGGACACGGGGAAGAAAAAATCAAACTATATGTCGAGAATAAAGTCAACATTTCCACTTTATTCTCGCCGTTTATGTCGAGATTAAAGTCAACATTTCCACTTTATTCTCATAGTTTACTTTATAATTAAAGTAGAATGTCGTAAACTAAACTTCATCCTAAAATCATTGTTTAATTTACTAGATTTTTCTCAAGCCCTGTCATAAGTTAATGTAGCACATTAAATGCTTTGTGTTAAGTGTTCCCCGACCCAGTTGTTAATCACTACGCTTCTTAAACTGACTTCTCCCGCATTAAGAGGAGACAGCGATCACCGCACAGAATCCATTCACTTCATGATATTCCTGCTCTCTGAAAATTTAGAATGCTAAGATAAATACTTGATATCATTTTCATGATGAAATGAATTAAAGCAGGTATTAAACATGCACGGTAGTGAGGCGGTAGTGCTGCTCCCTCGCAGTAAGGGGTCCCCAGGTGTATGTTCAGTGTAGAGAACTTTATGGCAGGTATGACGAGGCTCCAAAAAACTGGATGTATGAATGGGTATTGCACAGGTTTAACTTAAATATTATGTAAATGTTGGGTTTGTGATCTGGTGCTCGGAGACACTAACACAGAAATCAATGGATGTTCTTCTGAGCAGGCTTTCTTTATTCCACGCGTGCTGTCTCTATCTGACGTACCAAAACCCCAATTCCTATCTTTCATTTTTCTTTCTCCACATAACCAATCACCACACGATAAACGTCTTTGTGAAATTAAAACTAGTTATAAACTTAGTCCATGGAGTGTTCAGAACTTTAAAAATATCTTCGTTATACATGTTTAATTATACCATCCATTCAGGGTGGCGCCCATCCCTGAACGAGTCGCCAGCACATCGCAGGGTGAATATGAGCAAAACATACACTAGCAGGGTCAATATAGCATAACAAAACCCCACATTCTACGTGACTTTGAAAGGAAACTGAAGTAAACCCACCAGAAAAACATGCAAATGCAAGGCAGGGTACACCCGAGACACCCTTTCTGCAAGGCAGCAGTGCAACCTCCACGCCGCGGTGCCCCCACATGATTAGTACATGCTTTGATGCATTTCACCATGAAAATTATATCAAGTATTTATCTTAGCATTCTAAATGTTCAGAGAGCAGGAATATCATGAAGTGAATGTATTCTGTGCGGCGATCGCTGCCGGGGCCTCCTCTTAGTGCAAGAGGAAGTCAGTTTAAGAAGCTTGGGGAACACTTAACACAAAGCATTTAATGTGCTATATAACTTATGACGGGGTTTGAGAAAATCTAGTAAATTAAATATTCATTTTATGATGAAGTTTAGTTTACGATGTTCTACTTTAATAACAAAGTACGAGAATAAAGTCAACATGTCGACTTTAATCTTGACATAAATGGCGAGAATAAAGTAGAAATGTTGAGAATAAAGTCAACATGTCGACTTTATTCTCGTCATAAGCATCGAGATTAAAGTCAACATGTCGTCACACTATTACACAGTACCCAGGTACATTACACTGTATTGAAAACAAATAAAACAAGTACAACTTGGCTTGCAGTATTATCCAGTAGTAGAGAAACAGTATTCACACATTTGAACATAATCGTCCACATCTGACCTTTTTAAAACCAAAGTATCTCCAGACAACGGACGTGACTCCTTTTTTTTGGCAAAAGTTCTTCTGTGTCATCATGTTCAACTTTATCGTCAGCTACAGCTTCAGTTTTGGAATGTTCTCTGTCCATTTTCACCGTGCAATACCTACACTACCACACCTATTTAGCGGTGTAGCAGTGAAAAAGAGCCCCCGTGCAACACCTCTGTGTTTAGCAGTGTAGCAGTGAAAAAGGTCCCCACTTGAAAAGTTTCCAGCTGCGCCACGTTCCGAATGTCGTTTAGGCAATTTAAACCGGTGTTGCAGTATAAGAAAAATCCATATCATAACAAAAATAAAAAACGGTTTTCGGTATGAACCGGTATACCGCCCATCACTAACTGAACCTTCTTTGCATCTTATTGAGTGAGTCCATGTCTTCATTTCCCCTTTATCAACTGGGAAGTCATGCAAATTCAGATATGGTTGTTATTGTTTCGAAATAAGGAACACTACAGAAACTCTTTGAGTTGGTTTCAGGCATGAAATAACTGGATGTGCCAGATCCCAGCAAGTCAACACATCCAAATTTATAAACTCGGAAGTGTGAAAGACCCAGGCATTACTCAGGCTGTAAAACCAGTGCTAAAAGCATTAATCCCGAGTGTCACTCGAGAAATGCTATAGATACATCTTGTGTAAAACCTAAGGATTTCTCGGGCTGTAAAAATGCCAACAGTGTTAGTGCTGAGTGTTACTCAGATAATGGTATAAACAGGTCTTGCGTAAGCGTCAAGCCTGAGCGTTAGCTGGGCAACAGTGCAGATGTATCTTCTCCTAGCCTCATTATGGCGTCTTGTAAGAAATGCCTCTCATCAGCAACAATGACAAGGTGAATCTGTCTTCAGGTAGTGAAATTGAAATGGTCAGTGAAACGAAAAGTGATTCTGGTGATTCTGAAAGTAATGCTCGTGTCACTTAAACATGTACAGTGTGCTGTTTATATTATTATTATTATTATTCATTATTATTATTATTATTATTTGTATCAATAGTATACTTTTTACATTTTTGACTTTGTACTTTTAATGTTTTGCACACTTTACAATAGAAAGATGAAATTTTAAAAAACTTACTTTTTCAGGTCAAAAAATGCAACACTTTTTACATGTTTTTTTGAGAAATAAATGTAACACTAAGAAGGTTAATAATTTGTAACAAATTGCTTTACAGATTTCCCCAGCTCTGTTCAAGAATAGGGTGATTTGTTATGATATACATTGTGGAAAAACTCAAAACAATATCCCATAAATTCATTCTTTGTCAGTATTGAAGATATCATGTAGTTGTCTCCTGTCTTGCAGATCTGGTATTGAAATAATGGAGTTATTTATACCATCACCCTCACATTCATCCTCATGATGTCATTAATGTGACGATTCAGGTCACGTGAAGCTTCAAAATGTGTCATATACTGGAAATAGTAAAAACAAGAGGTCAGGCAAAATCAGATTCTCAGAAAAGAGCAAAATAAAAAATAAACAATGGAAAAAGTGATCTGCAGGTCCAAAAACCACAAAATACACAAACATGTCAGCATATAAGCTAATTATTATTACATAGTATGATTTACACTTATCATGGACTTCATCTGCCAAAGGGCACATTGTCTCAAAACCGCTGTATTGAGTGAAACAAGTATGTTTAATTGAGATACAAGTCTACAGCTAACTTGATCATTGTGAAGATGTTTGTTTTCTTTTTTTACAAGATCAACATTTTGAAAAACGTCCATGCAGTGGACAGATTCTAAAATAAGGATCCTGATTGCCATCCAAACCAGGATATTGAAGGGCCCATTTACTACCAGATGCAGCTATATACTGTCCACTTCACAGCTCCTTCCATGTTTGCAAACTGAAACCCTTGCTGAGGTTATAGTGAGGCAGGTGAAAAGTGCTGGTTGTGCAAAGTTTCTAAATTGAAGAATCTTGCAACTTTCTAATTCACATTATATTTTTGGATCTTCACAAATGTAGGTACAGTATTTAGCTGCATGATTTGTTCATTTTAACTTCTATTCCGGTGTTGTAACTAGCAGTTATAATGGGCCTATGTGTCACATATGCAGGCCTAAAATAAGAAGCTGGAAGCCTCTTGTTTTTTGTTGGCTTTTTGCATTGAATAACTTTACACTTGACTAATTAACCATACACTTAGGTCCATAAATATTTGAACAGAGACCACTTTTTTCTAATTTTGGTTCTGTACATTACCACAATGAATTTTAAATGAAACAACTCAGATGCAGTTGAAGTGCAGACTTTTAGCTTTAATTCAGTGGGGTGAACAAAACGATTGCATAAAAATGGGAGGCAACTAAAGCATTTTTTGAACACAATCCCTTCATTTCAGGGGCACAAAAGTAATTGGACAATTGACTCAAAGGCTATTTCATGGGCAGGTGTGGGCAAGTCCGTCGTTATGTCATTATCAATTAAGCAGATAAAAGGCCTGGAGTTGATTTAAGGTGTGGTGCTTACATGTGGAAGATTTTGCTGTGAACAGACAACATGCGGTCAAAGGAGCTCTCCATGCAGGTGAAAGAAGCCATCCTTAAGCTGCGAAAACAAAAAAAACCCATCTGAGCTACAATATTATGAGTGGCAAAATCTACAGTTTGGTACATCCTGAGAAAGAAAGCAAACACTGGTAAACTCAGCAACGCAAAAAGACCTGGACGTCCATGGAAGACAACAGTGGTGGATGATCGCAGAATCATTTTCCATGTTGAAGAGAAACCCCTTCACAACAGCCAACCAAGTGAACAACACTCTCCAGGGGGTAGGCGTATCGATATCCAAGTCTACCATAAAGAGAAGACTGCATGAAAGTAAATACAGAGGGTGCACTGCAAGGTGCAAGCCACTCATAAGCCTCAAGAATACAGTAGAAAGGCTAGATTGGACTTTGCTAAAGAACATCTAAAAAAGCCAGCACAGTTCTGGAAAGACATTCTTTGGACAGATGAAACCAAGATCAACCTCTACCAGAATGATGGCAAGAAAAAAGTATGGAAAAGGCGTGGAACAGCTCATTATCCAAAGCATACCACATCATCTGCAAAACACGGTGGAGGCAGTGTGATGGCTTGGGCGTGCATGGCTGCCAGTGGCACTGGGACACTAGTGTTTATTGATGATTTGACACAGGACAGAAGCAGCCGAATGAATTCTGAGATGTTCAGAGACATACTGTCTGCTCAAATCCAGCTAAATGCGGTCAAGTTGATTGGGCGGTGTTTCATGATACAGATGGACAATGACCCAAAACATACAGCCAAAGCAATCCAGGAGTTTATTAAAGCAAAGAAGTGGAAAATTCTTGAATGGCCAAGTCAGTCATCTGATCTTAACCCAATTGAGCATGCATTTCACTTGATGAAGACTAAACTTCAGACAGAAAGGCCCACAAACAAACAGCAACTGAAAGCCGCTGCAGTAAAGGCCTGGCAGAGCATTAAAAAGGAGGAAACCCAGCATCTGGTGATGTCCATGAGTTCAAGACTTCAGGCTGTCATTGCCAGCAAAGGGTTTTCAACCAAGTATTAGAAATGAACATTTTATTTCCAGTTATTTAATTTGTCCAATTACTTTTGAGCCCCTGAAATGAAGGGATTGTGTTAAAAAAATGCTTTAGTTGCCTCACATTTTTATGCAATCGTTTTGTTCACCCCACTGAATTAAAGCTGAAAGTCTGCACTTCAACTGCATCTGAGTTGTTTCATTTAAAATTCATTCTGGTAATGTACAGAACCAAAATTAGAAAAAAAGTTGTCTCTGTCCAAATATTTATGGGCCTAACTGTAAGTGCCAAACGTTGATTGCTTTTTGTTCCTTATTTTTAAATTATTAATCCAGAGTATTTTACAATAACATAACACATTGGAATTTACCATTTCGTTTGGCTAAGACTAAGTAGGATGGCTAAAACCACCATATTTTCAATGTCTTGGTGCAGAAGGAGGAAAGCTTAGCTGAGCCTGGCAGGTCCCCCAGTAAGCTTGACCTCCTTAGCAAAATGTCATGCATCAATGAGCAATCAGAGAGCAGCAGAAAGAAAAGATGGCTGTCAGGTTAACCTGAATGAAATAATTCAACCAAGAACAAAAGGAACAGAACTCAGGGGAGAATAAAGAAGATCACTTAGACAAAAAAGAAATTTTGAAACTACAGGAGAAAAAAGAAGATGGGAAACAGGATGAACTAATATAAACCGAAAAATGCAGTACACTTTGAATTTTGAGGAGAATGAGAAGTACATCAGTATTTTCAGGGTTTGAAGTGCTACATATTTCTTAATAGTTGAAAATATAAGGGAAATTTTGTTTTTGAAGTGCTTTTTGACTTTTAAATTCACTTTAAAGGCATTTTCTCATCTCTTTCTGCCATCTTTCTGTTTTATCTAAGCTCGATGAGCTATGCATCAATCTCAGTTTTTGTTCCAATTTCTTTGTATTTTATCTGTGTTTGTGCTGTATCTTGACAAAATCCTGCAAGTCCTTCTGGTATCCCTCAAATTGGTATCCATGAAAGACACACTATCCCCATGTGTATGATGTTAAGAACTTTTAATACAGTATGCTGAGTAAAACTAAACTATGTTTGTGGCAAACTGCTTGGAGTTCATCCTAACTGTGGATGCTTTTAACATCTATTCTGTTTTTATGGGTCTCAGACTTTATGTGTCATTCATTTGCATACTGCAATTTATACATGTGAATATTAAAGTGACTTTGTTAAAAAAAAAAATGTGCCCTGTGTTGGCTGGGATTGGCTCCAGCAGACCCCTGTGACCCTGTGTTCGGATTCAGCGGGTTGGAAAATGGATGGATGGATGTTACTTGAATTTTTTTGGGCAGTGGTGTGTAGCAACACAATGAGATGTTACATTAACTTTAATTCAATCACTTTTGAAGTTAAACATTCCTGAAAAATAATGAAGTTTTGTTTTACAATTGTAAAGCATTATAATTTCAAAAAAATTATTTAAGTTCCAAATTGCAAAATGCAAAAATAATGTCCTTTGTTAATGTATTGATTGTAAACTGTATTCTCAGTTCAACATTGCTGCTCTTAGCCCTTTTTGGATTTTGCAAAGTTCTAATACACTACACAAATCTTATAAATTCTGAATATTTTTTTTTCAAGTAGTAAAAGTGTCTTAATGAAAAATATAGGTTCGATGTCAATTTGTAATGGCTTGCCAATTTTTAATTGCGTTTTACAGGTGCAGTAGCTATTGAGAAATCTAAATGGGTCAGAATGGCTAAGTAACATTAAATCTGTTTTTGCAGATAGAGTAACTAGTGCACTTCCTTTATAGATTTCTAGGCAAGTCCTTCATATACTGCCTTTTAGCAAGCACATGTTTTGTTAAGATCAGTTTAAATGTACTCCAGAATGATTTGAAACCAAAGTGCTTTGTGTTTTTCAATCAGGAATGTTATGAAGTGGCCTGTTTAAAAGCCAAGTACATTGGCACTCTTTGCTGAATTCTGTTCAGTGTGTCATCCTTACATCTGTCTGTGATGCACAGCTTTCACTTAAGCAGCTGACAGGATTCTCAATCACTCTTGGTGAAATCTGAAACCTGACATTCTGTTTAAGTGCCCTCAGGTTTTTTTTTCCTTTGCAGGCATGCTTGTATACCATAGACAAGCCACATATATTCTTCAGCTTTTTAAAGCAGTACTTTTTTTTGAAGATAATTCATAAGTGGCCACTTTGCTTTGAATTACTTCCAGCTCTTATAAGTGAGTTGAAAGTAGATTTGTGTCCTACTAAATTATTTACTTGGCTTGAGAGATTCATAAAAATTATTTGAATAATTATTAAAAGAAAACACTTTTTTCTATCATTAGATCTTGTTTTAATTGGTGATCTTCAAATTATGGATGGATGACTATTACATGCACAACACTATCATAAGATATAAGGAAAACTGCTTTTGTTTTTGATGGTAATTTTAATACCTATCATCGAGAATACAATTCATTTTATGCTACAGCAAATGAAAAACAATGGTAGATGCTTTGTATGTAAAAAATATCAACGCAATGTAACATAAAGTAATTTAAAAAGTATTTTTTAATTTAAATAGCCAAATACTTAATGGTTAGAGGTACTGCCATACACGTCCGAGTTTGAATTCCTGCCCAGTCACTCTATATGTTGAATCTGCACATTCTCTTCATGTTTGTGTGGGTTTTTCTCTCAGTACTCCCACCTTCCAAAGATGTGTTTGTTTGGTTAATTGGCATCTATAAACTTGCCCAGTATGAGTGAGTGTCTTTGTTTATGTGTGGGTAAGTGTACTCTGTGATGGACTAGTGGCCCACCCGGGGTTGTCTTCTGCCCAGCACTTCATTCAGCCCTTTATTAAGCATTAAGCAAAGTCAGCACATTCTTAGGGCACCAAGGGAAGGGAGACACCACAGCATTTTTCTCTTCTACCACTGTCCTTAACTTTTTCACTACCAGACTCTACCCAGATTACTTTGCAATTGTCCTCATCTATTGAAGCTTAATCTGCATTGTTGCAAAATGTTTTTTTGGCAATGCCATTTATTTCCATCTGTTGGAGTTTTGCTTCCATCAAGTGTAAACAGCTGGCTGGGTCTGCGTAGCATTTAACTCATCAGCTGATTTATGTAGTGGACCCTTAAGTTCTTTATTTATTTTACTGATCTATTGTTTCATCTTCAGCACTCTTTGAGACTCTGTCTTGTCAGTTAAGCGTTGGAAAGGTCAGTTGGGCTGTGCTTAGGGCTTCAGTTGGTCTGAATCCTCCCCACAGTTAATTGAATGAGTATAGTAAAATAGATATTATTTGAATAGAATTAGAGCATTAACATATTTATTTAGAATACTGCATCATACCTGCAAAGAAGATACAATGAAAACTCCAAATATCAGGTCTCTGTGTAAATAATTGTAACAGTATTCTTATTTGCTTCCTAGGTATGATCTTTTGAAGGCTTGTTTTTCACATAGACAAAGGATCTTGACCCGTGCTATGTTTATTGATTGCACATTGATTAACACTTTCACTTGTGCTTATTGTTATGATTGAAAGAGTTTATTGTGGTTTTTAGGCCAAAGTTTGTTTTTACTAAGCAACCGCATATGAGGCTAGCCTGGCATGTAACTGTGACACCCCGTGTAGTGGGAATCAAAACACGAGTCTACACTCTGGATGTCTAGTAAATGGGACCGAGCGTGACCAGGATGATAATGGATGACAGGGAGACATGGACACAAAAAGGGTTGGGTTTTTAAAAATAAAGTGAAGTTTTACTTACAGGTGCACTTAACAAAAATAATGTCCTGCGGAATTTATATATTAAAACACAGTTCAACACAGCAAAAGACACACAAAAACAGTAAATAAATGATGTTCAAAAATAGTGACTATATACAAAAATCAACAGTGCACCAAAACCCATAACCCAAATAAATACCTCCACCGAAAAGTATTCCAGAGATATTTTAAACAATGCACAAGCCGTAATGTTTGGTACATCTAAGTCGTTCTACTGAGTACCTTTCTCCTAGAGGGTCTAATCAGAAAAGCACCATGCTCTGGGGCAATGCATTCCTTTTATAATCGGTGCCCTTGTACCGACCAATTAAACTGTCCATTGTCATCCCTCTACAACCGCGCGATGACGAGAACTCGTCGGCGAGAAGTGGCGTCTCTTGCCCTGCAAAAATGCTATATTAAATCGAGCAGCCGGCGCGCGCGCGCGCGCATAGCTGTGCCGGCTTTTGAGACGCAACTGCGCTTCTGCCTTAAGTTACAGTAAGCACTTTTAACTTTTCACGTCCTTCCCCTGAGCTACTGCCCAGACAACTACACACATGGGATCCCTTTTCTAAACCGCGGTAAACTAATATTATGATGTTTCACCCTTTCTTTTACACTTTTAGAGTTATGTGGTCGCTGGAGCCACACGCGAGAGTGGAAAACCGTTAATGCCATCCCGGCCGGTTAATGGCAAGGCTGTCTCTCCATACTACACGAGACCTACCGCGACACTCTCCAAAAGGTGCTAATAAGGTCAGAGAAGACGTCCATCTGCATTCTATACAAAAGGAAAAGGCAAGTTTCCTTTCTCTAAACTTTAACTTTTTATTACAAACAAATGCCTCTCAACACTGCAGAGGACACTTGACAAATTTTAATTCTAGGTAATGCCAGTAAGGCACATTACCACACACCCTCCCCCTCAAGACTTCAGGTCGTATGTGCGGGATAAATAATCTGCCACAAGATTCTTTTTCCCAGCAACATAACGTACCTGAAACCTATATGGCTGGAGTGCCAAATACCAGCGGGCCACCCTAGCATTAGAATGCTTCATCTTTTGTATCCACTGCAACGCTCGGTGGTCGCTCTCCACAATGAATTCGTTGGACAGAAGATAGTACTTTAAGCTGTCTACAGCCCATTTTATGGCTAATCCTTCCTTTTCTAAGGTAGCGTACTTTTTCTCTCGGTCAAACAGCTTCCTACTAATAAACAAAATTGGCCTCTTCTCTTCACCCTCCCCCTGCATCAAGGCTGCTCCTATACCTTCCCCAGAGGCACCAACCTGTAAAACAAAAGGTTTCGCAAAGTCAGGACAATGCAATACAACATTTTCACAAAATATCTTTTTCAGAGATTGAAAGGCATTTTCACATGACTCTGTCCATTGGATGTTTCGTGCTGCAGATCCTTTAAGCAGGTCGGTGAGGGGCACTGCAATCTTAGAAAAATTGGGGATAAATCTTCTGTACCATCCCACCAAACCAAGGAATGACCGTACTTGCTTCTTGGTTTCAGGACACGGACGATCTTTTATAGCGGCCATTTTGTCGATTTGGGGTCGGATCAAACCACCCCCTATGGTGTACCCAAGGTATTGCACTTCTTTTTTAGCAATGACTGTTTTTTCAGGGTTAACCACAAGTCCAGCTGTTTTTAACCTAGCAAACACATCCGCCAGGTGTTGTAGATGTTCCTTCCAGGTCTTACTGTACACCACAATGTCGTCTATGTAAGCCCTAGCATACATCTCTGCTCCTTGCAACGCTTTGTCCATGAGCCGCTGGAAGTTCGCTGCAGCTCCATGCAACCCAAATGGCATGACCGTGAACTGATACAAACCTCCGGGAGCCCTGAAAGCGGTAAGTTGTTTTGCCTCTTCTGTGAGTGGGACCTGCCAATAACCTTTGCAAAGATCAATTGTTGTTAAATATTTTGCAGGACCTAGCTGCTCTACTAGCTCGTCCACTCTAGGCATTGGGTAGGTATCGAAAGCTGAGATGGCATTAAGCTTACTGTAATCCACACAGAATCTCATCTGTCCATTCTTTTTAGGAACGAGTACCACAGGACTACACCAGTCACTCACTGAAGGTTCGATGATACCTAAATCTTTCATCTGTTCCAGTTCCTCTTTGAAAACCTCTTGAAGGCGTGCAGGGATTCTACAATAGGATGTTCTCACAGGACCTGGGGAGGTAAGGCGAATATCATGATGTATTAGAGGAGTCTTACCAGGCAAAGATCCAAACAGACCCTCTGGAATCAACTGTTGTACTTCTGCACTTTTTGTCTCTTCTAGATGTTCCAATGATGGTCCCACTTGGACTTCTGTGCATGATGGTAAGTACTGCTCCTCCGATTCCTCTTCTTCCGGAATGCTACGAATCAATAGCTGACTGGAAGGGTTAGTATATTCTTGCCACGGTTTCAGCATATTAATATGAAAAGTCTGCCTTAATTTCCTAGGATGATCAGGCATATCAATCTCATAAGTGACAGGACCTTTTTGAGCAACTACAGTGTAGGGCCCTTGCCACTTGGCTAAAAGACTGCTCTCTGAAGTAGGCAATAATAATAGTACCTTCTGTCCAACTGCAAGTTTTCGGTCTCTGACTGCCTTGTCATACCACGCTTTCTGCTTGGCTTGTGCGTTTTCCAAGTTTACCTTTACAAACTGTGACAGGTTGGCAAATTTTTCCTGCAACTTAAGGACAAATGTTAGCACATTTTGTGACTCAGTTCCGTCTCTATCTCCCTCTAGGGTTTCGTTTAGTACAGAAAGGGGTCCTCGCACATGACGACCATACAATAGCTCAAACGGAGAGAATCCTGTAGATGCCTGTGGAACCTCCCGGTAAGCGAACATCAGGTATGGTAGCCATTGGTCCCAATCTGATCCAGTCACGCTAACAAATTTCCTCAACATCTGTTTTAGGGTGGCATTAAATCGCTCCACTAGCCCATCTGTCTGCGGGTGATAGGGTGTGGTCCTTAAACCCCGAATTCCTAACAAACTATTCACCTGTCTTATTAATTTTGCTGTTAGGTTTGACCCCTAGTCCATTAACATTTCTCTTGGGATCCCCACTCTGGCAAATAGCTGTATTAGAGCCCTCACGATGTTACTTGCATTTGTCTTTTTCAGGGGGAAGGCTTCTGGAAACCGGGTTGCGTAGTCGCACACTACTAAAATATATTTATGTCCAGTGCGGCTACGTTCGACAGGACCCACAATATCAACCGCTATCCTAGAAAAAGGCTCTTCCACTACAGGCAAAGGTATTAGTGGAACTTTGTCTCCTCTCTTCACTGGTCCAACTTTCTGACATTCTGCACATGCTTTTATATAATTTGTTACATCTTTAGACCATCCAGGCCAATAAAAATGTCGTGCTAGCCTATCGGATGTTTTTACTTGCCCCAAATGACCTGACCAGGGAATGCTATGGCTAATCTGCAAACACTTTCTCCCTCAGACTAGACGGCAACACCAGTCTCTGCCCATGGTCATCTTGATGATACAGGAGGTCATCTTTAATAATAAATTTCTCTCCTGTCTTAGACTGCGAACCCCTTGTGGCCTTGTCAAAGCAGACACGCAGAATGGGGTCATCCCGCTGAGCGGAAGCCACATCGCTCGGTAAGTCGCCACCATTTCCTGTGAGATCCAAAGTCAATATAAGCTCACCCTGCTTCTGGGGAGCGCCCCAGAGCTTCTCACGCCTTCTCTGACTACGGGCTTTACGGACAGTGCCTATCTTGTCAGCTTCCCCAAACGGCAGCACATCCCAGCCATCCTGGGCATTTTGTTTTTTCCTTGCCGCCTGGGCCCTTGTGACCATCAGAGTCTCCGTCTGCAGAGTACCCTGTAAGAGATCTTCGATCCCTGGCACATCCAACCCTAGTAGAATTGGGTAAGGCATGTTGTCTAATACGCCCATGGGTAACTCATAACCCAAACCTTGAATCTCCAGGTTCACCCGTACCAGAGGATAGGTGACTTCTTCACCATGGACACACCTCAATACTACCTGCTGATCCGACTGTACCACTTGGTCGACCAAACAGTCTTTTCTCACCAGAGACTGGGTGCTTCCTGTGTCTATTAATGCAGGGTACAGTTTACCTGCCATAGAAACCGTTAGTATCTTCTCCCTGTTCTTAAAAGGTGTTTTCTTTTCAGGTAGAGGGCATGGAACAAAACAAAATTTTGTCTCTTTTCGTTTGTTTGGACAAAACTTAATTAGATGGCCTTTATGTCCACAACCATAACACAACCAACCTTCCCTATAATCTGGCTTTGCAGGTGGGTTGACTAAACTCATAGGACCACGACCCATTTCACCTCGAAACATACCTGTGGGCTTAGCTGTAGTTTTGGGTCTCTGGATGACTTTATCTTCTTTCCGCAGGTTCCTTGGACGATGGGCAACCAGGAACACCTCAGCCAGCTCCGCTGCTTCTTTGGATGTCTTTGGCCGATGCTCCTCTACCCATGTACGGATTTTAATGTCAAATACCTGCAAAAGTTGTTCTAATAAAATAAAGTCAATTATCTGGTCTATTGAGTGTTTTTGAGGTTGTAACCATTTAGTGCATAATTCCTTCAATGGTGTCAGAAGTTCTTTAGGTGACTGACCTTCCTCCTATTCCACAGAACGGAACCTCACCCTGTACGTTTCGGTGCTGATCTCATACTTCTCAAGGATGGCAGCTTTTAATGAGTCGTAGATCAGGGACTCCTCTACTGGCATGGCCAAAAATGCTGCCCTGGCCCCTCCTGTAAGCAAAGGAACAAGACGGATTGCCCAATCTGTTCTTGGCCAGTCACACACCGTAGCCACCCTTTCGAATGTGGAAAGGTAATGTTCTATGTCCTCAGGCTCCTGGAAGGGCACCAGACGAGGGTATTCCCATGTTCTTACTGAGGCTCCCCTACTTCTTTCAGCAGATTCATCCAGGTTGGAGGACTGTGACTGCTGCACCAAATTCACCTGTCCCTGTAGCTGGTTGAACTGGTGCTGCAGACCTTTGAATCGCTGTTCCAGTCGTTGGTCTTTGTCTTCCTGCACAGCGCCTCCACTGCACGGATATCCCCAGTGGCTTGAACTTCCCCTGCCTGGGGTGTTCCGGAGACTACTCCAGTATTGCGGTCAGGAGTGCCAACTCCTTGAAGCTTCTTGGGAGCCATTCTGCCAAAACTGTCTTCATCCGTACTCCAAAATCAAAAATACTGTCTCGCTTTTACCACACCTGATCGGATCCCACCGCTGCCACCAAAATGTGACACCCCGTGTAGTGGGAATCAAAACACCAGTCTACACTCTGGATGTCTAGTAAATGGGACCGAGCGTGACCAGGATGATAATGGATGACAGGGAGACACGGACACAAAAAGGGTTGGGTTTTTAAAAATAAAGTGAAGTTTTATTTACAGGTGCACTTAACAAAAATAATGTCCTGCGGAATTTATATATTAAAACACAGTTCAACACAGCAAAAGACACACAAAAACAGTAAATAAATGATGTTCAAAAATAGTGACTATATACAAAAATAAACAGTGCACCAAAACCCATAACCCAAATAAATACCTCCACCGAAAAGTATTTCAGAGATATTTTAAACAATGCACAAGCCGTAATGTTTGGTAAATCTAAGTCGTCCTACTGAGTACCTTTCTCCTAGAGGGTCTAATCAGAAAAGCACCATGCTCTGGGGCAATGCATTCCTTTTATAATCTGTGCCCTTGTACCGACCAATTAAACTGTCCATTGTCATCCCTCTACAACCGCGCGATGACGAGAACTCATCGGCGAGAAGTGGCGTCTCTTGCCATGCAAAAATGCTATATTAAATCGAGCAGCCGGTGCGCGCGCATAGCTGTGCTGGCTTTTGAGACGCAACTGCGCTTCTGCCTTAAGTTACAGTAAGCACTTTTAACTTTTCATGTCCTTCCCCTGAGCTACTGCCCAGACAACTACACACATGGGATCCCTTTTCTAAACCACGGTAAACTAATATTATGATGTTTCACCCTTTCTTTTACACTTTTAGAGTTATGTGGTCGCAGGAGGCACACGCGAGAGTGGAAAACCGTTAATGCCATCCCGGCCGGTTAATGGCAAGGCGGTCTCTCCATACTACACGAGACCTACCGCGACACTCTCCAAAAGGCGCTAATAAGGTCAGAGAAGACGTCCATCTGCATTCTATACAAAAGGAAAAGGCAAGTTTCCTTTCTCTAAACTTTAACTTTTTATTACAAACAAATGCCTCTCAACACTGCAGAGGACACTTGACAAATTTTAATTCTAGGTAATGCCAGTAAGGCACATTACCACAGTAACCTGTAAGTTTAAGCAAGGAGGTGGCATTGTTTTGGAAGCTACTGCCAACTGCTATCATGCTGCGATAAAAAGTGTGGAAATCTGGTCAAATATGAAGTTACTACACTTGTTTTGTCATTATGTTGACTTTGTATATGTTTTGTGTTTTTCAACTAGTGTGGACAGCAAAGGGTGCTTCAACTCCGCAGACACCCAACACAAGCAGGCTCAGACACAAGTTAAAAGGCTAAAGATTTTTATTCATGGGAAACTCTTTCTTATAAGTGTTTCCCACCACAGCCACTAATATAAATAATACAAAGGCACTATTAAAACTCTTTTCTTCCTTCTTTCTCTGTCACTTCATCTTCCACGCAAGCATTGACCTACTTCTCCAAACTCTGACTCACTGGACCTGACGCAGTCAACTTCTTTATTTATAGAGTGCATGGAAGTACTTCCGGTGTACCAAAGAATTGGCCAGGGAGCACTTCCGGATGAGATGGAAACCCAACAAAGTAGGGCTCCCCAGTTCCCAGAACCCAAAAGGGCTAAACTGAAGATCTCCATGTCCCATGATGCCCTGTGGGAATCCGGGGCACTGCATAACCCAGATGGGCTGCCATCTATTTAGGCCCATTATCTAGTGAGAGACAACTGAGCACCAAAGGAGGTATAACATCCATTTTGGACAAGTTGGACAATGTGAAAGACAGGGTTTCAGATTTATGCCAGCCAAATGAAAGCAGTGGATATCGGATGGAGTTTTTAAATTGAAATAACTGTAGACAGTATAATAAATTGAACCTCCATCTTTTGATAATATTGATTAAATCTCTCTACAATGACATTACTTCAATGTCTATATCTCAGTTCTCTCATTACTACTTCTGGCTCACATATAACATTATGTGTCTGTTTCCAGATTTCTTGGTGCAAAACTGCTCCATTTCCTGTTTCACATGCATCGGACTAGAGACTAGAAGAAAGGTTACATTCAGACGACACTAGGGCTGAGCAAAACTCAAAAGGAAATGTCTGTCATATACTAGGAATAAACTGCTAGTTTCTATGAGATACACAGACAAATTGAGAAAATCTTCAGGAAATTAGTGGTGATATCTCACTAATTTTAACAAGGAATGAACTTGGACCCTAGTTTTGACATTTTGATTATAAAGAGTAGTTTTGACCTTAAACATCTGCTGTTTAATGAGACTATTATCCATACTATATCCAAAAACAAAATATTTGTAATGCAAATTTGCAGAGCTGGCAGAATTAAGAGAAGAAATGAAGAGAAATCAACAAATGAAATTAGGTGTTTTTATGAGATCCATAACAGTAGTAAGAAAATAAGAAAAACGTCTCAACTAGAGGGAGCAAATCCAAGTGTCAAACCCAAAACAAGAGGTGAAAAATTAGTGGAGGAAAAAAAAAAGAAAAACTAGTAAAATTTCTGTCTATTGTCATGTGCATGCACATAGAGGACAGCTTACGTGCCCTGGTGATAGTAATTTCCCACCGCTCCAGGGGTTGGCACTCTGTGCCTTTTCAATACCTTTTCTCTTCTTCGATCTGCAGACCAGAAAAATAGATGGACATACCACCACTGATGTTACTTTCGGTGTCCTCCCTCCTGGACACACCTCTTCCTGTTGGAAATATTTATAACCTGAAGATCAGCCATTTTATTTGAGTTCTGTTTTGGATTTGCATCTGAAAATGCATCATCATTTTGTCTCTATCAAGAGTTATTTATTTTCTGTTTTTTCAGATTATATGGGGTCATGGTGTTGCCCAAAACCTTTTCCTGTTTCCTAGTATCTCTCTTACAGTATCTATTAATCCTTTTCCTAAACAGCTAATAATCAAAGAGTCACTGTTAATTTTGAACTTATCCATAAATTTGGACACTAGGCATACCACAGTATCATGCTAAATCCTGAATGTGTATTAAAGTCACGCTTTCAGACAGTTGCAATCACGTAGTAGCACCTGGAGCTGTTGCTGTACACAAAAATGCCATTAAAACTGAGAGTAAAATGCCAGTGAATATTCAAATGAAAATGCTGACACAATGATATTACTGTCATAGTAATAAAATTAATATAACACTTTGAAAAAACAAACAATCATTTGCAAATATAATCAGAAATGACAGAACATATTAAATAACTTAATAACTACAACCAAATCATGACAAAATTATAACATCAAAGCATTTTCAGGATGTCTTAAAAGCGGCAAAAGTATGTTTCCAAAGTAGAAAAAAAAAATGTAAATATTGTCTAAATATGCTGAACAATGTGGCTGTTGTGATGTGTTCTTTTTAAAAGTTTATTTTGCTAATGTTAGTTGGATTCCAAATCTAGCAAATTTAGGCTCTCAGCAACACTTACACAATGACTAATCACAACTCCTGCCCAGTTACTGTTAAAGCAAACTCAGTTCTCTTTCTAGGTGGGAATATATCATAGATCCTCCCTGTTAAATTTAGCTTTTTCTTTTGGCAAATCCAGATAAATTTATAAACTATTGTGACAGACGACCGCCTATGGACTCCGGTCGTCACCCCCAGGCCGCTAGGAGGAGCCCTCCGGACAGCATATTTGCGCCCCGAGTTCCAGCAGGGCCTCATGGACTTTGTAGTGTTTTGACACAGCCCTGCTGGATACCTTGGGGGCCGCCAGGAGTCGCTGTAGGGGGGCTAGTAAGCTCTTGTGTGCCCTATAACCCGGGAGTGCATCCCAGTCACGTGACTGGAAGAAGCGATGTGCTCCCGGGATGAAGAAAAGGACTTTGCCCTGACCCGGAAGGAAAACGGACTTGTGGGTTTGGCTTAGAGCCACTTCCGGGTCAGGGGCTTTAAAAGGACTCTGGGTGAGCCCAGACATTTGAGCTGAGCTGGGAGGAAGGGTGGCAAAGTGTCTGGGAGTGTGGAGGATTGATTATTGTTATTATTATTGAGTATTGTGGAGAGGAGGGTGCTTTGTGCACTGTATTGTCCAAATAAATACAATTATTGGACTTTTACCTGGTGTCTGGAGTAGAGTCCGAGGGTTCAAGGGGTCACGGAGACCTCTAGTCAATCACACTATAAAAAATAGGTAAAACAGAATAAATACATCATGGGAGGAAATTCTGTTTACAATTGTCCATTTCCTGTTTGTCTCTAATATGAACTGGAAGTGAAGAAAATGCTTTAGAACTGGGTCAATTATCCTTTGAGGGCAGTATCAAATAGCATCTGCCAAATATGTATTACTAAAAATATATATATAAAATACATATTTTTTATTAACAAGTCATCTTGATATCAGTGTAATAATGTGTTGAATGAAAAGTAGATATTTAATTTTATCATTATGATGAAATCTACAACAATTATTGAGAAAGCATTTAGACCAAACTATAACCTGCACTCTACTTCAGGACAATAAAAAGAAGGTTCAAAATGGACTGAAAAATGAGAAAATTGCATAGTTCCTTCGACATTCAATATAGTGACTGGTGATGGAGTGTCATCAGGGCATAGAACAAAACTAGATGTTACCACTGTGGGAGATGGCCGGTCGTTCATCCTGGCCAATACCCCCAGGCCACTAGATGGAGCCCTCCCTGTAGCATGGAAGTGCCCCAAAGACCAGCAGGGAATCATGGACAATGGAGTTTTTATTCCCGACCCTGCTGGACACCATGGGGCCCACCAGAGGATGCTGCAGGAAGGCTCAAGGACTTACATGTGCCCTATAACCCGGAAGTGCATCTTAATTACCGCAACAGAGGAAACAACGTACTTCCAGGATGAAGAAGGAGAGTTTTCATCCAACCCGGAAGTGCTAATGAGTCACATGGACAAGGGTTCAGGAGCACTTCCGGGTCATGGACTATAAAAGACTGTGGGAAACCCAGATGAGTGAGCTGAGCTGGGTGGAAGGGTGGCAATGCGTCTGGGAGTGGAGGATTGATTGATTATTGATTTATTATTGTGTTATTTATGAGTATAGTGGAGTGGAGTGTGCTTGGTGCACATAATTATTATAAAATAAAGTCATATTGGACTTGTATCTAGTGTCTGACGTCTGATCTGAGGGTTCAAGGGGTCGACAGTGCCTCTATATTTTCACACCACCCACCAAGTGGGTTACTTTATAATGGATAAAAAGACAAACATAATAAAGGATGGCTTTAGAAGGGGTCCATATTGACATTGCTGGGTCAAAAAACCATAAATTGTAAGAGTTATACCTAGAATTGGTAGAGGAAAATTGAACTGAAGTGAATTAAAAAGTATGTACTGTATGCAATATGCCTAAGTGAGTAGAAGATGGTAATGGAACTGGAAACGATACTCCTGTATGGTAGGAGTGTAGAAAAGCAGCACTGTTCTAAACAGTCAGTTATGGTTAAAGAATATGCCCAATATTGAGAGAGAGCTAGAAATGTATTGTGCCCATATGGGCCATGTAATGTTCATGATGATTAGGTTGAATAATGTGAAATAATTCACTACCGGTCAAATGTTTTAGAACACCTTAGTCTTTCCAGTTTTTCTTTCTGTAGCATTTGATAATTGAAATGCAATGAATGACCTAAAATGGTAAAACTGTAAGCAGTAAACTGCCAGAGTTTTACATTTAAAGTTTAGTTTAGCAAAAACTGAAAAAAAGGAAATATCAGAATACCAGTAACGGTGCACTGCACGATAACGTGCAGTGAATACACTTGACTTGACCATTCATAGTTTGCATACTCCTTCTCTGTACATTTATTATTCGCTTGCTCAGAGGTTGATGTGCTTGCTGCTTCTTGAGCAGCTCTTCTTTTCTCCACCCTAGCTGCCCGCTTCTTCTCTTCTTTTGTCGGCATCTTTAAGCATTAAAACTGATTAAGTCAGAGTTTGTGTTGCAATTACTTAATTTTCCTTAATTTTTCACCTAAGTTGGCACTTAAATTTTCAATCTGCCTCAAGAATATGAAGAGGTAGGGGAAGTGATGGCGAAGGTGGTAGGGATGAGAATGGCACCCGTACTTATCTGCCACACGGCCGCCCTGGTGGCCGCTGCTGAGAGTTGATTCTACAATAAAATAAAATAAAAATAAAAAGAGGAATAACCTTGGAGGTCAATCACCACCCCGTAAGTGGATAGTAGACATCATGTAGTATATGTTCAGGTCAATAGTTCAAACGGTTTGCGAGCTACAGGTGATTTAAAATCCAGGACAGATAAACGAACAGCCACGATAGCATATTATATAAGAAAATTACAAATGGGCCTTCTTCAGGAAACAACTAATAGGTTACCACCTGCAGGTGTTCTGCAGCAATTAAAGTAAATACAGTAATCCCTACTCCATCGCGGGGGTTGCGTTCCAGAGCCACCCGCGAAATAAGAAAATCTGCGAAGTAGAAACCATATGTTTATATGGTTATTTTTATATTGTCATGCTTGGGTCACAGATTTGCGCAGAAACACAGGAGGTTGTAGAGAGACAGGAACATTATTCAAACACTGCAAACAAACATTTGTCTCTTTTTCAAAAGTTTAAACTGTGCTCCATGACAAGACAGAGATGACAGTTCAGTCTCACAATTAAAAGAATGCAAACATATCTTCCTCTTCAAAGGAGCAAACAAATCAATAGTGCTGTTTGGCTTTTAAGTATGCGAAGCACCGCGGCACAAAGCTGTTGAAGGCAGCAGCTCACACCCCCTCCGTCAGGAGCAGAGAGAGAGAGATAGAGAGAGACAGATAAAAAAAATCAATACGTGCCCTTCGTGCTTTTAAGTATGCGAAGCACGGTGCAGCATGTCGCTTCAGGAAGCAGCTGCAGCTGCACAAAAGATAGCAACGTGAAGATAATCTTTCAGCATTTTTAGACGAGCGTCCGTATCGTCTAGGTGTGCGAACAGCCCCCCTGCTCACACCCCCCTACGTCAGCGCAAGAGAGAGAGAGAGAAAGTAAGTTGGGTAGCTTCTCAGCCATCTGCCAATAGCTTCCCTTGTATGAAATCAACTGGGCAAACCAACTGAGGAAGCATGTACCAGAAATTAAAAGACCCATTGTCCGCAGAAACCCGCGAAGCAGCGAAAAATCCGCGATATATATTTAAATATGCTTACATATAAAATCCGCGATGGAGTGAAGCCGCGAAAGGCGAAGTGCGATATAGCGAGGGATTACTGTATAGTAAATTAAGCCTTGAAAGTTGAAACAAACAATTTGCACACATGTCCCAACTTCTGTTGATTACTTAAAAACCTATTGTCTCTCTTAAAGCAGAGTTGGAACAGATTGTGTTATTACACCTTCTACTGGGACAATATTCCAAGGATAATGACAAGAAAACTGCTTTTAACAAAGCATTATTACCCTTGGAAGTGTAGGCCTTTCATTAAGAGAAATAAAAAAAAAAATCAAAGTGTCTTTGAGTACGATGTCCTACACAATCCAAAAGTAATTTGGAACTGGAAGGATCTATGATAGGAAGAGATCTGGCTGACCCAAAGTCAAAACCCATTCAATAGACAAGTTTCTGAGGGTCACCAGCTTGCATGATAGGCAACTCACAGCACAAAAGCTTCCTATCAGAGTTTCTTCCAGTTTCCAGTTGTGAAGCATGTTGGTTTTCCTACCCACTCTGGTGATCAAATATTAGATTGGATCTGCACGTCAGGCTTATCTGTTGGCAACAATTAATGTAGTGACTTGGGTCTCTCTGTCCATAAAGTAAAACTTTTCACTGTCTCATTACCCCTCTCTCCTCTTACCTGTAAACATCAAATTTCTTTCAGAAACCTTAAAAATATCTTTTTCCAGCACTAGATAAAACAGCTCCTTTAAAGCATAAGTAGGTTTCATTTAAGCGCTCAGCTCCATGATACAACTCAGAGTTACAGTCCATGAAAGCAGCTGGCCGACACCTTGAGAGAATGTCACGTAAGACTGGCCTCACTGTGCACATCCAGGATTCCTCTGACCATCAAAGAGCTTACAGGAATGCACTAACTGCAGCCAAGAACACTCATTATGGCAGAATAATAGAAAGTGGCCATGATAACCCAAGAGATTTCTTCTCTGTAGTTAATAAACTACTTTAACCTGCGTCTTTACCTCTTCTACTGAAGTCTGCGAAAAATTCCTCCACTTTTTCCATAATAAAATTAAAAATCTAAGTATATCAACTAACATAAATCCATCATCCATTTATGTCTTTCCCTGTCTTCCCACTGCATCCAGATTCTTTTCTAAATTTTCACCAGTCACATCTGCATTTGTTAATGACCTGCTTTGTAAGATGAGGCTGACTACTTGTATACTGGACCACATCCCCACCACACTTCTTAAACCCTGTCTTTATGCAATAATTCTGACTGCTACAGCAGTAATAAATACATCTCTTGACACCAGCCACATTTAAAATCGCTTCTGTAACCCCAATGTTAAAAATGTCTGGCCTGAATGCTGACAGTCTTAACAATTTTGTGCCTATTTTTCACTTGCCTTTTCTCTGAAAAGTTCTTGAGTGTGTTGTAACCTCCCAAATCACCAATTACTTAACTTCTAATAAATCAATGGAACCCTTTCAGTCTGATTTAAGAATGCAGCATAGCTGTGAAATTGTTTTGCTTTTGGTAACCAATGATTTGCTTTTGGCAGCAGACTCTGAACAAACCAGCATATTTAATCTGTTCGACCTCAGTGTAACATTTAACACTTTCAAACATGATATTCTCATGTCCAGAATAGAGACCATTGTGGGTATTGCTGGCACTTCCCTCCAATGGTTTAAGTCCTTTCCAGCAAGTCCCATCAGAATGATAGGCAAGAGTTTGTTAGTACAGTATAGTGAATAGTGGACTGAGGAATGGAACAGAAAATAGTGGATGAATCTGGGATGATTTGAACTCTTGGAATTACATAAGAGTTTACTGCTCTTAAATCTTGTAAAAAATGCCAATGATCTGAGTGGGACTTCCTAGCAGGAAGAACAGGTGTGTTAAATGGAAAAGCAAAAGCTATAACAGCTCCATTTTGTAGCAGGGCTTATATTACTGGCTTGATGCCTGCTTCAGCCTCCAGATATAAGGAGTATTGATGCACATTTGGTAGTGGGCGAACTAGGTGTACTGAAATGAGGAATGAATGGATACATCCTGAATCATTCTTGCCCCAACGGACTGATGGAACTGTTGCATGAGCTGGATGGTTTTAAAACAGCAAAATTCTTGCAAATAAATTGTGACTCAGATTTGGATAGAGACTAGAAAAGAATATATCCCTGAGAAATTTTCTTCACTTGGTGTCTTCTGAATACAAGAATTTCACTGTTTTCTTTTGCATTGTTCTAACCATTGGACCAAGATCCTTTGGCAGATCACCTGTTGCGATACAAATTGTTAAATGTTTATTAATGTAATTTGGCAATGAAAACAGCTTCTCTTATGACTATGTAAGTTTATTTCTAGAGCGACAACTTGTGGACTTATATAAATATTCTGCAAAGTAAGGAATTCAAATTTTGAAACAAATGGAACTGCTTCTTAAACAAATGTATAGTCTTGCTTACAAATGTTTGCTGTGCAGTTGGCTGACAAAGTTCAGTATGTTTAAGATGCTCCAGGAAGGTAGATATCTTAATACAAAGACTAAGTCAATGTTCTCCGTTGTCATAAAAATGTTGAGGAAGCCTCCATATATAGATCAACTGATGACTATTTACCTCTGAGGAACTAATTAAAAGATGTATAATGCAAGATTCTGTGTAAATCTTGGGTGTTTCTGGACATAATCTGGAAATTTGATTTTGTACCCTAGTTTGCATAAAATGTGCCTACTTATCAGATTTACAGGAGTGACAGTGGGCATGAGGAAAAAATGCTCCTCAGACAATGGGACAATTTCAGTTTTTAAAACTGAAGTGTACTGCTTTTCATGTGGCATTCCTTCCATACCAATTACCCAAGCAGACTTACCTGAAAGCGGGGTTCCTTCAAAGTGCTTTGCCTTTAATGTTGATCATGTGGCTCCTGTATTAACCAGAAACCAAGTCCTCCTTCCACTGATATTGAAATGATCTAAAGGATCAGGTTTAGCCAAATTTTATAAAGTTACAGCTGCATTTTAAGAGGAATGCTTGCCTCATCCTATTTCTGAAGATAGGGATCATGCAATGTATAAGGTGCCACATGGTAATCTTGCTGAATGCCAGTTTGCCCCTGTCCTTTTCTTTGTGGGTAGTTTTTAGCCTGGTGTTCAAATAAGCTACAAATAAAAGATACATTTCCTCTGCCTCAAGGATGACCTTTACACCTATTAATGCCATTTTGCAGTGCTTGTGGCCATTGATTACCTCATCTGTATCTCCAGTTCTCTTTACCTATATCCCCTCCTCAAGTTTTATTAGAAATCATTAGGGGAGCTACTGCAGTTACAAATGTATACATTGTGAGGAACAGCTTGTGTCCTTACCCGGCCCGGATGCCCATGGAATGGAAAGACTGGGGGAGAGAATATGCACAGAGCATTATCTCCCCTGGAGCGTTAGGTGGCAGCCCCCTTGGTTGCAGCGGTCCCTCAGATTCCCACAGGGCAACATGGGACATGGAGTTCTTCGATTAAACCTCATTGGGTTTCCATGGGTGCTGCCAACTCACCCTGGAAGTGCTTTCAGATCACATACAGTATACAGAAGACCAGAAGTACGCCCGGATGAATGAGAAAAGGAGCTGCTTCTGTCATAGGGATGAGCCAGAGTCGGGAGGAAGAGGGATGAAGCTTGCTGGACGAAGAATGGAGGTGGAAAAGAGAAGGCAAAGGAAAGAAGTGCTGTGTGCTATACATATTGTGTTTTGTGCTGCGTACTGTGCTGTTTAGGTGTGAAAAGTTTGGGAAGAGTTTCCTACAGCTAAATAAAAGCCTGTGCTGGGACTTGTGACTGGTGTCTGTTTGTGTCATATTTGGGGAGCTAGTGTACCCCCTGGTGGTCACAAGTGGCATAGTCTGTAGGATTTCTGGCTGTCTGCATGGTAGAAACCTGTTTTTAGAAATTTTCTTGTGGACAAACCCCAACACAACACTGTTGCGGCATGAGTGAGCTTGCCGAAGCCCTATCTGTCCTAAATGGGGAGTAGAAAAGCCAGAGCAACCAGAAACACAGCAAGGGGCCTGGTGCGTGGCGTTGTCACGGGAAGCAATATGGCCAACCAGACAAAGGAGTATCGGATGACAGGATCCAATCAGAGGTACGTGACAGACACAGGGATTCAATGCTCTGTGAAGGGTTAATGTGTGTTCTGTCTGTGTACATCCTAGATGGTGAATGCCCAGAAACCCATCTGTGGCTGCTAATTGCTCCCAGGTGTGATGACAATGTCATGCACTCAGGGGAATCGAACAGCGTGGACCTTGCTCTTCAACTTCCTGTAGATGGACACATGACCTGCCTTGAGGGATCATGGGAATATGCCGATGGAAATGGCTCTCATGCTGTCTGGAGCTCAACCCGCTTACAAATGCCTGATCCCATCACCAGCCGAACTAACTATACACTTTAATGTGTGGGAACTGGAGAGGGTGCTCCAACCTGTACATTTTTTATTATGGATCATTGGGAGGCTAAAAACGATAATGGAGGGACTGGAACTTGTGCTTGGTGTCTGTCTTCATCGGGTTTGGGGAACTGGTGGTTACAACATATTCTTGGCATTCTTTGCTTTTTCTGGATCAACAAAATATCATATTATGTTTACAATCGCTTCTGGTGTCTCTTGTTCCTAGCTAGATATATTTTGAACTTGTTTTCTTATTTGGGGTTGCAACCCATTTACAAATATACCAATTATCAAAGGAATACTTTGGACATCATCCCTTAAATTAATAAAGTGGGTAAAATGCCTCTTAACCCTTTCCGCAGAATTCTCGTGCAGTTTTTTTATCTTTCATTTGCACCTTCTTTACTGCTAACCAATTTACTTTAGAGAGGAATACTCCTTTAAAATGGGACTTCCAAGTAAGGCTGTCATCCAGCTCAAACACATCCTTTATATTAGGTTTGTCTCCTTACTCAGTGGCCACCTTCTCCTACTGTGTTCTTAATTCTTTCCCAGTTAGGGTATCCTAACACAACTGTGAGTAACTGATCCACATCAGAATGTACAGTATGATATCATACATACCTATTACATGCTTAATTTCAATGTAAACTTTTACTAAGTTATTTCTAGGATGGGGTTTTCCCTTTAGTTAAGTCATATAACTCTTATGGAGACCATGGTAAAATACTGTAGTAATTTGGCTTTAGTTGCCTTGCTTGATCATACTTGATCCTTCTCCATTATGATGTTCATATTGTACAGTTTCTCCTGGAAAATCCTATTCCTGATCAGGATCAAATCTACCACTGAATGGATCATCATCACCATTCTCTAAACAAACTCCTTCCATTTTGCCTCTGTTATACACTGTACCATGCCTTGTATGGGGAGGACTCAGACCTCAAAAAAGGCAACATTAGATCTCAAACCTAGATTTCAACTCTAGGGACTCAAATCTAGAAGCCTATAAATTGGGCCAAGACTCATACTTGACCCCTTAGAAGGGGCTGGAGTAAACTGAACCTGAGAAAGAAATCTCTTATTTTATATAGATGATGGTTCAGTGGAGTTGTTACTTTGGGGTTTACAGGGGTTTCAAACTAAGAAGGCAGCTCTGCAGTCAGAATGTTTCTTAAATCTGGATATAAATTAGAATGATAGATGACATCATTAACTGAGTTACCACTTTCACTTTTAGTCTTTGTCACTAGTAACTTATTTATTTTGTCTTCCAATATTTTTGTAGCTTTTGTACTTTATTCAGCTTCTTTCCTTGTTTAAGATAACCCATCTCTCCTCAAACTCTCATAGCACCACATAGAAAATAAACTGCCAACCCTCAAATCCTTTCCCATCTTTTGAGCTTGCAAATATTCCTCAAGGTGGTTAACACGTTCTAAAGCATAAGTTCTTTGCTCCCTGTTTTTCTCCTGTTTCAGTCACCTCATTCCACTTATTATGCCTGGTATCGATTCCCATATTTTCTACTCATTTCTCCCCCTGGGGAGTCAGGCTCTAGTTGACAAATCTCAGAGGTTTGTATGTAACCCATTGTGTGAGAAAGATTAAGGTGAAATGCCACAATTCTGGCAGAGGCCCATCCTATGGCTCAATAATTAAGCTCACACAAATAAGATTTATTTGTAATTCTACTTGCAGAACTGAGACACTCAGACAGAACTAAAAGTATGCCTATCGTTCTATATTTTAACCCAGACCGTAAGAGTTTTTATAGGTTTCTGCAACTGGGCCACCCATAATTACCAGTTCATATCATTGATTATGTGCTCCCATCAAATGTCAGTTACATGTAGCCAGTTATAAGTAAAGACAAGCAAATTCAATTCTGTTCTTGCTGACTCATCCTCCCTGGCATTATTCAGCATGAAGCAGCATTAAGCATTACTCTTTACAGGTGTTGTGTAGTTTCTTATATGTTATTGACTGCCATCTGAAAGGTCAGTGCTTTCTGTCTGGTTAATCTCGCAGGGAATCATTTTATACAGAAATAATAGAGAAATGTTTAACAATATTCAACAATTTTAAGATTATACTTTTCAACACTTCCACACATCACAGAGGACACGAGTAGTAAAATATATGGATAGACATGAAGAGAATCTTCTACTGTTGGTGTGCAAGATAAGCCAATATTTTTAATTGTTTGTCTGCCACAAATACTTTATAATACTTTTGAATTTTAGTATACACATTTTAAAACTAACGGTTATTTTTGTTGATTTTACCTCACCTTAAACTTTGTCAGCTATCATCATGAAAAAGAAAATTGAAAAAAAAAAAAAACAGTTACGTTACAATATGGAAGTTTTTCAATGACTACCTGACCTACACCTTTCTCAACCTTTTTGCTGCCTATCAAATTTGTATACTCAGTATACTGCATTGAGGATGCATGCAAGGAGGAGATATGAAAGAAAAGAGACTGTTGTGAGCAACACTGTAGAAGGGCAAGGCATTTTTTGGATGAGAGCTCAAGATGTTATTGATGAATTTAAAATGACAGATCCTACTGTGGACACTGGGAGGTCCACTGAAACACGTGTGGTGAGGCGAATATGGCCCTTGTAGGAAAACTGAAAATATATGTGTTTGAAATCCAAAAGACAGTGAATAGAGCAAGAAGAAAGAGTTGGACACAGCAAAGAAGAGCACAGTAGGGCAGGAAAATAACTTTGCCTCAAATAGTCACTGTGGTGGTGATGGGGGGAGATGGGTCACTGATTCCTCTCTGCTATTAGATTCTTTCTTTCTTTCTTTCTTTCTTTCTTTCTTTCTTTCTTTCTTTCTTTCTTTCTTTCTTTCTTTCTTTCTTTCTTTCTTTCTTAAAATGATTCCACAGCTGTCATTCCTAAGCTTCCCTTTTTTCTCTAAACAGATTAAATACTAAAGCAGTGTTTCAGAAAACGTTCAATGTCATCTTTGTTCAAACTACCTGCTAGTCTTATACTAGGATGAATTTTCAATGCCTTTGCAAGATCTTGATTTTTAGTGAATACTGTTAGAAAATAGTTTCTTTATAGAACAACTAAAACAATTACATTAATGAAGACTCTTCTAAATTCCTATAGAATCTTCTAAATTAAGCCATTTCAGATTACAGTAACATTATGTGTTAATACTGAATTTTGTGTTAATGTGTTAATATTGAATTTTGTCTTAAAACAATGGGACAGTGGGAAGAAATTAAATTGCAATCAAAAAATATTTCTGAAAGAACTGTAAAAAAAACATGCAGAGAGCAAAAAGGTTTGAGGTCCCAAGGTGGAAAAATCCTCATTTAATTAAGTAGACGTTTGTTAAAGCATTTTTTATTATCTCTCTATTATATAAAAATCTTGGAAGGGAGACTAGGGAGACGAGACGGGATCTTCTCAGATGACAATTTGACGTCCCGCGAGAGACACTTTAATGTCACGCGAGACAAGGCAGTGAGACAACATTTAAAACAAGTTCACGGACATCTAACCTAGCAGTTGTTGGAATGCTTTTGGCAGACACGCTTTATGTGCTCCCAGCTCTTAAAACAATGACAAGCAACAAGCAGAACACCCAGCTCACCAGCAGCAGCAAGCCAGCAGATGATCCAACTGCTACTCCTTACCATACATTCAGCCAAACCCCCCCCCCCCCCCCCAATCCAGCACCACCTTCACAACACAAGCAGCAGAGACGCAAAGTGGCAAAAGGACAGCTGCTGTATAGGCTTTTAAATGATCGACATGCAGCGTGACAAGCAGAATATACAGCTCGCCAGCAGCAGCAGCAGCAACAAGCCAACAGATGATCGCTTCTCCTTAGCATCACAACGCGAGCAGCATTATATGTCCTGCGAGAAAGAGACAAGTACAGTATTGTTTTTACAAAAGTTTTAAAGTAAAAGTGAAAATAATGCATATGTAACGATTCCTATTAAAATAACAATCTCTTTAAATTATATCTGGAAAACCAAACCTGGGGGTGGGTGAGCGAAGTGAGCAGGGGACGGAGCCCCCTAGTACTTCTATATTTTACCATATTAACTACTAGCAATAAAAATGCTTAATATGGTGTCTCACACAAGAACTTAGGGGGCATCTTCAGAGCTCCTGTGAGGTCAGCAATATGACTACTGATTGAGAGATGGCACTGTCGATAACTCTTTCTCCCTTATTACTCATAAAGACCCTAGATGTTACATCCTCCGAAAGGTCTCACCCCTTCTGCCTCACATGAAATTTAAAACTTTTTGGAACTAGAAGTTGGTGTTCAGTCTTGAACCTGCATTTGAGTGAGACAGAGCTCTGCTCCAGAAGCACATTTTCCTACATCAGAGAACTCGATCCTGGACCAAGATGGTCCTTAATTACTTTCCTTTTGATTTTCATTTTTTTCTTCATCATTAAATGTGGTTTACCACAGTGGTACGCCAACCCTTCACCTTGTTCATTTTGTTTACTTACAATGGAAATCTAAAATACCTAGATCACATTTTAATTTAGTTTAGTGTAACTTTGTTGTTTTGTTTTATTTTTTTGTCTTATTTGTACAAGCTCCAGGATAGCACGAGTACACTCATTAGCACTGTTAAATTGATGATCCTTCTTTATCCAAGTTTAAGGCAACAGGTTGAAGTGGCAGGGAATTTTTATACTCCACAAACATACTGTAGGTTGCTAGAAGAACCTACTTTTTGAATCTTGACTAGGTTTCTGGATATGATGAATGTAGTGAGAAGTCAAGTAAAATGACACCTTTTATTGGCTAACTAAAAAAGATTACAATATGCAAGCTTTCAAAAAAACTCAGATGTAATACAGAAACAAGATCCCTGTGTTTATATACACACTATGACAAATAACATTGGAAAACCTTTAAGTGAGACATCTTAAATGTAAAAAATGAATAGACCTCTTCAGGCTAAGATTCATTAAGCAAGAGAGGAGAACAATGTATAAGCAAGATCTTTGGATAAAATAACTGTCCAACAAAGTCTTTTGAAGATTCTGATGAGTTTTTCAATACAATGTGGGTCTGTAGACTGATTGTCTGTGTCAATGCGAGAGATGCAAACAATCCTCATATCTGGCCATAAAACTCTTGTCTCCATTTAAACCATGTTGTAATGTATTAAATTTTAGCATGAGTTTAACTTCCCATTCTTTTCTCTCTTGCTGTGTTCTGAAGTTGCCCATAAGCACTGTGACTTTAAAGTCCCTCTCACAGTGTCCATGGCTGTTGAAGTGAGCTGCTACAGGAACATCTGTTATCATGCTTAATATGGAACCTGTGTAAGTTCATTCTTTGGCAGAGAGTTTGTCCAGTTTCTCCCACATAAAGTGCAGTGTCAGGACATTTCATACAGAGAATGAGGTAGACTACATTAGATGATCTGCATGAAAATGATCCCTTTATGCGATGTTCTAGTCAGCAGTATGGTACACAATCTGTATCATAAATGTAAGGATACATTTTACATCTGTTCTGTAGACAGAGAGATGTGCCTGTTGGTTCACTTAGGGAGCTTCGGACAATTAGTGGTTGCAGGTTTGGCAGTTGTCTGTATGCAAGGAGGGGAGGTTCTGGAAATACATTTTTCAGTGTTTGGTCATTGTGTAACATTGGCTGAAGTTCTTTTATAATTTTTCGAAGTGCTTCAAGATGCGCGTTGTAGGTGACAACAAGGGGGATGTGGTTCTTGTTGTCTTTGTTTTTATATTCCAGAAGGTTGTTTCTGGGTATGGCAGTAGCTCTTCTTATTTGAGTGTTTGTTGTTTTGGGAGTATAACCTTGTCTGATGAAATCTTGTCTAAGCTCCTGCAGTTGTTTATCCCGGTCTGTCGGGTCTGAACAAATACAGTTGTATCGTATTGCTTGGCTGAAAGTAATGCTTGGGGTGGAAGCTGTCACTTCTCAGGTAGGTCTGTCTCTCTGTCGGTTTATGAAAAATATGGATATAATGAATAAACAGACATATGACTTCTGGGGCCACCGCAAACACTTTCCCCTGAATCCATGTCAAATCAATCCCTGTAAACAAAGAAGACCATTTTAGTCCAGTTGCCTTCCATTAATAAATTTAATTATAAGGTCAACAAAAACAACAACATTTATTTGTATAGCACATTTTCATACAAATAATGTAGCTCAAAATGCTTTACATAATGAAGAAAAGAAAAATAAAAGACAAAGTAAGAATTAAAATAAGACAATATTAATTAACATTGAATAAGAGTAAGGTCCAATGGCCAGGGAGGACAGAAAAAACAAAAAAAAAACTCCAGACGGCTGGAGAAAAAATAAAATCTGCAGGGGTTCCAGACCATGAGACCGCCCAGTCCCCTCTGGGCATTCTACCTCACATAAATGAAACAGTCCTCTTTGTATTTAGCGTTCTCACGGAAGGACTTGATGATGATGGTCATGCAAACTTCTGGCTTTTAATCCATCAATGTTGAAACATCATGATGCTTTGAGTAGATGGTGGATGGCGCAGGTCGCCACCACAAAAAAACGGAAAAAGAAACAGAAGAGAGAGTAGGGGTTAGTACGGATTTTAGAGCCACCATGAATAGTTATTATAATGAATTGAATATACAGAATTACAGGATTAAATTAAAGTGAAGTTATGAGAAGGCCGTGATAAAATAATGTGTTTAAAGCAGTTTTTTAAAGTGCTCGAGTAATGCATCAAGTTTACTTCTGATAACCTCATTGTATCCATTATTGCCAATCACTAAAATTTCAGTTTTCTCTTTATTTAGCTTGAGAAAATTAATATTCATCCATTCAGAAATACAAGTAAGACATTCTGTTAGTGAATCAAGAGAATCGGGGTCATCAGGTGCTATTGATAAATACAGCTGTGTGTCATCAGCATAACTGTGGTAGCTCATGTTATGCCCCGAGATAATCTGACCTAAAGGAAGCATGTAGATTGAGAAGAGCAGTGGACCCAGGATAGAGAATTGTGGAACACCATATAGAATATCATGTGTCTAATTACCACAACTAACAAAGAATTTTGTCCCAGCTAGGTAGGATTCAAACCAATTTGCCAGAGAGGCCCACACATTGACTAAGGTGATTTCTAAGAATGTTGTGATCAATGGTGTCAAATGCGACACTCAGATCTAGGAGGATGAGAACAGATAAATGGCCTCTGTCTGCATTTACCCGCAAGTCATTTACTACTTTAACGAGTGCAGTTCCTGTGCTGTGATTTGTTCTAAAACCTGACTGAAATTTATCAAGAATGGCATGTTTATTGAGGTGGTCATTTAACTGCATAATGACTGCCTTCTCTAGAATTTTACTTAAGAAAGGCAGGTTAGAGATGGGTCTAAAATTTTCAAAAGCAGAGGGGTCAAGATTATTTTTCTTGAGTAGGGGTTTAACTACAGCAGTCTTAAAACAGTCTGAAAAGACCCCCGTATCTAATGACGAATTTACTATGTCAAGAATATTATCAATTAGCACGCCCGATACTTCTTTGAAAAAACTTGTTGGTATTGGGTCAAGGTCGCAGGTGGAGGGTTTCAGTTGAGAAATTATTCTATGTAAATCAGATAAATCTATCCTGGTGAAAGAATTTAATTTATTTATAATGGAATACTGGGGCTTAGGAGGATCCGCAGTGTTGGGGAGATATACTATGTTATTTCTAATATCATTAATTTTTTGATTGAAAAATACAGCAATAGCCTCACAAGTTTCACTGGAAGTATTCTGGAGGCATTCCTTTGAGTTACCTGGGTTTAGCAGACGATCAATCGTAGAGAATAAGACTCTGGGATTACTAGCATTGTTATTTATAATCTTAGAGAAATAGCAGCGCCTCTCAAGACGGACTGTGTTATTGTTTTCTGTTATTTTAACCTTCAATATTTCATAGTGGATAGTTAGTTTAGTCTTCCTCCATTTATGCTCAGCTCTACGGCATGTTCTCTTTAAATCAGACACTCTTTGGGTCTTCCATGGTACAACAATGCTAGAAGATTTTTTAACTGTCTTTTCAGGTGCAACTATGTCAACAGCAGCTCTCACTTTAGTATTAAATTTTTCCACCTTACTATTTACATTATCCTCGCTATTATAGTTAGCACTATAAATGGACTGATTGCTTAGAATGTTTGTAAGTTTTAAAGCTGCTCATGAGTCAAAGAAGTGTTTTTTAACAATATGCTTCTCATGAATGTTTTCTATCGTTATTTCTATATTAAATAGTAGAAGAAAATGGTCTGATAGACCCGTATCAATGACCTGCTTTACATCAACTTTTAGTCCTTTGGTAATTACTAAGTCTAACGTATGACCTGCTTTATGTGTAGGCTGACTAATGAGCTGTCTCAAATCAAAAGAGTCCAAGAGGTTCATGAATTCTTTTACTTTTTGGTCACACTGATTATCTATATGAAAGTTGAAGTCGCCGACTATTAGGAGTGTGTCATAGTTCATAATTAAAATTGACACTAAGTCTGAGAATTCCTCAAAGAAAGACGTGTTAAATTTAGGAGGTCTATACACGGATAATACTAGAACGTGAGAATCTCCATGAATAGCCTAACAACGACGAGATACTAAAAGGACTTGAATTTACCAAAACTGACATCTTTACACTTTAACCGGCTCGAGTAAAAATTTGCTAGACTGACGCCTCTTTTTCCTTGGCGATCCACACGAGTAAAACTGTAATTCGGAAGCACAGATTCGATTAGAACAGCTGCGCCATCTGAGCTAAGCCACGTTTCACTTAGTGCAATAAAATCAATTTTTCTATCACTAATGAGACCGTTGATAAAAAACGTCTTGTTAGTTAAAGGTCTAACATTTAATAGTGCCATATTTAATGTTTCGGAGGGGCAGAGCTGAATTCTATGTGCGTTATTGGTATTTGGAACAGAACAGAAGTTATTTTGGTTAGCGCCGCTCTGTGTGTATTTTTTATTTAATCTATAATCTGTTTTTATAGTTTTAATACATTGTTAATCTAAAGTGGTAATTGTAATTGTGCGGTGTTTATGCCGCACTGCCTAGATTTTTTACGTCGTAGGTCGTAGTGAGATGCCTTTCCTAGTCATCAGTTACAAAGAGTTAACGATGAAGAGGGTACCAGTTTATTGCAGTGCACATTAATGCAGAAGTGACCTAATCCACCTATCTTTAGGATGTTATAGGAATAACAGCATATACAGAAAAACAAGCAAACACATACAGAATGTGTAATGTCCACACAAAAAACAACTGGATTGGCACTCAGTCTCCTAGAGTTGTGAAGAAGCAGTGCTAACCGCTACAACAGAGTGTCATTTTCTGTGTCCATTACTACTTTACTATAGTAATTACCATGTTGTTAAACATGTTATAGTAATTGCCATGTAGATTAACATGTTAGAGATGTATTAAACAATGTTCAATGTACTTATTGGAAGAACTAGAGAGCAAAGTCAATATCAGTGTTCACACTGCAGGAAGGCTGTATGTTTAAAGGGTATGTTCAAAGGGTTTCTTCCAAATGGCTTTTTGCAGGCTTTCTGACAAAAAATGCAAGAATGTGTGTCTGAAAATAGGGATCAATCAGAAGGGGAAGCCATTCTGTTTGTTTATAGAAGCTTATTGTTAAATTCTCAGAGAAATATACCTGCTTATGGTAAATGTGTAAAAGAAACAATCCATTCAGAAAAGGATATGAGAATATCCTAAAAGATTTCACAATTAAGTATGTGTGTGTGTTGGGGGGTGGGGGGGGGGGGTGACATTTTCAGATATTGATTTTAATTTTACAAAATAATATTAATGTCCAATTTGCATTACATATGTTATGTATATAATTTTATATAGATATTTACATAACAAAAAAATAACACAGTGAATATATATAATAGTAAATAGTGCAACAGTGATAGAAATGAGCTTAAAAGATCTGATTACCACCACAGGATTTTCTGAGCTCTTCTATACTGTATAAGTAGGTATTAATTCATTATTCTGGCTCTTGTTCTCCCAAAAAAACAAGTGTCAGCAAATAATAGAAATCAGAAAGCAGGCAAAGAAAGTCAGAGGAACTTGAGTTTTACCGTTAAACCTTCTCAGCAGCTATTTTTGACTTGAGGATTATTTATGAGGAACTAGTAGATAAGCTATAGACTATCTAGTCTTTGAACTATGTACTCAGTAATTAGGCTGAAATCTGTTGTCGTCTTCTGGTCTTTTATCATTGAATCATCTGAATACTGTACTGTCATCAGTAATTCTGCTTTTACCATATAAAACAACCTCAGCTTAACACTTCATCTTATAAATAAATAAAAGGATCTTCAAAACAGAAAGGTAATGTAGCCTGGCTGATTCAAGGCTGAAGTATGTGGATGAAACATTTGGAATGCTTCCTGATGATAGCAGCACAGTTCTATGTGCATTGTCTTGCAAAAAAGTATGTAAGCCATTTACATTTTTTTCAGATGTTGATGGATTATAAAATGGGTTTCTGCCTCCCTGCAAAATAAAAAAGAGGAAATACTAATAACCTACCTCTACTTCAGACTTCTATCTATTATTTCCCATGCAGGACTTAACATATAACGCAAACCATATATTGTTGAGTCAAGTGCTTTCACATGTGCTGTGGAAAAACTTTGTAGATAAAGAAGAGTCATCCATCCATCCATCCATTATCCAACCCACTATATCCTAACTACAGGGTCACGGGGGTCTGCTAGAGCCAGTCCCAGCCAACACAGGGCGCAAGGCAGGAAGCAAACTCCGGGCAGGGCATGCACACATACCCACACACCAAGCACACACTAGGGACAATCCCCAAAGCACCTAACCTGCATGTCTTTGGACTGTGGGAGGAAACCGGAGGAAACCCACACAGACATGGGGAGAACATGCAAACTCCATGCAGGGAGGACCCGGGAAGTGAACCCGGGTCTCCTAACTGCGAGGCAGCAGAGCTACAGACTGAAGAAATCTAACAGAAAATGTCTTTTAACCAGCGAAGTTCATTTACTAATAATGACTATGAAGCATTTCAAACATACCAATCAGTATACAGATAAATAGTATAGTCCAGAAACACACTTCTGTTAAGTATTATGTAAAGTCCCAAAATAGTTAATAAGTAAGAGTCATGGGTGAATACTTGGTTAAATGAAATACAATATCTTGTATGTAAACTGTTATTAGAGAACAAAATATAAAGTTAAATGTTATATATGATCTAATTTTCTAATTTAAATGTCATGATGTCCTAGTTAAACAGGCAGGCAGTTACAAGAACATTTTCTCTTGCCCGTGTCTCAATGGCAGCTTCTGTGGTGGTGTGCTGATATTGTAGCTTCCTGAAATTTTTTCAAAATGTAGCAATAATCATGCAGAGAATTTGTAAGATGAGAAATAGCATTTTACTATGTTTAGAAAACAGTCTAAATTGTCATTTATGATTTGCTTCTGAGTTCACTCTTTCTTACTCCAACCCCATGCAGGACTTTGGCACCTTTCTGGAAGTGTTCTCAAAGAAAGAATTATGTTGCTGTTCAGGCAGTATTACAAAGACCACTCAATGACAACATATAATGCAAAGAGAAAAGTCACATAACAACAACATTTATTTATATAGCACATTTTCATACAAAAGATGTAGCTCAAAGTGCTTAACAGGATGAAGAAAGAGAGAAAAAAAAACAAAATATAGAAATAGAATTAGGTAATACTAATTAACATAGAATAAAAGTAAGAGAGCCAGAGAGGATAGAAAAAAAAAAAACTAAAAAAAAAACAAAATCTGCAGGGGTTTCAGTCCACGAGACCACCCAGCCCTCACTAGACGTTCTACCTGACATAAATGATCTCAATCAGTCCTCATGGTTCTCAGGCTTCACATAGAATAATTTGATGATGATGGTCATGTGGACCTCTGGCCTTCAATCCATCAATGTAGCGACAGAATGGTGCTTTGATCGCCACCACAGAAAGAACAACAGAGAAAGTAGGGGTTAGTACAGATTTCGGAGCCACCAAGAATGATAATGATAATTAGATGCATATACAGAATATCTGTGTTAAACTAAAATGAAGCTATGAGAAAGCCATGTTAAAATAATGAGTTTTAAGCAGTCTACATAACATAACAGAACTGCTTGTACTTGTTACGGGATGACAAATGATCCTTGCACATCTATTTCTGAAGGTCAAGAAAAAAAAGTTCAAAATGAATTGTTTGTAAGTAAATATTCTGAACAAACATAAAAAGTGGCATATGCTGCTTGCCGAAGTATACAGAGCCCGCATTTTATTATTTGTTGAGCCAACTTCAGATGTGGTTTTATGTTCTTTGGACACAGAGTAGGTGGGAAATGTTTAACAGGAGCTCAATAAATAAATAAATAGATAAGAAAATTAAAGTAAGAAAACTTCTGACTCGGTTAAAGATAAGAAGAGCAATCACAGTCACAGTGAGGAACTATTCAACATATTACCATTGGTATACAGTAATGTAGCCCCATTAGCGTTTCTTTATACATGTCTGCTAAATAATTCATTGGCTGAAAGTACTCAGTGTTAGTGTGTTAGAGAGGGGATGTGCAACTTTGTCTCCATTCTTTCCTTTGCTTCTATCTCCAGGGGGTTGACAGTGAGCTATAATTGAGCTTGCCCATGTAATTAGCTTATTGATTCGATGGGCCTCTCTTGAGGTGATGTTATCATCCCAGCATACCACAGCATAAAAAATTGCACTGGCCATCACAGAGTTGTAGAATATGTAAAGGATTGGGATTAATAAAGTATCTATCTATCTATCTATCTATCTATCTATCTATCTATCTATCTATCTATCTATCTATCTATCTATCTATCTATCTATCTATCTATCTATCTATCTATCTATCTATCTATCTATCTATCTATCTATCTATCTATCTATCTATCTATCTATCTATCTATCTATCTATCTATCTAAAGCTTATCACCATCCATATTGACAGAGCACAGTCTCCTATGAAAAAAGAGTCTGCTCTGCGCTTTCTTATTTAGTTCCTCTGTGTCACCAGAATAATCAAGTCTGTCATTAATGTACTTAAGTAATACACCATCTCCACATCCACTCTTTGAATAATGACTAGGCATAGAGTTTCTTTGGTGTAGCAAAAGTCAATAGCCAGTTCATTAGTTTTACTGTTCTTAAGTTGTAGAAAATTCTTTCTGCACCAAGAAAAAAAGTTCTAAACCTGACTCCCATATTCTGTCTCACCCCCCTTGTCAATACACTTCATTAGTGCAGAATCATTAGAAAATGTCTGCAAGTGACATGACCTGGTGTCACATTTATAGTCTGAGGTGTACAGACTGAAGAGAAAAGGAAACAGGACTGTTCCTTGAGGTGCTCAAGTGTTGCTCATGTTCACAGTCCTTCAGTGCAGTCTGATAGACAAACAGGACACTATAGGCTCATCCACCCACATATTCTTGAGATTATGTCTTAACAAGAATGGCTGGATGGTATTGAAGGCACTGGAGAAATCAAAAACATAGCCTGCCTAATGCTGCCTGCTTTGCTCAGGTGGGAATAAACCTTGTGGAGCAGAATGAAAATAGCATCTTCCACTCCTATCTTTGTCCGATAGGCAAGCTGAAGTGGATCCAGGTGGAATTTCACAATATGATTCATATAGTCCAGGAGCAGCCTCTCAAAGGTCTTCATAATAAGGAATGTAAGTGACACTGGTCTATAGTCATTAGATGAGAAGGCACAGTAATTAGTGATTATTGCCCTTTGCTCTTGGCATATTTGCTCCAGCACATTCTGGTTTCTAGGAAAGGGCGTGTGGACCATTTTCAGGTAAGGCCATAAATTCTTATTAGACCTGAAATTGGGACTCTAGGTCATTTAAGGACATTTGACTTATTATGCTATCAACACACTCAAGTTTGCTTTTGCACTGTGCTTTGGATTATTGCTCAATTTGAAAGGTGGTTTGTCTCTCAGATTTTGCCTTTCAGTAGTTTGAAACAAGCTACAGTGTAATGTTTTTTGTACAATATTGCATTTTTTATTTTACTTCTAAAAAGTTGCTTAGTCAATGCTGATTAGACACACCATAACATAAAATTGACACTACCTTAGTTTACTTTAAAAATAGTATTTCATGAAGCAAAGGCAGTATTAGGTTTTCCACACTTTGAATTTTAAATTAACAAAATGATTCATCTTTTTCTCAGCTTATCAGAATTCTGCATAAACTGAACAGACTGTTGTACATGAAAATCCCAGGAGATAGGTAGTTACAGAAATACTCAAACCACTTAAACCATTCAAACCTGGCACCAACTATCATGAAAAGGTCAAAATCATTGTGATTTTTTTTCCCCATTCTGATGTTTGATGTGAACATTAACTGAAGTTCCTGACATGTATCTTCATAATTTTATGCATTGAGCTAATGCCAAACGATTGGCTAATTGGATAATTGCATGTATAAGCAGGTGTATAGGTGTTCCTATTATTTTTGAGTGTATTTAAAAATAATATTCTTTAACTTTAGAATAAATCAAGTTCCTAAAGATATTGAAAAGATTCAGAAAATGTATTAAACTTTGCTAATGCTAAATTGCTTTGCAATCTAAATTCTTAAACTAAGAAAAGTATATCTTTAATTCAAACTTCAAAATTTGGAGCTTTGTCCAAATGTCAGCTCATGCTTTGCACCTAGTGCTGCTGGCAGGGGCCTTTGTGAACTGGAACTGTTTAGATAAAGGATGGATGGATGTATACTGTAGTCAATCCCATGACTGAGCAACTTTTATTATACTTCTGTATTTACTATATTAACTACTAGCAATGAAAATATTTAATATTGGAATCCAAAGTATCCAGATCATGTCTGAATGTAGTTTAGCATAAGCAACTTCAGTGTTTTGTTTTTTGAATTCATGTGTTGAAGTCAGATTATTTTATCATTTTGTCTTCAAACCAAATACTTATAAGTCATGTGCAGACCTAGTAGTTTTAATCATTATTACAGAAAAAATAATACATTCATAACAGGCTATTTCTATATCGTGGGGAGACAGGATAGAAATAAAAGCATTACCATTGATAAAGTATTTAAGTTTTGGCTGTATTGTTAATTTTGTAATTGTCAAATAGAAATTAAAATATAATATATGGAGTGGATATATTTTATTCTGCGGTGGGTTAGCACCCTGCCCATGATTGGTTCCTGCCTTGCGCCCTGTGTTGGCTAAGATTGGCTCCAGCAGACCCCCGTGACCCTGTGTTCGGATTCAGTGAGTTGGAAAATGGATGGATGGATGGATATATTTTATTAAATGTCAGAAAAAAGGTACATGAACACAAATTAAATTTAAGGTTTTACTGTCATTAGGGAAATATCAAAATGTTTAAAAGGTGTTATTTTAAAGGTGAGCTTCCTTTCATTTCAGAACATTATCATGTTAGTGTTACTGAAAAATGAAAAGTGAGCTGAAAAATGAGTTTATTGACTTTGCAGCATGTAGACCATTTAATACTTTTTTTATTTCCTTTACCCTAAAATAGCTTTAAACGTTTTACAGTCATAGAAAAGACTATTTTTATGCTTTCTTCTAGACTCTACTTGTTTTGTTTTGTTGTCATAAAGCTCAATAATTAAGATTTTGGGCACTTGATAATAAGACCTGAAAGTGTTAAACTTTTAAAGAGCATTCTTCTCATGCATCCAGCTTTTAGCAACCTAACAAGATAAATTAAGGATATGCTAGGATGTAGAAGTCTTGACTTGACACTGGATAATTAGCAATGATGTGAGTGATCTTAGGATTAGAACTGCACATCACCTGCATACTGAATGAAAGAATTTGTCTCCTTCACTGAAAGTTCCTTTATTATCCAGATACCATACAGTATGTCAAACTGAATTTTAAACTCTGTTCAGCACCAGTCATTTATTGATATCTATAGAGATTTCAGCACCTACGTATATACTGTATAAGTTAGTTTGTCTTTACTGTTGTTTGTGGGGAAGGTTTAATTGTGCTTAGCACTCTTGCATTTCTGGACTAAGAAAATAATAAATTGCATTCACTCAATATCTATCTATCTATCTATCTATCTATCTATCTATCTATCTATCTATCTATCTATCTATCTATCTATCTATCTATCTATCTATCTATCTATCTATCTATCTATCTATGGAATCAAGCAATGCTGTGGTGCATTTTTGCTCCCCATTTAGCCTGTGTTGACATAAGAGGCAGGAAGCAAAGCCATTTAGAAAAGACTGTAGGCCCCAAAACGTAACCTATAGATTTCCATATTCAACTGGTGAACATGATAAAGAGGGGGCCAGCTGTGCCATCCCTTTATATGGACAGATTACAAGTCATACCATTCCTGGTACATGAACAGAAAACAAGTGACACCTATCCTAAGAATGGACAGATAAAAAGTTATGCCATCCTTGGTATATTGATGGGAAATAAGTCACCAAATGTAGAATATAACAAACTTTGGCTATTAATATCAACAATGATAGCAGCTTAGCTCTCAGCTAAAACAAACATGTTTGACAGACTGAGGGAGTTAAAGCACTATTATAGCTTGGTGGTCCTGGGTGCCACATTTAACCTCTTAACCTACTATTCTTCTATTGTTTTACCAGTACCAGAACATCTGCTTTTCGTGACACTTCTATTACTAGGAGATTCAATGTGCCCTAGAGATGATATATTACTTGAAATAATCTAAAATCCACTGTATTCCTGGTCCCAGCTAAGCCTGCATTTATACATATAGGCGCGTGTGTTTCTGGGACAGCTGAAGGGCTTTGATGATGGTAATTCTCCTCCGGACTAGTGTTTGGCGCTGTTGCTTGATGCCTTTTCTTCTCCTCCCTCTGCAGAAGGGAAGACTGACACCCATAACACCTTCAACATCACCTACAGCATATGTCTTTCGGGACCTGCCTCTTCCTGCCTGGATCCCATATAACCACCTCCTACTCCACCTCACTCCAGTCTCATCGTGGACACCAGTCTGAAAAGACTTAAAACGTATTGCTCATTTCTTTTTTTGCTTCTTACAATATATGAAGATCATATATGTGCCCCAACCCTTCAAGACCTATTTGTAGACTACTAATGATGAACTGGAATGATAATTTTAAACATCCATCTTAATAATTACACAAGAACAAAGCAGACATGTGAACTAATGAGGAACAATTCAGGACAGAAAAAGTCGGTGATGATTCTGATTTCTTGATTTGTTTATTATATGTTACTTACCTCATGTAATTTGTAGTGTTGGCCAAGAAAATGTTTTTAGTCTCATGCTTTTATGCAGAATGGAGAGGAAGAAGTTTATGAGATAACATAAGTCAGTAGTGACCAGTGCTGTACAACAGCGTGTCACATAATCTACAGAGCAAACAAATTAAAATTTACACGATGCAAACTACAGATGCATTCATTTTCCACATCTCTCCTTTTTAAATAATCAATCCGCTAAGTCTACCTTTATAGAATGTTAACTCAAATCTGCCAATCTATAATCAATGCCTGTTAAACAGCCTTTGTTCTGTTGTTTTCTTACCTCACATACTGTAAGACTTTTTTTCTTATGCCTATGTACTAGTTTGTACCAGATTGGAACTTATTGGCCCTAACTGTGGTAATTGCTCCTAACTAGAGATTGTATTCCATTCAAATATGTGTTGTATGTGATTAAACTAAGTCACATTTTAAAATGAACATTTCTTTGACTTCAAAAACCCAACAAATGGCACAGATTTTACACGTACATATTTGTTTGTATTTTGGCTTGTACATGTGTAGCAGTCCATCCCATCACCATTGATGATGTACAGGTACACTTTATTTGAAACTTGTTTTAATGATTACTATTTAAAGCTGCCATCGCCACTCCCTGATACTCTGATTTTCCTCCCATATCCCAAAGTCTTGCAGCACCCCTCAATGGGATAAGCAGATAAGACAATGGATGGATGGGTGGATGGATGGATGCTTGGATAGAAATTGTAGTCATGTTCATTACTATCTGAGGATGAATAGAGAATATCCATCAATTTGCCGGGGCTGTGTATGGCACTGTTAGTCATGTCACCATTTCAGTTCCCTTATGCAAATGCATGACACTTACAATTTAAAAAAGATTGAAACTCAGAGATGACTGGTCACATCATGGTGCTCTCTAAGCATGACATAATCGTGCTTTTTTATTTCTAAACAATTTACATAATGGAATAATAATGATGATATCAAAAAACCTTTTATTGCTTTGAAGTAGAAAAGGAATTCTCTCGGTTTATTAAGTTAATAATATGTATGATTCCCCGCACCTTGCTCTGAAATTCAAGCCCTGATAAGCATACTTAATTAACATACTACACAATAAAATGTTAAAGGCATACTTAAGAAAATATTCTGTAAAAATCAAACTACATTTGCCTGTAATCAAAAATATTTCAGAGCAGTTAGCATTGTTGTTTAAGGATCAGGTTCTGTATCCCTTAATGGTTACTGTGTGAAGTTTGCACATACTCATTGTATCTACAATGGTTTTCTCCAGGGACTCCAGTTTCCTCCATTTCCATTTCCAGCTTCGGTTAACTGACAATTTCAGGTTTGCCCCCCTGTGAGTCTCTGTGTGACATTTCATGGACTGGTGTCTCATCCAATGCTGTTAGCTGTTCTTCTATCTGTGACATCACTTAGGATTAAGCAAGTTTGGAAAAGGAGTTGGGGGATTTATTTTGGTTATGATTTGTTTTGTTGTTAAATTTTTGATTCAAATGTTGAGACATCTTTCCATTTTCACAAGAGTCTTAGCAGCTTTTAGTGCATGAGGAGCAAATTTCTTTTTTTCTTTCATATACATGTAGTGGTCTGTGAACTCATTCACTCTGTAAATACGGCCCACAGGTGTGCTGGAATGTCATTCTTTTTTAATATCCGGAAGTGATACTTTCTCCTCAAATGTGATCAAATTCTTGTTCATTTTATTTGCCTCTTCACGTTGTCACACACATGCGCATGGGAGGCAGCTAAAGGGCCTGAACGAGAGTAATTCCACCCCAGACCAGGGGGTGGCGGAGTGCACTAACTCTTTACCTCACTTCTCTGCAGACCAGTTATGGGAAATTCTGCCTGGCCCTGATGATGTCACTTCCGTTTTTCCAGGGGCCCACTGATGGCATCACTTCCAGTTCCGGGCCCAATGATATCACCACTTCTGGTTCCGGCCCCATTGATGATGTCATTTCCTCTGCTGGCCTTTAAAGCCGCCATCTTTTGGCCATGAACTCAGTTCTGTTCTACACTCTAATCTGTACACATCTGTACAACAATTATTCCTATTTTTGCAGCTAGGAAACAATATATGGGTGGCTGCCTCAAACCTTTTTTTATGTCTCCAGTCCATTCTTGTGATAATGTGTACTTGACAGTAGCATTGCAAGTTTTATGATAATGCAGTGTATTTATGCTGGGGGTGCAGTGTAAGTGAATGATCGAAAAGCAGAGTGGCTTGAGAGTGTAGGTGAGGCATTGGCTTAGATATTCACATGCTGAGGTGCGTGGTAGCCTGTTGCCTCATTGGCACCCTCGTTTGTGATTATGCCACCTGTACCTATAAATGCAGTTTAAAAATGAGTTTGTGAAGGATGTGGTGGGGAGAAGGCTTTGGAAGGAAACTAAAGGCAAGGCTTAGCATGTAAGCGAAATCAGTGCAGAAATGAAGAGGCAGTGTGGTCGGGCCCCTCTGCAGGAGTGAAGCCATGGTACTGTGAACAGGTGTCCTTGTTGAGCAGTTGAGTTGGAGCAGGGACTGGGATTAAACCCTACTAGGTATCTAAGACGCACTGAGGGAGCATGATGGGATGACAGAGGTCTGGTTCCATGCTTCCAGGTTGATGCCTGTAGAGGCAGACAGGACACAAGTCAGGAGAGAGCAACCACAGTTGTCTCTGTGTACTCCAGCTGGAAAGACCTGTTGGGAAGAGCTTAGGAGAGAGAGAGAGAGAGTGAGCTGCTGTGAAAGGGTTAACGATTGCTGTAGGAGACCTGGTTTCCCAAGTGGATTTTAATTGTTTATTGTTTTTATCCTTCACTGGATTTTGTCATTTTTTTATTTAATGTATTTGCACAGTTTGCACTTTGGGGGTTTTGAACCCTGGTCTGATTTATAGAAATAGAAACACTATGCACCATGATTCAACATCTCTCTTGTGTAAGTGTCCTCATTGCACTGGCTCATCTTGGTTTACAACTATCAATGGTCTGGGCTGAAAAGGGACTTGGTAGCTCCTGTCAACCTGGACCGTCATAGCCACAGAATACAGTGTGCTTCCAAATGCAAGCTGTGTGACTGCGAGTAGGATTCTGCTGAGAATAATGAATTGGGCCTTTGCTGTAATAGCTCTGACCCAAACTAATTATGCTACATAAAATATTTTTGCAAATCAAAAGTTTATAATTAAAAAATAAAAAAGTAATGCCAATGATCACTTGCATGTACAGTACCTAGTAACTCTGAAAGGCCAAGCAACAGTTGGCATTATGTGCTTTCTGTAGGATGAGCACATTGTAATACTGAGGAAATGAAAAAGACCACAGAGCTGAAGGGCTCTCATACAATATGCCATAAAGCTACTGTTGATGAAGATATGATAAAGAGAAAAAGAGGACTGTATATTTGAGTGAGCAAATCTAATTAATAACTGTAACTATTTCTTGTCAATAGAAATGTATTAAGTCCATGATATGATGAGGGTTCACCATTTGCCATTGTAGGTTCTTCGGCTAAAGTAAGAATATGATTCATAGCAAGTTATAAATCAACTCTGAATGACTGTTTAATCATCTTTATAATATTATCAAATAGAAATCACTAGCTTTTGTGCGCTGCCTGCTGTATTACCACATCCTGTTCCAATCTGTGTATATTGAGCTTCCTATGGCTACAGATTCATTCTGCAGTTTATGGAATGTTGAAAGTTGTTTTCTTCATTTCAGGCTAACTTGCAAAGAGCAGGGAATTACTCCACTGTAGTATAAAAAAACATCAATAGGATCAAGGCAAAAAACAGGATACAGGCAACACTCAAATCATAATTCCGCTGACATGTAGTCAGACATGCTGGAAGTAGACTGGATCAGTTTCTGACTGTTCAATACAAAACATCATCTGATTTTTCATGATGAATATAGTTTCTCATAGAGGGTGGATTTTTCTCAGCCTCAGGGCCTTGACCCGAATCCATTCATGAAAATATATTTCCTGTAGGTTGCCTACAAGTAGTAAGAATTTCTTATCAGTCAGCAATTCAATTAGGAACATGTAGATTTATACATAGATTGTGGACTCTGGGCACTGCAGCTCCTCAAACCCAGAACACAAATGCAGTCACACAGTCAAAAGGCTTCAACAAACGTGGTTTTATTCAATCCAATACCTTAAACAGGTTTCAATTCTCCTTTAAAAGAATGTCTTCCACAATAACTCCACCACGTCTCCTCAAGGCAAACTTTGCCCACCTTCTCCCCATTCAGCTCACCTGGATGAGGCATGATGGCTCCTTTTATCTCACCACCCAGGAATGCTTCCAGTGACAAACAACAACAGCCTGGCAGCACTTCCAGGTCAGGCAGAACCCCTTTCTTATAGCAGCCTCTGGTGGCACCCACACACCACGACAGGGTTGATTTCTGAGACTTCAAGTCCCAAGGAGACTTGACGAAGTATGAATGGGAGCTCTGCCCGAGGGAAGCTGCAGTCTAGCATAATGAGGAAATAAACAGCCCCCAGAAACAGTCCTTTCCTGTCTTTCCATTTTATTCCAGCCAGGAAAGGTACCTATAACATAGGTCCAGGTAAGGAACCTTCTTTTTTCTTGGTCGTGATAATATATACATTATTTATATATATATATTAGTAGCTACAAATGAGTCATGTATCTTAAAATAGTTTTTTATTCCTAAGCTTTCGACAACTTACCAGGTGTGATCATCAGAGAAGAATGATTAGACATACAAGAATCAAAGGCGGTGGTGGTAGCTCTAGACAGCGGCTCCTCTGCTCCGTATTCGTACCACATAACGCTGGCTGCTGTGGACTGATAATCTCTTAGCTGTGAGCTGGCTTTCTGTTAAAAAGTTAACCAATGGCAAAGAAACACACCTGCCCTTCGAAACTCCCCACATAAACTGTATTTCAATGGGAAACAAACACTCTCAACCAGCCTTTTGTGGGATCAGCTTCAGCTTTGCTCTTTTACCATGTAACATGCTTCTCACACAATGTTTAGAACATTTAAAAGACTGAGTCTCGGCCAGTCAATTACTCACTCTTCTGTCCTCTCTTTCCAGTCTGCATCTGGCCCAGCCGCTGCATCCGAGACAGTGAACCTGCTCGACCATGAGGACTGTGTTGTTTTAAGCTGAAGGGCAGAGCCAGAGTGCCAGTTGCTACCTGTGTGCTCATATGCTGAAGATAAATTTATGTTGTATAAACTCTTAATGCCTGTTTCAGTTTGTAAAATAAAGTTGATATTCCTTGGAAACCGTGCCTCCTGTGCAACTCTATGACCTAAGCTTGACAATATCCATACAAACATACAGTGTTTAGCGCCCTTCACATTCTAGATACTTTATTGTGGTGTAGATTTAATTTTAAATGATAAATTTTAAATTTTTGCCCATCAGTTTACACTCTATAACTTATAATGTCAAAGTGAAAGATGTTTTCACAAAGGCATATAAATTAAACATCAAAAGCTGAAATTCCTCATTTCTGCAAATTTTCGGACCTTTTGCTGTGGCAGTCCAGACTGAAGTCAGGTGCATCCTGTCTGGTTTATTTATCCTTGAGATGTATCTAGAACTTGACTGGAGTCCACCTTTGACAAATTGAACTGATTTGACATATTTTAGAAAGTGCCTAAGAAGACTTAAAGCTGGAACTGCTGCCATATGCCCTTCTACCACATACTGAATTAAGGATCTGAATACTTACTGTATATAAATGAGAGGTTTCATTTTGTTTAATAAATTTGCAAACCTTGCTAAACACCTGTTTTCACTTTGTCATTATGGGCTATTGAGTGCACATTGATGGGTAAAAATTGCAAATTTAAAAATTACATCTGCAATACAGTGTAATGTGCAGTAAGTGGAGGAGTCTGAATATTGAGTGAGTCTTCTGTGTGTGTATATACTCTATATATTTGTGTGTTTGTGTGTGTGTGTATTGTAATAACAAAGATAAATAAGGACAATAAGGCAAATCCTGTTTAATTGAAATTGCAAAAATAGTAAACATGAGTAAACAGTGTTAAAGACAATATCTTTTCAGGAGTCTGGTTCTGACTGCTTAAACTGGTGGTGTTTCCAATTATTATGGTTTCCAGCAGGAAAAGGCAGGTCCAGGAGGATGGACACTGGAAGTGAGATTGTTCATGGAAAAGCCATCAATCTTCTGGTCTGTAGGTGGAGGGAAAGAAAAGGCATTATCCTCTGCAGCAGCAGAGAATTACCTTCATCAGAGCCATTAATTTGTCCACTATTTCCATGTGCGAGACAATATTTATATTAATTTTTTATATGACGACCAGGGAACCTTGCCCCACTGGGACACCTGGAGAAGCAAAGTACCAGGAGAGGCGCAATTCCTTTCCTGGGATGCAAGAGGGCAACCCCCTTGGATTGTATGGGGGCCACAGACCTTGGAAGCTCAACCCTGTGGGGGGTCCATGGCCACCGCCAGGGGGTGTCTGAATAGTTCCGGAGACGTGGACTGCAGCACTTCTGCCTCACCAGGAAGTGCTCCTGGAAGGTCATCAGGAAGCACCTGGAGCACATCTGGGTGCATTATAAAAGGGGCCGCGTCACTCCACTCAGGGAGCTGGAGTCAGGAGCCAGAGGACAGAGCTTGCAAGGAGAGAAGTAGAGGAGGCAGAAGAAAAGAAGGAAAGTAAAGTAAAAGTAAAAAGGACTGATTAATTGTGGCTGATTAGAGTATTGTTTGCTGTAGAGACAAGGAGCAAAATAAAAGGTGTGTTTTGGGACTTCTGAGTCTGCGTGTCTGTCTGTAGCTGGGCTGATCTTCCTCTCTCTCTCTCTATATATATATATATATATACTGTATATATATATTTAACTGTACATACATACTGTACTGTATATAAGGCAGCACGGCATCAGGAACCAAGGAGATTGTACGTTACATCCATATTACACTACATACAGTAGAGAGAGGGCTGATGTGAGTGATTGTGAACATGCAGACCATCTAGTGTTGCTTTCTATGTAGCATCCTCTTCTGACAAGACAGGATCCAGCCACACACTATCTTAGACTTTGAACAGTTCTGCTAAGCAGATGGGTAAGTGTATACTCACACACATAATAACTCTATATTCATCCTTTAATATACATTGCTGTCAGTTACAAGATTAGAAAACAGTTCTAATAAATTTTAATTTTTTAAGTGAGTGTTCAAAATACCAGGGGAGAGATTAAAAAATAATAACAGTGGATCATATGGCTTTACCTCAGGATTTTCTGCCATGAATTGCACCTTCTTTAGTCCTGCTTTGTCATGTGGTGAACTCTAAAACATCTGATTTTTAAACTGACTGATTGGTGGATGCATGCAAATATCTATATATATAATTCACTAAGCCGCCGTCTAGTAGCCACCCATGGAAAGCACGCACCGACAAGTAGGCCACCCATGGAAAGCACGCAAGACAGCCACGCCCACCGTATATAATTCACTAAGCCGCCGACAAGTAGCCACTCATGGAAAGCACGCAAGACAGCCACGCCCACCAACTCTAAAACCATTGGATACGACGACAACTTGCAGAGCCATGCCCACCAACTCGGACGCAGCAACTCACAACACCGGGCGTCATTCACGTTCGTCTCTGCTAGACTCCACATGCACCTGTTAGCCACGCTGACTTTTCATTAGTCAGTGGAACCTTGGTTCACACAGATGCAGCGCAAGAGAGAGCCGCACACACACACAGGCAGCGCCAGAGAGAGACAGAGGCACACAGGCAGCCCGAGAGAGAGAGACAGACGCACACACACAAGCAGCACCAGAGAGAGACAGATGCACACACACACAGGCAGCACGAGAGAGAGAGCCACGCACACACACAGGCAGCACCAGAGAGAGACAGAGGCACACACACAGGCAGCGCCAGAGAGAGAGCCGCGCACACACACAGGCAGCGCCAGAGAGAGACAGAGGCACACATGCAGCCCGAGAGAGAGAGAGACAGACGCACACACACAGGCAGCGCCAGAGAGAGACAGACGCACTCACACAGGTAGCCCAAGAGAGAGAGCCGCACATACACACAGGCAGCACCAGAGAGAGAGCCGCGCACACACACAGGCAGCACCAGAGAGAGACAGACACACACACACACAGGCAGCCCGAGAGAGAGAGCCGCGCACACACACAGGCAGCGCCAGAGAGAGACAGAGGCACACACACAGGCAGCGCGAGAGAAAGAGCCGCACACACACAGGCAGTGCGAGAGAGAGCCGCGCACACACAGGCAGCGCGAGAGAGAGACAGAGGCACACACACAGGCAGCGCGAGAGAGAGCCGCGCACACACACAGGCAGCGCCAGAGAGAGACAGAGGCACACACACAGGCAGCGCCAGAGAGAGACAGACGCACACACACAGGCAGCACTAGAGAGAGACAGAGGCACACACAGGAAGCGCAAGAGAGAGACAGACGCACACACATAGGCAGCCCGAGAGAGAGACGCGCTCACACACAGGCAGTGCGAGAGAGAGACAGACGCACACACAGGCAGCGAGAGAGAGAGGGGGCTGGACTCATAAGGTAGGAAGGCAGTTAAAGAATGCACTGGGCTTGATTTTGTTTTCACTTCTGTTTACAGCGATCGGTTCGTAGTGTGCATTGTTGCAATGTTACTTTTCTTGGTGGTTTATTAAATTCCGGATTTTTTCAAATGTTCATTTTTTTCCCTGTGCTTAAAACTCATTAAAAAAAAAGTGTTTTTAGCCAGCGGTTGGTAGCGCTATAGCGCAAACTATTGCAGTGTTACTTTTCTCTGTTGTTCAAGGTTTTCTCAGTGTTATTCAATGTTTTTACATTTAGTTTACTATTACGTTGTGCATTCTATGGTTTAATTAACTATATTTGTGCTTAAAAACTTAAAATATATATTTACATACAGTTCCTACAGTCTGGAACTGATTAATTGTATTTACATACAATCCTATGGGAGAAATTGCTTCGGTTCATGACCAAATCGGTTTATGACCAGAGTTTTGGAACGAATTATGGTCGTGAACCAAGGTTCCACTGTATTCTTTTCGGTTATGACACACGATCGCGTCCACCATCACAAACTGTTTTACACGACATGGTCTTAGAGTTGGTGGGCGGGTCTCCGTGAGTTTCTCTTGCAAGCGGGCACATGACCAGGCAGTGTGTGTGCTTTGAGAACGAGGGTGGACGCGGCAGGACTATCTAAGAAGAGGCATGTTTGTCACGGATGTGAATTGCTATATGCGGCATTTAAAACAGTTTGTTTGTCGCGGATGTGAATCGCTGTATGCGGCATGTAAAACAGTTTTTGAGGGGTATCCCATGGTCTTAGAGTTGGTGGGCGGGTCTCTGTCAGTTGCTCTTGCGACCGGGCACATGACCAGGCAGTGTGTATGCTTCGAGAGCGAGGGTGGACGCGCCAGCACCATCTAAGAAGAATCATATTTGTCGCGGATGTGAATCGCTGTATGCAGCGTGTAAAACAATTTGTTTGTCGCGGATGTGAATCGCTGTATGCAGCGTGTAAAACAGTTTGCGAGGGGTATTCCATGGTCTTAGAAGTGTCTATACTTCAATGTGAATCGCTGTATGCAGCGTGTAAAATGCTGTATTGTATGTTGCCCTCTCCAGAGTTACATCTTTTCATTCACCTACAGTCGTATCCTCAAAACCAACCCCATTTGGACAACTGTGTCTTTCAGGAATTGTTCACCCATCAATACATAATTATGCCGCGGGTTGGCTAGTTTAATATATTATCTGACTGCTTTTGACTAGCATTTCCCAGATTTATTTTACATGTTTGGTAAACTTTATATATACTACTGTGGTATTTATTTTCTAGGATTTAAATACAGTGGACCCTTGACTTACGAACTCAATTTGTTCGCGAGGGCTGGTTGTAACTCAAGTTGGTTGTAAGTCAAGACTATTTTTCCCATAAAAAATAATGGAAATGCCCTTAATGTGTTCCGAACTGCCCACAGCAACACTTAATTAATTTTTTAAATAGAAAAGGGATGTATAATGTGCATAATTTACCAAAAACACCAATACTTTTTCTAATGTACTAACCAAAAAGTTATAAAAAGTGCCTAGCCTACCAGAAACAACAATTTCATACTGTACTCACCATTTAAGTTGACATCTTTGGCTTGCAGGAAGGAAGGAGGAGGAGAATGAAATGGAAGGTGGTTATTGTTTGGAAGGAGTTTCCTTATACAAATCTTTTCTTTGTAAAATTGTCGAGATGGTGGATTTCGACATGCTGTACATATTAGCAAGATCGGTCACACGAACGGCACTCTCATATTTCCACACAATTTCCTTCTTCGTTTTGATTGTGATCACTTTCTTTACCTTCGTTACCTTCGCTTCCTTCCTTAGCAATTGTCGAAATAAATTATATAAAGCACTGCACTAACCGAAATTACATCCACAAACACATGTATCTGGGCTCCGACTGACGCTTACAAACACTCTCGGCTGTTTGTTTACAATCGCACAAGCGGATACACGTGACCGCATTCGGGTCGTAACGCAAGATATTGGTCGTAGTTCAAAACAAAAATTTTGGTCGTAAAGCAAGTTGTTCGCATGTCAGGCCGGTCGTATATTAAGGGTCGACTGTATTATGGTTGTATTTTTTAAATTCACATCAGGCCCTGGCTTACTATTTACCTCTTTTATATCTGTAATTTTTTTATTTTACCACTTGTAAAATAGTTTGACACGTACTTGTGTATGTATTGTACTATATAAACAAATGTGGTTGTTGTTTTAAACATAAAAAATGTTCTTGTATTTTAAGTATTAGTGAAATATATTTAACAGTAAGTGATGGAAAATAAAGCTACATAAATCTGACTCTTTAGTTCCAGCCATAAAAGCATTTGTAATACCACACATCTCATGTACAGTATCTCATCTGTGGGAATAATGTACATGATTAGTGATTTGACAGGCTGAATTTAATTTTTCAATGGTTGTTAAAAAATCAGATGATGATTAATAAAGACTCATAATCATTATTCAAAAAATGTAATATTTACAATAAATCTTATCTGCCTGTCTAGGACTGATTTCTGTCCTGTGGTTGGTGGTTCAGGTCCACTGAGACTGTTAGTTTCATTAAGGGGGCTTTAGAATGCCTAAATGCATGTATTAAGCTTTGTCACTTACTTTTGTGTTTATTTTTTATGTGGCATCAATAACAAACCAACTAAAAGTCAGGAGTATTAAACACTTTTAAGTATAATGGTTTATTGGAAACTCCTAAAAACACTTAATTTTGAGGAAGAGGAATTTAGCCTCAGAAAAATGTTTGTCACTCTAGTTGTTTTTCAATGCTCCATGTATTTAAATATGAAGTTTTTCATTTTTGTAATTTCTAATTAGTTAAAAAATAACCAAACTATGTTTCAAACAGTAAAAAGTTTAATTTTAAAAAATGCAAAGCATATACATGAAAGGTGCCCACCTGCTTTTCCACACTGTAAGGTCACCTGCCAAAGAATGAAAACAAAGAAACACAAACCAAAAATTATTTTAAAAATAAACTGGAGCATGAAATTGTACAAGGACTGTTGAAAATGTGTTTTTATTGTTTTTGTTTAAATATACAGTAAATTATTCACCTACCGTACACCGAGACCGATGGTGTGCACATTTTTTATTAAATGGAATACATTTCTGAAGTGAATATTTTCAGTTCAGTGAGTTTTGTATAATAAAGACAGTAGCTGCTAACTTCTAGCCTCAAACAGACATAGAGATGGTAGGTTCTTGGAGGGACCCAACATTTGAGTAAAGAAATCTTAAAAGTGCACCTTTTCATTTTTTTTTTTTATTTACTTTTTTCTATATTTAAAAAGTAATCAGCTTTCAAACACTTCATCCCTAATGTTATTCATTTATATTGAAATAACTGTACTGAGTTAATTAAACATTTCTATCACAGCATGTTCAAAGCATGACCATAAAATGCTGGATATGCTTTTGTCTATAAACATTGGCTGCATAGCTAGAAGGAGAGACCTGCTAGTTGGAAAAAAGTTGGCAGGACATTTATTGATGAAGGCCATGCAGCTTTGCTGATGTTTCCTTCCCTCATCCATTTAATGAGCTTACTTAGTCAACCATTTAGGGAAACAGAGACTCAGAGTCGGTACCAGAAGCCTTTAGAACAAGGCAGGAAGCATTGCTGGTTAGGATGCCAGTCCCTTGCAAGGCACCTTCAGCCACACACCATCACTCACTGAAAACATCACAATATAGAGTCATCAAATATCCTAATATGCATGTTTATGGGTTGTGGGAGGAAAATCATATTACTTAGAGAAGAAACTAAACCGAGACATGTAGAACTTATAAAACTCCACGGAGTCAGTAATTCAACCCAATGTTCTGGAGTTGTGATGGCACTGTGCTAACCACTGTATCCAGCAGAGGGCATTAGCTCCCTTGTTGGAATGGGTTGCTTTGTAATTGCAGCCTATTACATAACCTGAATCTACATAGATATAATATAAAAAGGTGATACCCCTCCCTTAGCGATACGGCGGTAAGAAATCACATAGGAGAAATAACTTAGCTTTCTTTAATGACAGCTTACACTTCATAACAGATGAAAGAAGCCAATGGTAAGAACCCAGTTCGGGAGTGGGGGCCCAATGTGTAGAGTCTGCCATTTTTGCAGCTGCAGTGAATTTTCAGACTCCGATGATGTCATCTCCCATCCGTCCGTCGGCTTCCTTGGTGTGCCGGGCAATGTTCCAAGGCTTTATACTCTTTCTTCATGTGCAGGCCCCCACATGGCCCCCAAACAAGGCAAAAGATGATACAGTTTCATGCTGACTTTGACACATAAAAATAATACAACAGTCCTCAATCTGACTGCCCATTTCCCAGTTGTCTGTCTGTCTTGCCTTATAATGCTTACCTAGCAGTTCTATATGGTGAACCCCTGTGCTAAATCTGGCTCTGTGTCAACTGTGCCTGGGAGTAGAAAAAGGTGGATTTATAAAATATATTTGCACAGAGCAAAGTGACATATTAAACTTATACACTTATTACAACCACTGCACCAGTTTTCCAAGTGTTTCCTATGGAACACTTTAATATGTGACATTGACATAGACCTCACAGGAAAGGACACCACCAGTTAAGAATAACTATTACTGTAACTATACACTCCTGAATCATAGTGACCGTGCATTAGTTCTACAATTTTTATCAATCATTCAGCCACAAGTTAAGATTAATCCTAATCACCACTTAATAATTTTACATCACCACATTTTGCAGCTCTTCTTTCATGCTGGGATGTGTTTGCTCCAGAATACCAATGCTTCAATCTACATCGCTGATGATGTCACTCAATGGTTTGATGAGCATGACAAAAGTTATTCCCATGCCATTGCCAGCTGAGTCACCAGTTCTGCACAGAGCTCATTAGTTTTAATATAGGCTGTAATAAACTGAAGCCTTTATAAAGATGAATATACAGCCCTAAAATTTTGCATTTGCTTGATGTATCTGTATGTGAATTGAAATTCACTTAAAGTGCAAGTTTAAAAGCTGTCTTGGTGTGTATACCCTGTGGAATGTTGACTAATTGCATTTTGATAATATAACTTATTAAATATCTACAGCTACATTTTTGCCACTTCTTTTTAAAGAAAAAATTGACATGCAAGGATTTGAATAACAAGCAATCCCATTTGCATTCCTACAGAGAACTAAGTGACCTTTGGAAGGGCAAGAACGTTTTCTTTTCGGGTTCCTGTTTCTTATCAAATATTTTACATGTGGTAGTGAAATACCTATTTATATAAACTAGAGAATTCTACATACTACTAGCATCTAGTATCTGCTCTAAAAAAGATCAAAACTCATTTAAGAAAAACATCAAATGAATGCCTGGTTGTCTGTGTGGACTCCTTAAAACAGTGAGAAAAAAACAAAGGGGTTAATTAAACAATAAGAATCAAAAAGATTAAGATCAGCAACAAAGTTACACAAACTGCAAATTGAAGGAGGGACTCGATGTCCCAGGAAAGGAGAAGATTTACAGTATCCAGGACTGGATCGAGCACAGCATTGACATCTGTGCCAGTAAAAAACTCCTCGTCATGGAGTGTAAGAATCTGACTAGCTAGGTCCTGGAAGAAGGTGCCTTGAAAGGTAGTGGGAACGTACACAGCAATGAATCCAATCTTCCTAACCCCCAATCTCAGACAGAATATAACAGTACCTACCATCAGAACCATATCCAGAGCCCTGAATCTTAAGCTGGAGGGATTGCTGGACAAGTATCACAACTCCACACTCGCAGGAGGGGGCAGATGACAATGAGACAACCATATAGAATGTTTAGACGAAGCTAGCATCACATCTTGCAAAAACAAAGGAATCTCAATTAAGAAAGCAAGATCAATGCAGTGTCTATGTAAAAAGTCAGTCATATGAGACCTTTTTTCAGGTGTTGACATGGCTCTAACATTACGTAAATTAGCCATGGTCTGAAAAAAAAGAACAGTAAAGACAGAAAGGAGGAAACCAGATGTGCCGCTCACCTGGAAACTAAAAATGTGCATTTCAGTAAAAGCCAACCTATCCAAAAAATGACATAAAACCCATAACTCCATGCTCCAGATAACTGGCACCTTAGCCATTCAGAAAGCCAATTGTAAAACCAGGGATCCCAAAGCACTCACATTCCCAGCCACTTTTCGACCTTGCACGAGTGAAATAAAATGTCTGTGCTAAAACCTGACAGATTTAGTACAAAAGTTTCAAATCGTACACATGTACAACCCAGGAATGTAAGGCATCAGTGTTAACATGCATGTGCACCCATTACCAAACCACAAGCGGCTGCAACCACCCTTCTCAATAAAATGATAAAGAAAAATGAAGTAGAAATGAAAGCCTTCGCCATCAGGATCAGCAATTATGCAAAATATAAAGTAAATACCCAGACTACGATGATCACTACATAACATCCTCTGAGGTAAAATTTTAATAACAATAATTAAAATAAAATAATGTCACCAAAACATTAAGGGATAATCAGTCCTCGTAAAGTTCTTTGACAAAATATAAATAATTAATAGCAGAACCTTAGCTAGGCGAGCTTCACAACAGTGCCGGTCATAAAAGTCTTGTGCGACATCCCAGTGAAGAACCAAAGCATCACATAGGAAAGATGCCAAGTGATTTGAAGTCATCTAAAATGACAAGGCTCTATAAATGGAGTTAAAGGTCAGGAACAGCCAGGAAAATCTCAGTTTTCCTTTTTCTAAAATATGTCTAGCAGGACCCTGGTCCAGTCTACTATAGGCCCCAGTAGGCTACAGGGATGAACTATGTTCCAGTAAATATAACAATTGATGCAATACCCCTGTATATTCATTCTGATGAGTCATGAGGTATATAATGGGTTCTTTCTTCTCTAGCATCATACTTTCCATATACATCTTAATAAAACTGGGAAATTTCCCAACAGACTGGGGAGAAACCAATCTATGTGCAGATGCAATCAAAAGGCAAATAGGCAAGTTTTAGGTTGCCTGTTAAATACAAATCAAGGGGTGCTGAAATAATGTGTGCACTTGTGGTCATCACACTGCATAAAACACAAAACAATACTAGAAGCTGTGCAACAATCAGCTTAGAGTGTCTTGAGACTAAAAGTCCTACTTTGATAGCATAAGGGAATTTAACCTCTAGTTTTGAGTGGAAAAGGCTACATGTGGACTTAATCCAGGTCTTTAAAATTCTCAAAGTCATAAGTAAAGTTGATTCAGCTAACTCATTAAAATAAATACAAACTCACATACTCTAAGATGAGGGTGGATATAAAGGGTACATCAAACACTTTATATTTTACAGAGATCTGGAACAAACTACCAACTCATATGGTCAAAGCACAGAGGCTGACAACTTTTAAGAAGTATCTCCATGAGATATTGCGACAACTACTACCTTGAAGGGAAAATCCCCTCTAATTTGGCAGACTTCTTACTGTATGTTTTAGCTGGTTGATCTTTATGTTCTAAGACATATGAATCTATATTCAGTGTGAAGGCTGCATCATTGTTATATGAACATGCTTAATGCAATACAGGCCTGCAAGGAGTCAAAACTACACCATGTAGCATCTGTAAAAATTAAAATAAATAACCCTGGAGTCCACTATAGTGCTTAATATACTTTACATGTCTCTTCAATAACCTTCTGGGTCGATTTAGAGATGTATATATCACTGTATATTCAGTGCTTACTGCTTTATTGTAGAAAATATACTGTAATAGTCTTTGAAGTGCAAGCCTGTCATGGTACAAATAATAATGCATTTAACTCCCTCAGACTACAAACATTTTTTGTAATGCAGTTGGCTAAGTTGCTTCTGTTTATGCTCCAAAGTCAGGCCAAAAGCATCAAGACTGACAGTGAGTTTTTTTTCACAATGGGATTTGATGGGCACTTACACTGAATCCATCTTATTTCCGATTGTGCCACTGGCAGAGCACCCTTTAACGAAGGTAACTCATATAAGTGGGTGCAAGTATAACAGTTTTTGTCTGTGCATTGATGATAAATCTCCTTGCAGTGCCCTGTGTTCTGACACTCTACAGGCTCCTTCAAAACTTGGACATTTGTAAAGTACCTAAATGGACCAGTGGTGTAAAAATGGCAGCACAGACACAACAAAAAATCTTCAACAACAAATGGTCTTTATTACAGTGTCAGAAATAAAATTTCTATGGTCATGGAATTAAACACAGTCCTTCTGCATTGACACAGAAATATACTTACATGTACATGTGTATGCACCCCATCTTCTTTCAGGTAATTTCCTGAAATTATTTTCTCCCTGGGACTTTTAATTCTTACGATTTATGCCATAAGCGGCTTACATGCACTTGCTCTTAAATGGATGTCCTTCTCGGCTGCTCCCAGCCATTTATGTTCCGGAGAATTCAATGAACCAACCATTCGGGTAAGTGCACCTTTTTTAACCAATTATAAAAGAAAAGAAAAGCTATAATTAATTACTCTACTTCCTCAGAACAATCTTTGTGATACAGCCTATCCCACTTGCACTAACAATGCCACCCTGATTGGTTATAGAATTTCTTCAATAGTTAAGAAAGTCTAGGTCACTGGGGTTACAATATTCTGCAGATATGACTGTGATAGACACTAGACACAAGTCTAATTTTGGCTACAATATGATACTGAATGTCTTTAATATCTTGCCAACATGGTCTATAAACTCAATTCATTAACAACACCATGTTGTAATGTTCAAGTCGTGTATTGTCATCCGATCAAGCATAATTAAGATAAACCTTTATTTTTATTATAACTTCCCCTATTTCCCATTTTCTAACTCTCAAAATTGAACTACAATATTCAAATAAGTTACGCCACGCTAAAAGAAATGTTATTTGTATGAAAGATTTTCTTATCCCTAACACTTTTATGGTAGAGGAAAGTAGCCCTGAAACTTAAGTGAGATGTGCATTTAAGGAATTCTTCCAGGCAAAACAGATTACAAAATAATGGCACAAATCCCTCTGAAGCTTTATGACTACTTTTAATAAGATACCCAATATAAACACAGTCAAGCAGTGACAGTAAAAGAAAATCTTTCATGAAGAACTGTACTCATCTTTACCAAATGAAACTGCAACAAAAAACCAGTTTGTTACATATATTGCTTGTTTACTGTCTAAAATGTTTAGCTTGTGTTTTACATATTATTCAACAATGAAGTATTAGTCTCCTTCCAACTGGGAAAAGGTATTTTTCAAAATGACTTGGAAAAGATGCCTTAACTAGTGTCGCAGATGGCCAGGGTTATTACCTGGCCGGGACGCCTAAAAGGACCGGAAGGTAGCGGGAATAGTTTCCGGGCCACGAGGGCACAACCGTCATGGAGCAGGGAAGGACCACGGGAAAAGAGAGCAAAGATTCAAACTCGTTGGGACCCATGGCCACCGCCAGAGGGCGCGTTAAACCTTGTGGGACCCGGATATTGTTACTTCCGCCACACTCGGCAAGATGGCGGAGGAACCTGCCAGGGACACCCGGAGTGCTTCCGGGGCAAAGGGCAGCACTTCCGCCACACCAGGAAGTGCTGCCGGATGGACGTCATCAATCACCTGGAGCATATCTGGGCAGGAATAAAAGGGGCCGCCTTCTTACAATCAGGGAGCCAGAGTCAGGAGTGGGAGTAGCTCCCAGGAGGAGAGTAGAGGCAGCCAAGGACTGAGAAAGAGAGAATCAGTGGTGATTATTGCTTTGTGCATTGTGTGCTGTGTGACACTGTGTTTATTAATGGAAAATAAACGTGTGCTTTTTATAAAGATGTGGTCTCCGACTGGTGGTGTCCGGGCAACTATCACACTAGGAATTTGGTAATAATGTATGATTTGAAGAGGGGAATACAAATTGCAGTATTTTCATATAGGAGAACATAAAGATGAATGTGCATATGACAGAATTGTACAGCTACTTTCTGCATAAAATATATTTGATTTGGAGTGTTAATTATAGAAACTTCACAGATGGGAAATGGAAATGAGTTGAAAGAAGATTGTGTGGGTTGCAAAATATACAGGTTTTAATGCACATAGAACCTAGGCGAAACCACACATTTTTTCTTAAGATCCACATATGATCCTTTTTAGATTGATGCTTTAATATCAGAATGCATGGCTTTAAAACGCTTACTGGAATTAGACATAATCTAATGTCATATGAATTGCAGATAAAAACTATTTGCATCAAAAGATTAATGAATCAGGAAAATATATTAGTCCTACGGTAATGTAAAATAAGTTGATAAACCTGTTAAATATGTCATTTTTGCAAAACAATTTGAGACCAGGGCAGCACTGTGGCGCAGTGGTAGTGCTGCTGCCTAGCAGTTAGGAGACCCAGGTTCGCTTCCTGGGTCCTCCCTGTGTGGAGTTTGCATGTCTGTGTGGGTTTCCTCAGGGTTCTCCAGTTTCCTTCCAAAGACATGCAGGTTAGTTGCATTGGCGATCCTAAATTGTCCCCAGTGTGTGGGAGTGTGTATGTGTGTACGCCCAGCCCGGGATTTGTTCCTGGATTGGCTCCTGTGACCATGTGTTAAGATATAGCGGGTTGGACAATGAATTTGAGACCAATTTATTAGACATACCTACCTAAAGTCTCCCCTTCATTTACTAGGTTTCTAAGTTAATTATTACCTTTTTGTTCAATAGTACTAGGGTGTTGTACCGTGTTAGCCATTATGAATGTAAAGAAAAGCCAAGCAAAATGACACCTTTTATTGGCTAACTAGAAAGATTACAATATGCAAGCTTTCGAGGCAACTCAGGCCCCTTCTTCAGGCAAGATGTAATCTTTGTTTACATCTTGCCTGAAGAAGGGGCCTGAGTTGCCTCGAAAGCTTGCATATTGTAATCTTTCTAGTTAGCCAATAAAAGGTGTCATTTTGCTTGGCTTTTCTCTTTTTGTTCAATGGAAGACTGTCTGGTAAAAACATACACCAAGTTTTGTACCTGTGCAGATGTCCAGAATCAAACTCATCGCTAAATGTGACTTCATTTATCAGCTCTACTTTTCTTAGCCTACTTCAGAATTTAAGTTATTCATTTTGACAACAGCACATGTATGTATATTTGTATTAAAATGTTGCACCAACAACAATCACCAAACCACAATTCGAGAGAATGGTCAGGAAGTTGTTAAAGCATTACTTTATATAACATCCTGGTTTATTCTCGCATAGGGGAGTTGAAAGTGGGCTAGAAGTTTGGGGTGCTTTTTGTGCATTTGCACCAGCTCACTTCTGCTTTAGTTCAGTTAATCACAAAAGTAAAATAAAAAAGCAAAGTAAAAATTTGCTTATCTAGATGTGAACGTAAAAGGAAAGGAAGGGTTGCTCTGTTAGCATAAACTGAACAAATATTTTCCCGTAGTTATGTTACAATAAAAACCACACAGATGTATTAGTCTGTGCATTACAATGACAGAATATTTCTCTGACTGTATAATTTTTTGGAAAATTTCCACACCTGCTCCCCATCATGGTCCAAAACAGCCAACACTTTTTTCTTGAGATTTCAACAGAGATTATTAAGTCTTCATTGAGTACTTGTTTGAAAAATGTCATGTTTAAGAAATCTGAATTACAATTTATCACTAAGCCTCCACAACCAGCACCTAACTGTAGGACAGCTATTGATGCCATTTTATATGAGGTGAATTAGGGTCTGCTGCTTGTGAATGGCATTGGGCCACTACAAGCCTATCTGGGCTACATTTATAACTACATGGTACTGTAAAGTGTTGTTAAAAAGCAGAAGTATTTAATGTATTTAATCTAATAACACATTTAAGCGCATTCTGTTATTACTGCTATTTCTGAATGTGATTCATTGTTACAAAAACATTTAATAAACAAAAATGTTATAATAAACTTTTTAACGAATTAACTACAAAAATGTGAAACGATCCAACTTTCAAATCAGTTAACTAAGTCCATGTTATATCATTCATGCTTTTTCTAACTTGTCAGATTTTTGTCTCTTCTAGTATCTGTTACTTCACCTCAGAATAACTTTATTTTCAATAGATTGCCTTGTCATATTTATATTGGAAGAAGGGAGTTTCTAAATAGTATTATGTGCGTTTGCTTGGGCAACAGCTTTAGGGCTCTGGTGATGGTAGTTACCTGTCACACCAAAGGTTGGTGCAGTTTGCTAATGCCGTCTCTCTTCCTCCCTCTACAGCACAGAAGAATGAAAGCCATTCCACCTCTGATGTCACTTCCATTGTCCTGGACTCTCCCCTTCTTGCCTGGAAGCCATATGACCAGCAGTTTAGAGTTAATCCTGTAAGGAAGTCAAGTCTCAAAAGATGTTTCCGCAGCTTATTGTGTTTCTTTTGATTTGATAGGATAGTAATAAATGTAAAAAAAAAATAAAAATATGCAACCAGAATTATTTGACAAAAATATTCTATAAAACTAAACCTTTGTAAAATTAGTACTTTAATTAAATAAAATTTTGAATGCAGTTTAATGTGTGCAGCGACCTTTTATATCAGGAATGTCATGATGCTGTAGGTAATGTAGCATGCACACCACATGTCTTGCAACCATGCAGGACCACAGTAGCCAGGCACACAATGGCTGTACCTACTGAAAATAAATAATCAATCAAATCAAATTAATCAAAGCTTTGAAACCAAAGGTAAAGTTCAGAATGGAATAATTAACACTTTGCTGATATTATGTTTCTTAAGGTTTTGTGTCCCTTTGCTGATGAATTTTCACCTTGACTTTTTGGTCTAAGAATCATCTAATGTCCTATATTGCTGCTGTAGTGATAACCATTTTTCATCATTCTATTTATGATATCCTACTACTGTCTTCATACTATATACAGTACTATACCACATAGGCCTCAGTTACCCTGTTTTTTCCCATTTGGATTTGGACCGTGTTCATTCACCCAATCCTTGTTTATAATTGTTGGGGAGTATGGGCTGAATTTTATTTCTTCTTTTGTCCTTTCTGGCTTATGATATCATATTTTAGTAAACATAGTCAGAAATTTTAAATGTTGTTGCTTCTTTCACACAAAAGTTACTAAAAGTAATTCTTACACTGCCACATACACACACAAATCGACTTCTAGGCATCAAGTGCAAGTGAAACTTTTTTTGTTGTTGTTATACTCATGGAGTCAGAGAGTGGAATCAAGATGCACATTGCTCAAAGATATAAGTAAGAATTTGACTGTACTCTTTACACATGACAATAATATTACTACTACCGCTTCTACTACTGCTCCACAATACAATTTTGTTGTATTGTTTCCACTTCATTTTTACTTTGAGCTCTGATTCCCATAATGCTTTGTTCTTTTAGGATTCCTGTTGGTGTGGCTAAAGTGATGCTGGAATGGAAGCTGCACCCTTAAGTAATAAAATTGTATATTTATAGAGCATGTATTGGTGGGCTTGGTGGGATGGGAGAGTGTGGGTGTGGTTAAACTTGCCTTAGTTTGCTGACTGATTCTTGAATTTACTAGGTTGGTTTGTAAGTGGGGACTCCTTGAGGAATATTTCATGTGCTAACACAGGTAGGATATATTTTTGTTCTTTGCTTCATATTCTTTCTTCTGTTACCCTATATAGTGATCTAAAGGTTACCACGTGGAAAATTCAGAATTCTCAGTTAAGTGATAGAAGACTGAGCATTGTTTTCTATCTCTGAAAAAAAAATGTTCCTACAGTACATGAACTTAAGCTGTTAGATCTCTGGTGGGTTCAGTGGTTGATGGACTTTGATTTGGAGATTGTTACTATGATAAACACCCTCTACTTTTCTCTGCCAAAAATGTTATTTACTAAATTCATCATCCATAGACATATTGTATTTTCTTTAGATTTTTTTCTTTATAACCTTTGAATTCAGCATCTTGCCACTGCCCACCATTAGCTGGGTCTGAGTACCTCCATTTTTGCCATAAAATTTCATTATTTGTGAAGAAAAGCCAAGCAAAATGACACCTTTTATTGGCTAACTAAAAAGATTACAATATGCAAGCTTTCGAGGCAACTCAGGCCCCTTCTTCAGGCAAGATGTAATCATTATATGTGAATGACACCTTGATTATTCTTTATAATGCTTGCTTCCGCTTCCAAATCCTTATTTGTTTTGAGACTTTCTTTTCATAAATAATTAAATGATCCAAATAGTCATTTCTTCAACTGCTTTTTTCAATGCTATATATTTTGCATCTTTCTGTTCTGCTTGCAAGCTCATTTAGATGTTTGGGCACTTATGTCCCAAACTATTACAGGACAATGCTGCTTCCAGCTATTATTGTCCTCTGTGTAACATAAAACATTTCCTTTTCTTTTGATCTTTTCCTTCCATTCTGAATTGGAAATTATTAAAATAAATATTGTTCCCGCTTTTTAATTCTTAAATTAAAGAATTACGATTCTTCTGCACCATCCACATGCTAATCTAAGTTCAGATGTCTTCCTCTGGGCTCCTTGTTAAACATTTTGCATGAAAAATCTAAATGGATAAGAAGCATTCACTAAATTCTGTGATTAACTGATACAGTAATAGAAACAGTAGCAAAGAGCAAGAGAAGTCTTGCAGAGGATCAGTTATGAATAAGATTCAGGAAAAAAATGCGAGAAAGGATTAATAAATGAGCATCAGTGTAAAATATACACAAGTAAAGTTTTAAGTAGAAAAACACAGCACAACTGTTCTAGGCATACATTAGCTTGTATGTGTGCATTTGCAGTCTGAACATTTCAGTTCTGCCATGGTGTGTCAAAGCTTAGCCCTTTAAAGAGAGCCATCAGTTGATGTTTTGTGAAAGATGAGGTTAACTGGAGGCCAGCTCCTTCCTCAAGTGCCTTCCAAACTTTCTGCCATTGACTTGGATTTTCCACAACTCTCTCCAGTTATCTTTTTTTCTGCCACGTCCTCTGCCTGCACAATTATATCACCGGTTCCTTCTCACTTTACTTGATTTCAGAAGTAACATGGCCTGTGCTTACTTTATCCAACTCTGTCAGCCAATTAAAGTACACACAAGCATGCATCAAAATATTCACCATCTATGCGGTCTTAATGTCCCCACCAGAATTTTCAGGACAAAAAAGCCACCTATGTGGACACGATTGGTCTTTGACAAGAGACAAAGATAAGAAAAATAAAACTCAAAATGTGTATTTCATCACTTAATATTAAAATAAATCAGATGCATTATCCAGAAATTCATCTATTTTTTCTGTCCCTTTTTAATACTTTGCAAAACTGTTAGAAAACCTCCTGAGGTTTGTCCTAATGCCATGTATCTTCCATGCTCGGCTAATTGCATTCTGTTTTTGCTCCAAGTTAAACACCACTTGTTGATCATCAGCTATGGTTTTCAGCATATCAGTTCCCACTTTCACTTTATCCTGAATATATTTCATATTTCTGCAATCGTCATTTCTCACTGAACAGAAGCTTCCTCTTTTGATACTACACCTATTTTTGTCTGTTTCTGATTCTCCTTGTCGTGGCCTATTAACTGGTGTCTGTTGTATGAATAAGGTTAGAAATAAGCTTTCTGTATCAGAAATGTTCTTTCTATATCTCCTGTCAAATCCTGCTTCTTTCATTATTCCTGTTAGCTTTTTCTGTGTTACTGTGTAGAAAGCTTTCTCAAAATCCACAAAACATATGAATAATTCCTTATCAAAATCTTGTCCTTTTCATCAAAAATCCTGATTAAAGCCTTTGCTTCTCTTGGGCTACATCTCTTCTGAATCCAGATTGTGCTGTACAGCTGAATGACCTTGAGTATTATGACATGTGTGAGAAATCAAAATGCTTCTTCTATGATCTCTACATTGTACAATGTATTTCATTTGTTTTCTTTTGAAGGATTATTTTTTGAGTTGCTGAATTTGTCTGGCCACTGTCTTTATTCCTATGTGCTTTCTAAGTTGTCCAACCAATTCTTTTCTTCCTTTCTGTCCAAATGAGACTTTTCAGAGACACCATCTACACCCCATAATACTTAACACTTACATTTGCTTATACCCCATCTTCTAGTACGCCCAGACGTTTTTAGTTATCTTCAATATACCCATTTAAGACACATTTGTTATTTATAATGTGTTGCTATTTCTAGGCTACCTCTGTTTTTATGTGCACTTTTTTCTCATCATCATTTAGTGAGCAGCACTCTTGCTCCTTTCTCTTCTTTGTGCTTTTTTTTCCAAGAACATTTCCTGCATCATCTTGGCAAGCAGTTATAAAGAGCATAGAAAACAAAACATGAGACAAGTTGGACTTTTGCAGTAAACCTCCACAGACGAGACAGAACTACATTTATAGGAGCAAAACACCTCCAAAGGTGAGAGTATGACCATGGAAGGATTTTAGAGGAAGGTTCAGAAAATGCTACAGAGGGAAGGAGTTTCCTTGCAAACTGAAAAAAGAGAGAATTCGCAAGACTTCCACAACATTAGATGACAATTAATTATTCCCATCTAAGAAAGCTATTATGATGTTACTGATTACATTGTAATAATGGGGATTATCTGGAGACCAGTACTTTTAACTATCAACAAGCAGGCAATCTCCATATATATTAAATAAATACTAGCAAATATATATACAGTACTGTGCAAAAGTTTTAGGCAGGTGTGAAAAAATACTGTAAACAAAGAATGCTTTCAGAAATATAAATAATGATTGTTTATTGTTATCAATTTACAAAATGCAAAGTGAGCAAACAAAAGAAAAATCTAAATCAAATCAATATTTGGTGTTACTACCTTTTGCCTTTAAACCAGCATCAATTCTTATAGGTACACTTGCACAAAGTCAGGGATTTTGTAGGATTATAGTCAGGTGTATGATCAACCAATTATACCAAACAGGTGCTAATGATCATCAATGTCACACGTAGGATGAAACACAGTCATTAACTGAAACAGCTGTGTAGGAGGCTTAAAACTGGGTGAGGAACAGCCAAACTCTGCTACCAAGGTGAGGTTGTGGAAGACAGTTTCATGTCATGGCAAGATTGAGCACAGCAACAAGACACAAGGTAGTTCTACTGCATCAGTAAGGTCTCTCCCAGACAAAGATTTCAAAGCAGACTGGGGTTTCAAGATGTGCTGTTCAACCTCTTTTGAAGAAGCACAAAGAAACGGGCAACGTTGAGGATCGTAGACGCAGTGGTAGGCCAAGGAAACTTAGTGCAGCAGATGAAAGACACATCAAGCTTATTACCCTTCGAAATCGGAAGATGTCCAGCACTGCCATCAGCTCAGAACTGGCAGAAACCAGTGGGACCCAGGTACACCCATCTACTGTCCGGAGAAGTCTGGCCAGAAGTGGTCTTCATGGAAGAATTGCAGCCAAAAAGCCATACCTCCGATGTGGAAACAAGGCCAAGCGACTCAAGTATGCACGAAAACATAGGAACTGGGGTGCAGAAAAATGGCAGCAGGTGCTCTGGACTGATGAGTCAAAATTTGAAATATTTGGCTGTAGCAGAAGGCAGTTTGTTTGTTGAACGGCTGGAGAGCGGTACAATAATGAGTGTCTGCAGGCAACAGTGAAGCATGGTGGAGGTTCCTTGAACGTTTGGGGCTGCATTTCTGCAAATGGAGTTGGAGATTTGGTCAGGATTAATGGTGTTCTCAATGCTGAGAAATACAGGCAGATACTTATCCATCATGCAGTACCATCAGGGAGGCGTATGATTGGCCCCAAATTTATTCTGCAGCAGGACAACGACCCCAAACATATAGCCAAAGTCATTAAGATCTATCTTTAGCGTAAAGAACAACAAGAAGTCCTGGAAGTGATGGCATGGCCCCCACAGAGCCCTGATCTCAACATCATCGAGTGTGTCTGGGATTACATGAAGAGACAGAAGGATGTGAGGAAGCCTACATCCACAGAAGATCTGTGGTTAGTTCTCCAAGATGTTTGGAACAACCTACCAGCCGAGTTCCTTCAAAAACTGTGTGCAAGTGTACCTAGAAGAATTGATGCTGTTTTGAAGGCAAAGGGTGGTCACACCAATTATTGATTTGATTTAGATTTCTCTTTTGTTCATTCACTGCATTTTGTTGATTGATGAAAATAAATGATTAACACTTTCATTTTTGAAAGTATTCTTTGTTTACAGTATTTTTTTCACACCTGCCTAAAACTTTTGCACAGTACTGTATACAGTTAGGTCCATATATATTTGGACAGAGACAACCTTTTTCTAATTTTGGTTCTGTACATTACCACAATGAATTTTAAATGAAACAACTCAGATGCAGTTGAAGTGCAGACTTTCAGCTTTAATTCAGTGGGGTGAACAAAACGATTGCATAAAAATGCATTTTTTTAACACAATCCCTTCATTTCAGGGGCTCAAAAGTAATTGGACAATTGACTCAAAGGCTATTTCATGGGCAGGTGTGGGCAAGTCCGTCGTTATGTCATTATCAATTAAGCAGATAAAAGGCCTGGAGTTGATTAGAGGTGTGGTGCTTGCATGATTTTGCTGTGAACAGACAACATGCGGTCAAAGGAGCTCTCCATGCAGGTGAAAGAAGCCATCCTTAATTTGCGAAAACAGAAAAAAACATCCGAGAAATTGCTACAATATTATGAGTGGCAAAATCTACAGTTTGGTACATTCTGAGAAAGAAAGCAAGCACTGGTGAACTCAGCAACGCAAAAAGACCTGGACGTCCACGGAAGACAACAGTGGTGGATGATCACAGAATCATTTCAATGGTGAAGAGAAACCCCTTCACAACAGTCAACCAAGTGAACAACACTCTCCAGGGGGTAGGCGTATCGATATCCAAGTCTACCATAAAGAGAAGACTGCATGAAAGTAAATACAGAGGGTACACTGCAAGGTGCAAGCCACTCATAAGCCTCAAGAATAGAAAGGCTAGATTGGACTTTGCTAAAGAACATCTAAAAAAGCCAGCACAGTTCTGGAAAAACATTCTTTGGACAGATGAAACCAAGATCAACATCTACCAGAATGATGGCAAGAAAAAAGTATGGCGAAGCTCATTATCCAAAGCATACCACATCATCTGTAAAACACGATGGAGGCAGTGTGATGGCTTGGGCGTGCATTGCTGCCAGTGGCACTGGGACACTAGTGTTTATTGATGATGTGACACAGGACAGAAGCAGCCGAATGAATTCTGAGGTGTTCAGAGACATACTGTCTGCTCAAATCCAGCTAAATGCAGTTAAATTGATTGGGCGGCGTTTCATGATACAGATGGACAATGACCCAAAATATACAACCAAAGCAACCCAGGAGTTTATTAAAGCGAAGAAGTGGAAAATTCTTGAATGGCCAAGTCAGTCACCTGATCTTAACCCAATTTAGCATGCATTTCACTTGTTGAAGACTAAACTTCAGACAGAAAGGCCCACAAACAAACAGTAACTGAAAGCCACTGCAGTAAAGGCCTGACAGAGCATTAAAAAGGAGGAAACCCAGCATCTGGTGATGTCCATGAGTTCAAGACTTCAGGCTGTCGTTGCCAGCAAAGGGTTTTCAACCAAGTATTAGAAATGAACATTTTATTTCCAGTTATTTAATTTGTCCAATTACTTTTGAGCCTCTGAAATGAAGGGATTGTGTTTAAAAAATGCTTTAGTTGCCTCACATTTTTATGCAATCGTTTTGTTCACCCCACTGAATTAAAGCTGAAAGTCTGCACTTCAACTGCATCTGAGTTGTTTCATTTAAAATTCATTGTGGTAATGTACAAAACCAAAATTAGAAAAAAGTTGTCTCTGTCCAAATATTTATGGACCTAACTGTATATCCAATATAATTGTATTGTATAGAATCCTATGTATATTTGTGTGTGAGTGTGTGTGAGAGAGAGAGACTTTATTTAATTTTATTATACTATGCAACACCTACTGAATGGTGTGCCATTTGGGTTAATCAGGCCTGTCCTGAGCCACGTGGGTAATTCACTGCTCCTCCCTTGAACCACAGTCATTGTGATGCTCTTTCGATTTCCTGCCCCAACATGCTACATATCATCTTGCACTGATGCCCCCTTTTACCCAAGGTCTTCAGTGTCCTTCATAGCAGTTGCCCTGTAAAATCCCTGACACAAATCTCCACTGTCCCTATGATGAACTATACATTCATCAACAAGTGGCTGATATCTGTGGAGTTTTCTCTTGAATGATTTCTCTATATGCTGTTCCTACAGGATTCTGAATTTATTTTTTTCACTTTTATTTGTACTAGACTAAATTAGAAAATCTGGGCTTAATACTATATTCACTATGTTCCATGTCTAAGTGAGTTGCTGCATGAGATTACCTTCCAATCTATGCCTATGCCTAGTGGCTACTCTTGCCAGCATTAGAGGCCTTTTCTCCAGTCCTAACAAACTGGATAAGCCTCTGTCCTCTCTGCATTTTCTAGGATCTCCAAACTGCCTCCTCCTGACATCCTGTTAGTGATGCTAGCGGCCTATCATGCCTCCAGTGACATTTCCCCTGTCCTGCATGACAATAAGATGTGCTCCAAACTGGATGGCCTAACACACAGTGAATAGCTCAGGTCCTTCTTCAGACCCCAGCTAACCAAGTATGTGGTTTTGGGCTGTGGAGGAACCTTAATCTGCTCCCCCAACCCCCACTGACCACATGTCTGCCCTTTTCTTGGTTTCCTCCCACCATGTTCACTTTTCCTGCTGCTTCATTTTCACTGATCTTGACATCCATTCCTCTTGTACCAGGTGTTGGATACTGGAGGAAAGGAAAAATAATTTTAACTTACTAACCCAGGGAAAGTCATAATAATATGAGAAGCAGGAGAGATTTAACTTGGTTACTCTATTAAATAATTTGGTAAAGAGGCTGTCTCCTAGTTTGAGGTTGGCTGTGGAACTAGGTAAAGCCTAAGGGTATACTGGAATAATTGCAGGAAGATCCATCCATCCATCCATTGTCTCCCGCTTATCCGAGGTCGGGTCGCGGGGGCAGCAGCTTGAGCAGAGATGCCCAGACTTCCCTCTCCCCGGCCACTTCTTCTAGCTCTTCCGGGAGAATCCCAAGGCGTTCCCAGGCCAGTCGAGAGACATAGTCCCTCCAACGTGTCCTGGGTCTTCCCTGGGGCCTCCTCCCGGTTGGACGTGCCCGGAACACCTCACCAGGGAGGCGTCCAGGAGGCATCCTGATCAGATGCCTGAGCCACCTCATCTGACTCCTCTCGATGCGGAGGAGCAGCGGCTCTACTCTGAGCCCCTCCCGGATGACTGAGCTTCTCACCCTATCTTTAAGGGAAAGACCAGACACCCTGCGGAGGAAACTCATTTCAGCCGCTTGTATTCGCGATCTCGTTCTTTCGGTCACTACCCATAGTTCATGACCATAGGTGAGGGTAGGAACATAGATCGACAGGTAAATTGAGAGCTTCGCCTTGCGGCTCAGCTCCTTTTTCATCACGACAGACCGATGCAGCGCCCGCATTACTGTGGATGCCGCACCGATCCGCCTGTCGATCTCACGCTCCATTCTTCCCTCACTCGTGAACAAGATCCCGAGATACTTGAACTCCTCCACTTGAAGCAGGATCTCGCTACCAACCCTGAGAGGGCACTCCACCCTTTTCCGGCTGAGGACCATGGTCTCGGATTTGGAGGTGCTGATTCTCATTCCAGCCGCTTCACACTCGGCTGCGAACCGATCCAGAGAGAGCTGAAGATCACGGCCTGATGAAGCGAACAGGACAACATCATCTGCAAAAAGCAGTGACCCAATCCTGAGCCCACCAAACCGGACCCCCTCAACGCCCTGGCTGCGCCTAGAAATTCTGTCCATAAAAGTTATGAACAGAATCGGTGACAAAGGGCAGCCCTGGCGGAGTCCAACTCTCACTGGAAACGGGTTCGACTTACTGCCGGCAATGCGGACCAAGCTCTGCCACCGATCGTACAGGGAACGAACAGCCCTTATCAGGGGGGCCGGTACCCCATACTCTCGGAGTACCCCCCACAGGATTCCCCGAGGGACACGGTCGAATGCCTTTTCCAAGTCCACAAAACACATGTAGACTGGTTGGGCAAACTCCCATGCACCCTCCAGGACCCTGCTAAGGGTATAGAGCTGGTCCACTGTTCCGCGACCAGGACGAAAACCACACTGTTCCTCCTGAATCCGAGGCTCGACTATCCGACGGACCCTCCTCTCCAGGACCCCTGAATAGACTTTTCCAGGGAGGCTGAGGAGTGTGATCCCTCTGTAGTTGGAACACACCCTCCGATCCCCCTTCTTAAAGAGGGGGACCACCACCCCAGTCTGCCAATCCAGAGGCACTGTCCCTGATGTCCATGCGATGTTGCAGAGGCGTGTCAACCAAGACAGTCCTACAACATCCAGAGCCTTGAGGAACTCCGGGCGTATCTCATCCACCCCCGGGGCCCTGCCACCAAGGAGTTTTTTGACCACCTCGGTGACCTCAGTCCCAGAGATGGGGGAGCCCACCTCTGAGTCCCCAGGCTCTGCTTCCTCATTGGAAGGCATGTTAATGGGATTGAGGAGGTCTTCGAAGTACTCCCCCCACCGACCCACAACGTCCCGAGTCGAGGTCAGCAGCGCACCATCCCCACCATATACAGTGTTGACACTGCACTGCTTCCCCTTCCTGAGACGCCGGATGGTGGACCAGAATCTCCTCGAAGCCGTCCGAAAGTCGTTCTCCATGGCCTCCCCAAACTCCTCCCACGCCCGAGTTTTTGCCTCAGCAACCACCAAAGCCGCATTCCGCTTGGCCTGCCGGTACCTATCAGCTGCCTCCAGGGTCCCACAGGACAAAAGGGTCCTGTAGGACTCCTTCTTCAGCTTGACGGCATCCTTCACCACCGGTGTCCACCAACGGGTTCGGGGATTGCCGCCACGACAGGCACCGACTACCTTACGGCCACAGCTCCGGTCAGCCGCCTCAACAATAGAGGCACGGAACATGGCCCATTCGGACTCGATGTCCCCCACCTCCCTCGGGACATGGTCGAAGTTCTGCCGGAGGTGGGAGTTGAAGCTACTTCTGACAGGGGGCTCTGCCAGACGTTCCCAGCAGACCCTCACAACACGTTTGGGCCTACCACGCCTGACCGGCATCCTCCCCCACCATCGAAGCCAACTCACCACCAGGTGGTGATCAGTTGACAGCTCCGCCCCTCTCTTCACCCGAGTGTCCAAGACATGTGGCCGCAAGTCAGACGACACGACCACAAAGTCGATCATCGAACTCAGGCCTAGGGTGTCCTGGTGCCAAGTGCACATATGAACACCCCTATGCTTGAACATGGTGTTCGTTATGGACAATCCGTGACGAGCACAGAAGTCCAATAACAAAACACCGCTCGGGTTCAGATCGGGGGGGCCATTCCTCCCAATCACGCCCTTCCAGGTCTCACTGTCATTGCCCACGTGAGCATTGAAGTCTCTCAGCAGAACGAGGGAGTCCCCAGAAGGTATGCCCTCTAGCACCCCCTCCAGGGACTCCAAAAAGGGTGGGTACTCCGAACTGCTGTTCGGTGCATATGCACAAACAACAGTTAGGACCCGTCCCCCCACTCGAAGGCGAAGGGAGGCTACCCTCTCGTCCACCGGGGTAAACCCCAATGTACAGGCTCCAAGTCGGGGGGCAATAAGTATACCCACACCCGCTCGGCGCCTCTCACCGGGGGCAACTCCAGAGTGGTACAGAGTCCAGCCCCTCTCAAGGAGATTGGTTCCAGAGTCCAAGCTGTGCGTCGAGGTGAGTCCGACTATATCTAGCCGGAACCTCTCAACTTCGCACACTAGCTCAGGCTCCTTCCCCTTCAGAGAGGTGACATTCCACGTCCCAAGAGCCAGCTTCTGTAGCCGAGGATCGGACCGCCAAGGTCCCCGCCTTCGGCCACCACCCAATTCACACTGCACCCGACCTCCTTGGCCCCTCCCATAGGTGGTGAGCCCATGGGAAGGGGGACCCACGTTGCCTCTTCGGGCTGTGCCCGGCCGAGCCCCATGGGTGCAGGCCCGGCCACCAGGCGCTCGCCATCGAGCCCCACCTCCAGGCCTGGCTCCAGAGTGGGGCTCCGGTGACCCGCGTCCGGGCAAGGGAAAACGGCGTCCAAAGTTTTCATTCATCATAGAAGGTTTGAACCGCTCTTTGTCTCATCCCTCACCTAGGACCAGTTTGCCTTGGGTGGCCCTACCAGGGGCATAAAGCCCCGGACAACAGAGCTCCTAAGATCATTGGGACACGCAAACCCCTCCACCACGATAAAGTGGCGGTTAAAGGAGGGGTGCAGGAAGATAACATACATCAAAACACAATCTGTTTTTACTGAGACATCAAAAATACAATAATTCAATATGTTATTCAATTTACTGTACAGTAATCCCTCCTCCATCGCGGGGGTTGCGTTCCAGAGCCACCCGCGAAATAAGAAAATCCGCGAAGTAGAAACCATATGTTTATATGGTTATTTTTATATTGTCATGCTTGGGTCACAGATTTGCGCAGAAACACAGGAGGTTGTATAGAGACAGGAACGTTATTCAAACACTGCAAACAAACATTTGTCTCTTTTTCAAAAGTTTAAACTGTGCTCCATGACAAGACAGAGATGACAGTTCTGTCTCACAATTAAAAGAATGCAAACATATCTTCCTCTTCAAAGGAGTGCGTGTCAGGAGCACAGAATGTCACATAGATAGAGAAAACAATCTCTAGCAAACAAATCAATAGGGCTGTTTGGCTTTTAAGTATGAAAAGCACCGTGGCACAAAGCTGTTGAAGGCGGCAGCTCACACCCCCTCCGTCAGGAGCAGGGAGAGAGAGAGAGAGAGAGAGAGAGAGAGAGAGAGAGAGAGAGAGAGAGAGAGAGAGAGAGAGAGAGAGACAGAGTTTGTTTTTCAGTCAAAAATCAATACGTGCCCTTCGAGCTTTTAAGTGTGCGAAGCACTGTGCAGCATATCGTTTCAGGAAGCAGCTGCACAAAAGATAGCAACGTGAAGATAATCATTTTTAGACGAGCGTCCGTATCGTCTAGATGTGCGAACAGCCCCCCTGCTCAATCCCCATACGTCAGGATCACAGATAGTCAGCGCAAGAGAGAGAGAAAAGTAAGCAATCTAGCTTCTCAGCCATCTGCCAATAGCGTCTCTTGTATGAAATCAACTGGGCAAACCAACTGAGGAAGCATGTACCAGAAATTAAAAGACCCATTTTCCGCAGAAATCCGTGAACCAGCAAAAAATCCGCGATATATATTTAAATATGCTTACATATAAAATCCGCGATGGAGTGAAGCCGCGAAAGGCGAAGCGCGATATAGCGAGGGATCACTGTACTTTTGTTAATTAAACATTATTAATATTTAATTAACTTATAACAAATTATAAAATACAATGCTCTGTTATGATTTAGCCAGGGAATTGTGCCCAGATAAGCAGACTTGAGCTCTGAGAATTCTCACTTCAGCTGGGTTAGTGGGGAATGAGATAGCAGGCTGCTTGCTGCTTGTGCCGATTGACACATTTGCAAAACAAAGACGCTGATGACTTGCTGATGGCATTACAACTTTTTTCGTAGGCTTAAGGGATTTTAGTGCTAAGTTCAGCACTAGTATCCCTTTGGAATAATGGGTGTTCAAAGCTTTTATTGTTGTCCACATCCAAGGTAATAAGGAGTCTGCTATCAAAAGAAGGTGCGCATTGCTTGCATAGTTGATGCAGAGCAAGGCACTGAGCCAATGCTGGCGCGGGATTATAGACAAAAGGAGTTGGATATATTGCCACTGGTTTCTTGGGTGCATATCCTTCCAACTTTTTTGCAGATAACTGGTGCACATTACTTCCACTTAGGCTGAGTTTTATTTATACCACCTCATCATTTGGACAGGCCACTGTAGCAGTTCCACAGAGAAACCCCTCCTTTAGCTTACTAAAGAACCATCCTTTTGGTTGAAGTGGATGTTTGAGGTAAACATGAAGTCATTATGAGAGTGAAAAACGAGAATAAAACCATCTGAGACATTGGAAAAAACTTAGGATTACCTAAATCAACTGTCTGGAATATGATTAAGAAGAAAGAATGCACTGGTGGGTCAGTAATTGCAAAGGGACTGGTAGGCCAAGGAAGATCTCCACTGCTGATGACAGATGAATCCTCACCATGGTGAAGAAAAAGCTCCAAATGCATGTTCAGCAAATCAGAAATAGTCTTCAGGAGGAGGATGTGTATGTGTTAGAGAACACTATCTGCAGAAGACTTCATGAATAGAAATACAGAGGTCACACATCAAGATGCAAACCACTAGCTAGGCACAAAAACAGTATGGCCAGATTACAGTTTGTGCAAAAGTACTTAAAAGAGCTTGCAGAAATCTGGAAAATATGGACATACAAGACAAAGATCAACCTGCATCAGAATGATGGCAAAAGTAAAGTATGGAGATGAAAAGGAACTGTCCAAGAACCAAAGCATATCACCTCATCTGTTAAACATGGTGGTGGCGGTGTTATGTATGTCATGTACTGTATGGCTGCCACAGGTACTGGCACACTTATCTTAATTGATGATGCAACTGTTTATGGCAGAGGCACATTCAATTCTGAGGTGTATAGAAACATCTGATCTTCTTGATTTCCAGTAAATGCCTCCAAACTCATTGGATGGCACGTCATCCTTCAACAAGATAATGACACCAAACGTACTGTTAAGGCAACACAAGAGTTTTTCAAAGCTGAGAAATGGAACATTCATGGATGACCAAGCTAGTCACCTGATTTAAATGCAATTGAGCAAGCCTTCCTATGCTGAAGAGAAAAAGTTAGGAGACAAGTCCCTGAAACAACCAGGAGCTGAACATGGCTGCATTAGAGGCTTAAAAGAGCATCACCAGAGACGGTACTCAGCACCTGGTGATGTCTATGAATCACAAATTTCAAATAGTCAATTGTGTGTAGGAGATATGCAACAGTGTACTAAATATGACTGCTTTAATATATCTGCTATTGCTATGTCCCAGACATTGTACGTACAGTGCATCTGGAAAGTATTCACAGCGCATCATTTTTTCCACATTTTGTTATGTTACAGCCTTATTCCAAAATGGATTAAATTCATTTTTTTCCTCAGAATTCTACACACAACACCCCATAATGACAACGTGAAAAAAGTTTACTTGAGATTTTTGCAAATTTATTAAAAATAAAAAAATTGAGAAAGCACATGTACATAAGTATTCACAGCCTTTGCTCAATACTTTGTCGATGCACCTTTGGCAGCAATTACAGCCTCAAGACTTTTTGAATAGGATGCCACAAGCTTGGCACACCTATCCTTGGCTAGTTTCGCCCATTCCTCTTTGCAGCACCTCTCAAGCTACATCAGGTTGGATGGGAAGCGTCGGTGCACAGTCATTTTAAGATCTCTCCAGAGATGTTCAATCGGATTCAAGTCTGGGCTCTGGCTGGGCCACTCAAGGACATTCACAGAGTTGTCCTGAAGCCACTCCTTTGATATCTTGGCTGTGTGCTTAGGGTCGTTGTCCTGCTGAAAGATGAACCATCGCCCCAGTCTGAGGTCAAGAGCGCTCTGGAGCAGGTTTTCATCCAGGATGTCTCTGTACATTGCTGCAGTCATCTTTCCCTTTATCCTGACTAATCTCCCAGTTCCTGCCGCTGAAAAACATCCCCACAGCATGATGCTGCCACCCCCATGCTTCACTGTAGGGATGGTGCCTGGTTTCCTCCAAACGTGACACCTGGCATTCACACCAAAGAGTTCAATCTTTGTCTCATCAGACCAGAGAATTTTCTTTCTCATGGCCTGAGAGTCCTTCAGGTGCCTTTTGGCAAACTCCAGGTGGGCTGCCATGTGCCTTTTACTAAGGAGTGGCGTCCATCTGGCCACTCTGCCATACAGGCCTGATTGGTGGATTGCTGCAGAGATGGTTGTCCTTCTGGAAGGTTCTCCTCTCTCCACAGAGGTCCTCTGGAGCTCTGACAGAGTGACCATCGGGTTCTTGGTCACCTCCCTGACTAAGGCCCTTCTCCCCCGATCGCTCAGTTTAGATGGCCGGACAGCTCTAGGAAGAGTCCTGGTGGTTTCAAACTTCTTCCACATCCAGATGATGGAGGCCACTGTGCTCATTGGGACCTTCAAAGCAGCAGAAATTTTTCTGTAACCTTCCCCAGATTTGTGCATCGAGACAATCCTGTCTCGGAGGTCTACAGACAATTCCTTTGACTTCATGCTTGGTTTGTGCTCTGACATGAACTGTCAAATGTGGGACCTTATATAGACAGGTGTGTGCCTTTCCAAATCATGTCCAATCAACTGAATTTACCACAGGTGGACTCCAATTAAGCTGTAGAAGCATCTCAAGGATGATCAGGGGAAACAGGATGCACCTGAGCTCAATTTTGATCTTCATGGCAAAGGCTGTGAATACTTATGTACATGTGCTTTCTCAATTTTTTTATTTTTAATAAATTTGCAAAAATCTCAAGTAAACTTTTTTCACGTTGTCATTATGAGGTGTTGTGTGTAGAATTCTAAGGAAAAAAATGAATTTAATCCATTTTGGAATAAGGCTGTAACATAACAAAATGTGGAAACAGTGATGCGCTGTGAATACTTTCCGGATGCACTGTAAATACCTATAAATTAAAGTCTTCACTTTAACCACATCTGAATTGTTTGATATGACATTTTAAGCTGAGGGTTAAATCAAGGAAAATGTTTCTTTGTCCCAAACTTTATGGAGGGCAATGTATATATACTAAGCTGCAGCTACTTGATTAGCTATTTGGAGGAGCAGAGTTTTAGCAATACTTTGGAGGTGCACCTAATAAAGGTACCAGTGGATATAGGAATTTAACTAGTCTACATGTACATTTTTTTCCCACTACTTCCACTGTATATCAGTCTGATTATTATCTAGGTGTTCATTTAATTGACTGAAGTAGAAAAATATATGGCTGAATTCTTAACTTCAGTGAGGAACTGAAAGAAATAATCTAATGCTGCCAGAGAAATTGACCTACCAATTATATGAATTTGTTCTTTTCCACTTCTGGAAATTCTTTTTCCAACATTAAGCCTCATCTGCAATAGCAATTCTCTCTTCTTACTTGGGCACTGAAAGAGACAAGTGACAGATAAATGAGCTGCAGACCTGCATGTTTAATCATCAAGATTATTCTGTAAAGGGTATAAATTGCCTACTTTAATATTATTCCAATTCTTTTTTCATTCTCTGGTACACCCTGTAAAATTTAATGAAAGATGTTTTAAAAATAATGTTCTTTTCCTTGAGTCTATTTTATTTTAGGTAAAAAGTAGATATGTAATGGCCTCTACTTCTTTGAAACTTGTCAAATGTCTTTTTGATTCTTTTCTTACAATCAATTCAATGTATAAGAAAAATACACATTATTTGTATAATGATATAAAGATATGCATTTTTCCAGTTAAAACACTTTTCAAATTTTTTTTGTACTTTACATTTTAACATTATATATTTCAGAAAAATGATTGACTTATTGTTGACTAGAGGAGAGTAAGGGCATGGCTTTTGATGCCAAAACTACTCCTTCAACAGATGTGACCAAAAAAATCCTAATTCTGCTAACTATAATAACATTTGTTTCCATTCTGCATGCAAACGATTAAGACATAGAATCCAGTACCAGTGTACATTATTATTAATTCTCTCACTTGTAACTAATGTATTTTAAATGGCAGTCTAATCTGAAAAACAACCCAATCTGCTCCTGTCTGTTCAAAATCGCACACCACCTAATTTCTGCAACAAGTCACAGACAGGCAATGTTCAGCACCAAAATCCATACAGGTGACCAAAATTGATACATAGATGGTGGAAATGATGTACCCATCCATAGTCTTCTACAGGAACCATAGTTGATTAAAACATTGTATAGACGTTATTTGGAATAAAACTTGGACGGCCAGTCAATGGATAGTCAACGTGATGTTTGCATGTTCTGTGCTATCTATTGTGGGGAACAGCCTGGACACAGACAGGTAGACATGATGTTTCTTCACCACACACGTTTATTGACAACTATTATATACAATAGAAGTGCACAATCCCAGTGCCTCAGCACCAATCACCCCTTAAGTCCTGGCCACACTCACAATGCCTTTCACAGTCTTTGGTCCGCAACCAATCCTCTCCACCAAGCTTCGTCCTCTTCCACCCAACTCTTGCCCCTGACTGCAGGGAAGTGGCCCCTTTTATACACCCTGGATGGGCTCCAGGTGCATCCTAAGGGCTTCTGTAGCCACACCCCTGTGTGGCAGAAGCTCTGTTGGTGTATCCGGAAGTCCACCGGATGTCCCCAATACTCTTCCCCCAGCACTTCCTGGTGTGGCGGAAGTACTGAGGTCCAGGGCTCCCAAGGCATCAGGGCACCCCCTGGCGGTGACCACGGGCCCCTACAGGGTTGAGCTTCCATGCTCTGTACCCGTGGCCCCCAAAGCAACCAGGGCGGACGCCCCCTCGTGTTCTGGAGGAGGCACAAGCCCTCCTCCAGTCCTCCTCGGCATCCCGTCCGGGTAGGAACCCCAGCCGGGTGCCACACTATGTAGAGTTTGTATGTTCTATTTCAGTATTAGTTTGTATGATATACTGTATACCAAAATATAAATGACAGGTTACTCTTAGGTTGGTCTAGTACATTGTGCTTATACGAGACTAGACAGTCCACAATAAAGAGTTGGGGTTCCACTCTGGTGATTTTGTATAAATGAAGCCAAAATAACAATACAAAACTCACAATAATTATGGCGACATCTTTTCAGATACAACTTCTCAAAATGAACTGTCTCAAGATGGCGGATCTTCCAGTCTTAAGTCCTTCAGGCAGCAAGAGGCACATCCAGGTGGATGGGCACCGGAAGTGACGTCTGTGGTGTTATAGTCGTGAATCTTCCGTTCTGAAGTGGGAGGAAGAGAAAAGCCATTAGGATGCAACGCTAATTCCCAGAGTGGTATAGCATTACAATCACCATAGCCCTTAAGATGTCCCCCTTTGTGCATGCACATGACAGATACATGTAACCCGGGCTGGTCTCTGTCTTGTTATGAGAGGGGCTATGGCTCCAACCACCCTGAACCGGATTAAGCTAGTTTGAAAATGCATGTATAGGAGATTTAAGTGATTGTATTGGGAAACACTTCTAAGTCACAATACTCGGTACTTGGAAGTTAAAATTATTCAGTTTCATTGTAAGTTGAATTCAGTGCATATCAGTTTCCTCCTACAATCTTAAAACAGTCTGTTTAAATGAAACAGTATGATTGAGAGTGGGTTTATGCTTGACCCTGTTTATGATTTCTTCCAGCCTTGTATCCACTGTTACTGCATTACAGTCAGTCATTCCATGACAATGAAATGGAAATTTAAGGCACCGAATGTAGGTTAATACAAAATACTTTATAAAGGCATGTAACAGAAGAAAATATCATCATAAACCTTATTTGTTTGCTACATTTGATACCTTATTTTATGTACAGTATTAGGTGGGTAGTACTGAGGGGGAGTTGAGTTTTGTTCTATGTGTTGTTTTGGATTCACTGAACATATACAATACTTTTAAATATAACTGCCACCTTAAAATTAAAAAAGGAGAAACAAATTAATAGTTGTACTGTAAGCATTGTACAATGTATTGCTTTTATCAATAATTTGAAGTTACTGTTTGCCCTAGAACTTCATCCATCCATCCATTGTCTCCCGCTTATCCGAGGTTGGGTCACGGGGGCAGCAGCTTGAGCAGAGATGCTCAGACTTCCCTCTCCCCGGCCACTTCTTCTAGCTCTTCCGGGAGAATCCCAAGGCGTTCCCAGGCCAGTCGAGAGACATAGTCCCTCCAGCGTGTCCTGGGTCTTCCCCGGGGCCTCCTCCCGGTTAGACGTGCCCGGAACACCTCACCAGGGAGGCGTCCAGGAGGCATCCTGATCAGATGCCCGAGCCTCCTCATCTGACTCCTCTCGATGCGGAGGAGCAGCGGCTCTACTCTGAGCCCCTCCCAGATGATTGAGCTTCTCACCCTATCTTTAAGGGAAAGCCCAGACATCCTGCGGAGGAAACTCATTTCAGCCGCTTGTATTCGCGATCTCGTTCTTTCGGTCACTACCCATAGTTCATGACCATAGGTGAGGGTAGGAACATAGATCGACTGGTAAATTGAGAGCTTCGCCTTGCGGCTCAGCTCCTCTTTCACCACGACAGACCGATGCAGCTCCCGCATTACTGCGGATGTCGCACCGATCCACCTGTCGATCTCACGCTCCATTCTTCCCTCACTCGTGAACAAGACCCCGAGATACTTGAACTCCTCCACTTGGGGCAGGATCTCGCTACCAACCCTGAGAGGGCACTCCACCCTTTTCCGGCTGAGGACCATGGTCTCGGATTTGGAGGTGCTGATTCTCATCCCAGCCGCTTCACACTCGGCTGCGAACCGATCCAGAGAGAGCTGAAGATCACAGCCTGAAGAACTTAATTACCTTATTTTTTGATAAACTCCTGGTAATGAGATGTCCATTTGAGTGAGGAAACATTTATTCAAAAAGTATTTTTTAAGCCTCTGATACTCTGAAAACAGAATTCTTCAAGTCAATTAAAGGTGTTGATTACTGATAAATGCTTCACTGTTCATTAGGAATGTTTTAGACAACTCAAAGAATATGTGAAATACTGCAAGATGCTTGGTTATTGGGTGAATTCTAGTAGGATGCATGGAAGCTGACCAGTCAATGGAACCTAACATTAAAAAGGAAAGTACCTACTGGATAGTCAATCCATCCATTATCTAACCCGCTGTATTCTAACTATAGGGTCACATGGGTCTGCTGGAGCCAATCCCAGCCATCACGGGGCACAAGGTAGGAAACATACCCCGGGCAGGGCACCAGCCCACCGCAGTGCACGCACACACACACACACCCCCATACACCAAGCACACACTAGCGACAATTTAGAATCGCCAATGCACCTAACCTGCATGTCTTTGGACTGTGGGAGGAAACCAGAATACCTGGAGGAAACCCATGCAGACATCTATCTATCTATCTATCTATCTATCTATCTATCTATCTATCTATCTATCTATCTATCTATCTATCTATCTATCTATCTATCTATCTATCTATCTATCTATCTATCTATCTATCTATCTATCTATCGCAGAAGTGTGTCAGGATACATTACTGGGGCTCCTTTACTGTATACCAACAGCAATACACCTGTATAATGTCTCACTGGGACTGTACTTCAAAGTCAGATGTTTTTTTCCTTTTTAATTTTCTTTCTTTTTAGTCATTCTGGTGTGTGCTCAGACCATACTGTGTGCATATTGTCACAGACTTGACAAAAGCCACAAAAAGGTTTTGGGAAGCCACCCGTACATTGTACCCTGGCTGCAAAATCAAATGAACAATTGTACAGAAGTGTACAGGTTGGAGTCCATTACAGAACTGATTTGCTTGTCACTAAGATGGTGGCTTTAAGGGAGAGCAGAGGAAGTGATGTCATCAGTAGGGCTGGAACCAGAAGTGCTGCCATTGGGGCCAGCACCGGAAGTGACGTCCTCGTAGCCAGACAGAATTTCCTGTAACTGGTCTACAGAGAAGTGACAGAAAAAGTTAGTGCACTCCGCCACCCCCGGTCTAGCACAGAATTACTCTCATTCAGGCCCTTTAGCTGCATCACATGCGCACGTGTGTCACAGTATATATATATTTTATTTATCTACCTGTTTATGTATTTATTTATTTAAAGAGCTTCTGTAAAAAGCCAAATTTTCCCCCTGGGGACAAATAAAGTTCTATCAAACCCACTCTGAATTAAATGAAAACAGAGAGGGTGAAAGGGTTGTGTTTCTAAAACAAATACTGTACCTCATTTCATGAAGTTGCAGGTGTAGGAGTTAATGCATTCTTATAATGTTGTAATTTTCAAAATAGTCCTCAGTCCCCATGTGTTAACATGGACTACACAGGTATGCTGAACTAAACAGATTTATGGACAGAGAAACAAGTCAAAGTCAAACAAAGCAAAATAGCCATTAGAACCAATTGTCAAAACCGTACTGAAGGTATGTAGCAAAGTATTAATTTTATCTTGGATACTCCCTAAATCATGCTAAGGGTTGTCTTTTCTTTCTTTTATCTTTCACTCCCATTTTCAGAAAAAATAAAAACCCACTGATGACATAACGTCACTCAACTAGCAACGGACATAGGCTCCTTTCACATGCGATGAAATTTGTCAGAGGTCCCACTTGTAATGTCCTATGCAATACCAAACCATGTCAAGATAAATAGATTAATTTGAATTGTTTGTGTTGCTGTTCCACTGTAAACTCTTATTATATGTTGTGGCAGATTACCGGGGTCATTACCCTGGCCGGGATGCCTAAAAGGACCGGAAGGTGGCAAGAATAACTTCCAGGCCACGAGGGGGCGACCGCCCTGGAGCAGGAGAGGACCACGGGAGAAGAACAAAAAGCTTCTGGCCTGTTAGGACCCGTGGCCACCGCCAGGGGGCGCCTCAAGCCTCGTAGGATTCGAAAATAGATACTTCCGCCAGTTACTTCCTACAGTCTGGGAGCCAGAGTCGGGAGTAGGAGCAGGACGAAGCTCCCAGGAGGAGAATAGAGGCGGCCAAGGACTGAGACAGAGAGATATTGGGGTTATTATTGCTGTGTGCATTGTGTGTAGTGTTGGGAATGTGTTTATTTATGATTAATAAACGTGTGCAATTTATAAAGATGTGGTCTCCGACTGGTGGTGTCCTGGCAAATCTCACAATGTACAAGTTCAAGTTTAAATACTATACAAAGGATGCCTTTCTGTTATTTTCATATCCTGAAGCTGTTTCTCATTTTTCTTGTTTAGGCCCTTTATTTCTTTCTTTATATCCCTTATATCCCTATTGCCCTTCTTTATATCTTTCTTTGTATCATTTACTAGCCATCCCCCGCGGCTCAGCCCATGTAGTAGTGAAACAGAACAGTGAGGAGGGCCCTGCCCGGCTCCCCACTCCTGACGTCACACTTCCCCCTCCACTCGGACCACTTCCTTTGTCTCGGATTAGTGCGAATGAGAGAAGTCGCAAAATCAACCGGAATGTTCAAGCAAATAATAGAAAAAAACCCAATCTAAATCCGTTAAGCAGTTCTCTTGTTTGCTAACTAAGCAGATATAAGCTGCGCTCCGAGGCTGGCACGTGAATGAGGAGGTCCTCACCCAAAAGCCCACTGCGTCTCTCTTGGATTCACATAAATAAATCGGTATTGCAAGCTAACTATGATACATAGTGTGATGAAAGAAGTGACAAAATTAACAGGAATGGTCAAGCAAATTATAGAAAAAAAACCCAATCTAAATCCTTTAAGTAGTTCTCTCGTGAAAGCGGACAGACATACAAACAGAGAGACACTGGATTTTATATATATAGAGATGTCCCCACCGTGTGCGGCAATCATTATCTTCAGCTTGGACAGTGAGTTTTGATGATCTTTCGATCATTCAGTGGGGGTATCAACTGTAGTTGACAAGGGGGAATGAAAAGACCATGCTTGGCTCCAATAGTCCTCCTGTAATTGACAAATAATCCTTGCCCTCCTTACTCACAGTTTTACTCCCACAAATGCTCTCAGCTGGAGCCAGGTCTATACCTTCGCCATCTGTTCCAGGGCAGTCTCTGGGTGGCTGTACCATGAACTTGAGGCTGGTTTAGACTTTGATGGAAATTTTGCTGCCTTATCTTTTTCGTTTTCTTTTTCTTTCTGAGCCCTTTGTTTGCTGCTCATGCTTATTTGTGCTTGCGTGTAATATGATATATCCCTCTTGGGATGAGTAAATACAGGATACCTCAGAATGATAATTAAAAAAGGGTAAAATCTCCTACAACAGACCAACTTCTGACTTTCTGTAATTTTCCAGCTTTAATTATTTAAGAATTCCTTTGGCTTAAGTATAGATGTGGACAAAATTTTTGATACCTTTCCACGAATAAGGAAAAACCCATAATTGTCTGTGAAATAATTCAAAACTGATAAAACTAATTGCCACCCATCATTATTTATTCTGTATTTAACAAAAATGAGACTTTGTTTTACGATTTTCATTCAACAGAATTTTTCAAATAATAACACAAATGAAAATGGCATGGAAAAAAATGGGACCTTTAATGTGATATTTTGTTGTACAACCTTTAGAGGCAATCACTGCAAGCAAGTGATCCCTGTAACACTCAATGAGAGTTCTGCATCTGTCAACAGGTAGTGTGGCCCACTCTTCCTAAGCAAACTGTTCCAGCTGTGTCAGATTTGAAAAGTGCCTTCTCCAGAGTACATGTTTCAGTTCTTTCCATTGATGTTTGATAGGAATCAAATCGGGGCTTATAGGAGTCCACTTCAGAATAGTCTAATATTTCGTTCCTAGCCTTTCTTGGGTGCTTTAAGCTGTGTATTTTGAGTTGTTTTCCTGTTAGAGGATTCATGACCTGTGACTGAGACAACACTTTCAGACACTGGGCTATATGTTTCGCTCCAGAATGTCTTGATAGTCTTGTGATTTAGTTGTTCCCTGCAGAGACTCAAGGATCCTCATGCTAGATGCAGCAAAGCAACTACAGAGCATAACTGAGCCTCCTCCATGTTTCACGGTAGGTATGGTGTTCTTTTCTTTAAAAGCTTATTTTTTTCATCTGGACAAAGAGCTGATGTGATTTGCCAAAAAGTTCCAGTTTTGTCTCATCTGTCCAAAAGAACATTCTCCCAGAAGCATTGTGGCTTTTCAATATGCATTTTAGTAAATTCCAATGTGAATTTTTTACACTTTCCTTGCAAACATGGAGTCCTCCTAGGTCTTGTGCTATTGAGCCCACTGTCATGCAAAAGGTGATGGATGGTGCAATCTGACACTGGTGGACCGTGGAGCCTCATGTATAAACAGCATGTGTAGAATTCACATTAAAACATGGGAAGCGGAAATGTGAGTATACAGAAAAAAATCCACATGAATAAAGTTCCACGCACTTCCCCTTAATAAATCCCAAAGAACGTGAAATTTAACGCACATACACGCACACTCCAATTCCTCCCAGAATTTTGCATATTTGAATATGTAAATCAATATAAATAGGTCCTTTCATTCATTCAATGGCAAAAGCATGAGGAAAAAATACTTCAGTGAATGTGAAAAGGAGGTCCTGCTAATAAGTGAAGTGAAGGCAAGGAAAAACATACTTTTTGGTGATGTAAGCAGTGGTACAAGCAATAAAAGGAAAATGATGGAGTGGCAGAGTGTTGCAGAGGCACTCAAGAGCTCAGGTTCTGAAAGTTGCACAGTGCCCGAAATAAAAAACGAGTGGTCAGCTATCAAAGTCGTTGTGCAAAGACGAGTTGCACCCCATTGTCTGGATGTCAACACCACTGGAGGAGGTAACGAAACTCCAGGGCTCACACCGTTTGAACAGCAAGTTGCTGCAATAATTGGCAAGACACTGTGGTAATTGCCCGGACACCACCAGACCAACACTGCATCTTTATCCAAAATACCTTTTTATTTTCTCTCCACAACACACAAGTCAGTCCCGTACAACAATACAGTGCCTCTAGCCCCAGTCTCCCTTCTCCTGGGCCTTCTCTCTCTTTGTCCCTGGGCCACCTGCACTCTCTCTCCAGGAGCTTCGTCCTGCTCCTGCTCCTGACTCCAGCTCCCTGATTGGAGGGAGGCGGCCCCTCTTATCCTCACCCGGATGAGCTCCAGCTGCTCTCTATGACGTCACGTCCTGGTGTGGCGAAAGCGTCAGGACAGCACCCGGAAGCACTCCGGCTGACCCTGGAAAGATCATCCTCCATCGGTGTGGTGGAAGTAAATAAGTCCCGGGCTCCATGAGGCTCGGGGCGCCCCCTGGCGGTGACCAGAGGCCCCAACGGTCTTGAGCCTCCCTGCTCCCCTTCCGTGGGCCTCTTCTACTCCAGGGTGGTTGCCCCCCTCGTGGCCTGGAGGACAAATACGCCACAATCCCGTCCTTCCAGGCGTCCCAGCCGGGTCTGAACCCCAGCCATATATTACAACACCTATAATTGGTATTCTACCAGTGGGTGAGGGAAATTCTGACATTACACAGGGTGAAGGTGAGCTATTTATTTTGCTTACAATTATCCACACTCATTTAAATAATTTGCATGTTTCATTAGACAACAAGCAGGCAGCAGAAGCAGTATTAATCAATGTTTATACTGTTCTAGATGCCAGGGACACGACTCCAGGTGAGGAGGATGGTACTGCTGCTGTGCCCAGCACATCGATGGATGCTGGCTGCTCACACACCGCTGCCTGGGGAACAGCTGGTTGATCACATGGCTATGTGCTGACAGATGCTATTCTGGAATCAAAAAATGCATTAGTGGATGCTGTAAGAGATGTAACCAATTAATTATGGAATATAAAGGCAGTACTATGTAATACTGACCTGAAATCAAATTAATGGTTTAAAAAAATAAAAGCTGCACCTGCTTACCTGTGTTTACATTCTGCTTATTACATTCAATTGAATATGTAATTGCTGTTCGATTTCGCTAATCAATTGGTGGGTCAGGGTCAGGTTCATCATACGGCATCTCCTCAGGTATGGGCAAGACACGACTGTGTGCCACATTATGTAGCATGCTACATGCTCGCACAATGTGACACACTTTCTCTGGACTATAGAGTAGCACTCCACCAGTCTTATCCAGGCAGCAGCAATGGCCATTAAGCTGCCCTATGTACATTCTATCACAGCCCAAGTCTAAGTGTGGAGGCCAATAATATGTCACTCTTGTTCAGTCAGTGGGTTGGCAAGTGGGGTGAGAAGCCACGTCAGATGGTACCTGCTGTCATCTAAATAATAATGTTATATAGATACATCATACAGATAATTTACAAAATTGACCAAAGGGATATTATTAAATGTCTTATCTTACCAAGAAGCCAGCCATTTTAAACTTTATTCCAAACACTACTATTTCTCAGGATGAATGAATCATTAGTTGAGCTAGGCCATCTTGTGACTTTAATGAGACACATTTTCGCAACACAGATAATTTGCAATTTAATAGAGTGAAAATGCTTTCTATTAACATAAATACATTCATTCAGTGATGGCGTATTTATATCAATGTGTGTATACTCAACTGCTCCGATAATATTTGGAAAACTGAACTTTGCTGAGAATTGCACTTTAATGTCTGCCTGTTCAACCACTGTGTACGGAAATCTTATATATCTGGTGTCACACACGTGCGCATGGGAGGCAGCTAAAGGGCTTGAGTAAGGGCAATTCCGAATCATACCGGGATGTGACAGAGTGCACTGACTCTTTTTCTCCCTTTTCTGCGGACCATTCACAGGAGATTCCACCTGGCCCTCTTGACGTCTCTTCCGGGTCCGAGCCTATGGAAGAAGACCTTGCCGGCTCCGGCCCCTGTGATGTCACGTCCGGGCTCAAGCCTATGGCTGAAGACGTTCATGAGCATGACCCCTTTGACCTCACTTCCTGTCTTCACCTTCAAAAGCCTCCACCTTTTCCCTATTCCCTCAGTTCTGTTTTGGACTCGGTTTTGTGCCGAATACACAGGTGGCTGCCCCAAACCTTGCTATGGCTCTTTGTGGCTTTTGTGACACTGGATGACAAGCAGATAATACCATCCCATACAGCTGGCATGGCGTGACTCAGTGATGATTGAGAAATACCCAATCAATCAGCCAGTTCACACTGAAAAGCTCCTGTGGCTAAAAACCCAAGAGATGACAGAACTTGCAAAGGAGTAGGTACAGCACAATTCCTCAAAGTCTGCCTTTGTAAAGCAGGTGCCAGTTCAGTACCCAGTGTGAAGAGAATAGCTCTTGGATATAAAAATTGACATAGAAGGCAGTCATCAGCCAGGAAATCAGTATGATCCCTAAATACATGCTCTCTTCTGATTCTTCCATGTGTGACATCTTCTAACAACGCTAAAGTTGTTACTATGTGGTTCTACGTGGTGGTGTGCTGGGGAGGCAGCATAAAGAAGAGGGACGCCTCACGCCTGGACAAACTGGTGAGGAATGCAGGCTCTGTTGTAGGCACGGAGCTGGACAGTTTGATATCCGTGGCAGAGTGACGGGCGCTGAGCAGGCTCCTGTCAATTATGGAGAATCCACTTCATCCACTGAACAGTATCATCTCCAGACAGAGGAGCAGCTTCAGCAATAGACGGTGGGGGGGTGGGGTTGGGTTGTAAACGTTAACATTATACAAAGTTACTGTTTGTTATACCTGCATTTTTATCACTCTTTAATTTAATATTGTTTTTATCAGTATGCTGCTGCTGGAGTATGTGAATTTCCCCTTGGGATTAATAAAGTATCTATCTATCTATCTATCTATCTATCTATCTATCTATCTATCTATCTATCTATCTATCTATCTATCTATCTATCTATCTATCTATCTATCTATCTATCTATCTATCTATCTATCTATCTATCTATCTATCTATCTATCTAAAGCAGCCATGGTAGTTAGAATAGTTTGGCCATTCCACGCACCATTATATTGTGACAGACTGATTACAATCAAGTGCCTTCTATTTGTAAATGATAATGTAATTAATTTTGGTGTATTTGATACAACCCACGTCATGGATGCAAATCTGAAAAAGAAAGGGAAATGACATAGAAACAGTAGAACTGCTTCGACGCTGGGTGCCATAAGTTTGCAAAACCTAGCAGAAAAGTGAGTATGGAAGGTGAGGGGCTGGTGTGAAAATGTTCATGGCTTTATGCCAACTTTAGTTTTTATGCATCTCGAAGTGAGCATGGAAACGGGAGTATGCAACATTTTTGTGCGTATGCACCGTTTATACATGAGGCCCCCTGACCTTGGAGTTCAGCTTACATCTCTTTGCAAGTTGTCCTTGGCTTTTTGTCTACAACAACAACAACAACAACATTTATTTATATAGCACATTTTCATACAAAAAGTAGCTCAAAGTGCTTTACATAATGAAGAAAAGAAAAGTAAAAGTCAAAATACCAAATTAAAATAAGACAACATTAGTTAACATAGAAAAGGAGTAAGGTCCGATGGCCAGGGTGGACAGAAAAAACAAAAAAAAACTCCAAAAAGCTGGAGAAAAAAATAAAATCTGTAGGGGTTCCAGGCCACGAGACCGCCCAGTCCCCTCTGGGCATTCTACCTAACATAAATGAATTAGTCCTCTTTGTAGTTAGTGTTCTCACGGAGTCACTTGATGCTGATGGTCATACAGACTTCTGTCTTTTAATCCATCCATCATTGTTGGAACATCATGGTGCTTTGAGTAGATGGTGGTGGCTTGCCACCACCAAAAGGACACCGGAAAAGGAAACAGAAGAGAGAGTAGGGGTTAGTACAGATTTTAGAGCCACCATGAATAGTTATTATAATGAATTGGATATACAGAGTATCAGGATTTAAATTACAGTGAAGTTATGAGAAGGCCATGTTAAAGTAATGTGTTTTCAGCAGTTTTTTAAAGTGCTCCACTGTATTAGCCTGGCGAATTCCTACTGGCAGGCTATTCCAGATTTTAGGTGCATAACAGCAGAAGGCCGCCTCACCACTTCTTTTAAGTTTTGCTCTTGGAATTCTAAGAAGACACTCAGTTGAGGATCTGAGGTTACGATTTGGAATATAAGACGTCAGACATTCCGATATATAAGATGGGGTGAGATTATTTAAGGCTTGTTAAACCATGAGCAGAATTTTAAAGTCAATCCTGAATGACACAGGTAACCAGTGTAGTGACATCAAAACTGGAGAGATGTGCTCAGATTTTGTTTTCCTGGTTAGGACTCTAGCAGCTGCATTCTGCACTAGTTGCAAACGATTTATGTCTTTTTTGGGTAGTCCTGAGAGGAGTGCGTTACAGTAATCTAGATGACTGAAAACAAACGCGTGAACTAATTTCTCCGCATCTTTCAATGATATAAGAGGTCTAACTTTTGCTATGTTTCTTAAGTGAAAAAATGCTGTCCTAGTGATCTGATTAATATGCAATTTAAAATTTAGATTACAGTCAACAGTTACCCTTAAGCTTTTTACCTCCGTTTTGACTTTTAATCCTAATGCATCCAGTTTATTTCTAATAGCCTCATTGTATCCATTATTGCCAATCACTAAGATTCAGTTTTCTCTTTATTTAACTTGAGAAAGTTACTATTCATCCATTCTGAGATACAAGTTAGACATTGTGTTAGTGAATCAAGAGAATCGGGGTCATCAGGTGCAATTGATAAATACAGCTGTGTGTCATCAGCATAGCTGTGGTAGCTCACGTTGTGCCCTGAGATAATCTGACCTAATGGAAGCATGTATCCTTCTGCCCATTCTGGGGCTGATTTTACTCTTCTCCAGAGTGCATTTGTGTCCAGATAGATTGGCTACAGTCCCATGGATCTTAAACTTTGGAACTGTTGTCACAGGAACATCACGTTGCTTGCCTTTGCCTTTACCATGCTTGTCTAGAATATTCTTTCTAATCTCCTCAGACAACTTTCTCTTTTGCTTTCTCTGGTCCAGTTTCAGTACAGGTCCCATGATGATACCAAACAGCAGAGTGACTTCTCCTTTCCATTTACATTGGATGAATGACTGATTACACGCTTGGAGACATGTGTGATACTAATTAAAGAAAACAGCTAGTTTGAAAAATCACTCTCATCCAAATATTTGTGAAATGTTCTAGGGATACCAACAAAAGTGTGTCCAGGTCATTTTAGAATATCTTTGTAGAATAAGCAATACTTGATCTCATTTTACACTTGCTTTGCTTTACTTGATGACATATGAAAGGCATGCAGGTATGCATGGGACAACTGCTTTTCATTTAATTGACTTTTCAGGAGGTATACAGCACTTTTTCAATAAACTGTAAGGGTACCAACAAATTTGTCCATGTCCAGGTCCATGCATTTTTACCAGTTAAATTTAAGTTTCAAAAATAATACATTTATTAGCATCTTCATTGTGCTCAAAGCAGTTTGCAAATATTGGAAAGGGAATAAAAGAACACAGAAAAGCTCAGTAAATAACACCATGCAGAAGCTAATATCAAAGAATTACAAACTAAATAAAATATAAATAAATAAATAAATTACAAAATTCTGAGAATAAGAAAAGTATGACCTTTAATAAAATATGAATTGCTAGATGATAATGAACAAATAACAAGGTTTAAAAAGCAGAGTTCCATAATAAAAAAAAAAATCATAACAACCTAGAAAGAAAGTGTGAACTGATAAGAATGTAAATGTAAGTTAATGCTTTTTTGGAAAAAAAGAGTGAAATGAGTCAGCAGATCTCTTTATTTCATGAAGTTCAGCCTAATGTCTGAGAGGTTATTTTAATTAGTTGAAGCCACAACAAAATTTAAAATAATATAAGTTAGCAACAGGATTTTGTATTCAGTCCTAGAAGAAACAGAGAGCCAGTTAAGTTTCCACAGAACAATGGAGTTTTGAACCAGTTGGAGCTATGATAATAGATTAGAAGGGACTTCTGTCAGGAAAAGCTTAAAGAAGTTATGCCTGTATGTGATAAAAGCATAAATAAGTATCCCATTATCCATAAGGGGCAGAAATTAAAGGACCTGGAGTATGTTTCAGAGGTAGAACTAAGAAACTTTTTGTGATTTATGTGAGATGAATAAGAAAGAGAAGATTCAAAGATTCCGCTTAGAAGATGAAGATATGATATATCATAATCTAAAGTGAAAGAAAGGGAGCTAATTATCTTAAGCTTGTCTTTAGTGCCAATAAAAATAATTTAACATGAGCTCTGTTTTGTTGCAGTTAATATTAAAGAGTTGCACTCTGTCCAGCATTTCATTTCTCTTGAACATGTTGTGAACCAGGAAATCACTAATAACCACATTCACTTTCAACACTGAAATATATGAGTGTAATCCTCTTAAAAATAATCATCTAGCCCCACAGCTATTAAAATATGGCCCGAGGGAAGCATGTAGATTCAGAAAAGTAGGGGGTCATAGACAGAGCTTTGAAGAAGTGCTGTGTGAGTGCTTAAACCACTGAACAGCAGTGCCTGTCATGCTTTTATGCAGGTCTTTCCCCTTGATTTTGCTTTTGATTTTAAGTTTTAATTTTTTTGTATTTTGTATTCCCCATGTAAACATCCCCTTCTGTTCATTCTGTGATTTTTGATACTTTGTAGTATTCTTTATAGAGTGTTCAATAAGAAGCACTCTACTAAAATAGAAACAACCAAAACACATTCTTCTCAATCCCATGCTTTTTATGTTCTTGTAGTGAGCTCAGAACCAGGTCTTTTAGGTTTGTAACATTGTTTACTAATTGTGAAATCTCTGAGAATGCTCATTTAATTCTTTGGTTGCTTATTTTACTGGACAGAGATCTATTGCAGTTTTTGGTAGTGCAAAGAAATAAAAATATTGCATATCTGTTAGCAGCAGAGATTCCTCAGGCCTTAATTTAAGGGCATATGTAATGAATATGCATAGCAGAATTCATTACATAGAAGTCATGTAATCTTTTAAACATATTAATAGAACAAATCTAAACTTAAAAAGATACCAAAAAACAACCCCAACACCAGAATTTCTTAAGTTATTTGTCTGCTTGAGTGCTTAATTTCTTGTACAGATCTCAGCTCAAAATTTCAATATTTAGATTTTATGGCTACAATTCCATCCATCTTTGTTACCTACTTATCAGACGTAAAGTTGCGTTAGCAACTGGAGCCCATCCCAGCAATCTTCAGATATAAGGCAGGAATGACACCTGGACAGGGTGCCAGTCCATCAATGGATAAGCGTGTACATGCATGTACACGCATACACACACATGCCCATGCACACGCACACACATACAAACCCTAAGGTCAATTCACCCACCCTTCAATGCTTTTGATTGTGGGAGGAAAATGGAGCACCTGGAGGAAAACCACGCTGACTTAGGGAGAACATCCAAATTCATGCATTTGTTAGTTAAATTGCTACATTAGCACACCTGGTTCAGATAGGACTTTTGCACAATATTATATATGGCATATATACTTTTAGTTATTAAGGATTGTATTATGCAAGCCAATTAGTTTTTTCTCATAGAATGAAAAACACTTTTCATGATTGAACATATATGAGGTGAGACACAAAAATAACTGGACTGGGCTTGGGGCTTTCCTGGAAAACTGTCTGGAGGTTGGCCAGATGTGAATCATAGAACTATATCCCCTTCTGCACGCCCTCTCAAACTGCCGACCGGCTAGGTATATCCTGTGAATAGCCCAGTCAGTATTTGCACAACAATTGCTATACAAGTCGAACAGCGAATCAACAACAAATTTCACACAAATTTTCTTTTGTTCCGTAAAGCAATTTTTGACTGACAAATACAGCTAAATAATTGCACAGGCATGTAAACTGATAAACAATAATCCAGGATAGATACAGACAGAAAAGGGTCTAATTTCTTAATACAAAAGACAGCAATGGAAATTTGAAAGGAAATCAAAATATGCTGTTATGCTTCCAGGCGATAATATAAAATGAGTGCTCATCTTAATACATAAGAAATGGTCAGAAGTAAAGACTAAAGGCCTCAGCATTTTAATTTTTTAGAGCAATGTGGGACAGTATTTATTCTAATGATAAGAGATAATTTTACAGTACTAAACACATTTTTTTTATTTCTGTCATCGTTTGCATAATGTTGATAATTTTTCTTCTGCATATATTTTGAAACATAAATAAGATCAGGATGTTAAAAAAATTAATGAATATGACTCAAACCATGATGATCACCCTTTCCCATAAGTAGATGCAAAATATTTTTGTGGCTTTCTCAAATATTGTTGCAACATTAAATTAACTTTTTGGTGAGGGTAAATTTTTGGTCACCATGGGCATTAGATTAATCTAATCATTAAAATCAGTTTTTACTACTTTGCCTGCAAGCAAAGGATTTATTGTCACTGTTTCATTAAGAGACATGCAGCCTTAATATTTCAATATAGTATATTTAATATGAATTTGAAACTAAATAAGGAGAAATTGGAAATCTTAGCGATTCGCAAAAATGGGTATAATAAGGGTATTAGAAATAAACTTGATCCATTAGGATTAAAAGTCAAGACAGAGGTAAAGAAATTAGTGGTAATTATTGACTCTGACCTAAATTTCAAATCGCATATTAATCAGATTAATAGGACATCAGTTTTTCACTTAAGAAATATAGCAAAAGTCAGATTCCTTATATCTTTGCAAGATGGTGAAAAATTAGTTCACGCTTTTGTTTTTAGTCGATTAGATTACTGTAACGCACTCCTCTCAGGACTACCTAAAAAAGACATCAATCATTTGCAGCTAGTGCAGAATGCAGCTGCCACAATCTTAACTTGGAAAAGAAAATCCAAACACATCTCTTCAGTTTTTATGTCACTACATTGGTTACCTGTGCCATTTAGAATTTACTTTAAAATACTGCTTATGGTTTACAAAGCCTTAAATAATCTCGCTCCATCCTATATTTCGGAATGCCTATCACCTTACACTCCTAACTGTAACCTTAGATCTTCAAATGAATGTCTGCTTATAATTCTAAGAGCTAAATTTAAAAGAAGCAGTGAGGCAGCCTTTTGCTGTTATGTACCTAAAATCTGGAATAGCTTACCAATAGAAATTCACCAGACTAATACAGTGGAGCACTTTAAAAAACTGCTAAAAACTCATTATTTTAACATGGCTTTCTCATAGCTTCATTTTAGTGTAACCCTGATATTCTGTATATGCATTTAATTAGAATTTTTTTCATGGCTCTGAAATCCGTACTAACCCCTACTTTCTCTGCTGTTTCTTTTTAGATAGATAGATAGATAGATAGATAGATAGATAGATAGATAGATAGATAGATAGATAGATAGATAGATAGATAGATAGATAGATAGATAGATAGATAGATAGATAGATAGATAGATAGATAGATAGATAGATAGATAGTCCTTGATTAGGTCCCTATACTCCTCCTCCTGCCCACTCCTGATGCAGCCCACGATAGCAGTGTCATCAGCGAACTTTTGCACGTGGCAGGACTATAGTTGTATTGGAAGTCCGATGTATATAGGCTGAACAGGACCGGAGAAAGTACAGTCCCCTGTGGCGCTCCTGTGTTGCTGACCACAATGTCAGACATGCAGTTCCCAAGACGCACATACACGATCCATGCCACCAGGTATGAATCTACTCCCATCTCTGTCAGCTTGTCCCTAAGGAGCAGAGGTTGGATTGTGTTGAAGGCGCTAGAGAAGTCTAGAAACATAATTCTTACAGCACCACTGCCTCTGTCCAAGTGGGAGAGGGATCGGTGTAGCATTAGATGATGGCATCCTCCGTTCCCACCTTCTCCTGATATTCAAACTGCAGAGGGTCGAGGGCGTGTTGAACCTGTGGCCTCAGGGGGTGAAGCAGCAGCCTCTCCATGGTCTTCATCACGTGTGACGTCAGAGCAACAGGCCGGAAGTCATTCAGCTCACTAGGACGTGATACCTTTGGGACTGGGGTGATGCAAGATGTTTTCCAAAGCCTCGGGACTCTCCCCTGTTCCAGGCTCAGGTTGAAGATGCGCTGTAGAGGACCCCCCAGCTCCAATGCACAGACCTTCAGCAGTCGTGGCGATACTCCATCTGGACCCGCTGCTTTGCTGGTACGAAGTCTCCTCAGCTCTATGCTCACCTGTGCTGTTGTAATTGTGGGGTGGGGGAAACTCTCTCCTATGCTGGTATCAGCAGAAGGATGTGTGGAGGGTGCAGTACTCCGAGTGAGAGTGAGAGTGAGTTAGGGTGGTCAAACCTGTTTAAAGAAGTTGTTCATTTGGTTTGCTCTCTTCACGTCTCTCTCGATGGTGGCACCTCGCTTCGAGCTGCAGCCAGTGATGATCTTCATCCATCCCACACTTCCTTCATGCTGTTATTCTGCAACTTCTGCTCCAGCTTTCTCCTGTACTGCTCCTTCGCTACCCTGAGCTGGACTCTAAGTTCCTTCTGCACGCGCTTGAGCTCATGCTGATCACCGCCTTTAAAAGCTCTTTTCTTCTGGTTCAAAAAGGCCCTTGATGTCACTTGTAATCCATGGCTTGTTGTTAGCATTGCAGCGTACAGTTCTTACTGGAACTACAATGTCCATACAGAAGTTGATGTAGTCAGTAGTGCAGTCAACAGCCTCCTCAATGTTCTTACTATGTGATCCCTGCAGGATATCCCAGTCTGTAGTTCCAAAGCATTCTCTCAGAGCCTTCTCTGCCTCAGGGGACCACTTCCTGAATGAGCGTGTGGTTGCAGGTAGGACTCTCACTCTTGGTTTGTAGTGAGGCTGAAGCAGAACCAGGTTATGATCTGTTTTCCCAAGAGCAGGCAGCGGGGTGGCGCTATATGCGTCTTTAAAGTTTGCATACAGTAAATCAATCAGTCCACATACTGGGAGAAGGCAGGTAATGTTTTGTCCAGTGTCACATGGTTAAAGTCTCCAGCGATTAGCACAAGTGCCTCGGGGTGCTGCGTTTGTAATTTAGTAACAGCAGAATGGATGATGTCACTCGCTGTCTCCATGTCCGCCTGAGGAGGGATGTAAACAGTAACAACAATGACGTGTCCAAACTCTCTGGGCAAGTAATAGGGACGCAAACTTACGGCCAACAGTTGATGTCCCTGCAGCAAGTGGAGACTTTGACGTTAACATGTCCAGAGTTACACCACCGTGTATTAACATAGAGAGTGAGTCCTCCTCCTTTGTGCTTCCCGCAGGTACTTGCATCTCTGTCCGCTCTAACTGTGCTAACTGTAGCTCCACATTAGCGTCTGGGATGGTGGTAGTTAGCCACGTTTCTCAAAAGCACAACAAACTGCATTCTCTGTAGGTTCTGACATTTTTCACCAGCGCAGCCAGTTCGTCGATCTTATTTGATAGTGAGTTCACATTTCCCATGATCACAGAAGGCACCGAAGGCTTAAAACGCCACTTTCATGCAAGCCGCTTCATTTTTAGCTTAGTGCTGGCTCTACTGCCACGATACCGCCTTCTTACCTCGTCGGGTAAATAGGGAACCACACCGGCACTGGCATTTGTTCTCAGCGCTCGAAGTTGAGTACTTCAATAGACGAGTCTCGGCGTGTAAAAATCCATGCCCACGTTGTAATAGTAAGTGTGTCCAGGGAACGAATCCACATAAAATAAAGTGATAGGAGTGGTCAACAAAAAAGAGGAAAATAAAAGTAGAAAAATAAAGTCGTACACGGAGCTGCTGAAAAGGCTGCAACTCTCGGCAGCGCCTGAGTCATAACTCATAAGTCATAACTGGTTTTCTGTGGTGGTGATCTGCACCACCACCACTTGATCAAAGCACCGTGCAGTCCCTACATTGATGGATTGAAGGCCAGATGTCTACATGACCGTCATCGTCTAATTCTTCCACAGGAAGCCTGAAAACCATGAGGAGTGATTTAGATCATTGATGTTAGGTAGAATGCCTAGTGAGGGCTGGGCAGTCTTGTGGCCTAGGAACCCCTGCAGATTAAATTTTTTTCTCCAGCCCTCTGGAGTGTTTTTTGTGTTTTCTGTCCTCCCTGGCTGTCAGACCTTACTTTATTCTTTGTTAGATAATATTGCCTAAATTTATATTTTTTCTTTTTCTTTCTTGATCTTGTAAAGCACTTTGAGCTACATCATTTGTATGAAAACGTGCTATACAAATAAATGCTGTTGTTGTTGTTGAATTTAATCATGCCTTTAAGAACAAAGTGGCCAGCTTAAATCCCATCTCTGACTCATTATGTGACCCTGAAAAATTCAATACACTTGTATCCTATGCAGGAGAATACTGGACTGATTTAAAGGTAACACTGGGGAAGGATTGAAAGGCTACACCAAACACTTAGCACTGTTTTCACAGCCATAAAGACAAATACTCAGAAGAGGCTCTTTCCCAGCAAGTCCCCATCCAGTTTCCAGGGGCCTCATGTATAAACGGTGCGTTCGCACAAAAATGTTGCGTACTCTCGTTTCCACGCTCACATCACGATGTATAAAACCTAAACTTGGAGTAAAGCCATGCACATTTTCACGCCAGCTAAATACTTAGCATACGCAAGTTCTCCCATCGGTTTTGCAAACTGGTGGCACCCAGTGTCAAAGCAGTGCTTTTGTTCCAGTGTGGTTTGCCTTTCTTTTTTAGATCCACATCCCTGACGCAGCTTTATCAAATACACTGAAATTAAACACATATTGTTTATTAGTTTAAGACATCTGATTGTAATTAACCTGTAACAATATAATGTTCCATCCATCCATTTTCCAACCCGCTGAATCCGAACACAGGGTCACGGGGGTCTGCTGGAGCCAATCCCAGCCAACACAGGGCACAAGGCAGGAAACAATCCTGGGCAGGGTGCCAACCCACCGCAGGACACACACAAACACACCCCCACACCAAGCACACACTAGGGCCAATTTAGAATCGCCAATCCACCTAACCTGCATGTCTTTGGACTGTGGGAGGAAACCGGAGCCCCCGGAGGAAACCCACGCAGACACGGGGAGAACATGCAAACTCCACGCAGGGAGGACCCGGGAATCGAACCCAGGTCCCCAGATCTCCCAACTGCGAGGCAGCAGCGCTACCCACTGCGCCACCGTGCCGCCCTATAATGTTCCATGGAATGGCCAAACTATTCCAAATACCATAGCTGCTTTAGCGTTGTTCCTCTCAATGCACCACTCATAGAATTTATCCCACTGTATCTGAGTGTGGAATCACAGCTCTCAAGCAGCTGATCAGGAAGAGAATTATCAGTATACAGCATCAAGCACACACTGCCTCAGCCATGTATATAGTCTACTGAACTGCTCTCAAATGGTAAACACTTCAGACCCTTTCCTGTAGGGACCTTGCTGTACAAAAACAGTTTCATCCCAAGAGCTATAAACGCACTCAATCAGTCCATCAAGTGCTCTTTGTAGAACTGTTTGTACTTATAAGTACAATTACCTCACTGCAAAGTTATAATATTGGCCCTTGAGCAAGGCCCTTAACGTGCAATTGCTGAGCGCTTTGAGTAGTGAGAAAAGTGCTATATAAATGCAAAGAATTATTATTATTATTATTATTACTGCACAACCTGAGCCACTTTATAAAGCGCGTATTTACATATGATGACTGTAAGAGCCATTTTCCTAGTTATATAAGATTCATAAATATTTCACTAGATGACAATGCATAATCTATGGGAGCTTCCTAAAACCTCCATAAGTAGAATTGTATTGGTATATTCTTGCCATTTCTAACAGCTTTGAGTAAACATTATTCTTCAGTTAGTGACAGTCTTGCCATGTGTAAAGTGTAGAGAACCATGCCTGTGCACATGCCTATGTGCTAATGGGGCTACGGGCCATTTGAGTGTGTGAAGTAACTCGTGCTTATTTAAGTGGAAAGCCGTACATTTAAAGCGTACAGAAGAAGAAGATAAGAATCTTTAAGTATAGAAAGAAGAAGTAAAGAACTTTTAAGTACAGAAGTAATTAAAGTTTCTCAAGAAAAGCTAAGTTTAGAGAAGATACATTTTTCCTTTTTTTGCCTTCCATTCTATGTGTGTAACTATTTTTTCTATTATTCTTGTGTGGATTATTTGCTTTTAACTTTCACTAAATACTTTTAAAATGAACTTTTGGACTGAGAGATTTCTTTTGACATGCGTTTTACCCATGCTTGATCTTGCCTTATACTTCGATGGCTACAATGACGATATCATTTTTAAGATGGAATGCAGCAAAATATATTTATTACATTATACAGATAAAATAACACCATTTATGATGACAAGAGGTACAAACCATATTGCGTCACACTACCACTGCCACTGCCACCCACCTGCTGTGCAAAGACAGCCAGGCAGCCGGCCCAGTGTGCATTCCTGCTGACCATCAAGGTGCCGTTGTGCAGCCACTGCTGCCAGAGATGCCGAGCATGTGCCAACAGCAGCAACAGAACATAACAACAGACGTTTTATGTTGATTTATGTGTGAAACCATTGCTTTGTGTGCTTTCAGAAAACTGAGGATTTTTGGAAAAAATATTCAGCCCTCAAAGAGTTAAACCAACAAATAGTACATTTTCCTTGCCTCCACTTGGTATTCCCTGAAATTCTTCTATTTTCCCCTGTGCTTTTGCTATTGCCTTTTCACAGAACGCTGAGCTTAAGGGCTATTTATATTGATTTGCATATTCAGAGAGGTGTAATTCTGGGAGGAGTTGGAGAGTGGCGGCAGGCGCGTGCACGTGTGTTACTTTCATGCTGACCGGGATTAATGTAGCAGAAGAACATGGAAGTTGGCGAACGCACATATTTATGCATCTGGATTTTTTTGTGCGTACGCACATTTCTGCTTTTGTCCATATGCCATGTTTTAGTGTGAATTCTACACACTGCATTATGCATGAGGCCCCAGGACTCCAATCTGCAAGGACATTGTTGTCCGCAGTCAGTTTGGATCGAAAACTGACACACCTTCAATGTGACAAAATCAACACAAAAAATAATGGCATTAGAACACAATTTTTTTTGGTTCCTTTGTTTTCCAACTTTAGCTCACTTGCAATAAATTAGGGATTTCCTTCAAGAAATACCAAACCTTTTCACATTATGTTATGCACAATTTTTACACCAGTCTGTTCTCCAATTGCCAAATAATCTACATAATAAGAGACAATAATAATAATAATAATGATAAGCTATATAAGACAGATTCTGTCACATTGGGCTTATTCAGTATTAACACCATCTATCAAAATGCACCATTTATTGGAATGCAATTCATGTCGTAATGCATGTAGTAATAAAATGCATTGCATCCTTCATTCTAACAACTGCTGTTAAGAACCCTGTACCAGGTGCCATATAATTAAAGTAACCGGCAAACTGACACCATAACTTATTAAAGGAAAACTTAAATAGAAAAAAACACAGAAAATAAAAAAGTATAATAGAAGGAGTACTAATCATTTAAGTGCATTAAACATTCTGGTGATCTGTTCTCATCCATGCAGCACACTGACAGTAGGAATAAATCATGTAAATAAATAAAAGTACACTAACAGCTACAAAGAGGGTACACTGGCCTCTCAGGACCCAACTTTGAGCTACTTTACTCTGTACGACAGTCAACGAGCTGCAATGGGATTAGTACTTCCTTCATCAGCCTTTTTTTATTTACTGGAATTTTTCACTATTTACAGTTTCCTTTATTGTGTTATAGTTTTGGTGTTATATTCCATCATTTGAAATACAAATACAATGCATTTTATTAGTACATAGTGACAAACAACTTTTATGGGAGAGTTGAGGATGGCACCCTTGATTGAGCATGCCGTGAGTTACACGTCATAGGTATTGTGGACTGCAGTTCCACTCTCTTGAATTAATTTCAATTACCTGACACTTCTGCACTTAGATTTAAGTACTAGTCCAAAGCTCCATGGTTTTATCATGAACTGGACCAGTTAGTATTTTATAATTCCCACTCAATCTAAAATTAGTATAGATTGCACAACCATTTGGTATTTAATCCCTAAATGTTAGCAAAATGTAATAATAATAATATGCACACATTATAGCACAGTAGTAAGGCACTATTTGAGTTGTGTTCATGTTTTTATTTCTCATTTCAAACATCTAATGAATTGCTAAAAGTCACACTAATTTGAATGGTTAAATGTCTAAAGATATGTTTTTATTAATTTACTTATTAGTGTGGTCTGTGTTCAAGGAAGTTATAATTAATAATATTAAAATTATGTTGGCATCTGTAGGAACATGCAAGATGCCTTCTGTGTTGGCTTCAGCAAAACTGTAAGTAAACAAAATGAAGTGTAAGACCAGTTATATACTTTACCTGGTAAACAGCAACATCAGTGTGAAGCTGAAAAACTAAGGCCTATCTATCCTTAATTGTTAATTACTTAATTTTACAAATTAAAATGATGAAATTTTGTCTAGACTAAACAGAGTGCATCTATTTCTTTCAAGACACAGTCTTTCATTAGTAAACTGTTATTTATCTGATAGCACAACTGCAGTAGAAAAGATGTTGGGTAAGCCTTGAGTTACTAGTCAACCTATGAGAAAACATACTGAAAAAACTACTAAGTATTGTAGGTACTAGGGAAACCATTGTACTTACAGTAGGATATCTCATCATTCTATGTCCATCCATCCATTTTTGAAACCTGTTTTCTTAAGAGCAGGGTTGCAAGGAAGCTGGAGCCTATGCCAGCAAGCATCAGACACAAGGCAGAAACAGTAACAATAGGCCATAGGAGAATGGACACACACATGTACACACACATTAGGGGAAAATTTGACATCACCAATTAACCTAACCTGCATGTCTTTGGACTCTGTGAGGAAACTGAAGCATCCGGAGGAAACCTGTGTGGACATGGGGCTTAAAAACCTGGTTTTCCTATTGCAAGGTCAGCAACACTATCACTGTGCCACCATGTCACTTCCCTGTTTTATATGAATTTAAAGCAAAATAATTAAGACTGCCTTCTTTTTATATGTGATTTATAATCCAATCACAAAACTATAAGCCATACTGTATAACTACAACTTGTAGCAGTGACATTCAGTATGAGCTAACAGTTTACTTACTGCATCTTAATTTAGGCCAGGCATATACTTAATGCTACACCATGCATGCGCTTGAGGATGCTGCTGCTCTGCAAGAAGTGTACTGACTATACTTGTGCGCACACTTTAAGTACATCTGGAGGATTCCAGTTGGTGGCAATCCGAGAAATCATCACAGTGCTATAAGTTGAAGGAAGATGCTGTTTCGATGTCTAGGCCAAAAAATAAAATTTAAAAAGGATAGCAGCAGTGACACAGAAGATGGTATGTGAGACCTTTAAGTGTCATTACGATGGGCAATATGCAACACTTGTATTGCCTATGCGAGACATGGATGAAAAAAGCACCATGAATACATTCAAATGTCAGCACTTAAGTTTGATGTTTTGCTTCACCACATCAAACCATTCATTAAACATCAAATCACGCAGATTTATCCTGTTGGAGTGGCATTGCGGTAACCATCACATGTTAATAGTAAACAACAATGCTGATGTCACATACCAAAACACACGCCACCCATACTTTTTCTGGTACTGCAACTCGCACACTTGTCATGTTAATTTCTGTCGACATGCTCAGAAGATGCATCAAAAGAATGCTGGGAACATGTGGCAGCCATGACGCATGAACGTACGTGTTCTGAGCATGAAGTAAAAACCAGCCCCAAGTCAGGTAGGTGTGCAGGCTTCCTGCTCTTTAAGAAGAAGTGAATCCATTCCTGAAAAACCCTTTGTGCATTGTTATACTGAGAGTACCTAATTATATTTAATTTAAATTGAAAACATTTTTACGTGTTCCCTGGTCCCAAAAATAACCTCCATTTTTATTTAAATGTCTTTTCACTGTTTAAAAATTGACAGAATTAGTCTAATAACAAAGTTAGTCATCAAAACCAACCTACTGTGACAGAGCACACAAAAAATAGAAAAATACGTTGAGGTCTCTAGGAAGCCTATAAAGCGTACCAGGGTCCTTTCTAATTGGCCCAGAAAAGGCCTCACCAAAGGCAGCCTGAACTCCCAACTCCATATAGGAGGGTGAATTGGCTTGTAAAGTTTAAATAACTTTAAATGTCCCAACATATATCAAAATGCCTCTCAATGGAAAGGAAAACCATAAAAAAAACTTTAGCTTGAGAAACAAGTATACAAAAAATCTTTATAAAAGGATAATTTATTTATATAAACACAAGAAGAAAAAAAAGCCAGAAAAGGAAAAGGACTTGCCTAAAAAGGAAATCCAAACCTAATAAGTGTAAATCTGTAAAACAAGAGTAAAAGCAAAGAATAAAAGCAACAGTGCAAGGATCCAGAAAAATTAATACTAACAATAAACAAAGATCACACTAAACATCAATGAAACACTAAAGAATCTGCTTGCAGCTTTAGGATATAAAGTCTGACAACAGACCTTCATTGTTGGCTGAAGGTGGTCCTGCCTATTGAGATTCTCCCCACAAAGCACAAGGAGCATAGAAAAAACATACAAGCACAGTATATGGATAGTAAATAATAAACAGAACAAAATTAACAAAAAATACAAAATTGAAGAAAACACATAAAACTAATACTTTAAAAAACAAAGAAGGCACAAAAATTAAGATACATGTACTGGCTGAAACATAACAAAACCCTAATAATGTTTAATAAAGTGCATCACTTTGACTTTATCACTTCCGGTTTCACATTCAAATGAATGTCCTTTTAGTTTTTCTTGCACTTTTCCAAGTAGTTCCCAATGTGTTTTGGAACCATGATGCCAAGGATGTTGCACACAATGATACCACACTGTAGCCTGTTCAGCAGGCTGCCATGCGGACTTTGTTTGAACACAGCCACATCTGCTTTGAAAATAACTGAGACTGGGAAGTGTGTGTCTTCAACATCAAACTCCATCCCAAATGCCATGCCCCACCTCACACATTCAGCCCCGCCCTGTTAAGTAGGCTGCAATGAGGACAGTGTCTGATTTCAGCATCATCTTTGAGAAGGACTGAGGCTTTGACTGTGTGTCTCCAATGTCCAGCCCCACCCCATTCTGCAGGCTGCGGTGAAATGTACTTGGAATGCTAGCTTAGCTAACTGGATGTTAGCACCAGTGGTGTACATTTCAAAACCTTTTCTTTTCAACTTTACTCTTTTATTTTAATATTTCAGTAATATACAGTGATCCCTCGCTATATCGCACTTCGCCTTTCGCGGCTTCACTCTATCGCGGATTTTATATGTAAGCATATTTAAATATATATCGCGGATTTTTTGCTGGTTCGCGGATTTCTGAGGACAATGGGTCTTTTAATTTCTGGTACATGCTTCCTCAGTTGGTTTGCCCAGTTGATTTCATACAAGGGACGCTATTGGCAGATGGCTGAGAAGCTACCCAACTTACTTTTGTTTCTCTCTCTCTCTCTCTCTCTCTTGCGCTGACTTTCTCTGATCCTGACGTAGGGGGTGTGAGCAGGGGGGCTGTTTGCACACCTAGACGATATGGATGCTGGTCTAAAAATGCTGAAAGAGTTGCTACCTTCTGTGTGCAGCTGCTTCGTGAAGCGACATGCTGCACGGTGCTTCGCATACTTAAAAGCTCAAAGGGCACGTATTGATTTTTGACTGTTTGTTTTCCTCTGTCTCTGTCTCTCTCTCTCTCTCTCTCTCTCCCTGCTCCTGACGGAGGGGGTGTGAGCTGCCGCCTTCAACAGCTTTGTACCGGCGGTGCTTCGCATACTTAAAAGCAAAACAGCCCTATTGATTTGTTTGGTTTTCTCTCACTTTCTGACATTCAGTGCTCCTGACGCGCACTCCTTTGAAAAGGAAGGTATGTTTGCATTCTTTTAATTGTGAGACAGAACTGTCATCTCTGTCTTGTCATGGAGCACAGTTTAAACTTTTGAAAAAGAGACAAATGTTTGTTTGCAGTGTTTGAATAACATTCCTGTCTCTCTACAACCTCCTGTGTTTCTGCTCAAATCTGTGACCCAAGCATGACAATATAAAAATAACCATATAAACATATGGTTTCTACTTCGCGGATTTTCTTATTTCGCGGGTGGCTCTGGAACGCAACCCCCGCGATGGAGGAGGGATTACTGTATGTGTCAAAAAGTAGCCATTTGCATTTCAAAATGTAATGAAGTAAAAGTAAACGTAGACAAAATTTTATTTTCAAGTAAAGTAAAAATGTTCTCTAGACATACTCAGGTACTCTATCAAAGTATTTCTACTTCATTACTACACACCACGGCTTTCAAAACACAAATGATGATAAGAATCCAATTTTAATAACGCTTATAGCTAAAACAGAAAAGCCATTCACAAATTATTTCTTGTGTTATTCAGATCTATGGAACTCTCTGTATAGATTTCTCTCTTCAACATTTTATGTTTTTAGAAAGGCATTTTAAAATGGAATAAAAAAATCAACTGAATAATTCATATTGGTTTCAAGACGTGGACCATCTAGTTCATAAAGCAAGAATGATGACAACAACCAGTACAAATTAAAACTTTTCTGTGACTTTTGGATACTAAGGCATGTATTTCAACAGGCAGTGCTACAGTATGTGCAATGTTAGATTGTAAGAAAACAATCAATATAATTAATCATTGCTAAACATAACAAAAAATGTGTGCTAGTTTTAAAACTTACAAAACCCACTTAAAGCATTGATGTATAATTTGCTGTTGAGGAAGAGGTAAAGTGGAGCTCATTATAGCATGGACAGAAGAGTTCTAAAAAATGGAATAAATAAAAAAAAAAAATTATAGAATAAAACTATTTTATGATACGTGATTCGTTTTTTCTCCCTTCGTGGATCTCCAACTGCAAATATGCAAACCGTATCACAGACCTTCTCTTCCATATATATATATATATATATATATATATATATATATATATAAAGATATAGATATATATAAAAATAGATATATATATTTAAGACAAATGACATAAAATTTTCTTATTTTAACCATGACAATATATTAGTCACCATAATTCATTCAGAGACAACATAGACAATTACAATTTAATTACATCACAATTGTCTTAAACTGTATATTGTAAAATGAAAAAAAAAACTAATTTAATTTCCTTTTTACGGTAAAGGAAGGTGCAAAAATGCACAAAATAAGAAAACAGACTGGGTTGCAATTTTAAAACTATTGAAGATCAAACAAATATTTGATCTTATTTTGCAGAGTTTCCATTTAATTTTTTCTTTGCAACACATCACTTTAACACATTACCAACAGTGTATTTACGATTACTTGAAGGTACTTAAACTGAACAAAATGAAGTGAATAAAATATTGCTAAAACAGCTTCCACAAACATTTACAAGTTTTTTCCACTATGATTATGTCCAATAATCAAATGAACTTTGAATACAAGCAAAAAATGGCTCACTTCAACAACAACAACAAAAAAATGTGTTTATTGGAGCATAAGATTAAGTGCACAGAAAAAGCACCTTGCATGACAACGACAAGACAAGAGTATTTTTTTTTTAAGGAAGAGGTTTTAAAATAGATCTGAGCATGCAGAGAAAACTGAAATGCTACAGAAGAGTCAGACATGGTCTTCAGTAATGTATGTCAATGTCTTCACAATATTACAAGACAACATCATTAAAAGCTTAGAGTTTTACATAGCATTGAATGACTCATGTCATTGTGATTTTTCCTTTCACTAACATTGGAAAGAATGGCTGATAAGAGTTTTTAAAATCCATCCATCCATTCATCCATCCATCCTCTTCTGCTTATCCGAGGTCGGGTCGCGGGAGCAGCAGCTTGAGCAGAGATACCCAGACTTCCCTCTCCCCAACCACTTCTTCTAGCTCTTCTGGGAGAATCCCGAGGCGTTCCCAGGCCAGCCGGGAGACATAGTCCCTCCAGCATGTCCTGGGTCTTCCCCTGGGCCTCCTCCCGGTTGGACGTGCCCGGAACACCTCACCAGGGAGCCGTATAGGAGGCATCCTGATCAGATGACCGAGCCACCTTATCTGACTCCTCTCGATGCGGAGGAGCAGCGGCTCTACTCTGAGCCCCTCCCGGATGACTGAGCTTCTCACCCTATCTTTAAGGGAAAGTCCAGACACCCTGAAAGCTCTGACACCAGTTGTACAGGGACCGAACAGCCCTTATCAGGGGGTCCGGTACCCCATACTCCCAGAGCACCCCCCACAGGATTCCCCGAGGGACACGGTCGAACGCCTTTTCCAAGTCCACAAAACACATGTAGACTGGTTGGGCAAACTCCCATACACCCTCCAGGACTCTGCTAAGGGTGTAGAGCTGGTCCACTGTTCCGCAACCAGGACGAAAACAACACTGTTCCTCCTGAATCCGAGGTTCGACTATCTGACGGACCCTCCTCTCCAGAACCCCCAAATAGACTTTTCCAGGGAGGCTGAGGAGTGTGATCCTTCTGTAGTTGGAACACACCCTCGGGTCCCCCTTCTTAAAGAGGGGGACCACCACCCCGGTCTGCCAGTCCAGAGGCACTGTCCCTGATGTCCATGCGATGTTGCAGAGACGTGTCAACCAAGACAGCCCTACAACATCCAGAACCTTGAGGAACTCCGGGTGTATCTTATCCACCCCCGGGGCCCTGCCACCAAGGGGTTTTCTGACCACCTAGGTGACCTCAGTCATGATGTGGTGAGATAAAACCTGACACACAAACATAGGTGAATATGTTGTGCTTGATTATTATTTTGAGCAAACAGACACCGCAATGGCCACAGCTCTGTCACGAAAGAGGAGGTTGTCCCCTTCGGAGGCTTTGGCTCTTCTGCAAGAAATGGATGATTGTGACTCAGACGGTGGTGAGGAACTTATTTTTGATATCGAGGAAGACGATGAGACAGACACAGAGGAGAGCCCAGATGAGGATTCTATATCAAGAGAAAGAAAACAGAAGCCCTCCCCGCAAGAAACTTCCAGTCCAACATAAGAACACCACAGCTGCACCAGGCATAAAGGCAAAAGATGGCACCATTTGAATACAAAAAATACATGTGTAATGCCACGAAAAGTGCACGCAGACACTTCAGTTCGCAAGCATTGGTACGATAATGCAGTCACAAGAACACTGAAGAGCTACAGCGTGTCTTTATGTGAAAACAGCAGTGTCAGATGGGGAGTATCTGATGATTGCATATAGCGCTGAAGTTACTGCTCTTTACTATGCTTTCCTCTGCATGTCCTTGTGGTGTTATGGGTTCACAGCTCTCTCTGAGGAGGCCAGTTGTTTTAAATAAATAATCACCGTGCTTGCGACGTTGCGAGGGGCATGGCAGTGTGGCTGAAGCAGTTTCCAGGTGGATTCATGCTGCGGGCGTTTCTCACCTAATTGCACAGGTGAGGGACAGTCCGCAGCGTAATTGTACCCGGGAACTGTTGATTGCCACAGCTGCCACATACATTATATAGAGAAGCCCGAGATGGTTAAGGGGATGAATGATGAACAAGAAAAAAAAGAAAAGTAAACGGAGGTTGCAGGAGGAAGCAGGAAGTGAGCGAGCAAGCCGGTGCAGGAGAACGAGCGAGCGAAGGCTCGCATGCAGTTGTGCAGGCAGCCTGGGTGTTAGGCCGACACCCAGGGCATAGTAGTTGTGGTCGCTCTGCAGAGTTTGTTTTTATTAAGGACAAGAGTGACCGGAGGCGGGTAACTCTCCGCTTAAGGGCGCGGGAGGCAGCAGGAGTCGGGACTTGGGACGTGGTGTCCCCAGCGTGGGAGCCTTGGTCGTTGGGGAGTCCCAAGTCGCTGTCCGGAGGATCCTACCGGAGCCAAGGATCGGTATGGCGACTGACAGCAGTAAAAGAAGGTCAGCTGCAGAGAGAGCGTCTCGCCTGCTGCAGGGCCCTAACAGGAGAAGCAGGTGAGACGCTAGTTTAGAAGAAGCACTGGACTTGACATTGGGTTTTTTAGAAGACTGCTTCCTGTATTGTGTTTTAACCTCGGTTTTAAAGGATTGTTTGTTTTTGCATTTGTTCTGTTTTAAACCTCCACCTTTCACCTTACATTTATGGATTATTTATTTATTTAATTAAGATTTTTGGACACTGCACTTTATTTGAACACTCATTCGTGTTGTTGTTGGATTTTAAATAAAAGCACTTTGCACATTTGCACCAACCACTTGCTCTAATGTTATTGCCTCACTGTCTAGCTCATCTCAGTTATAACTATCGACGGCGTTGGGTTCAAGGGCTCCTGAACAGAAGATGGGAGCATGGAGCTGAACCCGCATCGTCACAGTCCTGGAGTACAAAAGAAACAGCAGCATACAGCAACATGACTAGCAAGATTGGGGAAAAAAAATACGCGGTCACTGATTACAAACTGCAAGATGTTATGCGAATGAATATGAATAATATGAATAATGTTGCACCCGTGCCACAAACTTTTCTGAAATGTACTATACAGGTCATAAAATGAATAATTCCAAATATCATACATACCTATGTCTCTGTTTTTTTTTTTTTGACATCATGGACCATAAGGTGCATACTAATTCAGCGTGAGCAGGAACACACAATAAAACTGAATAAAAAGAAAATCAAGTGACAGCGAGATACAAAGAAGGCAGATTCGCCACCGTTTGTGTGTCAGATCCCTGGATGGGGGGGGGGGGGGGGGCGCGATAGTATGTATCGTGATAGACTACAGAGCTATAGCGCGTCTTTATGTGAAAACAGCAGTCTCAGATGGGGTTTGGGAACGATTCTGATCGCGACTGAGAGAATGAAAAGTGAATTAAAAAAAAAAAAAGCTAACCTTTACAGGTATCATAAATTACAGTGGCTGTTACAGACTGAAATGAAATGTATGTTCTAAAACAGTAAGAATAAAAGCAGCTCACTTCTCAAAAGGGAGTCATGCAGGATCGAACTCATGAATTTTTGATTCCCAGTCAGCAACTAATACTGTTGCTCCACGGCAGCAGTCATAGTAAATGCGTGTCAATGTCACATACTAAGGCGGCTTTTTTTCTGCAGTTATATTTTTGAATACAAGTGCAGTTGTTCTGTTATATTTGTACCTTTTGTGAAAGTGTTTCTTTGATATTTGGACTTCAGGCTTCATACATTATATAGTTTATGCCTACATTTTGTCATTTACTACTAAAATATGAAAAATGTTTCTGTTTTAAAAATGTGTTTACACAGATTACTGTAGAAACGGAACACACACAAAGTGCGTATGTTCCAAATAATGATCTATTATTTCCACTCTAAAACTCCACTTCACTCCCAGATAATCAATGAAGGAATGAGCTGGGAGAAGTTCGTGCACGTTCTAAGTCGGTGGGGGATGGAATAGCCGGCTGCTTGCAGCTTGTCTTTATCTGCACATTTAGAAGACAAAAGATGCTGGCGGAGAGGTGCGAATGGATTTAAGAAGCAATTTAAGATGGGACAGATCTACGAGTTTTTTCGTAGGCTCTGGTAATTCTAGTGTTAATGTACCTTATCAAAAAATGGGATTAACCTTTTTTCCTGATTCCCATTCCTCTCAGGATAAGCAAAGTGCTCACTACAACCCTGAATAAAAATATTTGAAAATGCTGCTTTATATTATGTTCCCATATGAGTACAAATGCTTGCTGTATTTGGAAGTTTTGCACTATTTTCTTCCAGAGTTTGGGTTTGTAAATTCAATATATGCTATATACTAATCCAGGAAAGACAAAGATGAAATCAGAACTTCAAAAGGACTGCCATTCATTCTCTAGACAAACATTTAGCACAAGCTTTGCTGTCTCTTTTTATTTTTCTGAAGCTCAGTGCCAAGCGTGAATAACACTAGAACTGCTGTGATTTTATTTCAGTACTGTAATGCCAAAGGGCATCAGAGTCCTTTGGTTTTCACTACTGGTCCATCAGCTGAGCATCCTGTATAGCAGGGGTGGGCAAAGTGATTCCTGGAGGGCCGCAGTGGCCGCGGGTTTTTATTCCAACCCAGTTGCTTAATTAGAAAACAATCATTGCCAATAATTACATTTCATGGCTTGTTAGTGCTTTAACTCTGCTATGTCAAGTCATTCTCATATTCTAGATTTTTTGTCCATTCTAAGGATATCATCCAAATACTTTGAAGTGTAAAACGGATGGGTAATTCTCAATCCTTCACTTTTCTCTCTTCTCTTTCCTTCCAAGTAGTTAATTAAACCAAATAGTGCACGCTAAAGACACACAGGTGTAAAGGGTAACAAGCAAAATGGATAACTGCTGGTTTCTTTTGTCATTTGCATCTTATTGTTAATAAGGAGCAATTAAAAACCAAGAATGCAGCTGTTTAAGATTTAAATAAGCAATAAGGGTTCAAAATCTTAATGAGGGAGATAACTAAAATGAAGCAGAAGTGTTTCTAGAGCAATAAGTGCTTCTTATTAAGCAATTGGGTTGGAACAAAAACCTGCAGCCACTGCAGCCCTCCAGGAATGACTTTGCCCACCCCTGCTATATAGCATATCCATACTGCAGTACCGTCAAAAAAGAGACTAAAAAAGCTTGTGTGAATTTCTTGGTACCCAGCTTTTTGTTCAAATGTTGGCATGTGTTTTCAATTTGGAAAAAAAAAAAAAGAAACCTTCCAAGTTTACACTGCTGCTCGGTGGAAAACAGCTTCAGTAGTTGTGTTAGTATGTATTAGTGAAAAGGAAAGTGACAAATTTTAATCAGTTGAACAAATAAAATAATGAATTAGGTATTTATTTTGTTTTTGTAGAAATAGGATAAAAACTCACAATCTTCTTGTATAATATGCTACCGTGGCTGTTCGTTTGTCTGTCCAGGATTTTAAATCACCTGTAGCTCGCAAACCGTTTGACCTGAAATTTAGTACACATATACTACGTGACGTCTACTATCCACTTCCAGGGTGATGATTGACCTCCAAGGTAATTCCTCTTTTTATTTTATTGTAGAATCAACTCTCGACATCAGTCCATGCGGTGCATGTGTATGGGTGCCGTTCTCATCCCCACCACCTTCGCCATCACTTCCTCTACCTCTTCATATCTTAAATCATTCTTGAGGCAGATTGAAGACTTAAGTGCCAGCTTAAGTGAAAAATTAAAGAAAATATACTAAGTAATTGCAACACAAACACTGACTTAATAAGTTTTAACATGAAAAGATGCCAACGAAATAAGAGATGAAGTGGGCCGCTAGGGTGGAGAAAAGAAGAGCTGCTCAGGAAGCAGCAAGCGCATCAACCTCAGAGCAAACAATTGCTAAATGTACAGAGAAAGAGTATGAAAACTAGAAATGCTCAAGTCAAGTGTATTTACTGCATGTTATCGTGCAGTGTGCCAATACTACTCATACATATTTTGTTGGCTATGTAATATTTGTAAACGATAGGTGCTATGTAGACTTATAATAAAACAGTCCGCATCAGCAGTCGGCACAAGTTCTTCGAATCTTTCGCTAGCATTTCCCATCTGTACAACGGTAGCACCTTACATAGTTTTATTTTGTTTTATTGCACATTCATTACCCATCTGGCACTGTGTCATTCTACAAGTGAGAGGAACATGAAAGAATGCTTTGAACATCAAAATAAATAATTTCTTGGCACACACAGCATCTTCATGTAGTACAAGCAACAAAGGTTAACAGTTTACTCTCTCACTTATATACATTGTTGTTGTTGAAAACATGAATTGCCACTTTCCAGTACTGTGTTTTTGCCTTGCAGCTTTCTCCATCCACAATGTGCCTTCTCTCATGTTCTCACCTTCCCATATGAAATCAATATTGGCTGTGTACTTTATATTCCATTTTGTGTGAAAAACATTTTGATAGCATTTTGGGTGAGTTTAGAGTTGTTTTTTGCTGTGAAACGATGTTAATGATTATAAATGCAACACACTTTCAGTGATTATTTTTGAGGTGTCTGCAGAAAAGATACAGCAATTCACATTTGGGTAGCAATGGACAGTAATATCAATAACAGTGACAGAAGATGATTTTTTAAGGTAAAAAAGATATTCAAATGTAGTCATTTGTGAGCCAGAAGATAAAGAGAGAGACAGTGATTCACACTTATGTACCAGTGATCAAGGGCATTGCTTGTCGTGGTAATAAGGGGGTCTTTCATATTAAAGTAATATACAGTAAACTGTCAGTTAAACGGCACCCGCAGGGATTGGTATATGCCAGATAAGTGTAGTTTCTGGTTGCTTGAGAGTTACTATTATTAGAGGCCTATTAGTGTAGTCCATGGCAATTAAAATCAAATTAACTCAGAGCCGGAACTATAGGTGGATCTGGCGAGAGAATGCACAAAGCAAAATACTCCATAGACAATGTTTTGTGTATTATTGCTGAATCGGATACTGACTAATCGTTTTCCAATTTTGATGCAAGTGATCTGGAACTTCAAAATGAAAGTGATGCACCAGCATCAGCTGACCGGTACCCAACTGTTTGTAGTGCTGAATGCATTTGTGTAGCAGCCAGCAGCTGCGTTAGGATGTGTGCGACAGTTATCCAGGAGCAATAGAACTTTACTATCCTCTGAGATTCCTTTCTTTCTTAAATATTCTTTTACACTAGGAACAAACAAATGACAGAACCACCTTTTAAAACTTTCAGCATCCATCCACCTGTTCCTTTGTGGATGATAATCTACAGGCAGGTTAGTTATGCCTTTATGGCACCTTGGATTGGCAAATTTGCTGGTCATACATAAATTTAGACCTAAAGTTCCTGATGCGTTTGCACATAGGAGCACAGTTATAAGCTGTTTATTTAGCTTGTACCTGTGAGCAACCTTTTCATTCTCACCAGTCAAAGTACAATTAGGCAAACACTTCCACATTAACCCTGTCTCATCTGCATTATAAATCTGCTCTGCAGTCAAGCCATTTTCAACAATCAATTCACTAAACACATTACGATTTCTGTTCACCTAACAAGTCTAACTTACGAATGCCCTGGTAAATCTTGAATCGTGTAAGCTAGCCACCTGAAAATGAACACTGACCCTCAATGTTCATTTTCTCAAGAAACTCTCTTACTTTTTCCTGCAACATAGGTCCAGAAGTATAACCACCGTCAAACCTTTTCAGAGAAAACCACTCATACAGGGCCTGGTCAAACAATTTCATCCTTGGTGTATGAAGAGTATGACGCTTTTCCACACTCTTGTCACTCTCTGACTTAGCATAAAACTCCTTTATTTTCTGAGACTGAGCCTTACTGTCATAGATTGTCAATGAACTGACATTAAATTCCTTCATAAGCACTGTGTGATTTTCACCTTTCTCAAGCCTTTGCATATTTTCATCTTCTGCTTGTGGGTAAGCACTACTCATACTTAGCTTATGCTTACATAGTGCCTGTTTTGGCATACTTGGGGTTGGGGGAGCACAAAAAAACTTAAATACAAAAAATACCAACTGACTGTATTATAATCAAAGGAAGGGTAGATTAGGTTTGATTGTATATTTATAAATGCGGGAGAGGTAGACAAGCATGTGGTTCACAAGTACTGGTGTGCGCATTGTGACCTTTTACACATGGGGCGTATGCGCACGGTGCACCAAATTTAAATTTACATTTCTACGAAATCTATTTTATTTTAAGAATTATTTGATTGAGAGTGCCAGTTACTTGAGTTCCAGTTAACAGAGAGCCTACTGTATATATATTTATATATGCATATCTTCAATCATGGTTTCTGAGTAGATTATTAGAGTTACAACAAAAGCATTTGCCGTGAAGCTATTTTGGAAAAGTCAAGGATGAACAGAGTTATGATATGCACACTGATGAGATAATTACAAATTTAAAAACAAAACATTCATTGGTGTTATTCATAAAGCTTCTAGTGTTTACAGTGATGCTGTTTTCAGATTACAAACTTTGTTAAAATTTGAAATACTAGGGTGTTGTACTGTGTTAGCACCTATGGATGTAGTGTGATGTCAAGCAAAATGACACCTTTTATTTACTAACTAAAAAGATTACAATATGCAAGCTGTTGTGGCCTGAAGAAGGGGACTGAGTTACCTCAAAAGCTAGCATGTTAAAATTTGGGAAATTAAATATTCACCAAACTGATAGGAAATACTTATTGTAATAAGTAGCAGTGGACATAAGAATTTGAAGTACATTGAAACTATAAAAAAATTAAAATGATAGAATATTCAAACTTGCCCACAGCTTGGAAGAAAAAGCATGGCTAATAGAGTATGTAAAACAGAAAAATACAATCAATCATAACTGGTTACCTTTCTGGTAAGAACAACTGTCTACTCTCAGGTGATCTTCAGAGAATGTGGATTGGATAAGAATAACCAGAAAAGTTATCTTAGCTTTCTTCCTTAGGCACTATGGTCTTCCACAAGATGTATCAATATTTCTTTTTCTTCTTCTTGACCTTCAGAACATCAGTGAAGAGATTTTTCTACCGTTCTCTACTATATCTGACTTGACAAAAAAGGTCCTTTTTTTAGAAACTAGATGTCTTGCATAACAGTATAAGACAGGTCCAAATATATTGATGACCCCAAAATTGTCCATGTAAATGTTGTCTGGATAAAGTTGGTCTGGATAGCACGGTGATGAACAGCATAAAGAAACCACACTATAAGAAAATGATACATACTTTTTGGCAGAGTAAGTTGAAAGTAATGCTGAGAAGAAATAGATCATTATGACATTTCTGGTGAAAATAATGAACTCTGAAAATTTTTTTTTCCCAAAATTGAAATAACTTTAAAATCATCTTTGTACTTTCAAAAATATTTTTTTGAATAATGCATAATGCATCATGAAAAAGACAGGATCCTTTTTGTGATCGTACATTTCATATATGGCAAGGTGATTTCTTACTAATCTTGTTAATACATTTTTACCCATCTTGATAACTGTCACATTCATGACATCATGAGATCATGATGTAATTAGTTTTTTCTCATTATAGTAACTCAGAGAAATAAAAGTAAGGTGTTTATATGATAGTTCCTTTTCACTGTCAATGAAAATTCATTAGTCATTTTAGTGTGGATCTTTCAAAGAATAAACACACAAAATTGGCGGTCTAAAATGTATTTTGCATCCACGTTAATGCAAAGATAGAAAATGTGAGTCATGAAATAAGGATGGATAGATGTGTATCACCATTTGAATGACCTGAGTTGGATAACTAACTTTATTGCAAAAATGATTAACAGCTGCCTCATCTGCATCCAAGGCCCTTGTGCTTGCATTTTTTATATTTTGTGTCTGAGATAGAAAGAAGCAAAGATATTTTGAATCGTTTGACTTTGAAGACTGGTATTTTTTAAGATGGTGGGAAATGGATGTTTTTTTTTCAGAAATGAGGAGGGGAACAAGAGTTTTGTCAGAGGATGTATGCCATTTTGCCAAAGGTAGGAAAGAAAATGAACTTTGCCAGAAGGAGGAGGAAGTCTTAAAATGGACACCATACTTACATATATAGTATGGAAAACAGGAATAAAAAACTTTGTGAATACAAAGTGAACAGCTCAGTTGTTGCCACTTCATTCTCATCCAAAGCAGATCTGCACTGGTATCCGGAAGGTTGTCGGTTTGAAACTCCATTACTGCCAAAAGAGATCCTACTCTGCTGGGCTCTTAAACGAGGCCCTTAACTGGCATTTGCTCCAGGGGTGCTGTACAATGGCTGCCCCTACGCTCTGACCCCAGGGGTATGCAAAAACTAACAAATTCCTAATATAAGAAATTGTATAAGGTGAAATAAAGCACAAAAAAAACAATCCTAGTGGTTTGTGATGAAACAAGCAAGTTTCTCTGCAGAAAATTGTTTATTTGTGGATATTCCAAATGCTGTCCTTTACTTTCTGTTTGGAATTCACAAATATTTCCTTAAGTCATTGGTGGAAATATTCCCTTTTGATTGGATCCTTGAAACCTTTAACATTAATTTCCCCTCAGATTAGACCTCTACTGGTACAGTTTTGGGATGCGTCTTGATCGACATAATGGAGCAATTGTCAAACAGTCCTTTGGTAATTTAGACCTTGTTGTAATAAGAGAGCAGAAAAAAAGGTATAGGAATCTTCAGTTCTGTCTAACCATCTTGCAGCTTACAATGGCACAGTGTTTCAGTGAGTAGGTTTACAAGCACACACAGAACCAAGATAAGATTAGTAACTTGGTTAAGGCAGAAAACTGGTTTCTTTAAAACGTAGGTTTACATGCGCATTTACATGTCTGAAGTTCTTCTTTGGCATAATGCTCTGATGTCATTAAACCTCAGAAAAAAGAATTAAACATCATCATTGGCTACCGTGAATGCAAAAGCAAATATGAACCCCATAATAATTTTCTTGTGTTTTATAAACATGTTTAGTCTTTTATGTGCTGTGAAGTAAACAAAATCCATCCCCTTTAAAGATCCTCAACCTGAGATACTGATAATTCATGGTATGAGCATTAGAACAATCTAAACGAGAACAGGTCATTCTGACCAACAAAGTTTGAGAAGTCCTATCCACTTAAATATTCTAAAATAACATCATGTCTAGTTTTGAAAGTCCCTGCTACTGTACCTTACTTGATAGCTTATTCCATGTGTGTATGATTCTCTGTGTAGTTTCCAGCTGTGTCCCCATGTACTTGATGATTTTATTTTAAAATAGTCTCAATTCACTGTACTAATTCCCTTCATAATTTTAAACACTTCAGTTATGTCTCCCATTAATCTCTTTTAATTCTTCCAAATAATTCATTTCAGGTAGCTCTTCTCTGAACTTTTTCCAGTTATGTACTTTTGTAGCCTGAGACCAAAATTGTGAACAGAACTCCTGGTGAGGTCTAACCATGTGAGGTGTATTATTAAGCTTGAGTATAATCTTCTCAGACTTGTACTCCACACATAGTTCTATGTAACCTAACATTCTGTTAGCCTTCTTAATGGCTTTTGAACACTGCCTGGAAGTTCATAGTAATGAGTCCTCTACGACTGCTAAATCCTTCTCATAAGGTATACTTTCATTTTTCAGACCTCCCATTGTGTATTCAAACCTACATTTTAAGTTTCATCTTCTCAAGTCTATATGCTGTTCGGTTCCCACTGCAATGATTTCACTGGATTCTAGACAACCTGCCAATCCACATAGCTTGGTGTCATCTGCAAAATCCAGAGCTTGTTAGTTGTATTCTTCTCCCAATTATATATACATCTATACACATATATGTATTAAAAATAGCAGCTGCTCTATCAGTTACCCCTTTGGAACACCACTCTTAATGTCAGCCAATTCTGCTAGGGTCCCTTGCACAACAACCCTCTGCTTCCTGTGTCTGAGTCAATTTTACATCCATCTACAAACAACACCCTGAACTCTCACTACTTTTAGTTTGGTGTCCAACCTCTCATTATTATCCATCCATTCATTTTCCAACCCACTGAATCCGAACACAGGGTCACGGGGGTCTGCTGGAGCCAATCCCAGCCAACACAGGGCACAAGGCAGGAAACAATCCAGGGCAGGGTGCCAACCCACCGCAGGACACACACAAACACACCCACACACCAAGCACACATTATTATTATTATGTAACACTTTATCAAATGCTTCCTGAAAGTCAAGATAAATAATATCATCTGCTTCACTTTGATCATATGCTTTTGTTGCTTCCTCATAGAATTCCAAATTGTTAGTAAAACATAACCTTCTTCTTCTGATTCCATACTGACTGGTCAGTAAGACCCTTATTCTTGCTATGTGTTGCTCAATCTTTGTCTTAATAATACCTTCCATTAATTTGCCTCTAATGCATGTTAAGCTTACTGGCCTATAGTTACTTGGATCTGCCCAGTCACCCTTTTTTTAAAATGGAATAATATTATTTTTAAGTTCTTTAGAATTTCCCAAATGTGCAGTGATTTCCTACAAATATGCCTCAAGGGTTTATATACTGTATATACTTACTAGCCTTAAGAACCTGAAAATAAATATTATCAGCTTCTGGTGATTTGATTGATTTCAGCCTATTTATTCTGAGCAGCACTTTGTGACAATGCGGGTTCGCTCCATGCTCCCATCTGCCTTCTGGGAGCTCTTGAACCCGACACCGCCGCGTAAGGCCAAGAAGGCAGTGGCAGTCGTGTAGGCTTTTGGGCGTGTTGAGCCCCAGCGTGAGGTCCCAGGCCTCTGGGGTAAGGAACCCAAGTCTCAGTTTGGTTGGAGCCCGATGTACCCGGGAATCGGAGAGCTACCAGACCAGTATTGAAGGAGCTGCATTTTTGTTGGTAGGGTGACTCTCCTGTTGCGTGGCTCGGAAGGGAGAAGCAGGGGAGTTGCCAGGTTACAGAAGTATGCTCTGGATTTTTAAAGAAAGGCTGTTCCCAGCCGTTATTTTAACCTCGTTTTTAAAAAGGATTTATTCATTGTGTTTTTAACCTCCACTAGTTCACTCGTTTTTATCGGATTATTTATTTAATGTCTTATATTTGAAGCACTGCACTATTTTGTTTGAACACTGTTTTGTTGTTGTTGTTTTTAATAAAAGCACTTTGCACTTTCTGCACCATCCCCTTGCTTCATTGTTGTGCCTCACTGTCCAGCTCATCAGTGACATCACCAACAGTGTTGAGTTCAAGAGCTCCCAGAAGGCGGATGGGAGCATGGAGCGAACCCGCATCGTCACATACTTGTCCGTCTACAATTTCCAAATCACTCAGTACCTCCTTCTACTGCTTCAAGGTTATCCACTTCCTCACAACAGCAACATTTATTTATATAGCACATTTTCATGATGAAGAAAGAAAAGTTTCTAAAAAATAAAAATAAGGTTAGGCAATACTAAATAACAAAGAATATAGTAAGGTCTGATGGCCGGGAGGACAGCAAAAAAAAAAAAAACTCCAGATGGCTGGAGAAAAAAAAATCTGCAGGGGTTCCAAGGCCATGAATTTGATGATGATGGCTATGTGGACTCTGGCCTTCAATCCATCAATGTAGCGACTGCATGGTGCCTTGATCATGTGGTGGTGGTGCATATTGCCAACACAGAAAAAAATGGAAAAAGAACAGCAGAGAAAATAGTGATTAGTACAGATTGTGGACTCATAATAAAAATTATAATTCAATGCATATACAGTATATCAGGGTTGCATTAAAATGTACCCCGTGACCCTGTGTTCGGATTCAGCGGGTTGGAAAATAGATGGATGGATGGATGGATTAAAATGTAGCTATGAGAAAGCCATGTTAAAATAATGGATTTTTAGCAGCAGAAAGCTGCCTCACCACTTCTTTTAAGTTTAGCTCTTGGAATTATAAGAAGACACTCATTTGAAGATCTAAGGTTACAATTTGGAGTGTAAGGTGACAGGGATTCCAAAATATAGGATGGAGCGAGATTATTGATTATTAAGGCTTTGTAACCCATAAGCAGTATTTTAAAGTAAATTCTAAATGGCACAGATAACCAATGTAGTGACATCAAAACAGAAGAGATGTGATCGGATTTTCTTTTCCTAGTTAAGATTCTAGCAGCTGCATTCTACACTAGTTGCAACTGATTGATGTCTTTTTTGGGTAACCCTGAAAGAAGTGTGTTACAGTAATCTAGTCAACTAAATACAAAAGCGTGACATAATTTTTCAGCATTTGGCAAAGTTATAAGGGATCTAACTTTTGCTATATTTCTTAAGTGAAAAAAATGCTGTCCTAGTAATCTGATTAATATGTGATTTAAAACTTAGGTCAAAGTCAATAATTACTCCTAAATTCTTTACCTCTGTCTTGACCTTTAAGCCTAATGGATCAAGATTTTTTCTAATACCCTCATTATATCCATTTTTGCCAATAACATAAAATTGCTGTTTTCTCCTTATTTAGTTTGAGAAAATTACTGCTCATCCACTCAGAAAAAGAAGTAAGACATTGAGTCAGTGAACCAAAAGTGTTGGCGTCATCAGGCTCTATTGATAAATACAGTTGTGTGTCATCAGCATAGCTGTGGTAGTTCACGTTATGCTTGAGTTAATCTGACCTAATGGAAGCATGTAGATCAAAAAGAGCAGTGGACCCAGGATATATATATCCTTGTGGAACACCGAATTATCAAGTATCATCAAAGTAATATTAACACAACTAACAAAGAATTTTCATCCCATTAAGTAAGGCTCAAACCAATTTAAGAAACTGCCAGAGAGGCCCACCAACTGACTGTAGTGATTTATAAGAATATTGAGATCAATGGTATCAAATGTGGCACTCGGATCTAAGAGGATGAGAACAGATAAACAGATTAACAGATTAAGCAGATTAACCCGCAAGTCATTAACTGCTTTAACCAGTGCAGTTTTTTGTACTGTGATTTGTTCTTAAACCTGACTGAAACTTATCAAGAATAGCATGTTTATTCAAGTGATCATTTAGTTGTGTAATGACTGCCTTTTTTAAAATTTTACTTAAGAAAGGCAGGTTAGAAATAGGTCTAAAATTGTCAAAAACAGAAGAGTCGAGCTTATTTTTCTTGAGTAGGGGTTTAATGATAGAAGACTTAATCTTATCTAATGATGAATTTACTTGAAAGTCACTATCAATTAGCACGTCGGATACTTCTTTGAAAAGGCTTGTTGGTATTGGGTCAAGGACGCAGGTGGAGAGTGTCAACTTGGTATCGCACATTGTTTACCCCAGCTTGTGTTGCGATGGTCCCCACTGCCCTGTTCTTGTGCGGAAAGGGTCAAAACAGTTCTGGATTGAGATGTTTGCCTGGGCCGGTGGAGCATGGCAGAAACAGGTCGATTCCCGTCATCATGGGTGCGGGGTTAAAACTCATTTGGCCCTGAAAGTGAGTGGCATGCCGTGGAGTCGAAGTTGCTGAATTGTGATGAGCTGCGATGATTTCAGCTGTTGGGGAGGACTCTTTCAGCAGGTGAGCCTTCAGTTCCCACAGGTGCCTCTGTGTGGACAGGAGTTGCTTAATCTGATTCTCAAGGGCCTGGAATTCTTCGACAATGCGCTGCATCTCACCATCGGCCATTGTCCAGTTCCGGTTTCGCTTGATGTCCTAGGAAAGAGAGAGAGTGAGCATTCTCCATCTCTGAAACACCACCATGTGAAGACCTCAAAAATATGCAAGTTTACAGCATCTGCTATTTCACAGTCTATATTTTTTATATCTCTTTACTATTTCTGAGGCATCTCACCTACTCCCTGACTGTTCTTGTACTACTAAAATACCAAATGAATCTGTTTGGGTCATTTTTCATCCTTATTTGCAATATTTCTCACTAACTGCCTTTTGGCCTTCCTAATTTATTTCTTAATGGTTTCTCTCATGCTCTCCTATGCCTTACAATTCACATTGGAGTTATTAGTCTTATATGCTTTATACAGCTGTTTTTCTTTTGCAGCTTCTTTTTCAACTCTTTATTAACCCACTGTAGAGTTTTTTAAATTTTCTACTAATTCCAAATTTGGGCATGTACCTGTCCTGCATTATACAACAGTACTGTATGTAAAATGGTTTTAAACATGTTTCACTGCTCCTCAAATGTCTCCACACTTATAAACATATCCCAGTCTATCCTCTTTAGACTTGCCCTACCAAATTTAAACTTAATTTTAGTCTTTGCGTCCACACTCTTCCAAAACCCTGAGAATTGTATTATATTATGGTCACTTGACTCACCTTCACATCCTCAATACCAGTATGTGTGCTTCTTGCATTGTACTCAGTGCCGCTGGAATAATAGTAACACAAATATTTTTACTTCAATAAAATAAGCATTTCTTTAGGTTACTTATTAGTTTAAAAAGTAATCAGACAATGTAACCCACATTACTTTTAACATGTTACCCTATTGCTTCCGAGATTGTGTTGTTGAACTTAGAACCATATGTCCAGCCCATCAAAGTAAATTGAGCAATTCCAGGAGAAGAATTAATGTGATCGTCTGAGTATTTGCCTCAGAAAATTTATTTTGTGTGCATTTCTACCTATGGCTGCTGAAAACACATACAGGGGCGAACAGAGTGAAATGGACATGCATACACTACAAAATCCTCAACTGTGATCCAGTTAAGGGTTTACATATCCAAATAACTGGGTTAATCATGTAGAAATCTTTATATGTTAACCTGGTCTCTGAGACCAGAAACTTTGTTTCTTTAGTCAAAATTAGGGTTTACATGACATGTGAATGGCCAAGTTATTGAACCAAGTGTAAATGCAATCAATGATGAAAAACTGTAATTTAGTTTTATTAGCATAAAAGACAATGGTGGTGGCATTCAGTTTATCTGTTGCTGTCTTTTCGAATTGCTTCACATAATACATAATTTAACCATACCTTGACAGGACTTCACCTTAATTCAGTTATATGGCTTTATTTTGAAAAATCCAAATTTCTTTTGCTTCCTTTGCTTTTAAACTCTAGCATACTACAGACTCATGTTATAAATGTAACATGACTAATTGTTGCTTCATGGTGAAAGTCACTTCCAATGTTCATTGATGTGTTAGAAAGATGTATCCTTGTCAAAGAGCCATTTTATGTATGTGGGGTGGTAAATGTGAGGCTAGCTTTAGAAGGATGTGTGAGTTCAGATGATTATAGCAAGGGGTGGGGTATCACTAGTTGTCCTACACTGGCAGTTTTATAAGGAAGTATGTTTTCTGTGTTAACTGCTCCTACATTTTCCTCCAGTTAATTACAGTTCTATAAAGTACATGCGTTTTTCTTTGTGTACAGATTAAGTCACACTCTAAAAGCTTTGTCATTAAAGGTTATGTCAGATTGAAATAATCAGGTTTTTTCACAAGTTTCCTCTATCTATTGTATTCTAACATTGTTAGCTTGTTCTTACTAATTAGCAATGTCCGTATTCTATGGTAGATTAATATAAGAAAAGTAAAGTAGTCATAAGTAAGATACAGTTTTTTTAAAACATTTTAATTAAAGAATGACAATATGCAAACAACTCTTCGTATAGTGTGTTTAGGTCAAATTATCTCACTGGGTTTCTTTAAATTTCTTTATACTGTATAACCTGACAAATACATCATCAGAATGAGACAAATGTCTTATTCTAGTAGAAAAACTGCAAGCAAATTGCAAGGTATTGTAATCACTGCAGTGCTAATCAAATGAGTTTTAGTTTTTAAAAGAAAAATGTGCAGAAGTACTTTTGTATATTATTCTCCCTGTTAGGAATATACCTCTGACTAATAAAGCAATATTATCCAGTATATACTATATACTGCATGTGTTCTGTACATTTGTATATCTGTAACAACATACTCAACAAAAGAGTTTAAAATAAATAACAGACACAGGAAACATTTAATATCGATACTATACATAAAATCAGCTAAAAACAATATTAACTAAATTAGAAATAATCTTTCATCAAAGATATAAACACAAATGCATAAAGATAAACATACAAGCTCTATGACATAAATATCCAATACTTAATTTCATTAGGAACAGTATTTGCCATAAAATGTTACATATGCCAATAGTCTAATACATTAGATATACTTTATTTGTCCAATATGGGAAATTAAAATATTATAGAAGTAGAAGAAAAAAATATATATATACAGTATATATATTTATACATATTTATAGAAGCAAAGGTCTGTGAAATGGATTGCATATTCATAGGTAGAAATCCACAAAGGGAGAAAATGAATCACATATCTTAAAATAGTCTTTTATTCCTGAGCTTTCAACACCTATCAGGTGTCATCATCAGAGGAAAATGAATAGACATAAAGGAATCAAAGTAATATAAAGCACATGAGGAAGGGGGTAGGTGGGTGTAAGAGGGGTGAATTAATAAATTGGGGTTTGGAGGGTATTGGTCTTAAAAGTCTTTTTAATTATTTGGGCGTTCTTCTTTTTAAGCCTTCATTTGCTGGATTCATGTCCAAGTGTCTTCCTTATCTCTGTGGCGTAACAGAAACCACAGTGTGCATTCTCTCCAGATGAGGCATTAAAGTAGCTTATAAACAGGGAAACATTCTGTAGACAGTTCTTTTTAATGCCAAAAGAAAGAAATCTGCATCAGAGACACGGAATGCAGTATACATTTACATGGGACATCAAGGTTCGTGGTAAGAATGGATGATGTGAATTTTCCTAACCTGACATTCTGGGTGCAGTTGGTTAAGAAATCTAATATCCATCTGCAGACTGTAGGGCTTAATCCCAGGTAATGAGGTTTGTGCACCAGTGCATTGGGAAAAGGTGTATTGAAGACCAACCTATAGTCAACAAAAAGGATCCTGACATATGTGTTCGGCCTTTCCAGTTGCTCCAAGACAGTAAGGAGAGAGAGGCTAATCCTTAGTTGATTAGTCCTGTAAGCAAACCGATGCTTGTCCAGTATGGCGGGGATTGAACTTTTTATATGTGCCAGAATCAGTCTTTCAGAGCACTTGGATATCACGGTGTAACTGCAATTGTTTGAAAGTCATTTAAACAATTAACATTTTGATGTTCATATATAGGCATAATGGTAGTCATTTAAAGGTGATTCAGGACAACACCAGTGGACAAGGAGAGGTTGAAGAAACTGGTAAAAAAAAATCAGCCAACTGATGCTAAAAGCATGCATCCTGAAACACTGTCAGGTTCAGCTACTGTCCTTATACTGACCCTACGTAAACCTTTTAACCTATGTAATATTTATAATTAATGGTGTTGATTAGATGTCAAAGATACTAATGCTGGCCAACCAACATCCCTACTGCTAGTCTCCTGATCAAATGGGTGAAGAACATATTCAGTTTCTCTGCTAGGGTGGGGTTACTGCTTACAAGTACGATGTTATTACTTTTATATTTTGTTACCGCTTGTATGCCTTGCCACACACACCTTGGGTTATTGTTATTAAAGTTGTCCTCAATCCTCAGTTTATACTTTTGTGTTACAGCTTGGATGCCTTGCTTTAGGTTAGCCCTGGCCAGACTACAGACCATATCACTTTGTTTTTTGCTTTATATTACATAATGTTTAGTATTTGCTTTTACAAATCTGACTCTTAAAATTTAATGCAAAGCCTAAACAAATCCTTAGTCCCTATAACCTCTAGAGGCCATTCCTAAGGTGTCAGCAAATCTGTCACAGTGTATAGCAGAGTACATTTTTGTGAGAGTTTCCCTACTGCTGGAATGTGAAGAGGTTTATTTTCAGTTGTTTGGATCAATGTACAGTAATTATAGATATCCAGGATGAGATCAGAAGTGTAAAAAAATATATACCAAAGATGCTTTGTAAAGAGATGTGTGCTCAGGCAGAGTTCACACCTAAAGAGCCTGGGAACACTTTTGATAATCATTGGTAACTTATTCTACAGGATGGAAGTAAGAACTGAGAAACAGTATATATTTTTGAACATCTAGCGAGAGGAAAGACATACAGTATATATAGGGGCATATGAAGAAAACAAAGACTAGCAAAAGTGTGGGGAAAAGCTTTAAAAATTCACGAAAGGCAAGATAACAGATTTATATTAGATCATACCTGCAAAGAGAAGTTGATTGAGATTGCAGATTAGAGCAATAGTATGTGTGCAGCAAAGAACAAAACACACCACTTGGGAAGCAAAACTGTGTTTGAGCTGGAGAAATCAGATAACATGTTCTAGGAGACTGACAAGTAGAGATATGCCAAAGTAACCAGTAGAGGCAAATTCCCTCAATTATGAATTGTTTGCTTAATTTTTGAAATGGAAGAGACAGATCTTATGTGTATCAAGAATAAAGAAGGAGCAGGGTGATGTCATTAGAAATTGTTTTGTGTGAAAGAGAAGTAATTATCCAAGTTCTCATAGTATCTGAGGATTTCATTGTCATGAATAATGTTTAGAGAATGAATGATCTGTGGATAAAATAGAGAGAAAAAAAATGGCAATAATGTCATTCAGAAGGAAATGGGAGGATGATGGGTGGAGATCTAAGCTTAAATGTGGTTTGAAAGTAAGGAATGCTCCTTGCATAGATATGGTAAGAGAAGCCATGAGAAAATAAAAGTTCCTAATATATAAAGGAGGAACAGAAGGCATCCCAGCTTCCTTCCTTGAGGAACACTTGCTGATAGAGGATAGGGAGATACTGTATGCCTAAGATTAAGAAAAAAAATATTATAAATGGTATTACTTGAATCAGTCTAGCCAAGAAACCACAATTCCATGTGCACAGTATATAGAGTAGAGATTAGGCAATTGATATGTGAATGTGTCAAAAGCTAAGAGATGACAAAAATGAGAGAGCGAGGCAGCTTTTGTAGAGCAATTGTCACCTAACATTGAGCAGTTTGTGGAAAACAGATTGGAGAGGATCTTCCAGATGGACATCCAGTAAAACCAAGGAAAGCCAAAGAACGACGCATTCCAGTATCTTAAATAAAAATGTCAGAAACTAGACTAGATAGTAAATTGTTTGAGAATGGGGTCCACATGAGCTTATTTAAGGTCCAAAGGAAATGAATTTGGTGCACGTTGAGGAGCATGAAAAGAACATTGTGTTAGAAATGTGGACCAGACATTTGCTGAAGGATGTATGATGTAATTGTGTGTCTGTGTTCATGGAGAAGGTCACCAGTTTAAAATTTAGGTATGTAAGAGAAGAAGAAAAGGAAAGGACATGAAAATATAGGCCTTAGGAACTCTGAGAAGTTTTTAGCTGTTTGTAAATTTTGGCAACTTTAGGAAGAAGGCACCAAAGACATCAGAAGAAATGAAAGATGGGTTGGAGACATAAAGATATTTCAAGGGAGAAATGAATTCTGAGGAAAGTCTTTGAGGATAATGGTAAAAAGATTTAATGATAGTTTGAAAAAATATTTCTTTCTTAAAGGGAGACATGTTGATAAAGAAGTGAAGACACTAGGACAGAGGAGAAAGGTTATGAATCAAAAATGTTGTGTTATTTATTCTTTGGCAAACTGGAGAAGAAAGAGAAGAAAGTGGTACAGAACAGGTGTGAGATTACGTAAAGAATAACAATTGGTAAATGATATCTATCTATCTATCTATCTATCTATCTATCTATCTATCTATCTATCTATCTATCTATCTATCTATCTATCTATCTATCTATCTATCTATCTATCTATCTATCTATCTATCCAATTAGACTGAGAAGCAGGAGAAAACAAAAACTAATGAAAGGAGAAAAAGGAAATTAAAAAGAAAAAATAAGAATAAGAAAGCCAGACAAATGTTTTTTATCCTGTTGTCTACTAAAAGTACAACAGAGTAAGAAACTGATATGTGCTTATCTCTTTTAGTATTAATTTGCATTTTTGCATTGGTGCATTTTACAAATGTATAATTATTACTTTTCCATCATTTATTTTGTTTCAGTTCATAATGTTCCATTCGCCAAGCTATTTTTATATCATTTATCTATCCTTCTATTGTCTACACCCACTTTTTCTATTATATGTACAGTATTAACTATTGTCTATCCAGATGCATTTGGCACAAGGTAGAAACTAACGGTTAGCAAGTTGCATCAGTGGGCATACACATAAAAATAGCCATACTAGTTTATACTGGGCTAATTCAGAGTTCCCAGTTTGGGATATAAAAATAAAACCAGAGTACTCAAAAGAAAGCCACCTGGACATGGGGGCTATATGAAGACTCTACACAGACTGCGCTGGCAATCACACTTAAGCTGTGAGTAAACCCTTTTCTATGTTAATTATAGTAAAATCAAATACTATTTAGCTTTAACATTTTCCCTTTATTGTTTATTTATCTTTCCTGATAAAAAGTGAATAATTACTGTGACATCATCAAATTAGTCTTTCCAAATTAGAATCATTTATTTCCCATTAAAATCTCATAAGGTTTCAATGAAGGTCAAAACAATTAGATTTGGCACAATGTGAAAACAAAAAACCTTCACAATGTGAAAGTCATACCATGGTTTCAATTTGTCTTTCTGGAACTGGGGATAAAATATATTTTCATTTAAAATAATAATGTAATAGTTTATATTTATATTACATATGAAGCATAAATATGCAGTTCTTAAATAAAAGTATAATTATCAACACAAATAAGAAAGGACTGTTTTTTTTTTAATGTAGTAGTATTGACACAGACAGTTTACACTAAAATCTTTACTTGCATATCAAGAAAACATGCAGCACATCACCACTACCTGGCACCATGATTAACCAGAATGTTTTAAAATAATAAGCCAAAATGTGAAATAAGAGGCTTAAGTAATAAAAGTAAATTACTGGAATGTGCATATTCAGGAAAACATATAGCAAACAAAGAAATATATAATCTGGTCACATCAATAATGCAATGCACAATATTTGGAAATACGTAACAAAAGATTATTAAACAGAGTGAAATAATAGGAGCTATATGAACTAGACAAATAGAAAGAATGCTTAATGCATAAAATAAATGAAAGCTCATTTTGTGATGGGTAGGAGGGGACATTGGCACTATCAAGGAGGCATAGCGCACCTGAAAACCTTAGATGAATCCCCTAGATAAAACAAGCAGCTCTACACACCAGTGTTGTAAGGCAGGATTGGTGCCTGAGGGACAGCAGATTAAAAAAGGAAAGAATGACACCATGAAGTAAAATTTAAATATTGCTCCAGGGGGTTAGAACACAAGAGACACAGGAAGAGTTAGTGGTTTCTGACCCATACTCAAAGAAAAAGGGAGAATTTGCAGGTCTGATGATAATTCTAAAGCTTCTCTTTACTGGGGCCCCTTAAAAGACACTAAGATGCAATGGAGGGCAGAATATCTATATGTGACACTGTCACTCAAAACTATTTAAGGATTACACCATTATTCACAGGCAGAAAATTCCCAATTGGGAGATACCTAAGAGATACCTACCCTTTAATAGTTTCACAAGGTTCAGGACTACAGGGATTTTGTGGGCTTCAAAAGTGAGTGATATTCTGTTTTGCCAGCCTCTGACCCAAGAAGGATTCTCAGAAGTTAGAACTGAAGTATATCTATTCCTGGAAATGAATGATTATAGAATATGGGGCAAAGACTCACTAGAAGCTGAATGCTTGATAAAGGATATGGTCAGAGTCAAAGGAGAAAGAAAGAGTCAGAGAGAGAGAAGAAATTATACGAGAGGATGATTTAGTGGCACTTAGAAGCCAACTCAATATACAGACAGAGCAAAACATTGGTGTGAGGCCCACTGGGGCAATTACAGTTTTACTCGTGTGTAATCATTTATCGCTGTTACTTTGTGTTCTTTCTCATGTAAACCTTTCCTGTGTGCTTTATTGTTGTAACAAACAAATATTTCTTCATATGCATCCATCACAATTCCATTTTTAGAGTGTTAGTACTCTTCTCTTAGGATTAACATGTATATGCCAGCAATAATTGGCTAAAGGAAAAAAAATGTGGTAATAATTTCCAAAAATAAGAAAAAAACTTTTGACACACAATGTTTGAGTTGATGAATTGCTGTTTGGGGTGTGAATAGACTGGAGCAGTTCTGATATGATGGTGACAGAAATGCATGAAAAAAGAAAAAAAGCAAAGCTAGAGATGATGAAAACATTAGAATTCAAGGATTACTGTCAAAGGTGGCCATTTATGAAGATTAAGTGTCATTACACAGAATTAGCTAGTCATTCAGGGGTAAGCGGTGTTAGAATCAAGCTTAAGAATATGTTTCTACAGGTTTTCTATTATGGGTGTCTGAACATACACATGGCAGGAGAAAAAAAATAACATGTTGCAGTTGACTGACATTCGTCTATCATGTGCTACCTGAAACAATCTTTTTTGTCAGTGTAAATTGTTGAATACATTTTATTAGATATGTAGTAAGTAAGGGTATTGAACAAATAATATTTTAACTTTACATGGCATATTTTTAGAAATATAATCATATTTAATGTGTGAGCTACTGTGTGATTGTGTGAAAGGAATGGCAGACAAAAAGCTTTGGTAAGTTACATGGTTGGTGAGTAGAAATAACAAATGGATATAGAATGGCTTCCTTGAAAAATTAGTTTAAAATAGAAAAATTACAGTTAATGACCTGAGTAAGAGATACAATTTTAAAGTTAGAGGGAAAGAGATACGTGGGAATTCAATTTTTTTACAGTTACAGTACTTTTCATGAAGTGAATATTGTGTGTCTCCTTCTAGCTTAATTGAAGGGTCTGCCACCAATTTAAGGAGGATATCCTATTTTCTTAAAAATGGAAAATAAAAAATTATGGTAGTCAGTTTCATCACCATAAATGTACGAAAGTCTAAAAAACTGTAAAAAACTGAAACATTGTGTTTATATAGTAATGGACGCGAGGCATGGGAATCACATGAACAAGAAGAAAGGCACAGACGACCCTACTTTAGCCAGGAGGCTGGCAGGAGTTGCCCATTTGAAAGTGGGTACAGTGGTGTCCCGGCTGGGATGGACTGAAGAACCTTACCTGACTGGGTGGAGATAATCACTTTATTTGCTCCTCTGATACTCTGTAGGGCAGCACCCTAGAGCGTTGGTTCCCATTTGGGCACCAGTAGGGTATGATGGGAATTGTAGTGCTGTGGAGCAGCCCTATTGGGTTCCATGAGTGCTGCCAGGGGGTGCTACGGGAATTCATGATCCATAGTTTCGGGTATTTACGCTTGACCCTGAAGGGCGTCCTACAGGCTATGCCCTAACAGCGGAAGTACTTATGGGTCTAGTATAAAAGGAACTGCTCTGCCTTACGCAGGCAAGTCGGAGTTGGGTTGAAGAATGACAGAGCTCTCCTGGGAGGAGTAGAGGAAGAAAGAGAGAAGAAGATAATGGTATTATGATTGTGCAGTTATTATAAAGAAGTCTTCCCCAAAATAAAGAATTGTATTAAACATGGTGTTTGACTTGTGTCCATGCAGTTGTATCAGGAGTTTTGTGTGCTGCAATTCCCTCTTAGCAGTCACTATATGCACTATATACTGAATACATTGTATATATTTACACAATATAATTCTATAATATATTTGTATATATATATATATATATATATATATATATATATATATATATATATATATATATATATATATATATATATATATATATATATATATATACTGTATATATAAAATAGCCCTTTTAGATAGATAGATAGATAGATAGATAGATAGATAGATAGATAGATAGATAGATAGATAGATAGATAGATAGATAGATAGATACTTTATTAATCCCAGGGGGAAATTCACATACTCCAGCAGCAAAAAATATTAAATTAAAGAGTAATAAAAAAATGCAGGTAAAAAAACAGACAATAACTTGAATAATGTTCAACGTTTACCCCCTCTGGTGGAATTGAAGAGTCGCATAGTTTGGGGGAGGAATGATCTTCTCAGTCTGTCAGTGGAGCAGGACAGTGACAGCAGTCTGTCGCTGAAACTGCTCCTCTGTCTGGAGATGACACTGTTTAATGGATGTAGTGGATTCTCCATAATTGATAGGAGCCTGCTGAGTGCCCGTTGCTCTGCTACGGATGTCAAACCGTCCAGCTCTATGCCAACAATAGAGCCTGCCTTCCTCACCAGTTTGTCCAGGCGTGAGGCATCCTTCTTCTTAATGCTGCCTCCCCAGCACACCACTGCGTAGAAGAGGGCACTCGCCACAACCATCTGATAGAACATCTGCAGCATCTTACATAAATCTTTACATAAATTTAAAATAGGGTCTGATGGTCTGCTGAGATTAATGCTTTTTGTTTTTTTTTTTTTAAATATTCCCAAGTAAATACTCTATTAAATGGTTTTCAATTAACAAAATTAAATGTATTTAAAGGTAAAAATGTCATTTTTATGGATTGGCATTGCGAAATATCAACACCTCAGCCAGAGGGAAAAATGACAAGAAAAATGTCAATTTTAAAAGTTTATAAAGAAGATATGTCAAGGCTAGGATAACTGAATCAAAGAAGTTCTTAATTGGAAGCTGGTTCTAGCTGTTTAAGGCACATTACGTCTAATTAGATGGCTTGTCTCAGCTATTGCTCTGCAATGTCAGAAATTACAACTGTAGGTTATACAACTCTCTGAATGTCACCAAGTGTCTTAGTGTAGCCACAGTTTTTAGGTCAAAGGCATTTATTCAAGGTAAACACTTCTTTGCTTAAGACTATGAGCCTTTGATTGCTATTTTTTTGTTAGTCAAAATAAATTCATAAAAAATAATTGCAAATAACAGTGAGGATGCTAACATGGATTTATTTGTCTATGTGTGTGTTCATCATAAAATATTACTTTGAATGCAGCACTCTAGTTAGAGATGGGAAAATTGAGGGATTAAGGGATACTAAATAAAACATTTTGTCTGAAATTATTTTATACTATACTGAACTGTAAAGTGATTTGTTAACAGCCAGAACTGTTTTCTAATTAAAGATTATTTTCAGCAAACTCTAACAGCTATTGTGGTCCTCCAGGAGCTGAGTTAGAGACCCCTGACCTGTGCACTCTTTCACGCAACTGGGAATTCTGCAAATACAAAAGTTTCGGGATCATCAATCTAACTGGCAACATCAGTGACCTTCTCTTGATAACCTGAAAATTTGATTTTAACAGAGTAACCTTCCACTGTTACTTTTATATTAAGATTACAGACTAGCTCTGGAAGATTACAAAATTAAAAACAAATTATCATTTTGGATTTTACAACTGTGACAAATAAAATGTCACACCATTGCACAGAGGCATTAGACACATTTAGTTAATATTTCCTTGCTCAACACTCATTTTACATTTAGATAAAGCAAACTAACTAAACTCTCCCATAGTCTTTCTGCATTGCTTATGAAATTTGTGTTTTTAGTATGAATGAATCATTTGAAACATGATATGCTTCAACATAGCTGAGCTTGCCTTTGCAGTGAATGTGGAATATGTAGTTTTTATGCAAAGAACAGTTACAAAGAGTTTCAAAATGAAACAACTGTTTAGTTGTCTTTCTCCATAGATCGTTTTCATGCTCAAACATAAAAGGATGATGGCCACAACAACAATAGACGCTATCGTCTAATGCTAACCCAAGCATACTTTTGAAGGGATAGCATAAACATTTGACAAAGAAGTGCTTAAGGTGAAAACTAGGTTGGGGAAATACAGGTGCATCTCAATAAATTAGAATATCATTGAAAAGTTAATTTATTTCAGTAATTCAATTCGAAAAGTGAAACTCATCCTCTTTAATAAAATCCCTTTGTGCGTCCAGGTGTCCGTGTGTGTGTGTCTTCTGGTGAAGTACGTTTGCGCGGGGCATGGTGCGATGCGCGATATTACTGTCAGAGAAAGTTAGAGGCGTTTTACGGAAATACAAACCAGTATTACTGCGAGAGGAAATTAAAGGTACACAATACAGTGACGCATATTACAGCCACATACAAGCCTGTATTACTGTCAGAGGAGATTAAAGGCATATAAAGTCCCTTGCCATTTAATATAGACTGTTCCTACTAATGTTTATGCACTACTGTTCTAGCGCCCATTATTGTAACGGGCTAAATGACTAGTATATTATATAGATTCATTATACACAGAGTGATATATTTCAAGCATTTATTTCTTTTCATTTTGCTTATTATGGCTTATAGGTAATGAAAACCCAAAATTCAGTATCTCAGAAAACTACAATATTGTGAAAAAGTTCAATATTGTAGACTCCTGGTGTCACACTCCACTCAGCTGATTAACCCAAAACATCTGCAAAGGTGTTCTGACCCTTTAAATGGTCTCTCAGTCTGGTTCAGTAGGCCACACAATCATGGGGAAGACTGCTGACTTGACAGTTGTCCAGAAGACAGTTATTGACGCCCTCTACAAGGAGGGGAAGCCACAAAAGATCATTGCTAAAGAAGCTGGCTGTTCACAGAGTGCTGTATCCAAGCATTTTAATGGAAAGTTGAGTGGAAGGAAAAAATGTGGCAGAAAAAAGTGCATAAGCATCAGGGATAACCGCGGCCTTGAGAGGATTGTGAAGCACAGCCCATTCAAGAATTTGGGGGAGATTCACAATGAGTGGACTGCGGCTGGAGTCAGTTCTTCAAGAGCCACCACACGCAGACATATCCAGGACATGGGCTACAACCATCTAACCTGGGCTTAGGAGAAAATGGAATGGACTGTTGCTCAGTGGTCCAAAGTCCTCTTTTCAGATGAAAGTAAATTTTGCATTTCATTTGGAAATTAAAGATCCTGAGTCTGGAGGGAGAGTGGAGAGACGCAGAATCCAAGTTACTTGAGGTCCAGTGTGAAGTTTCCACAGTCAGTGGTGATTTCGGGAGCCATGTCATCTGCTGGTGTTGGTCCACTGTGTTTTATCAAGTCCAAAGTCAGTGCAGCCAACTACCAGGAAATGTTATAGCACTTCATGCTTACCTCTGCTGACAAGCTTTATGGAGATGCTGATTTCATTTTCCACAGGACTTGGTAACTACACACAATGCCAAAAGTACCAATAACTGATTTAATGACCATGGTATCCCTGTGCTTGATTGGCCAGCAAACTCGCCTGACTTAAACCCAATAGAGAATCAATGGGGTATTGTTAAGAGGAAGATGAAAGACACCAGACCCAACAAGGAAGATGAGCTGAAGGCCGCTATCAAAGCATCCTGGGCTTCCATAACACCTCAGCAGGCTGATTGCCTCCATGCCATGCCGCATTGATGCAGTAATTCATGCAAAAGGAGCCCCAACCAAGTATTGAGTGCATATGTGGACATACTTTTCAGTAGACCAACATTTCTGTATTAAAAATCTTTTTTTTATTGGTCTTATGTAATTTTCTAATTTTCTAAGATACTGAATTTTGAGTTTTCATTACCTGTAAGTAATAATCAGCGAAAGGAAAAGAAATGAACACTTGAAATATATCACTCTGTATGTAATGAATCTATATGATATATGAGTTTCACTTTTTGAATTGAATTACTGAAATAAATTAATTTTTCGATGATAAACTGATTTATTGAGATGCATCTGTAGCTCCTCCAAATAGCACATTGAGTGGCTGCAACTCAGTGTCTAAAAAAAGTATTCACCCCTTGGAAATGTTAACATTTTATTGTGCAATGTATGTGGGCCAGAGGGTTGCCTTCCAGGCTCACCTAAGGTATGTGGTATCACCCCAGAATGAGAGGAGGTGCTGTTGCTAACAGTCTTGTCTCATTTTTCCATCCCTTGAGGGCAACAGAGCCAGTGAATACCCACTCCTTCCAGTCCAGGCGATATGAAGGAGAGACGTCCCTGGAAGTGACAGGCGCTCCTCCATTGCCTAACCTACACAGAAACACTGCTAGAGAGCAATAAGAGGCTACTGCCTGCTTTGTTTGAGAATGCAATCATCATGCACCTGTTATGTTTTTTTTGTCTTATTTTTTGCAAACTAAATGGGGTATGCCCAGCTGGCACCCCAACTCTTTTGGAACTCGTTGTGCTTTCTGACTCTCCCCCCTATAATTGTTATACAACATTGAATCATGGTGTCAAAGTGAAAAAATATCTATGAAAAGTGGTCTCAAATCAGTACAAATATAAAGCATAAAATCATTTTTCACATTAAAATTCAACCCCTTCAATATGGCACACCTAAATTATCACTGGTGTAGCCAGTTGGTTTTACAAGTCTTATATTTAGTTAAATGGAGATCACCTGTCTGTAGTCAGGAGGATTCAATTTATTGTTCTATAAATGCGGGCGGCACGGTGGCGCAGTGGGTAGTGCTGCTGCCTCGCAGTTGGGAGACCTGGGGACCTGGGTTTGCTTCCCGGGTCCTCCCTGCGTGGAGTTTGCATGTTCTCCCCGTGTCTGTGTGGGTTTCCTCCGGGCGCTCTGGTTTCCTCCCACAGTCCAAAGACATGCTGGTTAGGTGGATTGGCGATTCTAAATTGGCCCTAGTGTATGCTTGGTATGTTTGTGCGTGTCCTGCGGTGGGTTGGCACCCTGCCCGGGATTGGTTCCTGCCTTGTGCCCTATGTTGGCTGGGATTGGCTCCAGCAGACCCCCGTGACCCTGTAGTTAGGATATAGCGGGTTGGATAATGGATGGATGTTCTATAAATGCACCTTATTTAGAAGGTCCAACTTTTGGTGAGTCGCTGCTGTGGTCTATCCTACACAATGAAGACAAAAGAACTCCCGAAGGTGCTATGTGATAAAGTGAGAAAAAAAGCACAAGTCAGTCAATGGATACAATAAAATATCCAAGTCAATTAATATGGCACATCTGTATCTGCCTAGAGCAGGCTGAGTGATTAACTGAGTGATTATGTAAGAAGACTAATAAGGGAGGCCACTAAGAGACCTATAACAGAGATCTTACCTAATCTACTCTCTTTATTTAAAATCCTTAGCCTTAAAGTGCAATGATTTTGTGAAATGATTTTATGTGACGTTTTTGTGTCACGTCTTTTGTTACACTTTAAATAGGGCTTATTTTAAAACCTACATATATATGTTTGGTATCATTCTTTTCAGAATTTATCGAACTTTAATGTGATGTTGTTAGATTTTCTAAAACTATAAAATAAACTATAAAATATCAAGAACTCACATCCTGCCAGACGAGACTTTGTGCCAAGAGATTTAACCATGCCCAGGGCCGGAAATAAAGACAAAGAGTAGGACAGCTGCTGTACAGGCTTTTAAATGTTCGAAGCGCCACACAAGATGCAGATCGAGCAAAGAGGAGATAAAAAAAAAACTGCATTTGTTTCCCATTGTATCACCATTTAAGAGGGGGTTTCGGAGGTGCGACCGCATCTCCTTGGGGTGCGTTCAGCCCCCCTCTTCACAAAACGAGCAGCAGAGATAGGAAGTGGCTGGCGTGTAGCGCAGGCTGGGGGGGTTGGTGAGCAAAGCGAGCAGGGGGCAAACCCCCTAGTAATAATAATAATATTCAGAGTAGCAGGAGGAGAAGAAGGAAACCGTAATGAGTTAGGATAATGCACTAAGCTGCATGTAACTGATGACACTTCACCACAAAATTAAGAGTAATATTGCAACAGTATTGAGAAAGACTGAGACACACACAGCGAATAAGAGTAAAGCCTGAGAACAGGAATGTTTATTTAACAATGAATGATCTGCAGCTGTACTTTTTGAAGAATTACTTTCCTGTTACTGTTCCCTATCATATTTTACTCTCACATGAGTGCCCCTCTCTCCTTGTCCCTCTTCCAAAGTTATCATCTGCGAGGTTGTATTTATTCAATGCCGTGGGAGTCTCAAGCCTGACTTCTGAACCTTTATGGGTTTGTAAAGTTTAGTGCAAATGTTTCTGGGTTTCATGGAAGGCAGCATACTTTTGTGACATGTGCTGCCAATCATCTATCAAGCCCCCTGCTTATCTTCAGGGTAGTATGCTTGCTACTACCATACAGTTTACATCCATGACCACCTATATGTTGAAACACACTTGGCCCAATGATCTTCATGTGCATGCCCATTTATATGAATGCAGCTGGCTTTAATATTACTTTATGTGAAGTGTTGTATAAATAAATAAATCTGCATATTACCTCATGCATTGTAAGGGCATTTAATGTTTGATGCAAAATTTGCAAAATGGTATGTTCTGATGTAAACAAATAATTGCTATTGCAAAGCTGCATTTTCCCTGCGGCCAAAAAAAGAAACATTACAAACACTTTCATTTCAGTTGATAGCACATGGTCTCTCCATGTTGATGGAGCAATTATGTGATGTACAAGATTTGTTACGAATCATATTTCATCAATTAGAGGTAGTTTCCTAAATTAAAAAAAAAGATAAAATTCTTTCATATCTAATTCTAAGAGTAGGACTTTATTTGCTTCACTCTTGAGATTTTTGAAACCAGTTACTGAGACAGTTGAGAAATACTGGCACAGATCTCAATCCAATTGTAAACATGTGGATTGACTTAAAAAATAGCTTCCGTGGTGCAGTGGTTAGAACTACTGACTTATAATCCAGAGGTTGTGAGTTCGAAACCCGCTCCCCTGCAAATGTACTGTTTTGTCCTGGGTATGACATTAAACTGCATCCGGCCCTGCAAGCGGTCCTTGAACTTGCAGGGTAATCATGGGGGTTGGTGGCAGGATTGGCACTCCAGCCACTGTAAAAAAACTTCACAAAGCTCCGAGACGACAGAAAGGACTCTTTTTTGCTTTCCGCGGGAGTAGCTCTGAAGGAGAAGGAGACATTTTATTCGCAGCTTCGCTCAATGGTTGATGGGTGCTGTGGAAAATGAATGTTCTCTTCGTTCCTTTGTACTAATCATTGTCTAAGGAGTTAAGCAGAAGTAAGCTTTAAAAACATGCTTTGCTGAGCAAACAGAAAAAATATTTTTCAGAAGGACTCAAGGTCTAAGCATTTCACACTGAGACTGCCTTATCACATTTTCCCTTTGTTTACATCTGAACGCCATAACAAAGGAGCCAAGAAATCAAGTTGCAAAATGGGCGTTAAAGAGGCTCAAGGATTGTGTAAAATAAAAGTGTCTACTGTTGCATTTCATAATGATATTAAATTACACATTTTAGGTGTATAAAACCTTTGCCCCACCCAATAAACAGTTGTTCAGAAGAGCTCTGATGCTGTCAAGTAATATTGATTGCCTGTTTTTCTGTAACCTGCTCACTGTGATGCTGCACAATAAAACTGCTATTTAATCACACCTGCTGTCTTGTCTACGTGATCGTCCACAGTGCCCACGAGGCGACACTCCTCTGGTCATGGGTGACTTCAATGCAGCCACTGGCACTGACAGGGCTGGCTATGAGGATTGTCTCAGTCCACATGGGTCTGGTGACCGTGGTGAAAGTGGCTCCATGTTCCTTGACTTTGCAAAAGGTCAGGGGCTGCGAATCATTGGATCCTGGTTCCAGCACCCAGAACCACATCGTTGGACTTGGTACTCCAATACTGGTGGTGCGGTGAAGGAGATTGATCACATCCTCATGGACAGATGCTGGAGGCTCTTGCAAAACTACAGGGTCTACAGAAGTGCCCAGATTGTGAATTCTGACCACAGACTTGTTGCTACTCTTATGATCTAGCTTAGATCAAGCAGGTTACTACATACTAGGAAAATTAGCTTGGACTTAGCCAGACTCCAAGACCAGGCTGTTTCTAATGAGTTTGCACGCAGTTTGTGTGAGGAACTTGCAGATTTGGATACAACTGTCAATCCTAATGTGATGTGGGAGACCTTCTGTGACAAGACCTTGAAGGTTGCTGAGGGTTGTGTTGGTGTTACCGCTATTCCCAGAAGGAGGTGTTTCATCTCACAGGGCACCCTGGATATCATCGAGTGGAGTCACAGCGCACGGCTCAGTGGCAACTCTGGTCTGACCCGGGAAGTGAGAAGGATGGCTGCGAGGGCTCTGAGGGCAGATAAAGAGGCGTTTGTTAGAGGAATCTGTGAGCAAATGACACACCATCTGTGGTCTAGCGACCCACGTCCTGCTTACAGAGGAATCGAAGCATTATGCACATCCAAATCTGTTCCTCGGACAGTCGCAGTCAGGGTGGCTGATGGAACGGTCCTTATGGATGACACTGCAATTGTGACCCGCTGGGCTGGCTACTTTGAGCAATTGTTCAAAGCTGATCCTCCGGCTAGGATGTTGGATATCTCTGGGTCCATGGTCCTTGAGGGTGATCCTCCAATTAGCTGTGAACCACCCAATCTCACTGAGATTGCACAGGTGGTAAATCAGCTGAGGGGAGGAAAGACTGCAGGGATCTGTGGTATCCGGGGTGAGCTTCTCCTGGCGGGTGGTAAGGCTGTCCTCCTGGCATTGCAAGCAATCTTTGCTTCCATTTGGGAGACTGGCATCATCCCAACTGACTGGAAAACGGAACTTGTTGTCCCTATCTGGAAAGGGAAGGGTGATTGTCTGGATTGCAACAACTGTAAGAGGATAACACTGCTCTCAATGCGGGGTAAGGTTCTTGCTAGGGTCGTCCTCAATAGGATCCATGATCACTTGCTCACCTACCAGCGACCAGAACAGTCTGGTTTTACGCCTAAGAAGTCTACCATCGACTGCATCCTAGCACTGAGGTTTCTCATGGAGCGCAAATGCGAATATCGGCAGAATTTCTTTGTAACCTTTGTCAATTTTCATAATGTGTTATACTCAGTTGATCGAGCTGCCCTGTGGGACATCCTGAGGGTTCGCGGGATCCCCTCAAGGTTGCTGGATATCATGTCCAGCCTGTACACTGGTACTGTGAGTGCTGTGCAGAGTGGAGGCAGAACCTCTGCGTTTTTCCCAGTTGATGCTGGAGTTCGTCAGGGGTGTGTTCTTGCTGCTACTCTGTTCAATGCTTGTATGGACTGGGTGTTGGGCAAGGCCGTGGGGTCCAGCGGCTGTGGGGCATCTGTTAGTGAAGAAAGATTCACAGATCTTGACTTTGCTAACGATGCTGTGATCTTCGCGGAGTCAATGGAGGCTCTGATCAGGGTGCTCCAGAGACAGAGCGAGGAGTCTGAGTGTCTGGGCTTGCAAGTGTCCTGGATAAAAACCAAGATCCAGGCCTTTAATGACCTCTTGGGCACAGCCATCAGCAGTGTGTCTGTTTGCGCAGAGAGTGTCGACCTTGTCGAGAGGTTTACTTACTTTGGCAGTGACATTCATGTCTCTGGTGACTCTCCCTATAAAGTCAGTAGATGGATTGGGAAAGCATGAGGGGTCATGATGTCACTGGAGAGGGGTGTGTGGCGCTCCCAATATCTATGCAAAAGGAAGAAGGTCCAGGTCTTTAGAGTCCTGGTGCTTCCTGTCTTGCTATATGGTTGTGAGACATGGACAGTATCCAGTGACCTGAGACGAAGACTGGACTCCTTTAGTATTGTGTCTCTCTGGAAAATCCTTGGGTACCATTGGTTTGACTTTGTGTTGAATGAGCGGTTGCTCATGGAGTCCCGAATGAGGCACATTACCTGCATTGTGAGGGAGCGTCAGTTACGGCACTACGGCCATGTGGCGCGTTTCCCCAAGAGTGATCCAGCTCATAAGATCGTCATTGTTTGGGACCCAAGTGGCCGGACCAGGCCAAGGGGTCACCCACGTAACATCTGGCTGCGGCAGATAGAGGGTAATTTCTGGAGGGTGGGAGTGGATTGTGTGTCTGCCTGGGGGGTTGCCAACCGGGATCCCGAGTTGTTTCGTTGTGTAGTGGGTGCGGCAACACATTGTACCAGTGCCTGCTCCCCAACTTGACTTGACTTGACTAACAAACCCAAAGCATCCTGACAGAACTTGAGCAGTTTCACAAAGCAGAATGGTGAAAAGTAAAGTGTCCATACATCTTCAAGGCTGTCTTTCCTTCCAAAAAGGTGAATATACTAAGTACTGACTTGATAGGTTGAATGCTTGAGCAAATAATTATTTTGTATTTTATATTTTTAGGTAATTTAGACCTGTTTGCAGAGATCTGTTTTTACTTTGAATACAAAGTCTTTTTCTGTTGATCAATGTCAAAAAGCCAAATTAAATACACTGTGAATTAAAATATAAGCACTGTATGTTGGGCACTGTATATCAGACATTAGAATGGGCAAGACATGTGGTCTAAGAGACTTTGACAACAACATGATTATTGAGTTAAAACTTGGTAGTTCTAGTATTCTGGAAACAGTTGCTCTGTGGAGATTTTATTTTTAAATTTACAAGGAATGAGGTAAAACATACACTGAGCCATAGATACTGCATGTGATTGTCTCACTTAAGCTAAGACAAAAGGTACAGATATTCAAATAACAGTTATTTGCAACAGTGATTTTCAACAGGGCATCACTAAACACAGAACACATAGGTCCTTGAAGTGGACACACTATGGCAACAAAAGACCATGTCAGGTTGCTCTTCTGTCGTCTGAGACCAAGAAAATGAGACTACAATTTGAATGCTATTACCAAAACTGGACAAATAAGACTAAAAAGTGTGGTCTAGTTTAATGAATTTTAGTTCTTGCCATGACATGAAAATTGGAGAATCAAAATTTGGCATAATTTTCCCTCTGCCTATAATATAGACTGGTAGTGATGGTAGTGCAATGAGGCATATTTAGCCTCTTAAATTCTTTGCATATCCAACCACTGTTGCTGACCATAGACATATACTTTTGGATACCATTTTATTAAGAGCCATAATAGTGTTCAAAGTGTTTTGTGACATATTTGAAAAAAGACCAGGAGATGACACTCAGGCTCAGGGGTATCACTAGCTTTAGCACTTATTGGAGGCTTAGTCCAACAAGAGTGTTAGATGGAAAAGCACCAGGAGTTATCACATAGGTGAAGAGAGTTTGTGTTCTCCCATGGGTTTTTGCACAATAATCCATTGTCAATGAGTGGACGCTTGAGGGCGTTGTTGCCCCATGAAACCCAACAGACAGATGCCGATACAGGTTTAAAAGCACCAAGAAGTATTTAATTTTCTTCTCCAAAGTGCCCCAAGCACCTCCACCACCATATACACAATCAGTAAACACAATAGTCAATACAATAATTCCTCCTCTCCTCCCAGCAGCTACGTCACACTCCCTCCCAACTCTGGCTCGGCTTGCTGGGTCTCCCATAGTCCTTTATATAGTCCTTGACCTGGAAGTGCTTCTCCTCTTCTGTTCACGTGACTTGTCAGCACTTCTGGATCAGATGGAGAATTACATTTTTCTTGAGCTATACAGGAAACAAAAATCCCCTCGTCTCCCTGCAACATCACACGGTGGCCCCCAGGGTACCCAGCAGGGTTTTGAAGCCAAACTCACTCTTCTATGATGCCTTGCAGGAATCCGGGGCACCTCTAGTCTGCAAGGAAGACGCCATCTAGTGTCCTGGATGTGTCAGCCGGGATGAGCTGCCAGCCGTCCATCACACCATGCATATTAGAATGAAGAATGGGAGGAAGGGGAGCTGGGCTTTCAAAGATCAGGGATGGGGCACCTGAGATCAAAGGCTTAAACCCCAGAAACCATGACCTAATGATGCCACTGTGCAGGCTTAACTGTGGTTAACTGAGGAAATGAGAATTATATGACAACTGGAATTCAAAGCAGCAAAACAACAGGTAAAAGGATGGCCAAAATTCAAACAAAAAACTCACACTAGGATCTGCTTTGCTATGCTACAGATTTTTAAAGACTTTGTTTATAGACTGCGGGATACTGTATACAGGAAACTGCCACAGTCCTTATGTTGTCACTTCTGTGACATCACCAGGGCATTAGTCTTGGTCACATGAACACCGAAAAGTTAGATGGAAATGAAATAAAACCTTTTCGAAATTCAAATAGATACTTCCCTCAGGATGTGTATACAGTATATGCATATACCATATCTCCAAAGAGGAATAACCTTAAGATGGTTCCACGAGCGTGATAATGATATCATATTACTTACAAGGTCTGCTTAGTGCCCAGATGTTAATCCAATGGACCATCTTTGGGAGGAAGTGAAGTGAACGGTTCACAGTACAGTATGACTCTGTTGAGACAGAATGAGCTAAAATCCCGAAGAATTGTCTTTCAAAACCTTTTTGAATTCATTACCTAAATTATTGTTTACCTAGGGATTAATAAACTAAATGAACAACTGGGCAAATTAAAATGATCTTATTCGTCATTTTTTATTGTTTTATTAAAGTAGGTTTTACAGTATGTCTTTCCATCCAGCACAAGAATCACAGGCATATAACAGTAGCCTTTTTAGATAAAATATCTGAAACAAACTTATTTCTTGTTCTTTGTATTGTTTGGGCACTGAACATTTTGCTTGAACACTGATTGTTAAATTTAGCATTTAGTCACAATATATATACCATCTGTTAAATGTAGGAGTTGATGCAATAATCTGTGTTTTTATCCTACTAAAGCAAATATCTAGAATGAAGTGATCCAAGAAGATTAAACTGCAGCATATATTTATTGTCTTTTGTTTTTTTTAAAACACCACTGGGAATTTTCTATCAGAAAAACGAAAAGTTCCTTGCAATAGCATACCAATAGCATCATTAAGAACCTGGCATTTCACTACATTCCATTTTAAATGAATATTATAATAGCTATGGGTATGTGTTACATTTTGCACATATTGTTTTTAAACAACAAAACAAATATTCAAAATTGGCAACAATAGCTCCTTAATTTATAATCACAAGATGGTAGAAATTATTTAAAAGAATAAATTCAGAAGACATGGACAATAAATAAGTTACAATATTTAATTATTCTAGTAGAAATATAAAGAATTACCTAATTGTACTTCTTAAGTAGAATGAAATAATATTGAGGGACATAACAAAACTCTAATAATTGCCAAAGAAAGCTCTGCTTTTATTTTACATTTATCAAAAAAAAAATGTAAAAAAAAAATCATAAAGTCAAATGAATATGAAATTTGTACACAATTAAAGCACTATTTGCTCTTTGTTTGTACACACAATGTTTAAGATGTACACACTAGCCCTTGTGCTTTAGGGAATGGCTATCAGCTGTAAAGCAGGTAGAACCCACACATTTTCTTGAATTATTTTCATTAATTCATTTCACATCATCACAAAGAGATTTCTTAAGTGTCTTGTTTAAATTAAATATTTAACAATGCTCAACAGAGAGTAGGACAACAAACCCCTGGAGCCAAAGTCTTGCTGGAAAGCTGTGTCTAATTTCACAATGTCTACAGAGTGTGTCTGATATATTGCCTCTCAAATATAAAAATAATTAAGTACCTTTGAGAAAAATATAGAAAAATATGTATCTTTATGAACTTGTAAGTGACAACAAACTCTGCCAAGTATTTTCATCATTATATTGTCTCTAATTTAAAGTAAGCATCTGGTTTATATACTACTTGAAAAGTCAAACTGCTGCTGGAATCTTTGTTTTGTTTTTGAAATATATGATGAAAAAATATAAGATTTTGGGTAACTTTTCATCTAATCAGAGCCTCAACCAAATTGTAAAAGTTTTAACTGTGCCACCTACTGTTGGTTCTGCTGTATTGTTTTTTTGTAAATATATTGACATTCATACAGTTTGTGTAGATAGATAGATAGATAGATAGATAGATAGATAGATAGATAGATAGATAGATAGATAGATAGATAGATAGATAGATAGATAGATAGATAGATAGATAGATAGATAGATAGATACTTTATTAATCCCAATGGGAAATTCACATGTAGTAGCTAGAGTTTTAAGAAAAAGAAGATCCTGCTCCTTGGAATTGTTTCATTGCAGAGAGCTCAAGGTACCCAGTTTTCATAATATTATTGAACCTGAAGAGTTTTGTTTATCATCTACATCTAATCATGTTGTTGCCATCAGAGTAATTGAGAAGAGATCTGCTTACTGTAAGGACATTCATTATATCAGGCAATACCAGGAATGGCCAGACTGGAAGGTTTAACAAAATGGGACAGGATACCTGGGTTTATTGCAGTACCATGAATTTCTAAATTCATTTATTGGTAATACTGTGCTGCTTATTTCTTTTTGAAAGCTGAATAGGTTCTTTGCCATGTACAATAAGATTAGAAAACTGAACTAATTTAGTTTATACTCTTTACAGTTTATACCATAAATGTCCTGGATTGTATATAGTGCGATAATTGTGTTGGTGTCAATTGTTGTTGTTTTGTTGTCTTGAATTATTTTTATTTAGTTTATTTTCTTTCTTTCCATGTACATTTAATATATATTTAATTAAGAATTTTATTTTTTGGGTCTTGTGTGTTATTCAGGTGGGACTTGAAATAGATTTGATAATGGCCTTATAACCCCAAAAATGCATATTTCAAGAACTGGTTTGACTATTTTATGTATATCTACTAGTGAGTTTTTATATCTTTTTGGTTTGCTATAAGACAAATTATTTATCTTATATCTTTGTCATGATTGTCTTTTGTTAAAATAACTAGTCATTAACCCCTACATGTCATAGAGTAACACTTCAATGAGGACCACCTCGCTGTTTATTTATAGATCAGACTAGTTGTTTTTTTTATTTTGTTGTTTTGGCATTATTCAAAAAAGTAAAAGGTCATGGTGATAACCAGTGAATTTTGATACCTTAATAATACAGTTGTACAAAAAATAGCAACTAAAGATATTACATGCCATATAGCTTTTAAATGATATGTCAAGTAGGTGGGCATGATGTGAAAGTAAGAATTTCATTGTAGTCTGTATACATGACAATACTATGACTAATAACACTCACTACATTGAATGTTTTTTCAGCTTTGTTATGTCACCTATTCAAAATATAATGCATTATGTGGGATGTTATGCAAATCCAAATTAAACTTAGTTTTTTCCTGCAAGCTCATCTATCATTTCAGCTAGCTGATTTCCTTTCAGAAGCAACCACTCTGTTTGTATATAGTCTAGAGAAAATGTAGATGATGAAGGTGCTGCAACACCCTCCACTAGAGGCCATAACTCCTAAAGTGTCTGCTTGGTAATGTTACAGAGAGGATTACACATTATTCAATGCTGACATAAAACTACTTCAAACTGGAATTGGTGATGGACAAAGAGTTAACATTTGAAATGCTTTACTGAATGAATACATAAATTTGAATAATAGCTGATCATGGTGTACTTGAGACATTATAGCTTGAAAGTGGAGTAGCCTAATTAAGTATTGCCCAAGTAAAGACAACCATTGGGCAAGAACAATATTACAGATTGCTTTTCAGATAATTTTATCTATTCGTGTAGCCATTATCTAAACAATTTAATCGCCTTTAGGACATTGGATCCTAAACCTATCCAAGAAGCATCAGACACAAAGAGGTAGTATTACCTGAACACAAATAACATTAGGATTCAAAAAGTGAAAACCATTTTATAGAAAATCACAAAATTAACACCATAGATCAAAAGCATTCAGTCCTCCTCACAGAATTTAGTGATTGACCTGGCATCAGCATGCCTTGTAATATGAGCAGGACATTAGCACATCTGCAGCTACTGTATACAGAGCCATGCCATGGTAACACATATTAATTTCTCTGTTTTATTTATTTTGCTGCCACACAGAATAGTTTTTCATTATAATACCAGAGACTATGCACTAAGATTTTGCCAGTGTAATGTATCAAAAACATTCTAATTTTGGGTATAGCTAAAATATACATGAATACAGCAACTATTAATGATTGCTTTCAGTAATCTGTTCATGAGAAGACAGGCAGGCAGGCAGGCAGGCAGGCAGGCAGGCAGGCAGACAGGCAGACAGACAGACAGACAGACAGACAGACAGACAGACAGACAGACAGACAGACAGATAGATAGATAGATAGATAGATAGATAGATAGATAGATAGATAGATAGATAGATAGATAGATAGATAGATAGATAGATAGATAGATAGATAGATAGATAGATAGATAGAACTTTATTTGTCCTTAGTGGGAAATGTGGCTTTTCACATAAGCTCTTTAATTAAATACTTAAATAGATAAATAAATGCATAAACACACTCACTATGGTCTGAGCCCACACCAGAATTACTAAAACAGAAGAAACTTTTAAAAAGAAAGAAAACTTTGATTTGGTAGTCACAGTCCCAATGAAGCATTAAGCAGGTATATTGCTGCTGGTATAAACAAGCTCCAGTAGCATTTCTTGACACACTTCTGCTGAATAATTCATTGGCTAAAAGTACTCAGTGGTACGGTCAGAGAGGGGATGTGCAGCATTGTTTATAATGGCACTTAGTTTTGTTTTAATTCTCTGCTTCACTATGACTTCCAGGGAGTTCAGAGAGCATCCCATAACTGAGTTTGCCTTTTTAATTATTCAGTTTTCTGCTCTGCCAAGTCTCCAAACATGCAGATCGGTGTGGGATAAGCTCCTTTAATTTCACTTTGCAGTCACATTATCAGTCATATAGATAAAGAAATAAGGTAAAACCTTAGTTTAAGTACTTTAAAAATGCATCTATTACTTGTTTAACCTGCAGTAACAAGATCTTAATGAAGATGTCGTTTGGTCTGCCTAACGCTTATAAATTATCAGTGGATTCACATCTCTGTGTATTGTGGCATATTGACATAATGGTAAATTACTTGTTAATAAGAAGCATTAACGGGTCTAATTCTGAATATGTAATATCAAGATGTAATATCAAATGTGTCTTAGTGAAGCCACCTCAGACCACTCCAAAGTGAAGTTTTGTTAGTAGCTCACATTGCAAAGATGAATAAACACTACTCTGATGGTTTGTAAGTGTTATGACGACCCAAAGAAGTATTAAGTTCCTGTTACATAATAGTAAACAATAGTAAACAAGGATACCTAAACTAAAGTGTTACCAGGACTAAATAAGAATGTCATTGTCACCTAATCTTCACATTATCGTCTGTATAGCCAAGTCTTTGGATCACTTTCCCATGTTATCTCCTGCTGGTTACTGCCCAAAGCCAGTAAAATTAAGGACCAATCAGTCATGGAATTTTCTTACGGGACCTCAGTTTATGCTAAGTAACTGTTCCTGTTAAGTTCTATAAGGAATAAAGTAGTAAGTTTACAAATCATGACTGTTCATAAATGACAGATTATTGTTGACATCTGTAAATTTTGCATAAAAGTAAAATTTCACTAATAAAGTACAAGTATAGGTGAAGTCATTTTTTTTATTTAATTAATTTTTGTGCAGCAGTTCAAAAGGCAAAACATGTTTACAAAAATAAAACTACTGAACAATGCCAGTTAGTGGTAAACTTTCCCATATCTCTGCCAAAATCTGACAATGTAAAAGTTTCTCTATAGAAATATCCACATTATCATTTTATATATAATGAAATGTTATGTAGGAAGTATGGTAGTAAAGCAAGCAGAGCTGCATTCTGGCACTAGTAGAGCTCTAGGTTTCATTTTCACCTACTGTAGTTTCTGTGCATGCTTGCTTACAACAGCTGTCTTACAGGGACACTTGATTTTACCCTAAGTTTAAAGTCTTTTGGGGCAATTTATTCATCTTAACTAAACTACATCTAGCCTGTGTATGTTTGACACCACAGTACTCTGATACGTTCTTGCCCTTTATATGTGTGCTTACTAAAAATGACATTGACCAAAATAAACAGACGCAAACAACTGATATTTATTTGAATATATACTTATTTATAAATGTAAGTAGCAGGGTCACTCCATTTTCTTAACACTAAGTAAAGCAGACCAGTAGGAAAATAAACCGGGCATGGAATGGTTCAAAACTACTTTGTTGCCATCAAAATAGTCTTCTTTCTGATGTGCTCACATGACTTGTAAATGCTATAAAGGAAGTGTTCTAAATTACTAGCCCATATGTTACAGTATTTATGTCAAACCCAAATATTAGAGCAGATGTCAATATGCATTACTATTTAAGTCATCCGTGACTTTAGACGTTTGATAACCCCAACTACTGCCTTTTCTAATCTGTACCAGGTCATGGAGAGGAAAAAACAGCTAAAAAAACCCGATGCTATATCAACTGTATGTACGTATAACATCTATGGAATATACAAACCATTGTATTATATTATTATTATCTATACATATTAAGAAAAGGCAAAGCCCTCACTGACTCACTTTGACTGACTGACTGACTCACTCACTCACTCACTCATCACTAATTCTCGAACTTCCCGTGTAGGTGGAAGGCTGAAATTTGGCAGGCTCATTCCTTACAGCTTACTTACAAAAGTTAGGCAGGTTTCATTTCGAAATTCTGCGCGTAATGATCATAACTGGAACCTGTTTTTTGTCCATATACTCTAATGGAGGAGGTGGAGTCACGTATCGCGTCATCACGCCTCCTACGTAATCACGTGAACTAAAAACAAGGAAGAGATTTACAGCACGAGTCAAACGCGGGAACGAAGGTAAATGACGTTAATTTTTGAGTGTCTTTTAATACTGTGTAAGCATACATATTAACACATGTGCAATTAAACGTGTGCATTTACGGGGTGATTTCTCAGGCTTAAAAGCTCGCCTTTTATTAAAAAGGTAAATGCAAACTCTTTTCATTCTGAAGGGCACAAACCACGTTAGATTTCAGACGTTAAACGCGCAAAAATGTCGGTACACCAGATAAATAAGCGCAACATATTATCAGTTGTATTGTATGCTTACAATACATATAGAAATGTGTTAATCGTTAACTAATATTATGGGATGGTGTTTTTCGACTCGCCTTGATTTAAACAATTGCATTTCTTGGTGGGTTTGCGTAGCTTATTGTCAATATCTTTACACCTCTTTTTAAGACTTAATTTAAAAAGGTTTTCTTTTCTTCTTAATTAAAATTTAAAAGCAATACTTCACCGCTGCGAAGCCCCTCTAGCGCTGACGTCCGAGGTTCGATTACCGTAAGCGAGTGCAGTGAGTGTGTACGCCTGATGAGCCAAGATTAAGGGGGAAAGACGTGTCGTGTACTCTTTGCATTATTTGCATTAATATATATATATATTGTGATATATGGCCAGCCGTTCATCCCGGCCAATACCCCCAGGCCGCCAGGTGGAGCCTTCCCTGCAGCATGGAGGTGCCCCGAATGCCAGCAGGGAATTCTGGACAATGCAGTTATTATCCCCAACCCTGCTGGATGCCGTGGGGGCCGCTAGGGGACGCTGCAGGAAGGAACAAGGATTATTTGCCCTACGCCCCGGAAGTACATTCAAGTCACATGGACAGGAGGAATGACGTGCTTCCGGGGTGAAGAAGAAATGATTTTTATCTGACCCGGAAGTGTTCCAGGTCACGACGACAGAGAGGATGAAACACTTCCGGGTCAAGGACTATAACAAGGACTGTGAAACACCAGAGCTTTGAGCTGAGCTGGGTGGAAGGGTGGCAAAGTGTCTGGGAGTGTGGAGGATTGTATTGATTGTTTATTTAATTATTGATTTATTATAGGAGTATTGTGGAGTGTAGGTGCTTTGTGCACTTTAATATTGTCCAAATAAATAAATATTGGACTTTTACGTGGTGTCTGAAGAGTGGTCTGAGGGTTCAAGGGGTCAAGAGGACCAAAAACTGTCACAGTGGCATAGCCGGCAGCATTTTCTGGCCGTCAGTTTGGCAGAGGACCTGTTTAAAAAATTTCTGTTGACAGAGAACCCGAAGACGGCAGTGTCAGAACACGCAATAACATCGCCAGAACCTACCTGCACCAAGTCCGTCATGGGAAAGAAGAGGGGTAAGCAGAGCGGCAGCACGAGCAGAAAAGCTCTACTCGCTATGGCCGATGCTCGGGATGAGCGTAGGGGCGACCACACGGATCGGGAGAAGCCTACGGAGGAAGAATGCATCGAGGTATATGCCGGCGATATCCGGGGGCTCTGCGGGATGCAGACAAAGCTCCTACAAAAGGTGGTACGCTCTCATTCGAGCCTGTGAGAGGGACTACAGACTTCCGCATGTCGGCTGCCGGCGAGGGACACGTGACCCAACCCGAAGAATTCTGGGAAGGAGGAGGTCCACGTCCCGCTGTTTGCGCCTTTGTCGGTGAAAAAACGGACTTGGACTTTCTAAAGGGGAAGGGGGAGGCGAGCAAAGCACCACTCAGCCCGCAAGAAGGTAAGGAGGGCCGGGAAGTGACTGATCGGGCTGTAGATAAATTAATAAAGAGAGACCGCAGTTCACCGAAGGCAACCCGGCCCTCAGACAATAAAAACTCCAATTCCCAGAAGCCTCCATGAGACCCGTCAGAGCACATGCCAGCAGCGGGTGTGCTCATTGGCTCCCGGCCGGTAAGTGAGGTGAATAAGGAAGTAAGCTTGCCTCCGGTCGAAATAAATAACATTTTGGACTTGCGGGAACTCGAGACGTTAATTGAACCCGTAAGTAATTTCTTGAAGATCCTGACAAACATTGAGAGGATCATTGGAGGATTGGGAGCAGTGGCCGAAGCGCCGTTGAGGAAGGTGAAAGAATACCTGCGGTGGTTTGGTTGGGAGCCTCCCGTATTAAAGAATGCGACGGTGCAGGTAAGCGAGACCCGTACCGTACATAATAGAGGGACACAGAGTGAACCGGGCACTCGATTGTTCAGTAATGGGTGCCAATCCTCTGTGAGCCCTACAAAAGAGTCCGAAACAATGACCGAGTGGGCGGGGGAAGATCTGATCGTACCGGAACAGCTGAACAGTGCTGTCTTACGGAGCGAGGCGGACCTAAAGACTCCGCCACAGGTCGTTGTTAAATCTAAATGGGTGCAGACAGGAAAGGGGCTCTCTTTTACTCATAGGGAGACCCAAACTGTGCACAAGCCCCAGATTAAACAGGAGATCACTAAAATAAAAAAGGGGTCTCCTGATAAGTTGGAAAGTTTAAGGGCGGCCGAAAAATCCTCCTCAGTGTTCCTCAGATGTTCCAGTCTAACAGAGAGAGACTACCAAGGGAACCGCGGCTGTGCTATGAATGCCGCAGGCCGGGCCACGGATGGAGAAGTTGTCCTAGGAGGACAGGGGACCAAAATAGTTATTTTTATACTGTTCCTCCTAGGTTTGCACGGGAGTGTCAACGAGATCACTGAGGTCCGCCTTTTGGATCACCTTGGAGGAAGATGTTCCTCGCGGGGCTGGACGGTCCAAACCATGGTTTTTCGCTGGGAGAAGGGTACTGTGATATGTGGCCGGCTGTTCATCCCGGCCAATACCCCCAGGCCACCAGGTGGAGCCTTCCCTGCAGCATGGAGGTGCCCCGAATGCCAGCAGGGAATTCTGGACAATGCAGTTTTTATCCCCAACCCTGCTGGATGCCGTGGGGGCCGCTAGGGGACGCTGCAGGGAGGAACAAGAATTATTTGCCCTACACCCCGGAAGTACATTCAAGTCACATGGACACGAGGAATGACGTGCTTCCGGAGTGAAAAAGAAAGGATTTTTATCTGACCCGGAAGTGTTCCAGGTCACGTGGACAGAGAGGACGAAACACTTCCGGGTCAAGGACTATAAAAAGGACTGTGAAACACCAGAGCGTTGAGCTGAGCTGGGTGGAAGGGTGGCAACGTGTCTGGGAGTGTGGAGGATTGTATTGATTATTTAATTATTGATTTATTATATGAGTATTGTGGAGTGTAGGTGCTTTGTGCACTTTAATATTGTCCAAATAAATAAATATTGGACTTTTACCTGGTGTCTGAAGAGTGGTCAGAGGGTTCAAGGGCTCGAGAGGACAGAAAACTGTCACAATATATATATATATATATATATATATATATATATATATATATGAGGGTTCAAGGGGTCGAGAGGACAGAAAACTGTCACTATATATATATATATATATATAATATATATATAAAACACGGCGTGGCTCAACGTTACAGGCTTCGTCTCTGGCGCTGACCTCCGAGGTTCAATTCCCCGAGAGGGGAGTGCAGTGAGTGTGTACGCCTGATGAGCCCAGAATTAGGGCGAAACACGTGTTGCATACTCTTCGCATTATTTGACAGTAAACTATTTCAACCATTCTATGATCTGCTTCTCGCAACTGAAATGAGGGCACCGTGGCAGATGTTAGCTGACTTGCTGACCAACCACAAACGTTACTTGGTAGGTAACCACCCATACAATCAGATTGTGACACAGACTACGAATGCAATGAATATATATATATATATTTGCAGCTGGAGATCTACAAAGGGAGAAAAAAATGAATCACATATCATAAAGTAGTTTTTATTCCTCAGCTTTGAGTGGATCTCCAGCTGCAAATATGCAAACCGTGTCACAGACCTTCTCTTCCATATCTATATATATATATATATATATATATATATATATATATATATATATATATATATATATATATATATATATATATATATACACAGTATATATATATATATATATACACAGTATATATATATATATATATATATATATCTTGTCACACACGTGCACATGGGAGGCACCTAAAGGGCTTGAGTAGGGACAGATCCGAGACATACCGGGATGTGGCAGAGTGCACTGACTCTTTTTCTCCCTTGCCTGCAGACCATTCACGGGAAATTCCACCTGGTCCTCTCGACGTCACTTCCGGAACCGAGCCAATGAAAGGAGACCTTGTCGGCTCCAGCCCCTGTGATGTCACGTCCGGGCTCGCACCAATGGCAGACGACCTACATGAGCCTGACCCCTTTGACTTCACTTCCCGTCTTCCCCTTTAAAAGCCTCCACCTTTTCCCTATCCCCTCAGTTCTGTTTTGGACTCGGTTTTGTGCACATCAGTGCTGTATCAGTTTAAAGCAACTTTGCAGCCAGGAAACCAAATTATATGGGTGGCTGCCCCAAACCTTTATATGACTCTGTCTCGAGTTTGTGACAATATATATATAAAGGAAATTTTAAAAGTGTACATTTTAGAAAAACAAACACACAGTCTTTACATGGCTTTGTAGGACACCACCATAAATTTTCCGTCCCATGCTCGCCATTCACTGTGTAGGCATGAAGCAGGGTTGATCTTATTTGTATGAAGTGTTATGTTTGTTATTTTAAACAATTAAAATACGTAATTAAGTATTAATAGACATTTGAATTTTGTAGACTTCCCTTCCACTAAAAAAATCCTTTAAATCAAGGATTAAATGTATTTAGATTTCCTCCAAACAACCTTTCCTTCATTTAAATTTCTATTTTTACTTAATAATTTTGTTTGAGTTTATTCTACTGTAAACCTCATCTGTGAGAATAGAAGGAAAATAAGGTAATAGAAAAGAAGATGAAAAATTAGTTTAAAATATGAATTTAATAACTACATCCACCTAATAATGTCAAGACTGTTTTTGCATATACCACCCATGTACAGTACTCATCCTCTTGTTGAAAACAACATGAATGTTGATTTATTTTTATCTTAAGACATTTTCCACCTTTTGGGTTCTATTTGATATTTATATGTCATCCAATGTTAACATAATAATTGATTAATAGTTATAATATAATAATTGAGCATGCCAACTAAAAGATCTGACTCCAAAGTAATTTACATTCGGAATGTGTTGAAGTGTTTCCTTTATTTTGTCATTTCCCTGTATCTTTGTAATACTGAGGTGAACTAGCATGCCCTGAAACCCATATTCCTTTATCATGTACCATTTATTAAACAGATATACTGTATTAAGAGTAATTTTCAATTAAAAAGTATCTTTTATTCTTACTGATTTTAAATCATTTGTGATCCATATTAATAAAAATTCATATAACTATCCGGTGGCATCCTGACTTACATCTTGCCACTATTGCCTGTGAGGTCAACTACCAACTTCAAAAGCCAACCTACCAGGTGGTTGAATAATAATTTCATGAGGTTTGTTTACATATATAGTCACACATGTGAGCGAGTCAAAGGTTGGCGTTGTTGCCTAATACTTCTCCTCCCTGATTTTCCACCAGTTTTACAGGGTTTGTCTTCAAAGTGCCCCAACACTTTGTCTTATACCGCTCTCAGATCCGGCACGATTATAATACGCGCTGCCCTCTTTGAGAGGCAGCAAAAGCAAAAAAAAAAAAAAATCCGGGGCACGAGTGACCAACACTACTTTTCTACTACACCACTTCAAATTATGGAGACACACCAGTTAAAGCAGGGTCAAGTCAAAATGATTATTGAAAGACAATACACATTATCACCATGACAACAACAACAACAAAACCTTATATGCATAATATTGCGCTGCAGCGCTTCCCATCCCCACACAAATCACAACACAAACACTAGAAAACATACATTGCTAATAAGAATTTGAGCAAATGGAAACACAAAAAAAGAAACAATGGATTTATAGTTTTTTGAGTCTCACCTGTACTGTAGTGTTGAGCTCAGTCTATTGTGGGGAACGAGGCACCAATCATATCTCTTATTCGTGGAAATGTATTGATTAACTGTTCCTAGTGCTGGTCCATCAAGTCCTCTCCCGTATGCCTTCCTCCCGAAAGTAAAAATAATTTGACTGGCAATGAACCCGGATTTACCTGACGATATCCAAGAGGTGTTAATCCTTTCCCTTGTGCCTTTTCCTGTTATGGCCTCCTCCTCTCTCCTCCTCCTTCTTCTTTTTTCCCGCCACCTATTTACATAGGGATAGCTCCTCCCCGTACAGTCTGTTGGCCCTCCAAGCCAGGTGCTCCCCTCCCTCTGTATAAAGGGCCGGCCCTAAACATAAAGGTAGACCACTAAAACAGGTATGGGAAAAGGTACAAACTTACGATTGCACTGGCAATCGGAAGGTTGCCGGTTCGAATCCCGTAAAAAGCCAAAAGGGACTCTGCTCTGTTGGGCCCTTCAGCAAGGTCCTTAACCTGCAATTGCTGAGCGCTTTGAGTAGTGAGAATAGCGCTATATAAATGCAAAGAATTATTAAAAAGAATTATTATTATTATTACAGGTACATACACATATTCCGGTCGACGTTACAGTCTTGTCTTATCTCATATTTCGCTATATATGGAAGTGAAGGTCTGTGATACGGTTTGCATACTCATTTTGGAAACTGACGAAGTGCCAGTCTGAAACAATGACTCAACAACCTAGGTTTCTCGCAACATGCAGACAGACTATTACACAACAATAGGCAAAACGCATCCACAATACGGCCTTCAAAACACGTAGATCCAAATGTGACATACTCAATAAAAAATGGAATAAACTCACTGGGAATATGCATACTAATGAACCATAGTCCGGAGTATGCAACTTCTCCAAAAAAAGCTTTCCAATGCAGAACAAAATGTTCTCGCCAGGGGTTTGAACTTTAATTCACGATATGAACTTTCAAGGCTCCCTGGAACACATCATTCATACCGGAAAGATACCAGCAGACAATGCACAGGAAATAAGGTGTTCCGTGGCCAGCCAGTTACACATAAGACATCCAGCTGTCCGTGTTTCTAAAAAAGAACAAAAGGCTTTAAGTTTGCTATGGAATGACAACGTATTACATCAGCCGAGAAAGGAGGAACAACAGTCATAGTAAACAAAGAGCAATATGTTACTGCAATAGAGGAAATGCTCTCTCACACCACTACCTATGAGCAATTAACCAGAGACCCTACAAAAAAAACCCTAAATAAAATTATCACCACCCTGGATAAACTCTGAAATAACAACCATTTAAACTTACAAGATTACTGTAAAATGAAATTGAATGATGCAATCTATGTAGAATTCTCCACAAAATCCACAAGACCCCTTTGAAATTCAGACCTGTGGTCAGCCTAACAGGTGGAACAACTTACACCTTATCTAAAAGACTTTTTTATATGTTCAAACATTTAAAATATGACTGAAATTATTCCATTAATAGTGCTGAGATGGCTTTACAGCTCCTGGAGAATATATCCATTGTTGATGATAAGATTGTGGTCTCTTTCGATGTCATGTCATTGCATACTACGATACCAATTCATCTGGCAGATGAGACTTTACTTATAAAACTAAATAAAGACCCTACCATAACTGCACAAACGAAGCTGCCCACTAATGACATAATGCATCTAATATCACTTTGCCAAAATATCCACTTGCGTTTTAATGGAAAATACAATGGACAGAAGGAAGGCATGCCAATGGGATATCTGTTATCAGGACTTTTAGCTGAACTAGTTATGCAGTGATTTGAAAGTGCGGCTGTAACTCAGGTTCAGAATTAAACTCTGGATACACTACATCGACGACACATTCGGCATATTAAAAAGTAACCAGCTGAATGAATTCTACAGCCACATCAACTCAGTATTTCCAACAATCCAATTCAAGATGGAAAAAGAAATAACAGATGCATCAATTTCCTTAACATTTCTATTGAAAGAGGTAACCGCACCAGTTTAATTATGAGTGTTTATCTCCAGGATTGTTATGCTGAAAAAATACTACACTTTTTAAACAACCACACTTCATCACATAAACGGAGTTGCATCAGGGCTTTGCTCAAAAGGATTAACACCGTTGTGAAACAATGGACACAAAAAAGAATGAAAGACGTTATCTTTTTTGTCTGTTCACATCAAACGGTTACCCCAACACATTTATTAAACAATGCCTATAGAGGAGATGCAGCAGACCTCAGCAAACAGTCAACTCCAACTTGGTCCCTTACCGCACTTACCACACCCTGCCTTATCATTGCGGCGTGTCAGAAAGTACAGCATGCATCCTTTCCGCAGATCTGGGATCAGATACCGCACAAACCTGCAAACACTTTACAGACTGTCCTTTTCAATGCTAAAAGCAAAAAGTCAACCACAGAGACAGCATTCCATGCAATGCATGCCCAGCGGCAGTGTTGTGTAAGTTCACACCTAACAAGAACTAGCTCAAAGTTCAGTTCACACAGATCAAAATGAATAAATTCATGTTCATAGTTCACCATTTCAATTTTGAACTAGTTCATGTTCAGTTCATTTTGTATTTTTTAAGAAATGAGAATAAATGACCCATGAGTTAACTTTATTCAATTGTGCGATGACTTATATTAGGCTATTACAGTGTTCTTCAAAAAAATACAATAATTATGAAGACTTTTTTATTTAAATACATTATACTGAATTATACCCAACAACAAACACGTATAACCATATATGCTAATATCCTCTGGGTCAAAAAGAAATAAAATAGATACAAGTATACATATAAATTACCACTCTATTTCCAACCGTGTGACACAAATGGTGACTGTGGAACCAGCATGTAGGTGAACTAACCTATTACTCTGCCGGTCAAAATTCGCGTCACCTATTACCTGTCCAATGGGGAAAAATATAAAGTGGCCTCGCGAAGTTTCCCATGAGCTCACCACCTGTAGGAGGGTCCAAGTAGGTTGGGTACAGTGTGAGTTGGGTGGTGGCCAAAGGAGGGGACCTTGACGGTCCGATCCTCTGCTACAGATGCTGGCTCTTGGGACATGGAATGTCACCTCTCTGAAGGGGAAGGAGCCTGAGCTAGTGCGCGAGGTTGAGAGGTTCCGGCTAGATATAGTTGGGCTCACCTCGACGCACAGCGTGGACTCTGGAACCAATCTCCTTGAGGGGGGCTGGAAACTCTACCAGTCTGGAGCTGCCCCTGGTGAGAGGCGCTGAACGGGTGTGTGCATACTTATTGTCCCCCAACTTGGAGCCTGTTCATTGGGGTTCACCCCGGTAGATGAGAGGGTAACCTCCCTCTGCCTTGAGGTGGAGGGACGCATTCTAACTGTTGTTTGTGTGTATGTACCGAACAGCAGTCTGGAGTACCCACCCTTTTTGGAGTCCCTGGAGGGGGTGCTAGAGGGCACACCTGCTGGGGACTCCCTCGTTCTGCTGGGAGACTTCAATGCTCACATGGGCAATGACAGTTAGACCTAGAGTGGCATGATTGGGAGGAATGACCCCCCGATCTGAACCTGAGTGGTGTTTTGCTATTGGACTTCAGTGCTTATCATGGATTGTCCATAACGAACACCATGTTCAGGCATAGGGGTGTCCATATGCGCACCTGGCACCAGGACACCCTAGGCCTCAGTTCGATGACTGACTTCGTGGTCGTGTCGTTGGACTTGCGGCCACATGTCTTGGAGGGATGGAGCTGTCGACTTGATCACCACATGGTGATGAGTTGGCTTCGATGGTGGGGGAGGATGTCAGTCAGGCCTGGTAGGCCCAAATGTATTGTGAGGGTTTGCTGGGAACGTCTGGCAGAGTCCCCTGTCAGAAGTAGTTTCAACTCCCACCTCCGGCAGTACTTTGACCATGTCCCGAGGGAGGTGGAGGACATTGAGTCCGAATGGGCCATGCTCTGTGCCTCCATTGTTGAGGCGGCTGACCAGAGTTGTGGCCATAAGGTGATCGGTGCCTGTCGTGGCGGCAATACCCAAACCCGTTGGTGGACACCGGCGGTGAGGGATGCCGTCAAGCTGAAGAAGGAGACATCCATCCATCCATCCATTTTCCAACCCGCTGAATCCGAACACAGGGTCACGGGGGTCTGCTGGAGCCAATCCCAGCCAACACAGGGCACAAGGCAGGAAACAATCCTGGGCAGGGTGCCAACCCACCGCAGGACACACACAAACACATCCACACACCAAGCACACACTAGGGCCAATTTAGAATCGCCAATCCACCTAACCGGCATGTCTTTGGACTGTGGGAGGAAACCGGAGCGCCCGGAGGAAACCCACGCAGACACGGGGAGAACATGCAAACTCCACGCAGGGAGGACCCGGGAAGCGAACCCGGGTCCCCAGGTCTCCCAACTGCGAGGCAGCAGCGCTACCCACTGCGCCACCGTGCCGCCCAAGAAGGAGACATACAGGACCCTTTTCTCCTGTGGAACTCCAGAGGTAGCTAATAGGTACCAGCAGGCCAAGTAGAATGTGGCTTCGGTGGCTGCTAAGGCAAAAACTCAGGCGTGGGAGGAGTTTGGGGAGACCATGGAGAACAACTTCTGGACGGCTTCGTGGAGATTCTGGTCCACCATACGGCGTCTCAGTAGGGGGAAGCGGTGCAGTGTCAACACTGTGTACTGTATGGTGGGGATGGTGCACTGTTGATCTCGACTCGGGACGTTGTGGGTCGGTGGGGGGAGTACTTCAAAGACCTCCTCAATCCCACTAACATACCTTCCAATGAGTCTGGGGACTTGGAGGTGGGCTCTCCCATCTCTGGGACTAAGGTCACCGACGTGGTCAAAAAACTCCTTGGTGGCAGGACCCCGGGGGTGGAGAAGATACGCCCGGAGTTCCTCAAGGCTCTGGAAGTTGTAGGATTGTCTTTGTTGACACGCCTCTGTAACTTCGCATGGACATCAGGGACAGTGCCTCTGGATTGGCAGACTGGGGTGGTGGTCCCCCTCTTTAAGAAAGGGGACCAAAGGGTGTGTTCCAACTACAGAGGGATCACACTCCTCAGCCTCCCTGGAAAAGTCTATTCGGGGGTCCTGGAGAGGAGGGTCCATCAGATAGTCAAACCTCAGATTCAGGAGGAACAGTGTGGTTTTCGTCCTGGTCGCGGAACAGTGGACCAGCTCTACACCCTTGGCAGGGTCCTGGAGGGTGCATGGGAGTTTGCCCGACCAGTCTACATGTGTTTTGTGGACTTGGAAAAGGCATTCAACCGTGTCCCTCGGGGAATCCTGTGGGAGGTGCTCCGGGAGTATGGGGTACAATCAGTGTCAGAGCTTGGTCCGCATTGCCAGCAGTAAGTCGAACCCATTTCCGGTGAGAGTTGGACTCCACCAGGGCTGCCCTTTATCACCAATTTTGTTCATAACTTTTATGGACAGAATTTCTAGGCGCAGCCAGGGAATTGAAGGGGTCCGGTTGAGTGGGCTCAGGATTGGGTCACTGCTTTTTGCAGATGATGTTTTCCTGTTTGCTTCATCAGGCCTTGATCTTCAGCTCTTACTGGATCGGTTCACAGCTGAGTGTGAAGCGGCAGGGATGGGAGTCAGCACCTCCAAATCCGAGACCATGGTCCTCAGCCGGAAAAGGGTGGAGTGCCCTCTTAGGGTTGGGAGTGAGCCCCAAGTGGAGAAGTAAAAGTATCTCGGGGTCTTGTTCATGAGTGAGGGAAGAATGGAGCGGGAGATCGACAGGCGGATCGGTGTGGCGTCCGCAGTGATGTGGGCTCTGCATTGGTCTGTCATGGTGAAAAAGGAGCTGAGCTGAAAGGCAAAGCTCTCAATTTATCGGTTGATCTATGTTCCTACCCTCACCTATGGTCATGACCTGTGGGTAGTGACCGAAAGAACAAGATCGTGATTACAAGCGGCTGAAATGAGTTTCCTCTGCAGGGTGTCTGGGCTTTCCCTTAAAGATAGGGTAAGAAGCTCAGTCATCTGGAAGGGGCTCAGAGTAGAGCCACTGCTCCTCCGCATCGAGAGGAGTCAGATGAGGTGGCTGGGGCATCCGATCAGGATGCCTCCTGGACGCCTCCCTGGTGAGGTGTTCCAGGCACGTCTAACCGGGAGGAGGCCCCGGGGAAGACCCAGGACAAGCTGAAGGGACTATGTCTCTCGAAGAGCTAGTAGAGAGGGAAGTCTGGGCATCTCTGCTCAAGCTGCAGCCCCCGCAACCTGATCTCTGATAAGCTGAAGAGAATGGATGGATGGCCTCGCGAAGTATGACGTTTTCCTAAAAGGGAAAGCGGAGCTTCACTGCGTGCTCGTGTCAGGCAGACACAGACAGTGCCTATTTGATTTTACGTTATTTTTTCCGAATACAAAGAAATGCAAAAAATTTGTACAAAATAAATATTTGTAAAAATCCACTATTTGTGCTTATCTGAATACTGTATTCGGATTTAGCTTCACCTCTACATTACAGGGTAAGGCAAAATGTTTAATCTGAACCTAAACCAAATCCAGAATGTCACATAAAACTGAACTAGCTCACATTCAAGTTCTTCACTTGCAAATACGTTACGTTAAGTTTACTGTTCTTCGAAAAATAAGCTTGTTCAATGAACATGCTCTTTTGAACTAGTTCATGCACAACACTGCCCAGTGGTATACCTGGGACAAACATCTAAAAGACTTGCAACATGTATACAGGAACATCACAATGCCATCAGAAGGAAAGACTCACGGTCTCTAATTTACACACATAAACGTTCCACCAGACACACCTTTAACTGGGACACTGTGAAAGTAAAATTCAGGGCTAACACTAAGATTGCCAGAGAGCAATTAAGAGACACTTGGATTTGAACCCCACTTATGCAGGCTTAAAAAGAAGAACATCTAAATGATAAAAAAGACTTTATGACCAACACCTTCTCAACCCCTCTTCATCCCCAACCTTCACCAGCTATATATTGCCTTGGAGTCCTGTATGTCTAATCATTTTCCTCTGATGATGACAACTGGCAGGATGTCAAAAGCTTAGGAATGAAAAAATATGTACTTTATCTTTTCTCCAGCTGGGGGACATGTCTTCCCTGTGTCCCTCAGCCACAGCATAGTCCCGCACAAGCACACAAAATCAAAACACCAAATTACTCAAGTTCTTCCTCCACTCCTCGCAGGCAGCTTCTTCATCATCGTCGTCGTCGTCATCGTCATCGTTGTCGTTGTCGTCCTCCTCCCGACTCTGGCGCTTTGATTAGTGACTGCAGGCTTCTTTTATAGACCACCCAGAAGTGCTCCAGGTGGTAATCAGCCTAATTAGGCTGCACTTCCAGGTGTGGCTGCGTAACAGCCCTCACGGGCTCAGGAAGCCTTGCAGCTCCCCTTGGCGGTGGCCACGGAGCCCAACAGGGATGAGCACCAGTGTAACATAATTTTGGCCCCAATGCAACCCAGGGGGGCCGCCACCAAGTGTTCCCAGGGGGACGTAATGTGCATCATAAGGCTGCTCCATTGGATCCAGTGCCAAAGGGGCGTCCTGGCCGGGCATGGGTCAACCACAATATATGTATAATTTTAAGTTTGTCAACAGTGTATTGTGTTAAGTAAATAGATGGATGAACGGATTTTTAGCTTTGGAAACTATTATAGGTTTATTGGGTCAGTAATGTTACATGTACACAATGTAAAATAAAGATTGATGCATTACTATATTGATGGAAAATCTTGGAGAACTGGAGCTTGGATGACAGCACATATAACAATGATATATTTCATACAGTGCAAAAAATATTTTATTTATCTACTGTGTTTCAGGGGCTAACTTTAGAACAATTAGACTGAAAGTAAATGTAGAAACGGCACAAGAAAGCATGAAAATCCCCTGTTGGAAAACAAAAAAAAAACTTTCCTTTGTCATTCATGAAAAATATTCAAAATCCTATGATGTTGCAAGAAACAAAATCTGTCATCAGTTAAATTTCTTAGGTAAGCTTTTCTTTCAATGGTTATAAAAAGATGTTATATGGTTTGCTTTAATGTATACAGTCTCTGCTTTGTAATGTCAGACATAAACGTTAATTGGTTGAATGGTCCTGTAATGATAGATTTGGTGTAGTTCTAGAAACAGCTTGTTTGACCCTGTCCAGAAGAAGGGATCTTTCAAAATCTTTGGCCTGGAGTATAACATATATAGTTTATTAGCCTTCTATTCCCACTTCCATACTGGCTACCCATATGAAGCTAGTAATATCAATTTAACAGCGTTCTTATTCAAATATTTTCATGTTGCATTTCTGGAAATGTTAAATAAAAAGAAAACTATGAGAATAAAGACAAAAACTTAATAGCAATAAACCATTTTTGTCAGATGGCACAACCCACACATCATATTCTTGCTTTCTAATGATATAATATAACCTGTACATTCAAATAGCACAGCATAACCTCTAGGCTACAGCCATTCACTTACTGAGTTCTCTAAATCCAGTTTCTAAGGACATGGAAAGTCTGTCCCAGCTTTGAAGGGCACAAGGCTCAACCCATTGTTGTGTGATTGTGTACCTGTCCATTTATGTCCATATTAACGGAAACAACTGCCCTCACTCATTTTAGGCCAGTTTAAGGTTATCACATAACTTAACAAGCAAATCTATGTGTTATGTCTTTTCAGTGAAGTAATGAGTGATGGTTATGCGCATGTATGTAGCACTTTCTTTACCCTTTAGCCATAGGATAGCACCCTAAGTTCATAAACTCTATTTCCCTAAACTGATTTATGAAAACTCCTTTAATTTTAAATATGTGTTTTTAGAGGATAAATTAGATTCCCTTAACTAATACCTACTCACCAGTAATGAGCTGCCATCTGTTTCACAATTAGTAACTTGTAACACAATTCACAATACAAATATGTTCCCAAAATATAACAAAATGTATTGACTAAATTGGAAAAATATCTAAAAAAAATAAAACTATTTATAGTTAAGTCCAATCAAAATTCCCACAAATCGTAGATTAGAAAACTCACACAAATTGCAGTATATTTACACTTCACAACAAATACCTATAGGTTCAGGCAGTGTACTTAAACCTTACAAATGTACTTTTAACTGTTTGCTTTTACCAACACTTAAAACATCCCACTGTTAAAGAAGAACACAAAAACCAAATCTATAATATAAGCAAACTTAATCACTAAAATCTCACTTTAACTTATCAACTTTAGGGGCCCACAGACACACACATACCCATACATACACACACACACACACGCAAGCCAGTAGCCACCAAAATAAAATATTAACACAAACCCCCCTTGTTGCAGGCCTGATTGACGCTCGTGAATGTGGTGGCCAAAAACATTAAGGCCCATTCACTCTAACGAGCCAACATAAAAGGTCACAGTACTCACAAATAAGCGGAGTAAATATCAGTGTCCATTGTCCAAACACAGCACTTCCACGCTGTGGAAAAATGATGGAGTTGCCCTGCAGGCAGGCAGGCTCACGGCAAAACGCTGCTAGCAAAATGGAGCTGGTCCATCCAAATGGGGTGAAACTTGCTGTTTTTCCTCCTTGCCCGAGGAGCTGCCAGGCTTTCCTTTGGTCACCAAGAGCGCTATCCAAAGTATCCCGTGCCTCTCCACAGGCTAACTCTGCTAGTTCGCCTGTCTCGCTCAACTCACAACCACCTTTTTTCTTTTTTTAACCACCACTTCTTCCTGTCCTCGCATCCAACAGGTTCTCGCGGGAACACCACCCGGAGCTCTAAAGCCTCTGAAAACCACGTAAAACTCAAACTCTTTTCTTTTTTTTTTAAAAAAAAACAACAATGTAAAAATTATTAAGGGGAATATTATATTATATGAGCAAAGGGCTACATGTACAGTATATTAAGATCAAGAGTTTTACTTGATGTTGGCTCACTTCACAGGATTTGCATTATGTATGTATTGTACTTGTATTATTCTCATTATTTGTATATTGCAATTAAGTATAGTTTGTATTATTTTTATGCTACGTGACAATTAAAGAAGAAAAGATGACTGGAAGACAAGGACATAGCCAAAAACTGAAGTGAGATTCAGAACCAGGAGATCAAAAATCAGTGACCAAAGTCTAGAATCACAAAAACAAAATCAAAGTCAGAACCAAAAAATTAAAACAAAAATTTTGTTCAAAAAGGTTTAAAGGGTTTAGGAATCTGTTGTGCTCAGATTTGAAAGTATACCCCAGATGGCCTTTTATTCCATTGTATCATGATTGACAGGTGTCACACACGCGTTTGGGAGTCAATCAAAGGGGCCATGACATAACCCCCTGCTTTGGCTGCAGTTGCTAGACACATCCCATATGACAACTGAATTCATTTCCTCACCAGTATAAAACATGGCTATGCTGTTTAGTCGGAGCCCAAATTTTTTATATTTTCCTGACGACTTCACGTGTTTCATTTTTTTGATTTTGTCTTTTGTTTTAATCCTCCTGTGTCTTGAACTTTGAACATATTTTGACTCAGAGTTTTGTTTTTTGTCTTGGTTTTGCTGTTGGGATTCATTTTTGACAACCTGTATAGGAACTCCTTGCTAGACTTTGACCTTGCTTTTGCTTATGTCCTCTGGGATATGCTCAGTTAATTTTCCTGTCTTTTTAAAGACAAACCTCTAAGGCCATTCTTGTTTGTTTAGTTGTTTAGGATTAGTTTCACCTCCATTTATTTGATATTTTATTTTTTGTCACCTTACTCTCTTCCCTCTCCTGGACCTGTTTAAACTGCCTTTTTCTGGTCACCTTAGGATACCGATTTTCTATGAGTCAACATGCAGTCTATTTTAATGAGAATCTTTGAATATCCCATGCATAAATAATGATCATCAGCATTAAAGTGATATAACTTAAAAACCCTTGCTTACTCTTAATGTGTAGGATTATTGTCAGTTTATTAAATCACTAATAATTAATCTTTACTTCCTACTTTTCCATTCTAACAGGACTGTTAACAAATTATAATAATCATTTTTAAAGTTAAAAGCTTACTAATTCACTATTTGGAACAAATATAAAAGTCAGTGTGAAGAATACTGTCCCAAAACCTCAGGTTTAGCATTGTTTTTTTACATTTTATGTGATGTGACTGTAGATGGCGCTATAACAGCGCTTAACCCGACACAGACAGACATGGGAGGCACACTTATAAAAACACAAGTTTTTATTTTCTTTTATTTGCTTGTGGGCAATGCCTTCCCCATTTCCACAGGCACAACACAGTCCCAATAAGCACAAGCACTATCCCAATCACAATCACAATACTTTCTCTGTCTTTCTCCTCCACTCCTCTCCAGAAAGCTTTGTCTCGCTCCTACTGACTGTGGCTCCTGCAGTAGCTGCTGGATCCTTTTACACTGCACCCAGAAGTGCTCCAGGCACTTGATGACCTATTCCCAGCAGCACTTCCGGGTGTGGCAGAAGAGCTGCTCTGTAGGGCTCAGCAGCAGCTGCAGCACTTCCTGGCGGCGCCCACAGATCTCAACAGGGCTGCACCAAACTCCAACTCCCATGAAGCACCGCGGGAGTCCTAGGCACTGCTGCAACCCAGGGGGGCTGCCATCTAGCGTTCCGGGGGAGGTATGGTCCTGACCAGTGTTGCTCCCCTGGTCCAAGCAGTGAAGAGGCGTCCCGGCTGGGCAAGGACCTCGGCCTTCTGTGACAGTGAATACACATTAGAACAACTGTGATGAAAAGGGCCATTCAGCCGAGCAAAGCTCCCCAGTCCAATCTATCCATTTTTTCCAAAACAATATCAAGTGTTATTCTCCCTGAAATCCTACGTCCAACCACAGTACATGGTAATTTATTCCTTGTGTCTGTGGTACTTTGGATGAAGAAAAACTTTCAGTAACACTACAGTTTAGGTACTGCAGACATGCATCTAATAGCTTACATACCAAGACTTTAACAAAGGCTTCTTTTTGTCTTCATAACACTTATGAAGCATCAGTAGATAGGTTATTCATCTGTGTGCAGTGTAGCATGTTGATATGATGCTAACTTCACTTGTTAATATGAAGTATTCGCAGGTCTTATACTAAACTAGACAAAGAGCCCGTTTCGACAACGTAAGAGTGGAATAGTAAGTAATAAGTATAAGCACCACAAACCTGATATAGGTGTATTGAATGAATGCGTAATTAGGCCTGGAACTGTAGTCGAAATCGCCTTTCAGGCCTCTAGAGCTTTAATCGAAGTTGCCATTCTCTTTGAATTTTTGCGGCCGTAAATCCGCCGCCTGCCGCAATGTTGGTCGAAGTCGCCTTTCTCTTTGTATTTTTGCGGCCGTAAATCCGCCGCCCGCTGCGATGTTGGTCGAAGTCACCTTTCTTTTTGAATTTTCGCGGCCGTAAATCCGCCGCCTGCCGCGATGTCGGTCTTGTAAGGTTTTTTGGGCAGTTGCGCAGAAGGCGACTGCGCATTCGGCTTCGGACGGACCCTGCCGCGATGTCGGTCTCGTAAGGTTTTTCGGGCAGCTGCGCAGAAGGCGATTGCGCATTCGGCTTCGGACATGCGCAGAAGGCGATGTGCGCAGAGAAGACTGCGCATTCGGCTTCAGACGTGAGTGAGTGAGTGAGTGAGTGAGTGAGTGAGTGAGTGAGTGAGTGAGTGAGTGAGTGAGGAGACTGGCAAATTATATATAAGATATGTAATACCAAGAGAAATGTGACTCAGTTAAGTCACCTCAGACAGAAGTTTTGTTAGTAGGATATATTGCAAAGATGAAGAAACACTTTATCTATGATTTTTATTTGTTATTAAAGCCCAAAGAAGTGTTTGTTAAGGTCTTGTTACATAATAGAAGATGAGTAAAAAATGCATTTTTGCAGTACCTAAAGTGTTTCCATACTTTCTAATATTTGTACAAAATCCACCCTTAACAAATTTCCAATCATGTCCCCTTATACTCACTACCGTGCAATTAAGTTCCATTTTTCTAGAAGTTTTCTTTAAAATCAGGCGAATTTTGTCTATTTTTGTTGGTATACGAGGTCTGACCAGAAAGTATCCAGCCATGTAATATGAAAAATGTATATACAGGTGCTGGTCATAAAATTAGAATATCATGACAAAGTTGATTTATTTCAGTAATTCCATTCAAAAGTAAAACTTGCATATTAGATTCATTAACTGATGTATTTCAAATGTTTATTTCTTTTAATGTTGATGATTATAACTGACAACTAATGAAAGTCCCAAATTCAGTATCTCGGAAAATTAGAATATCAATTAAGACCAATGCAAAAAAAAGATTTTTAGAAATGTTGGCCAACTGAAAGGTATGAACATGAAAAGTATGAGCATGTACAGCACTCAATATTTAGTTGGGGCTCCTTTAGCCTGGATTACTGCAGCAATGCGGCGTGGCATGGAGTCGATCAGTCTGTGGCACTGCTCAGGTGTTATGAGAGCCCATGTTGCTCTGATAGTGGCCTTCAGCTCTTCTGAATTGTTGGGTCTGGCGAATTGCATCTTCCTCTTCACAATACCCCATAGATTTTCTATGGGGTTAAGGTGAGGCGAGTTTGCTGGCCAATCAAGAACAGGGATACCATGGTCCTTAAATCAGGTACTGGTAGCTTTGGCACTGTGTGCAGGTGCCAGGTCCTGTTGGAAAATGAAATCTGCATCTCCATAAAGTTCATCAGCAGCAGGAAGCATGAAGTGCTCTAAAACTTCCTGGTAGACAGCTACGTTGACCTTGGACCTCAGAAAACACAATGGACCAACACCAGCAGATGACATGGCACCCCAAACCATCACTGACTGTGGAAACTTTACACTGGACCTCAAGCAACGTGGATTCTGTGCCTCTCCTCTCTTCCTCCAGACTCTGGGACCTTGATTTCCAAAGGAAATGCAAAATTTTCTTTCATCAGAGAACATAACTTTGGACCACTCAGCAGCAGTCCAGTCCTTTTTGTCTTTAGCCCAGGAGAGACGCTTCTGACTCTGTCTCTTGTTCAAGAGTGGCTTGACACAAGGAATGCGACAGCTGAAACCCATGTCTTGCATACGTCTGTGTGTGGTGGTTCTTGAAGCACTGACTCCAGCTGCAGTCCACTCTTTGTGAATCTCCCCCACATTTTTGAATGGGTTTTGTTTCACAATCCTCTCCAGGGTGCGGTTATCCCTATTGCTTGTACACTTTTTTCTACCACATCTTGTCCTTCCCTTCGCCTCTCTATTAATGTGCTTGGACACAGAGCTCTGTGAACAGCCAGCCTCTTTAGCAATGACCTTTTGTGTCTTGCCCTCCTTGTGCAAGGTGTCAATGGTTGTCTTTTGGACAACTGTCAAGTCAGCAGTCTTCCCCATGATTGTGTAGCCTACAGAACTAGACTGAGAGACAATTTAAAGGCTTTTGCAGGTGTTTTGAGTTAATTAGCCGATTAGAGTGTGGCACCAGGTGTCTTCAATATTGAACCTTTTCACAATATTCTAATTTTCCAAGATACTGAATTTGGGACTTTCATTAGTTGTCAGTTATAATCATCAACATTAAAAGAAATAAACATTTGAAATACATCAGTCTGCGTGTAATGAATGAATCTAATATACAAGTTTCACTTTTTGAATGGAATTACTGAAATAAATCAACTTTGTCATGATATTCTAATTTTATGACCAGCATCTGTATTTATTGAAGAAGATACAAGTCATAGCTGTCTATCTTTCCATTTGTCCATTTCCATCATCCCCCTCCTGTGTGTACGCTGGTGGGAGAGCAGGCCAATTCGGGAAAGGCAGACCTGGGATACAAGTAACATTGTACATAGGACAATGACGTTTCAGTCCCCTTTAAAGTAGGCACCTTGGAACCTCAAACAGTTCTTCCAGCGTCTCTTCCAGTGTTCAAAACACTTTGCAAAATCCTTTGTAGGAATCGCCATCAGCTACCTCATTGAATCTCTCCTGAATCTCTTCGACAGTCTAAAATCTCTTCCCTTTCAAAGGTGATTTTAGTTTTTGGAAAAGCCAGAAGTCACAGGGTGCCAATTCTGGGCTGTAGAGGGGCTGAGTCACCTGGGTGATTTGATGTTTTGCCACTCTTTGAATCATCAAAGCCTTAGGAATCATCTGAATAGTTTTTGCAGACAAAATCTGATGCAGATTTGTTGCTCTACTCGCTCAGTCATTTTGAATGCGATGGCCACACAGTACACATACTCACTCAATGGCGTCTAGCACCAGTCCAGTGAAGTCGTCAGTGTTCACACATGTGAATTCCAATCCACTCTTCTTGGCTGCCAGGTTACACTGATGGAGTGCAAAACATTCTCGTTATATTAACAGCTGGACTTTTTCTGGTCAGACCTCAAATATTCAGGATAGAGTCTCATTTTAAAAAAATGGAATGGGTTATGCTCTTCCAATTTCCAATTTCCTTCTCATGCTTAGTATGTGTGCTTTCCTACTTTGACTTCCAGAGAACAGACAGCATAAGCAGTGCATTAACAAATTGTTAGGTTTAATTAATTGGTGATGAAGAGTTTGCATAATATGAAAGAATAACCACAAACTTAAAAAACATACACACTGTTTTAGAGCAATTTTGTTTAGCATTATTCTAAAAAATGCAAATTTCCTTGTACAATTATTGTTTACTTCCCTCTTCATATTAAAATGCTTTCTATCAGCTATTCTTCTTTTTCTTTCGACTGTTCCCGTTAGAGGTTGCTACAGCAGATCATCTTCTTCCGTATCTTTCTGTCCTCTGCATCTTGTTCTGTTACACCCATCACCTGCATGTCCTCTCTCACCACATCCATAAACATTCTCTTAGGCTTTCCTCTTTTCCTCTTTCTTGGCAGCTCTATCCTTAGCATCCTACTCCCAATATACCCAGCATCTCGCCTCTGCACCAACCATGTCCAAACCAACGCAATCTCACCTCTCTGACGTTCTCTCCCAACCGTGCAACTTGAGCTGACCCTCTAATGTCCTCATTTCTAATCCTATCCATCCTTGTCACACCCAATGCAAATCTTAGCATCTTTAACTCTGCCACCTCCAGCTCTGTCTCCTGTTTTCTGGTCAGTGCCACAGTCTCCAACCCATATAACGTAGCTGGTCTCACTACCGTCCTGTATACCTTCCCTTTCACTCTTGCTGATATCCGTCTGTCACAAATCACTCCTGACACTCTTCTCCACCTATTCCACCCTGCCTGCACTCTCTTTTTCACCTCTTTTCCACAATCCCCATTACTCTGTACTGTTGATCCCAATTATTTAAACTCATCCACCTTCGCCAACTCTACTCCTTCCATCCTCACCATTCCACTGACCTCCCACTCATTTACACACATGTATTCTGTCTTGTTCCTACTGACCTTCATTCTTCTCCTCTCTAGAGCATATCTCCACCTCTCCAGGGTCTCCTCAACCTGCTCCCTACTATCGCTACAGATTACAATGTCATCAGCAAATATCATAGACTAGCAAAATACCCGCGCTTCGCAGCGGAGAAGTAGTGTGTTAAAGAGGTTATGTAAACATATATATATACATAAACATATATACTTATATATACATATCTACATATACACATATCTACATATATACATATATATATACATATACACATCCGCATATATATACATATATCAACATATATATACACATACATATACACACATACATACATACACACACACATATATATATATATATACACATACAGACACATATATATACATATACATATTTACATATCTACATATATATACACATATATACATATCTACATACATACACATCTATCTATCTATCTATCTATCTATCTATCTATCTATCTATCTATCTATCTATCTATCTATCTATCTATCTATCTATATATATATATATATAACAATTTATATATATATATATATATCTATTTATATATATATATATATATATATATATATATATATATATACATATATATCTCTATCTATCTATCTATATATATATACATCCCCGTGCTTTGCAGCGGCAAAGTACTGCTTTTAAATTTTTATTAAGAAGAAAACCTTTTTAAATTGAGTGAAAATATACCAATAAAAATTAGTTAAGGATCTGTTTTTTTGTGAAGCTGACTTCACACAGCCTCTCCGCTGTTTTATAAACGAACGTCATATAAGGTGTTCCTTTTTAGTTGCTTTGCCAACGGAAGCAGCCTTTTTATTTAATCCTGTTTTTACGATTGTTCTGTTTGTATATGACATTGTCAGTTCAGCACTCTGGTTGTAATATGAGCAAGCCGTGCAAGCTTACTGTTGAGAATGCAACGTATAGTTGTACAGGAGAAAAGCAATCTTGCCTCAAATCAATGGCAACCTTTTGTAGGTCTATGAAGTTAATTTAAACTTTAGGTTTACACGGTTCTTTGTTTCCGAAGTACCTGCACTCATGAATATGTCTGTATGCGTCAGTCGCTTCATATGTTCACGTGAGCCGCTCTCTTGTGTGATGTTGCGATGTCCACGGCTTTATGTAATGTTAGCTAAGACCCGGCACTTAAACGTTTCTTGCTACAGCAATTTTAACTCCGTTACAAAGTGAACCAAAGTCTCGTTTATACCTCGTGTCTTCTCATTAAACTTGTAAGTCGCGAATATGGTATTGCAAACGGCAGCGGGAGCATTTCTATAAACTTAATTTAAACTTACGGTTTACACCGTGCTTTGTTTCCGCAGTAGCTGCACTTATGAATATGCTTGTATGCGTCACTCGCTCGCTTCTTATTGTTTCGCTGCCTTCTCAATTGTGTAATGAATGTTTTCTTCAGCGCTCTTTGGGGCTCTTCCTTGTTTTGTACGTACTGCGTTCACAGTCAGTTCACGTGATTACGTGGGGATCTGTTTTTTTGTGAAGCTGACTTCACACAGCCTCTCCGCTGTTTTATAAACGAACGTCATATAAGGTCTTCCTTTTTCGTTGCTTTGCCAACGGAAGCAGCCTTTTTATTTAATCCTGTTTTTACGATTGTTCTGTTTGTATATCACATTGTCAGTTCAGCACTCCGGTTTTAATATGAGCAAGCCGTGCAAGCTTACTGTTGAGAATGCAACGTATAGTTGTACAGGAGAAAAGCAATCTTGCCTCAAATCAATGGCAACCTTTTGTAGGTCTATGAACTTAATTTAAAGTTTAGGTTTACACGGTTCTTTGTTTCCGAAGTACCTGCACTCATGAATATGTCTGTATGCGTCAGTCGCTTCATATGTTCACGTGAGCCGCTCTCTTGTGTGATGTTGCGATGTCCACGGCTTTATTTAATGTTAGCTAAGACCTGGCACTTAAACGTTTCTTGCTACAGCAATTTTAACTCCGTTACAAAGTGATCCAAAGTCTCGTTTATACCTCGTGTCTTCTCATTAAACTTGTAAGTCGCGAATATGATATTGCAAACGGCAGCGGGAGCATTTCTATAAACTTAATTTAAACTTACGGTTTACACCGTGCTTTGTTTCCGCAGTAGCTGCACTTATGAATATGCTTGTATGCGTCACTCGCTTGCTTCTTATTGTTTCGCTGCCTTCTCAATTGTGTAATGAATGTTTTCTTCAGCGCTCTTTGGGGCTCTTCCTTGTTTTGTACGTACTGCGTTCACAGTCAGTTCACGTGATTACGTGGGTGGCGTGATGACGCGATACGCAACTCCGCCTCCCACGGCCATGGAGGTGCACTCTATTACAGTATATGGACAAAAAAGAGGTCCCAGTTATGATCATTACGCTTTGAATTTCGAAATGAAACCTGCCTAACTTTTGTAAGTAAGCTGTAAGGAATGAGCCTGCCAAATTTCAGCCTTCCACCTACACGGGAAGTTGGAGAATTAGTGATGAGTGAGTCAGTCAGTCAGTGAGTGAGTGAGTGAATCAGTCAGTGAGGGCTTTGCCTTTTATTAGTATAGACAATGATGACCATTAAAAGAGTAAAAATAAAGACTTTAAAAGCTTTTTTTAAAAACATTTTAAAAGATATATTTTTTTTACAAATTTTATAGACAAGTCAACCTAATAGAAAATACAAATACTTGCCAGCCCTTTAATCAGCTCCCACTTTGATAATTGCATTTTTATTGGATTTTTACAATCAATAACAAGACTATGCCACTATACATTTCACATCACAAATATAAACAGATATTAATCAATCTGACTTTCAGAAAGAGTTTTTTTTTTTATTTTTACCTCCCTTGGCATAAAATGCCCTTGTTATTCTAGAGATGACTTGGGACATTTTGTACTATGTTTATTATTTTAAGTTTGAGTTAATTTATGTCTTTATTGCAATGTACTTCCCAGGAGTAGTATTTTAATTCAATGGTTTAAACAACTTATTTTTGCCTTGTTCTTGGAATATTTACAGCAAGGCTACAAGTAAGGATTTAAATATTAAGCCACTATTAAAGAAGGTTAATGTCACTGAATTTTAAAGGATATTATTATCTTATTATATCAGAACTGCATGTCAGCACATGCCAAAATGGGGTTATTAATAAAATTAAACCTACATTTATCTTCACACTAGAGTTTAGTCATGAACTTCCTGAAAATGTCTTTTCGTTACAGATGTTGTATACAGGAAGCTAGTACCTGTCACAGGCAACTGTCTTGAATTAAGTTGGCAGTCTTTTACAGGGTACTGTCTCTCTTACACACCCCACTCTCTTAATTGTCAGCTTAATCTGTGAGTTTTTGTGTATATGGAATGAAAACCAGAGCATGCAAAGACAGACCCATGAAGACAAATGAAGGACATGTAAATTCAATATTGACAGTGGCTGGGCTGAGATTTAAATGAAGACTTCTGGAGCCATCATGGACCAGCATAGATATGTTACCAAAATGTTGGTAGCAAAGAGTTAGCTGCATGCTAAGATCTAGTGTGTGACAAGAGGTATCAGCAGAGTAGACATTTGGCAGAAGAGCATCAGAACAAATGTGATACACTAGAAAATATTACAGTATATTATAAAAATCCCTTTTCTTCTTCTTTTTTTATTGTAATTTTCATTTTTATTCTTCTAAGCCAAAATAGAAGAACGGCAATTCCAAAAGTTTGGTCGGAAAAATAAACAATGCAATAGTCAGTCACTCATTTTAAAACAACATACAGTGAGTGTGTGCCTAAAATTTATTCTTGGAGGTTTAATGATGTTTTGCCATAGATAATTTGAAATTCTATTTCATGTAATGAGATACTAGTGTATCAATACAGTGTTTAGAAAATGTATTTACCCACTTTGGGCGTTTCCACATTTTCTTGTTATACAATATTAGATCACAGTGGATTTAATTTGGCTTTTCTGACATGATTAACAGAAAAAGACACTGCAATGTCATAGTGAACAGAGATCTCAGCAAAGTGGTCTAAATTAATCTTAAGGCCAATTTTTATCAAAAATAACTCTGTCTCTCTGATGGTTTAATTTGATGTAAAGGAATAATGTATTTGTCAAGTTAATTGGCGATTCTAAAACTGGCCCATTATAAGTGAGTGTGTGAATGTGCCCTGTAATGGACTCAAACTGGAGTGAGCTCCTGTTTTAATCTCAGGACTGCTAGGATAGAAGCCACCAGAGCACAACATTCATTTGTATGAGCTGGGTAGAGGATGGCGGTACTGATAGACAAACGGAAACATGGTAAAACTTTACAACAGGAAGCATTAAGATTGGTATCTTAAAATTGGTATAATTCAGTTATTACTTACTGCCGTTAAAACAAAGCTGTTAATGTTGTGTTACATAGCTATAAGTAACTAATTGCACTATAGCAACCCACATCATCATGTGTTGTCAGAGGTGTGTTATAATTTTTCTTAACACCAAATAAAATGTTTCTTAAGATGTTATAACAGTAAATGACTAATATATGCCTATAGACAGCTTATCCTAAGTAATACAGGAACATTTATGGAGCACAATTGGCATAAATTCCATGAGCTGCCATGTCAGATAGAAGTATCTTTGGTGGTATACTGAAAATGAAATGTAAGATAACTTTGCTCTCTTGGTATTTTGTGCTGAAAAGGTTGGATGATCAATATGCTATATATTAAAAAATAGAAAAAGGCTAAAAGAATAAAGCATTTTTCTGTTCTTTGGGGAAGTTCAAAAATTGAAGGTATCACAACAGTGAAGAATTATTTTATAAAATCTGGAGTAGTAAGGTAATGCTCCAGTTCATTTCACTAATTACTTTTGTTTTCCAGTGCTGTCTTATGATATTTTTATGATTCTGAACTTGTTTGGTCAATATAGGATCAAGTAAAACCAGAGCCCATATGAGCAAGTCTGGGTGTGTTTAGGAATCAATGGCATATAAGATACATGTAGCTAAAATGAATTTATAATAAAAATAAGATTTTGATCTTTTTCATAAAAATGTTATTAAATATAAACTTTCTGCTATTGATAGCTAATGAAGGAGGACAATTGCTTTAATGTTGGTTCATTTACAGGTGCTGGTCATAAAATTAGAATATCATGACAAAGTTGATTTATTTCAGTAATTCCATTCAAAAAGTGAAACTTGTATATTAGATTCATTCATTACACACAGACTGATGTATTTCAAATGTTTATTTCTTTTAATTTTGATGATTATAACTTTGCCTTCTGTGTTGTCAGTTTTGTAATGTCTCAGAGGAATCTCCTCAAATTGCTTCCTTTGTCTGCTCTGATATGGTGCACCTGTCTACCAGATCATTATGCTTCAAAGACCCACCCACTCTTTCTCACCCTGTGGTCTCTAGTGAAGTTCTTCTGCAGGGCATTATCATGCCCTCTGCCCTCTTTGTGCTTTTCTGCACCTGTCAACCTCTTGCCATCATTTAAAAGAATATTTTCCATCTAGCTGAGAGTTGGTGCCAGTCTTGATGCCAATGCTGCTGGATAGGTTGTATCTTTCTGCCACCTTGCAGCAAAATAAGCAAATTCCTGAAATGAAAAGATTATAAAAGTGAATCGGAATTTTGAATTCTTTTCACTCCTATTGTGTTTGATTAATTAGAAATTCTTCGAGAGAGCCTTCTACCCATCCATTGTCCAACCCGCTGAATCCTAACACAGGGTCACGTGGGTCTGCTGGAGCCAATCCCAACCAACACAGGGCAGGAACCAATCCCGGGCAGGGTGCCAACGCACCGCAGGACATACACAAACACACCCACACACCAAGCACACACTAGGGCCAATTTAGAATCGCCAATCCACCTGACATGCATGTCTTTGGACTGTGGGAGGAAACCGGAGCGCCCGGAGGAAACTCACGCAGACACGGGGAGAACATGCAAACTCCATGCAGGGAGGACCCAGGAAGCGAACCCGGGTCTCCTAACTGCAAGGCAGCAGCGCTACCACTGCGCCACCGTGCCGCCCGAGAGCCTTGTAGAGATGCAGAATATATTGAGCTTTCTAGAGATTCACTCATTCATTTTCCACTGCTTATCCACCGTTGTAGCAGTGAGGCCCATGCATCCCTTTCCCAGCCACACTTGCCACTTCATACTGTGAGACCCCAAGGCGTTCCCAGGCCATCTGGGAGATATAATCTTCCCAGTAAGCCCTTGGTATTCCCTGGGGTCTCCTCTCAGTTGGTCTTGCATGTAAAGCACAATAGGGATGCATCCGGGAGGCACCGAACCACCTCAATTGGCTCCTGTCAATGCAGAGGGTCAGTGGCTGCACTCCGAGCCCCTCTCAAATATCTGTGCTTCTCACCATTTCATTAAGAGAGAACCCAACCACCCTGTGAAGAAAGCTCATTTTGGCTGCTTGTACCCACGCTCTCATTCTTTCGGTCATTACCCAAAGCTCATGACAATAGGTGAGTGTAGGGATGTAGATCGACTGGTAGTTTGAGAGCTTTGACTTCTGGCTCAGCTCCTTCTTCCCCACAATGGACTGGTATAGTGACAGCAAAACTGAGCTTGTTGCCCTAATCAGGTCTCTTACCATTCCTTTTACTCTCAGTCATAACCAGATCTCAAGGTACTTAAATTCATTCACTTGAGATGCATAATATATTTATTATACAATTCATTTAGTCAACAGAACAAACCATATTCTTTCATGTTGAGTATGTGAGAAGACAGGTAGCCAAGAACTGCTAAAGCTTACCTAGCCTTTTAAATCCTGACCACAGCTCAATTTGGTAATGGAACAGAGCACTATTGTAACATGGTAAAAGGATTCAATGAGGCCCCCAATGACCTCAGAAGCAACACTGAGGCTAATCTTGAAATGACACCCAGTCTTGACTGTGTAAGGTCACACTTCGACACACCATAACTAGTTTTAGAGTCAAAAGGTGAGTGGGTTGAAAGGTCACAGACATGATATTTGCCAACAGGGTGTTGTCAGATGAATCTGGGATTCCAGATTGATCAATTTTTACCATAATATTTACTTGCTTTTTTAGAAAAATAAACAGAATAGCTGTAAATGAGTTAAGTAAGGATTGGTGACTGTTTGTAGCACTGTTAAACTATCCATGCACTATCTACAATACTTTCATGAGATGACGGGAGGGAGAGAAATTATGAGGAACTAACAAAACAAAATTATTAGAGGGATCTGGTTTAAAGCTACAGAATTATGAAGCAGCTGCTACTGTAAAAGATTAGTTTAAAACAAACATATGGGCACAACTGGAAGTTTGCTAAGAGCTGAATTTACACAAATGCTGGCAAACATTTAAATGTTAACAACTGTTTACATATGAAAAAAATTTAAATAGTAATCTGTAAAACAGTATACTGAGGAGTTTAAGGCCTTACTGATTTGATTTGATCTGATTTTGAATTGGTTATTCCAAGTGAGCTTTTGTTCTTTTCTGACAACTTTACTATCATAACATTACATTTACTCTAAGATTGCATGACTTCAGTCCCTAAGCTTTTTTATAGCCTTGTGTTGTATAGCCCTCCCTTCAAAGTCGCTGTCCCAAGCAGCCATGTCCAACTCTTTACAACGTCACACAGACTCATCGAAACAGCAGGGAGGTGTTCTCTCCTGATTTGATTGTGCAGCCGGAGACAAGGGCACATCATCAGAGTTTGGGAGGGCTGTGTTGTCAGATGGCACAGCAGGATTGTTGTGTGCTGTACTGGTAGGTAGCACAACTGGGATGTTAAGGGCTGTGCTGTAATGTGGTGCAACAGAGGTGTTCAGCACTGGTCAGTTATAGGTAAGCAGGCGAACCTCCTTGTGTGGAGAAGCAGATGCACCTGAACTGGTGCTGAAAACCATGTTACAAGTCTGGATCTTAGTTTTAAGACTCTTCCTCCATCGCTGCTTCACAATGTCTCTACGATCTGCCTTGTCCTTTGCCTACACATTTTTACCACTGGCCCTGCTTCTCACAGCTCAGTTGGAAATAGTGGCAACTGCCACACTTTTCCCCAGCTCCATGGCTGCGCCCGGGCTAATGGACCTTAGCATGTGGAGAAGCTATGGTGGAGCTGGAGAGGTGTCAATCTCTCAGCTGTCACCATTCCTGTACTGCTGCTGCAAATGGCAGTCCAGATTACGGATCTGAACCTCCAGACTTTCCAGACCTCTTCTGAAGACTCCGAAGAACCAAGAAGGTTCGTTTTAGGTCTCCAAAGCACTCTGCACTCTATTAAGTAGGACTGTAGGTTTTCTTCTGTATGTCCCGCTTCAGACACCAATGTAGTGTTGGCACCGAGTGCCACAAATGGATGGATTCTTCGCATGGCTGTTTGACGTGGATTGCTATCCTTCAAAGGACTGCTTACTAGATGACAAAGCACGTGTGACTGTGCAGAGTTGCCGTTTTTATAGGCGCTCCTGCTATTGATGATGTAATGACAGTTCACTCTTTTGGTGAGTTGCAATATTATAGCCAGATGTTTTGTGTATTTTATGTTTTATTGTTGTTTTAGTTATTTTTGAATGAGTATTTTTAAATATTTATCCATTTGTATTATATTTCTAATTATACACATTTTTTAAAAATCTGTCACCATTCCATGTGCTTTATGGGTTCTTCTCCAAGAGGTGGGGCCACCCTGTGCCAAGCCAAGTCCGCAGACACTTTAGAAGTATGGTTATTATGGCTACCTTTAGCTTATCATGGTTGTTAGTGCTCCAGCGTTTGAGAACACAGTGTTTGGGTAAATGCTGCACAGGTTTGTACTGCCCCCCCCCCCATTCAAGTCACTCCTATTACTTGAAGGCCTTTGAGTCAGAGAGTCAGGAATCTCCTGGTTTAAACTGGCACTATGCTGACACGCATGCCTCTATTTTATCCACAGGCACGCTTTCAGATGGAAGCGGCCCTATGGAAAATCACATGCTGAAAGCCATTGCAAGGGGGTAAGAGCAGAGTGTTGTGGGTAAAAGGCTGCTGGCAGATAGAGAATGCACGCTGAATAAGAAAGTACAGTAGGTGAAAGTTCACTGTGCAACTATCCTGATAAGGTGAATGAGCAGCTAGTTTGAAATGGTTGCAAACATGTACTTATGCACAAGTGGGGGGAAATAAAGGGTTAAAATAGTGACACTACACCTGATCAAAGGAAGACATGAGGGGCATCACTCAATGTTATTTGCTATTGGGGGTCCCTGAAAAATGTAAACAATGATTGGATAGTCAAATGTGCTAGCGGTAAAAACTGAAATCCAGACTGCCAGGGGTCATCTTTTGACCGGTCTTCAAGCATGCAGACATTTCTTTTTGCTGAGCAGGTAGAGAAGAGAGAAGAGTGTTTAAGTTTGTAAATATTATTGAGAACAGTTTACTTCCAATGTATATATATTTTTGGGTGGAAGTAATTTCTGTTTGTGGGAACTCATTTTTTCATCATTGTCTTTGTCCATCTTTTTTTCACGTTTTGTTTTTCATTATATTGAACTATCTGAAGAAGAAGAAGGAGGAAAAAAAGGTGTTTGTTCATTTTTGTTGGATTTTTTTTTCTCATCACTTATTGCTTAGGAATCACCTTAGTTCTTGTACAGTATATAGTACCTGCTCTTATTTTACTTATTTTTGTTACAGTTCTTGCATTGAACTATATATATTTGTAAGACATTACTGTAAATAGTTATTGGCACTTCTGGAATAAGCTAGAGTTCTGTTTTTTGGAACTGTCATCATTGGCTGTGTCTCTGTTCCCCTATATCTTGATCATTCGGCTATGGCTTCAGGTGCCTGGAGTCTGAAACTGTGCAACAGTGCCATTGCATGGGGCACCACATTTAAGTGGGAGTGGTGAGATCTAAAGCCAGGGTGGAGAGAGATGGATATTGTTTCAGTATGACTACAGACAAAGACAGAATTTCTTTTTGTACAGCATCACTCCAAAAAGATAAACCTTTAGTCTGTACTCCAGACTGTCCCCAAGTAGTTGACACAGATGCAGTCCCAGCTGGAGATGACACCACTAGTACATTGGATATATGAACCCTAGAAACACTTCTGAGACAGTTTATCTGTTTTTAGGACTCTAACAAGTAGCGGATGGATCAGCACATCAGGAGCCTACAGTATCAGTTCATGCAGCTTCAAGGAGAAGTGAACCGAGTGCAGTGGTTGTGCCCCCATCTGCTGGTCGTTTGGTTACGGCTCCAGGCACCCAGAGTCTAAAACTTTGCAACAGTGCCATTGCACTTTTTTGCTGGGTTTCAATAATTTTTTCTTCTGTCTTTGGAGTCTGATTCTGGATTTGTGTATTAGAAAGTATTAGCTTTAGGATTGTCTTTTTGGCAACTCTTTTTTACTTTTTTGAGCACATCCTGTTACTTGTTGTTTGTTAATATATAATTTTCAATTATAAAAAGCCCCATTACCTTTTGGTAACAAGCCAGAATTTTCAACAGTTTCTCCCTCTTGTGAGGCGTTTTGGAACATTAAATCTTAATTTTTTTTTTTTTTATCCAGGTTCCCATTTTTGGGGCTGATCAGGCTGAAGCCCACTGTAGTAGCTGGGAGTTAGCTGGACACGATTAGTTTTCTCTGGTCTGGCTGGTGAGGGTCCTGGCCAGCTTTTGAGGAAGTTTTAGAGACCCTTTTTACTCTTAATCCTCCCAGAGGTTTATTGTATACCAGGAATGCTGTTAACTCTAGTTTTTGTTTTCTTAGGCCATTTTGCAATTCTTATGGTGTATTAACAGGATTTTATATTGGTATGATGTTGTTATAGTTAACCTTTGATATATATGTTTACATATGTAAATATTGTAAGATTTAGTATGGTTACTGGTGAGAAATCATTCTGGGTCCAGACCTGCTCAGCTTTTCATCTTAACACGGAAAGGAAAGCCACAAACCTGGGGCTTCAAAGTTAGCAAGGAGCAGCTTATGCAGTTTGCAAAGAATACCACAACCTTAATGCCAATCGGGTTTCTAACTGCGAGGGTGGCCCTTATATAGTGGCAGGGCCTCTCTCTGTCTCTCTCTCTCTCTTTCTTTCATCCCTCTCTTCTGCAATATCCACTACCATTATATGCATCTCTTCGCCTGATTAAATCCAGGCCATCACTGCTGAAGAATTTGCTCAGTGTGACATCTCCCTCTCATCAACTTATTCTACCTGAGATGACAGCAGGAGTTGAACTCAGGGGGCTTCAGATTACAGAGCAATCTTCTATGTCACTGCATCAAAGAAGACCTCTTTACTCTTTGTAATGACATGGAAGAAAGAGTGTCAGGACCCTAACTGACATGTCACCAGGGACAAGTGCATTAAACTTACTGCATTATACAGTAGATACTCTGAGCTTGTAAACCCTGAAGAGCGGTACATAAGAATGAATTAAATTGCATTATATATGTTAATATCAATGGTTCTTCAAGTGTGATCTGCATATAAGTCAGTGATCCGCAAGGTGACAGTCATTTTATCTGAGCAAAGAGATAGCATGATATATACCTATGAATCTCTCATATAAAATCTCTGCTTATGACATAGCATGATTGTCGTATCTTCAATCCAATTTATTTATCACACTTCAAAGGCAGTGTAAAATCTGTGTAGAATTTCTGTATGTATGACATTTATATTGTTTTGCTGATAATGCTATAAAATATTAAGTAGGAATTTACAAAATCTGAAGAGCACACACAAGAGCCAGTTCATCCCATCCCTTAACTTGGGTGCATGTAGTGCTTTGTAGAGTAACACAGGAGAGGTATAAATCCATCCATCCATCCATTCTCCAACCCGCTGAATCCGAACACAGGGTCACGGGGGTCTGCTGGAGCCAATCCCAGCCAACACAGGGCACAAGGCAGGGAACCAATCCTGGGCAGGGTGCCAACCCACCGCAGAGAGGTATAAATGTTAGTTTTAATGGATTTTGGTTAAGGTAGAAGAAAAAAAAAGAGTAAGAAGGGATATTGTTCAAAAAAATTAATAATGGATGCAATATGATTACAATCGTAATCTTAATATGAAATGTCTTGTATAGTAAGGAAGCAGAACTGTATGACAGGATATATTGGTAAAAGCAAGACAGCAATGCTGGTGAGTGTAGCAACATGTCAGACAATAGAAGGACTGAGTGAGAGAAAATGATTGGAGGAAAGGGAAGAACAGAGGTGAGCAGTAAGACTATGATATTCTCGATAGAAAATAGTCAAACTGGTTAAACATGCAATTCTAAATTTATTTTCGGCAGAATAAAATGAGAATATCTGTTGGGCAGATATCAGTCAATCTTTTAATATGTTCCTGTTTGCAATTACAAGAGTAACTAACAAGTGTACAATGTCAAATCATTGAAGTAAAACATTGTACCATTAATACATTTTTTATATTCAATTACACTAAAAGACTTTTTTCCCCTGCTTCTTCAAAAAAGATGTACTCAGTTAATAGCCCCAGTCTGAAATAACATAACTAATTCTGAAGCAACACAACATAAAACTTGTACAAACATTAAGTTATTCCCACCCACAATGTCTCTGCTGTTGGCCACCAGGAAGAAAATAAATAAATAAATAAATAAGGAGAATATGGCTGATCTCTACTGTTGCTAACAACAAAGCCCACACCCCAGGAGCAAAACAAAACAATAATTTAGCTGCAAAGCTGGGATTTTAGCAGCAGGGCACTGCACAGAAAAAGCTTTTTCACACCAGGGCATGATGAAATTATCAGCTAGCAGAGAAAAGCAATTCCTGTCGTGCTAAAAGTCACAACATCTTTATGGCATCAAAATAGCTTCCACAGTACCTGCTGGGCCTCATTCTACATAGTAGACACAGCTGGGGGGGAAGTGGTTGACAGCTGCATCCTTTTGCTTAGGGAAAGAGCACACGGCCTATCAAATCAACGATTTATTAACAGGCACTGCTGCTACTGGAGTCGATAGACACCCACCGAATTAATTGCGGAGTTGATGAAAGTTCAAAACTGGTAAATATTTACCTTGCCACAATTGGTGGGATAATTATATCCAATACAATCACTTATTTTATAAGCTGTGTCTTTTGAGGTTAGTGAAGTGATTTGCCTGTCTTTGTAAGAATAGAATTTCTCATTTGTTATCCTGTCAGAATGAGGGTGCAGCCTTTTTTGCAAAATATAGTACAGGAAATGGAACGGGTTAAAAAGCTGACCATTGTTTGCTGTAAAGAATAAAGGTAAGAGCAGAGACTTTGCTCTCTGTACTTTTATTCTTCCTTGAATCATATATTCTGTCAAAATGACAAAAAAAAAATAATGTTATAAAAATTGAAAAGTTCTGTCTAGGAAAACTGGTGACTGCCATTCATATAGCATAACAAGACATATGATTACTTTCCACAGAGCCTGTTGGAAAAACAAAACACCTAAAGCTTTGAGTTACTTTATGCTCTGCTAGTGTCTGCCTGTTCTTGTTCTGGACAGTAATCATATCATGTTTGTCCACATATTGTCTTGTGAGTTGTGCTCTGGCTTTTCATTACTGGTTTGTGTGATGGCAGGATTTTGAAAAATCTTCAGAAAACTTTTAACATCACCTCTCTCTAATGAAGGTTTGCATTTTTTTTTTCCTTTTAAGGAAACATTAAAGACCAAGGAACAAATGAATACAAATGAAGTCATTCGTGAATAACTCCATCTGCTGTAGAAATAAGGCTCGGACAGTCCCCAGTACAGTTTAGAGAAGCCAGATAATTAGGCGCTGCTCCAAATGAAACCGCACAGGTAACGTATGGCTTCATTAAGTCTCTTCAAAGAGGCACCGGTCCAAGAAAAGTGGCTAAATGCAGTCGTGTGTGATTCATAGACAATCTGCTTGATATTAAAAGATGAACATTATTTCTGTTTTGTTCAGAAATGATAACCCTGTAGTTTAGAAGCTTTGCTTAAGAACATGTAAGGCTTATTATTTGGTTGCAGAGGCATTTCACATCTTATGCAATGTGCAGTATTATTGACTGGCTGATGGAAAGCTAATAAATTCCACAAAAAAAATCATGCAAGGTCAAAGAATTAGTGCATCTCTCATAGTTTTCCCATTTGATCAACAGAAGCATTATTAACTAATAACAAATGTTATTCATCTTCATAATGACTAAATGACAGCCTGTTTAGAATAACAAACGACCAGCCCCGGTTGAATATTACTAGTTGAATGTGACCTTCACATATTTCAGGCAGGCACTTTTATTTTCCGCACAACTGCAGTTGTCTTCCAGAGGGATAACTTCAGCAGATGACACCATTTGGCAGCGGCTGACACAGCTTGCATTTCTGTGCTTGTTTGTTTGACAGCAGGATGGCCTCATCTTGTGTCACATTTGTTTATGGAGATTCCAGAGCCTTAGCTGCTTTGAAAGATACACAAGAACAAAGTGGATGGAGGACTAGGCTGAGTGGATGTTATATATAACAGACTTTTTTTGGCATTGTTTTCATTTAATAAAAGCCCCTAATTTTTTTATTCTTACCATCAACAGACAAAGTAAAAAAATATTCCATGATATGAGCAAAAAATTAATCAAAAAAGCTGTTAGGCAAAAAAGCTAAGTTTTGAACTATGGCATATATTTTAAAGGTAAATTTCACTTTGAAGAGGCAACCTGAAAATAATAATATTCACATGCCTATCTATTTTCTGAACATGCCTCCTCCATTATACAGAGAAAATAAAATAAAGAAAAATGAGTAAAAGTATGATAAAATGTAATGTAAACTGAAAACAAAGCCCAGTGGCAAAATAACACTGATAAGGCAGCAGTGAATTGCAACACCAGCACACAGGAGTGGGCAGTGATTTATTGACAAATTCAATATTTTTAAATAAGTGTGAAAAAGCCTTTCGGCATCCATTATCTGCCCATTGACTTCATTCTGGTTCCATAATACCTTCCTGTTGGAAAATGAAATTGTCTGCTTATGACGTTTTATTAACAAAGTGAAGAATTCCATGATAATTCCAACTCCAGTCTGACTTAAATCAGTTACATGTGAGCTCATTCTACTAAAGCCTGTGAGGCATAAATTGAATTTGTCCATAGCACCTATCACAGAGAAAGATCATTCATACTCACGCCAAAGAGAGGGCATGCAAGGACTATCAATAGACTTACTGAGCCAAAAGTAACCTACTGAAGCTTGGACATCTAAAATCTATATTACATGTAGGAAGCATTGCAGGTACCATGATGGTGAATGACCTCACTTTTGCCCTGGCTGATGGCTTCTATTTTCTATTTTATTCTCATGTACAGATTACTGAAAGCAATCATTAATAGTAGCTGTTGCTAGTGTCCTGCTCATATTACAACACAAGCTGATGCCAGGTCCATCACTAGAGTCTGTGAAGAAGACTGAATGCTTTTGATCTGTGGTGATAATTTTGTGATTTTCTGTAAAATGGTTTTCACTTTTTGCGTCTTAATGTTATTTGTGTTCAGGTTAGACTACCTCTTTGTGTCTGATGGTTCCTGAATAGGTTTAGGATCCAGTGTCCTAAAGGTGATTAAATAGTTTAGATAATGGCTACATAAATAGATAAAATTATCTGAAAAGCAATCTGTAATATGTTTCTTGCTCAACGGCTGTCTTTTCTTGGGCAATACTTAATTAGGCTACTCCACTTTCAAGCTATGATGTCACTAGTACTACATGATCAGCTAATATTCAAACTTATGTATTCATTCAGTAAATCTATCCCTTCGTCATTTTGCATACACACAGGTAAGTCATCTAGTGACACATAACATCATAGCTACATGTTTCAAAATGGTTGTGCATGATGATGTTAAAAAATAGCTAAAGAAATGGCAAAACAATTCACAAGTATAAAAAAATGAATAAAAATAACAGACATGACAGACACTTAAATCATGAGACATGATAAACACTAGAATTACCAGAGCCTACGAAAAAACTCGTATATCCGGCCCACCTTAAATCGCTTCTTAAATCCGTTCACACCTCTCCGCCAGCATCCTTTGTCCTCTAAATGTGCTGATAAAAGACAAGCTGCCAGCAGCCGGCTATTCCATCCCCCCACCGACTTAGAACGTGAGCGAAGTTTTCCCAGCTCACGCCTTGATTGATTATGTGGGAGTGAAGTGGAGTTTTACAGTGGAAATAAGAGATCATTATTCTAAAGTAATCTGTGTAAACACATTGTTAAAACAGAAACTTTTTCATATTTTAGTAATAAATGTTACAAAATGTAGTAGGCATAAACTATAGAATATATAAAGCCCGAGTTCCAAAGATCAAATAAACACTTTCACAAAAGCTTCAAGAATGATTCAAAAGTTTCAAGAATGATTCAACAGCTTCTGTGGCGTAGCATAAAATTTACACATTGGTATGCACTGTCAGTTACTGAGATCGTTATATTTTCATGTGGGATGCTCCTTTTCAAATGTTTTTTTAACAATTGAGACTGCAATTAACAGGAACAAAGAAAAGAAAAAAAGAACAACATGTGCGTTATCCCTGACTCTCTAAGTAAGATCGGGGGAGGGGTGATGTCCGTTTGAGGTTTAAAAGAAAAGAAAAAAAAAGCAACACTTCATCCCCAGCGGGGAATCGAATTCAGGTCTGTGAGGCAAGGAAAAGCTGGTTTGCGCTAAGAGGCAAATCTTAACACGCTACGCCACAGAAGCTGTTCAATCATTCTTGAAGCTTTTGAATCATTCTTGAAGCTTTTGTGAAAGTGTTTATTTGATCTTTGGAACTCGGGCTTTATATATTCTATAGTTTATGCCTACTACATTTTGTAACATTTATTACTAAAATATGAAAAAGTTTCTGTTTTAACAATGTGTTTACACAGATTACTTTAGAATAATGATCTCTTATTTCCACTTTAAAACTCCACTTCACTCCCACATAATCAATCAAGGCGTGAGCTGGGAAAACTTCGCTCACGTTCTAAGTCGGTGGGGGGATGGAATAGCCGGCTGCTGGCAGCTTGTCTTTTATCAGCACATTTAGAGGACAAAGGATGCTGGCGGAGAGGTGTGAACGGATTTAAGAAGCGATTTAAGGTGGGCCGGATATACGAGTTTTTTCGTAGGCTCTGGTAATTCTAGTGTAAAGCATAAATTGTCACTGGTGTGGTATTCTTGAATGTAAATAACATGGCCTGAAGAGGCTCACAATCAGCTCTTGCAGTTAGAAACAACATCAAACTAAAACAGAATACAATATTAAAGTATTGTGAAAAATCACTGTACAAAATTAGACATTGTACAAAAACAAAAATACAGTGTACAAAATCACTGTACAATATTATTTTAGTTGAGGTATTCAAACAAGAAAACATTAACAGATTTATAGCAAAATTATTTGACTACATAAAGCTGTCCAATTAAAACACATTTCTTCACAAACTCTAAACTTTTCAGTTGCCTGATACCCATTTCTTTTCTAAGCCTGCAGGCATTCAGAATGGGCCTAGAGTATCTCAGTACTCTATCACATCATTCTGTACAGTAAATTTAATTTTAGTGTTTTCATGTGTAAGTGCCCTAAGGGATGGACTGGTACACCGATTGGGACGAGGGGTAATTCCTTAGGAGGACTTAATGGATGGACACTATATATGGAGGCATAACCCTGCCAGGATGGGGCTTGATTATTATCCTAGCCAGGGTGGAAGATTGATGGATGGACTGGGAGAGATTGTCTGCCAAGAGCAGTTTCTTCCCCAGTACAATAGATGGTAGTGCTCCTCTGGCATAATCCCAGTATGGATACCAACATGTGATCCATGAGATTTGTAGACCTGAAGGACAACCCTGTTGGGGTCCTTGGGTGCTGCCAGAGGGCACCGCAGGAAGAACACCCTGTTTTGTGGGGCTTCCACATGACCTGATAGTGCTATTGCCATTCAGTGCTATGGCACCAAAAGTACTCCAGGGTCCAACATAAAGAGGCTGCTTGACCTCATCCAGGTGAGTCAGAGACAGGAGGTGGAGGGCGAAGCTCACTTGGTGAAGTGTGGAGCGTGACTGAGTTTGTTTGAGAGATAATTTTGTACATTGAAGAAAAAACCTACGAAAGGTCCTGTTACACAATGAAAGTCACTTTATTTGTATCATTGACTGCGTGGATACATTTTGTGTTTGGAGTCTGGGGGTCTGGGGCACCACCTTTTGGTCATAAACGTTAAATTGTAATTATATTGGACTGCATAGTGGTGTTGTTACACCTTTGTTTATACAAAAATTTTAAAAAAGTTAAAATCTAAAAACGTGCATTAAGTTCCATCGAGTAAAAATCAATTTTAATTATTCTCCCTTAAATCCTTTAATTGTTAATGGATACAAAAAGCTGAGGTTTTACTTAGAAATCCTTTGAACTTTCATATACACTATGGATTTCATGATAACACAGGAGAATGTACTTTAAAAACTTTAATAATGAAGGGCAGGTTTTGCTTCCATTCATAACATTGCATTTTTAATGTTACCACTTATTTGTTCTATATTAGTCTTATGCTTTCCCAGTCAGACATTAATACGACTATGCAATGTAATATTCCACATATATTTCTAATGTGTTTTGCCTCATTACTATGTACATCCACCTCATTTCTTCTTCAGCACTGCAGCATTTTTCTCATATCTGAAAATATCTGATAATTTCAAACAGACATCTGATTTCAGTGCACTCCATCTGTAATCTGACTCCTGTTAGTAGACGCTTCTCTCTGAAGTCTGCATTCTCAGGTAACACTTACCTTTGATGTAATATCTCGGAGTTGTGTGAAAGGGCTGTTTTTTCCTCATGCACAAAAGGCAAAGTATGACACAATTGCAAAAAATAAAATTCATTGTACACTTATCTGAATAGGTATCCCCTCTAGAATTTTTTCATGGTTTGCCTTTGATTCTGCCGGTAAAAACTCCGGCACTCCAAAACCTTATATTGATAATGCAGGTTTAAAAAATGGATGAATGTAATGTAGTTTAGACTTTGTTAGTGAAAAATGTCACTTTTTATGTTATGGCTACATTATGTTTATGCATTTATTTATTTATAAATTAATTAATTAATTATTTATTTTAAAGTTATCATAATGCAACATTCTGAACTGAGCACAATCTAAGTCAGAGCTACAATAGATTGTGCCAAGGGCAAGTGCAGGAAACAGCTGTGTAGAGGGTGCTTGTCCATCACTGAGCCCACTCACTCATAAATCCTCAGTCAGCCAATGTAGAGTATCCAGTTAACCTAACCTTTCATAACCTGGGAATGTGGAAGGAAGACCCAGAGTATGCAGAAGAAAATCCAGATAGACTCAGCAAGAACATGCAAACTCTATTCAAGCAACAACCAAACATGGGATTCAAACCCAGGCCACTGGATACTTGAGACATCAGCTCTGGCCTCTTTTGGTACAATATGTGTAAATAAAGTGTTCTTTTATTGTTTTATTGTATTACTAATTTAATTCACAATACTGTATATGACAAACACGAGAAAATAAAAGAGAAAAAATTTCTCTTACTACTGAGTCTCAAGAAACCTGTTTACCAGTCTGAAGTCAACATTTCATGTTATGAGTACTGCGCTTAATAGAGTAATAACATGAAGTTAATATAAGTAACTAACTAAATTTTATTCTTTTAATTAGGATATCTTATTCTCAGACTGTAAAGGATTGAATATAAGTAATATCATTAATATTGTTTTTGTTGTTCCTAAGCCAATACCAAGCAACATACTGTGGGCTTGGATATGTACTGAGGAGATCTATCAGTATGCTTCTCTGTAGTACAAATGTTGACTGAATGTTGAGGGGGCGACACAGAAACACCTGCTATTGATAGAGATGGCATGTATATACAGCACCAGGACTTTGTGTGGTTATCAGGTAACTGAAAGTGCATGCTGATGGCTACCCAGCATTGGCTTTGGACCTGGTTTTAAAAGTTGTTTACAGTCATGCAGCCTTTGAGCATTTGAGTTGGTAGTTAGCTATTAGATAAGGGTCGAGATGAGATATGTGAAAATTAACTTGAACAGAGGATAGTGAACAGTAAGTAAGGACTCCAGCCACCCTATGGGGCAGATAAGAACCTTTTCTATTTAGTTATGACCTAAAGTCTTAAGTTTTGTTATTTTATACTCTTTGTGTGTACTGTACACAGAGCTGCCCCCTCCTATATTCACATTACACACTGAGTGTGGGGCCTGTGATTGAAGGAACGTTGAGGGGAAGGGGCTGCCTATTGGTGTTATTGTTATTTCTATGAATGGTTAAATTCTCATTGTTGACAGTCACCTGTTGTGATAATTTTCCATTAATAAGCAGAGATATGACTTCAAGTCAACACCAGTCAAAAGCACAGGAAAGAACAAAAAAATGAAAGCATGAAGAAGCAGCTTGTGCTGCACTTGCAGGTGTGTTCAGAAATCTAAATTTGTCAAACTTCCAGTAAGCTAGTTAACTTTACATCAGTTGCCTCTACACTAAAACTAGTGGTTTGCTGGAGTAATAATGAAATAACTATAGCATTATGTGTAATAGTTTTGATATTCAGTAATTAACAGATATTATCTGATGTTACAGTACTTAGTTGACACTTTGTTGTGGATTTATTACCACCATATAGACCTCAGGACCTACACACGTTGTTAAAGGCTGTTAACATTAGTTGACATATAAAGTGCTCTGAGGGCATGTTTGTAAATTTCACCCAAACACAAGCTCTCTTGTTTACTAGTTAGTTAATGACTGAATTGCAGAAAAGCACCATGTGAGCAACTTTGACAATGTCCGATGAACAAAGGCAAGTATAAGATAGCAAACCGTATGGTGTATAATTTGTATGTTAGGATGTCACATTGTCCAGGATCCACAACAGTGCTGGAATATCTGACAAAGAATGGCAACAAGACTTATGAAAAGGTATGTAAGACATATCCGGTGAACAAAGATTCATAAATGCACAATGGGATCGAAACAGCCAGACTTACCATTGTACCATTAAGCTTGCATTAATAAAAAGGCATTTTTCTATAGGCTACTAGTAACATCTGTAATAAAGGCACTGTATTGCGCCCGAACCGGCAAAGACTCACACGAAGGCACGTGTAAAAACACAAAAGACTTTTATTTTTCTTCACCTGTGGGGCACGTCTTCCCCGTAATCCCCACAGGCACAACATAGTCCAAAACAGCAACACAATTCTCCAAAACAACACTCCCTTCTGGCACCACCACCATTCCCCCTGTCAAGCTTCGTCCTCCTCCTTCCGACTCTGGCCGTTGAGTGGTGGTTGCTGGCTCATTTTATGGCCCACCCGGAAGTGCTCCAGGTGCTTGATCACCTGTTTCCGGTTTCACTCCCGGGTGGGGCTGAAGATTCATCCAATTGGGCTCAGGAGCCCATGCAGCGCCCCTTGTGGTCACCCCAGATCCCAAAAGGGCTGTGGAGAACTCCATCTCCCATGGAACCCTGCAGGAAGCCAAGGCACCACCGTCAGCCAGGGAGGCTGCCACCAAGCGTCCCGGGGAAGGTATTGAGCAGCTCATGGTTGCTCCCCCAGAACATACATCCTAATAGGCAGTAATAAGTGAAGTAGCTGAGTTTCTTTTCAAATATATTAAATTCTGCATGGATCACTTGAAATGTTTTCATTTTTTCTTAAAGACAGCATTTTAAAATGTTTAGATACTTTACAGTTGTTACAAGTTATTTACATTTTAATATCAGCTTATTTTGTCTAGAAATGCATGATATTAACAATGATTTAAATACAATAAAAATCACCTTTTTCCCTTCTGAACCATATTTTTCATTTTCAGTTAAAGTTAGTAAAATCGTACATGACTTATTTATCAATTAAGAAAATAAATATTCGTCGTATGTGAATTCAGAAGCCCTAAGAAAAATATTCTCTATCTCTGCTTTTCTGGGTTTTTCCAACTTGTGAAACAGCTAACACACTCTAATAATCATACTAATTATAACTGAAGGAGCTGACTTTCAGAATGAAATTATCTCTTCAGTTAATTAGACCATTTCATAAAGTTATTTAATTACCTTTGATCTGTCAATGCATTGTCAATAAATACAGATGTAAGAATAATGCACTTCAAAAATAATAATAGTACTTTAATATTTATTGATATTTTGTGAGCTTCAAAGCCTGGATTTAAGATCGGTGTTAATCAGCTTGCAAATTACTAAAATGTGTCTTTTAAGCAGGCTTTAGATGAAGAGTTCCAATAAAGTAAAAGTTGTTAGAAAGAAAAAAAAATCACACTGGTTTGGTGATTAATCATCCTCTCTTAATTTAGAATGTTAAAAACTGGAACATACTGTATTTGAAAAAAAAAATTAGCATAGTTTTAGCATAGAGAGAAAAAAAAATCAGTCATATCAGAAAACAACTCACATGGTCCAGTCTGAATAACTTTCAAAAGTAACATTAAAATCAAAAAATTATTTTATATTTTATATATATTAAATAAATTATATTTTTAACATATTTTTCAATAGCTGAATTGTCAAAAAAGAAAACATTGTGAAAAATTTATTATAATCAGGTTATGGATTTCTTTAATATAAACATGACAGTTTAAGTGCGGTCCACACATAGATTAAGAATAGTTAGGTCAAACTACATCAAGAATAGTTAGGTCAAACTACATCACACTTTGCCTGTTCTGCCTTAGCCATTTTAAGGTAATAGTAGATGCAGATAGATGCATGGTAGATGAATAGTAGATGCAGGATTTATAAATAACAATTTCAACAACAACAATTTCCTAGATAGATGAAAATTCAAACATAATTATTTGAAATCTCAATTACATTACTTTGAGAACCTTTACTTAACATGATGAAAACAAGTTTAATGACCAGTGCAGTCCATCATCATCATCATCATCATTGGTTTTAACAGTTCTTTTTCAGGTTCACCCAGGTTAGCCAGTTTTCTGACAAATCTTTTTCCTCCACTTTCCACACTCCTGCGCATCCATTAGGGTAAGAAAACCTCCAACCATGTCTACTTTGGATTCTTTCCAGGCTTCATTTTCTCCACCTCCATCTTGATGCACCTTTTTACCCAATCGCCCTTTTCTTTCTCATCAGCACAACTCCTATCAGCTCCACATCAAATCTTTTTCTTGACTTTCACCTACCTATCAATAGATCCATCAATCATTGTCACCTCTGGCCTTTCCAGCTTTATTTTATGCTCTACTTTCATCAGCCATATTTCACTCTCACACATCATACTGCTTTCCACATAACTTTCATATTACTTTCACATTACTTTTGTAACTTTCTGTTACAAGTCAGTATTGCAAACAGCTCCAGCCATTTCTCACAATAGCTTTCACTGCTGAAATTGATCCTCCATCTGTTGGTAGCAGAATGTCTGTACTTTCTTGAAGCAAATTTGAATTTCAAAACAAATATTTTTTCATATTTTCATATATATATACACAGTGCATCCGGAAAGTATTCACAGCGCATCACTTTTTCCACATTTTGTTATGTTACAGCCTTATTCCAAAATAGATTAAATTAATTTTTTTCCTCAGAATTCTACACACAACACCTCATAATGACAACGTGAAAAAAGTTTACTGGAGATTTTTGCAAATTTATTAAAAATAAAAAAATTGAGAAAGCATCATGTACATAAGTATTCACAGCCTTTGCCATGAAGCTCAAAATTGAGCTCAGGTGCATCCTGTTTCCCCTGATCATCCTTGAGATGTTTCTGCAGCTTAATTGGAGTCCACCTGTGGTAAATTCAGTTGACTGAACATGATTTGGAAAGGCACACATCTGTCTATATAAGGTCCCACAGTTGAAAGTTCATGTCAGAGCACAAACCAAGCATGAAATCAAAGGAATTGTCTGTAGACCTCTGAGACGGGATTGTCTCAAGGCACAAATCTGGGGAAGGTTACAGAAAAATTTCTGCTGCTTTGAAGGTCCCAATGAGCACAGTGGCCTCCATCATCCGATAGTGGAAGAAGTTCGAAACCACCAGAACTCTTCCTAGAGCTGGCTGGCCATCTAAACTGAACAATCGGGGGAGAAGGGCCTTAGTCAGGAAGGTGAACAAGAACCCGATGGTCACTCTGTCAGAGCTCCAGAGGTCCTCTGTGGAGAGAGGAGAACCTTCCAGAAGGACAACCATCTCTGCAACAATCCACCAATTAGGCCTGTATGATAGAGTGGCCAGACGGAAGCCACTCCTTAGTAAAAGGCACATGGCAGCCCGCCTGGAGTTTGCCAAAAGGCACCTGAAGGACTCTCAGACCATAAGAAAGAAAACTCTCTGGTCTGATGAGACAAAGATGGAACTCTTTGGTGTGAATGCCAGGCGTCACATTTGGAGGAAACCAGGCACTGCTCATCACCAGGCCAATACCATCCGTACAGTGAAGCATGGTGGCGGCAGCATCATGCTGTGGGGATGTTTTTCAGTGGCAGGGACTGGGAGACTAGTCAGGATAAAGGGAAAGATGACTGCGGCAATGTACAGAGACATCCTGGATGAAAACCTGCTCCAGAGCGCTCTTGACCTCAGACTGGGGCGACGGTTCATCTTTCAGCATGATAACGACCCTAAGCACACAGCCAAGATATCAAAGGAGTGGCTTCAGGACAACTCTGTGAATGTCCTTGAGTGGCCCAGCCAGAGCCCAGACTTGAATCCGATTGAACATCTCTGGAGAGATCTTAAAATGGCTGTACACCGACGCTTCACATCCAACCTGATGGAGCTTGAGAGGTGCTGCAAAGAGGAATGGGCGAAACTGGCCAAGGATAGGTGTGCCAAGCTTGTGGCATCATATTCAAAAAGACTTGAGGCTGTAATTGCTACCAAAGGTGCATCAACAAAGTATTGTGCAAAGGCTGTGAACACTTATGAACATGTGATTTCTTAGTTTTTTTATTTTTAATAAATTTGCAAAAACCTCAAGTAAACTTTTTTCATGTTGTCATTATGGGGTGTTGTGTGTAGAATTCTGAGGAAAAAAATGAATTTAATCCATTTTGGAATGACTGTAACATAACAAAATGTGGAAAAACTGATGCACCAACTGAAATCACACTATATGCATCTGTCACTGACAGGTGATGCAAGGAACATTATAAATGCAGGGAACAGTATAACTTGGCCACTGACCTGGCCCTGGCTATGCCCATTTGCTGTGTCTGCGTATAGGAGAGTGGTAGCTTCCACTGAAATAAATAACCCTGCTGTTCCTGTTTCAAGTTGAATAAAGCTGGTTTTGCTAAAGTACTGAGACTCAGCCTCGTGTTTTGGAGTGCAAGACAGTGACTCATGCGTCACTATATATATATATATTGTTACCCAAGTGCGTCAGAGGATCTCCTCATGTGCTTGATCGAGTATGTAGTAACCTAAAGAGGTGAGAAAGGGCATTGTCTCTAACATTCTGTTTTTCCCACAGCATTGAAAATTCACCCAGTGAGGGCACTTAGCCACGGCCCTTCCAGTTCCCCAGCTATAAGGATGCATCTTCTGTGACCACAGCGACCCACCGGATGAAGCTCCTGACAGTCTCTGAACCTACAGTCTACCTTTTGTTTAGTAAAAAGCCTGAAGGATAGAAGCCTAGATGCCAAGAGGCATTATTTTTTGTTGACCAATTCGGTTAAATTACATGGGATGACCTGGTTGGTGTCCTAGGTTTTATTAAATTAAGACGTGCACCTAGCCACAATATATATATTTGCTTTAATTCTCAAAAAAGCTTCACCCTTGACAATCTTCTTATACTGTTAGAATGTCTTTTTGTGAAAAAGTAGTATTTTGCTGGTGTCAGGGTGTAGAAGAAGAATGTTCTCCTCAGCACCATGTATTTTGTGTGTTTAGTAAATTAGAATCTTTATAATAACTATTTTGTAACTTGCCAGTGAGAGACGCTTTGGCTTATGAACTAACAAAAATATGTTATTCCAGGGTTCAGGAGAAATAGTGTCCAGATGAATAAAATGTAAGCTGTTTCTTGTTTTTCCCTTTCTCAGAGTGAATGTTTCAGGGACAAGGTCACAAGGCTGCAGAACTGTACATGTAGTTTATGCAAAGGCGTCTCTCCTGTGCTCAGCTTCCAAAACACAGATAATGCTTAGCTCAACAGACATATTGTTTAACTTTACTGTTTTGATAAGGATGTTCTTTCTGTCTTATTAATCATGAGATGCTGAAGTATAAAAAAAAACCCTCCTGGCTTTTGATCAGGGTTCAATTGAGCTTTGCGGCAATAAGTTATACTCTTTTGAATCTCTACTTACTGCGACTCCGAATGAATAAATAAAGTGAATTGAGAAAATATTATCTGTCTGCTTTCTAGTGTGCCTTTTTCGTCCACAGTTTTTGGCGCCCAACGTGGGGCAGGAGACGGGCAGACGACTCCCTGGGCGGGTTCGTCCAAGTGGACCGATTTCCGCGGATCGAGGACCAGCTCCGGTAAAAGTTAGGACTGGCCAACCTTGGGCGTTTTCCTGCGTGGGGAGTCGCTGACCTCCTCCTGATCGAAACGAAAAGCAACTGGATGGGATTTTTCCAGGCAGGCAGAAGGAGTCGCGGTGAGTAGATTCGGGGGATTCCTGTTGGTTTGACTGGTGTGCTGGAAGAAATAGAAGTATACGGGGAAAAGAAAAAAATAATAAAAGAGAATAAAAAATAAAAGCATGCTGAAAGAATAGAGAATCATACCGTATCGACCTAGAAGGGTTTTAGGGATTCATAGAGAGTGACGGCACAGTGTGAATGCTAGTAAGTCATCCCTTAAGAATTCGAGTAGAAAGGACCGAGTGGCACGTTCCTATATTAAGAGGAATAGGGGTGAAAGGGGCAGTTAGAGTACGTGTGAAATTTGGAAGAGGGGAGGTTGATTTCCACTTGTCGACTGGTTGATTCCGGGGACGACAAGTGGGACGAGAAATAATCGGGGATTGAGTTGCTCTCTGTTGAAGGCCTGCAGCTTACTATGGGAAATTATAATGGCACGCCAGTCAAACAGGTCCCCCAGGGTCCTCAAAACTTAATGTTAGAAGGATTATTTTCAGAGAATCACCAGGCTCCTAGTACACCGTCGGGATTGAAAGGCGGGTCCCCTAAACAGTTAATAGAGAAGCAGACTGGGTTGGATTTAAAAAGGCATGTAAGAAGTGGAATAAGCAGAGGCGTAACAACCTGCTGGCTGCTGAAGTCAAAACACAAAAAAGACAAGGAAGAATTATTGCTAGCGTTGCAGAAAATGAAGATAGAGACAGCGCCCAAGCCTGAAAGTAAAAGAAAGCAGACCGAAAAGAAAGACCCCCTATACCCCGTAATCTGTCCACCCCCTCCTTACTAAAACTCCCCCGCTTCCACCTCCTGCACCCTCTTCTCCAACAACACCCCTGTTAACAGACGAACCGTCTGGAGCAGGTTTTTACGATGAACAATATCATTATGACCCATCCTCACATATTGACCCTGAGGAAGATAATTCAGATCATTCACAAGGTGCTACTGGATTGTAATGGCAGAAATTAAAAGAGTCATCTGTCTCCCAGCGCACGAGCAGTCCGTGGACTGCAATTTGTGGAGCTGTTACAGCAGCTGGATAACATGTATAAAACAAATGCTGCACAGTGGACACAGGTGCTCCGTCGACAGCTGAGCACCGCATGGGCAACTGTAAATCACGGTGATCATAACGGTGTCCCTTGGTGTTGGAATGAAGGTCCTTTCCTCGCCCAGTGAGAGCCTTTGAAAGGAGCCCTGGCAGAAAAATATAAAAAGGGCACAAACTGGTCACTACTTTCAGCCGGCTCACCGATTGCAAGATCTGATGGCTAATCACTCTGGGCTAGACAATATAAACGATAGAACTCATGCTGCAGTGCCTCCTTTCATCTCGAGACTGAGAAGTGCCATTCAAAGCAAAGTCTGCACGTCCTGCAAAAAGGCTGGAAAACCGCAACGTTCGAGGAAGACAAGCGTCATGCAGAGCATGCTGACAGACAGACTAAATTAAAAGAGTCAGAGACACAGACCAAACTTTTGGCTGCACAAATAAATTACTATACTGGAAGAACTGACCTGGCTAGGGGGAGAGGACGTGGAAAATTATTTGGAGGTCGAGGGCGAGGGCACAGAAAAGGACGCGGGTTCCTTTTATCAAACCCTAATAATCCTTTTGCTCAGATGCCTAACCCTTCGGAGCAGATGCCAGCGTCATATGCCTGTTACGGCTGCGGTGAACTTGGACATTTCAGACGCAACTGCCCACACAAGCGCCTCCATCACCCCCTCTCCCTGAGCCTAATGACATTCCTTGGTCCTAAGAATTATCAGGGACCCCAGCCACTTTTTCCAGTTTCCTTTGCTTACTCGTCATGCTGAAACTGATCTTTTATTGACTTTAATGGCAAAGAAACTGCCTTTGAAATGGACACAGGAGCCATGCGCTGAAAGAGGTTCCTGTGCAATTACAGCTCAGCATTAACAGTTTCATTATTGACTCGTTGCTTTCTGTTAAATCATTTGTGTCCTGTGAAACTGCTGGGATGGGATCTTATGACTTAATTGTCAGTCTCAATTTTGTTTACCTGACAAAGGATTTTTGCTGCTCCATTCCTAAGCTCCTGTGCCACACTTCACACCCCAAGCCCTCTTTTACAGCCTGGACCCTGAACATCTCCCCGCACACCTTCCTCTTGAAAGCCCTTCATTCTTTCCCCTCATGCCTATTTTCCTCACTTACAAGTCCCGGACACCCTGCCTTGTACTGCCCAGTATTTCCCTACTGAAGTGGACACACCTTGGTTAGAATCTTTTCTTTCCTCCAGCACATGCCCTGAAACTTTGCACATTCCATGTATTTTTGTTGTCTACTAAAGCAGTTGCTTCAGTGCACCTCACATATTCACAAAGCGTTTTCTATTTAGGAGATTTGGTTCCCCATGTTTCCTTAGCACTGTGGTCCCAAGGGAAAAATTGATTATGGAAGGATAGCACACTGAGCCACTGGTGATTTTCTCAAAATCTTCCTTCCGCCCATACTGTGTCCAGGATCCTCTGTCTCCAGAGGCAGAGGCTGGCATCGCTGCCGTACATTCTGATCTCGTGAGGCGAGGAGCGATTATTCCAATTACATACTTTCCAGTCAACTCCCCCATTTTTACCTGTAAAAAGGCTGACGGGTCCTATGACAAGTTAACTCTGCGGTTTTTTTTCCTAGAACACCTATTGTTCCTAATCCATCCACTATTCTTTCCACGACACCCCCGTCCGCCCGGTACTTCTCTGTTATTGACCTTGCTAACGCTTTCTTTTCCATTTCCCGTGCACCCTGATTCTCAATCCTGGTTTGCTTTTACCTTTCAAAACCGCCGATGGACCTGGACCGTCATGCCTCAGGGATATACTGAAGCCCCTTGTGTTTATGGTTTTAGGCCGGAAAAAGATAATAAATTGATACAGTATATAGATAAGAAAAAAGAAAAGAAAAATAAATAAACAACAAGTGCACATGACACTCAGAAAAATTGCTATTCTTTTTAGGTGAAAATGGCCATAAAAAAGTGTCGAGAAAAAAAAAAAAAGAGAGAAAAAAGAAAAAACTGCAGTTACTTCAAGCTATCGTTAAATATTTAGGTCATGACATTTCATGCGATACAAGAGCTCTCTCTAGCGGCCGTTTAACCATCATTCAAAACCTTCCAAGACCGGTCACAAAACAACAGGTTAAGTCAGCATATTTCTCTGTGGCTGCATAGCTTTTGGTGGGAATGTTTTCTTGTTGTGGAGTTGTGCTGTGTGTTTCCCGAAATGGATTATTTTTGTTTGCAGTTGGCATTTGGGTCGCCGCGGAAATTAGTGTTTCCTTGTTGTCGCTGACCCGGTTCCGCCTCGGACTTTTCCATGATCTGGAGGCTAGCATGTATAGCACCACGGTGAGATGAATTCCTAATTTAAAAGTAGTACCAGCTTGCGGCCTGAGAAGTTGTTTGCTTGTAAGTTTTTCAGGAGGAGCACAGCCTTTACAAAATCTAGCTAACACTGCGATCTGGCTGCATGCAGTGATATAAGTGATATAGCAGGCTGACAAGGCTCTATGTGATTTAAAAAAAAAAAAAAAATGCATTACTCTCACTGACTATATTCTCGTCCATTCACTGTGTTCGTGGACGAAAAAGGGGGGATTAATGAATGCAGTTGTAACGCAACCACATACAGACAAACAAAGTGCTCATGAGCACCTAACAGTAAAGGTACCTCACGCCGTTCATTCTATTTTAGTAGAGGATTTAAGACCAGCGCTGGCGAACCGATCCAACATCAAAAACTGATTGAATCCCTCTTAGAAGCTATAACTAAACCATCAAAGTTAGCGATCGTTAAATGTCAAGCTCACACAGGAAAACAAGATCCTGTCAGCAAAGGAAAGTAATTAGCTGATCACTTTGCTAAACAGGCTGCATATAATAACACACCAATTTCTTTATTCCAACAGAGAAATAACCAGGACCCTGATAATCAACTTGTTTCTTTACAGAGTGCAGCCACGGACAGAGAAAAAAGAAAATGGTCCCAAGAATGGTCCCTCTCTGATGGAGTCTGGACCCATAGGCAAACTAACAAACCTTTCCTCCCAAAGGCTTCTTTCCCAGGTATGGCAAAAATCGCTCATGGTCTAGACCATACTGGAAGGGACGCCATGATTCAGGATGTTGAAAAACACTGGGACGCTGCAGGCTTTTCTACATATGCAGAACAGTTCTGCAGATGCTCTGCATTATGTCAAAAGTCTAATGTAGGAAAGGGCACCCAGGTAAGTCCAGGTAAATCCCGCCATTACACCTAATCCAATGGGTCCGTTTGAACACCTCCAAATGGATTTCATTGAACTAACTCCGTCTAAAGGTTACCGTTATTGTCTAGTAATTGTTGATGTGTTCTCCCGATGGGTAGAACTTTTCCTGCTAAACACGCTGATGCTAAAACTGTAGCCAAAGCTTTAATCAAAGAAATTATTCCTAGGTGGGGCATACCACAGAAATTGCAAATTGATAATGGCACCCTAAAATCTAAATTAGCAAAAATCTGTGAGCAGACAAATTTATCCTGGCCGGACGCTTTGCCTCTGGCCTTAATGAGATTGAGGGCAAGAACACACTGGCAATTAGGACTGTCGCCGTTTGAAATTCTGACTGGACGACCCATGCCTGTGGGCATGGTTCTAGGAAATGTTAACCTGCATACTGTGGACAATGATCTTCTCTCTTGTCTTACAGGTCTCCGAGCTTCTCTGAAAGAAGTCCACGAGCAGGTTAACCAGGCCTGGAGGACTAGTCTTCCATCTAAAGACACGCCGATTCCCTTAGGCACTTGGATCCTCGTCCGTGACACTCGGAGGAAACATTGGCATCAGCCGAGGTGGAGAGGACCGTTCCAAGTTCTTCTATCCACACCACATGCAGTGAAAATGGAAGGATTGCCCACCTGGATTCACGCCTCACATTGCAAGAGATGGCACCCTTGATTGCTGTGCTACTATGCTTTCTTTTCCCTTGTCTACTGCCCTGGTCACCTTGACTTTCCCGTTAGGAATCACCACATCAGTGCAGGTTGATTTCTGCTCTATTATCAACTGTGGGACTGGTCGACAAGCCCAGTGGACCTGGTCTGACAAATACGTGTGTATGACTGTTTCAAGGTATTATTGGGGAAGTAACTGCGACACCTGGCAATGGGTTTTTGCTAATACTGGACCTGAGGACTGGGGTTATCAACCTTTTGAGGCCCAAAAATACAGTTTGAAAAATCGATTTTCTATCATAAAAGGACATGCTTCTCATAAATGTGTTGACAACTATTGTAACCCCTTGATCATCATTTTGAAGAACTCCTCTTTACATGACTCAGGAACCTATATATTAGGGGCATATGTATCTGGAACAGACCCTTTAGGGAGATTTCAAATTAAGATTGACAATCCTGTTACTAACACCTCTCATTCTCCTGCACACACACCTGTCTCCCCAACTTCTGGTTCAGACTTTTCTTCTGTTAAGATTATGAATATTTCCACCCTCTCATCCACTTTTTCAATTGAAACTGGCTATGGCGATCAGAATCGTTGGTTACAGTGGGTATTATATTTGGCTAAGTAAGTAAATCAATCTGATTGCTATGCCTGTGCTACGGCCAGGCCACATTTGGCTACTGTCCCTTTCCCTCTTTCTAATATTTCTGACCCTGTTGGTCTTCCTTGTCTCCTTGCCCTTTGTACCTCTTCATCCACACCAAAAGACTCTAACTGCATTACACTTTCTCTCCTCTTTCCCCCCCACTCCTCAAATGACTCCCCCGATGTTCCAGTCTCATGAAGGCAATTATACCTGCTTCTCTAGTAATTATAGTTCCCCTTCCGAGGTACTAATGTTGGTCATATCCCTTCTTCCTTCTGTTCACAGACTTTCCAGGTTAACTCCACCTCATTTAATTCTACATTATCACTTTTCCTGTTGACACAGTCCACTCCGCGTGCTGATATTTGGTGGATGTGCAGTACATTAAAATTACTTGATATTCTTCCCCCTGTTTGGACTGGCACATGCGCATTAACCCAACTTATTATGCCTTTCCGCCTCCTCCCTTTGAATTCTCCTCGCGTGTCGTCCAGCTCTGGCCGACGTCGTCGACCCCGCTCTGCTGACCCCTCCACATTCTCTCTTCACGGCCCTGGCATTTACTTTGATTCCATTGGTGTCCCTCGCGGAGTCCCTGATAAATTTAAAGCGCGAGATCAAGTTGCTGGAATTTTACTAAAGAGGCTGTTGAAGGGATACATGAACAGCTTGATAGAACATCTCTTATGACTTGGCAAAATCGATTAGCATTAGATATGCTCCTTGCTGAAAGGGGGGGTGTATGTGCTATGTTTGGTGATGCGTGCTGCACTTACATCCCTAATAATACGGCTCCTGATGGATCAATCACCCGTGCTTTGACAGGTTTAACTGCCCTTTCAAATGAATTAGCTACCAATTCTGGCATTTCTAACCCCTGGGATCAATGGTTTATGTCTACTTTTGGATCCTGGGGCCAATGGCTCAGGTCAGTTTTTATTTCACTGGCCGTTGCTTTTATCATTCTGTTACTTGTGGCCTGCTGTGTAGTCCCCCTAATTAGATATCTTGTGTCCCAGTATTTCACTGCCTCCGTGGCCAAGGCTTATATGTTACACGAAGAATGCATGCTTCCCATTTCTTCCTCCTTTCCTTCCACTCCTTCCCCTTCTCCTACTCTCTCCCTTGTTACTCCTGTGTAACCCATATTTTTGTTGGTTCAAAAAAGGGGGGAATGTAGAAGAAGAATGTTCTCCTCAGCACCATGTATTTTGTGTGTTTAGTAAATTAGAATCTTTATAATAACTATTTTGTAACTTGCCAGTGAGAGACGCTTTGGCTTATGAACTAACAAAAATATGTTATTCCAGGGTTCAGGAGAAATAGTGTCCAGATGAATAAAATGTAAGCTGTTTCTTGTTTTTCCCTTTCTCAGAGTGAATGTTTCAGGGATAAGGTCACAAGGCTGCAGAACTGTACATGTAGTTTATGCAAAGGCGTCTCTCCTGTGCTCAGCTTCCAAAACACAGATAATGCTTAGCTCAACAGACATATTGTTTAACTTTACTGTTTTGATAAGGATGTTCTTTCTGTCTTATTAATCATGAGATGCTGAAGTATAAAAAACCCCTCCTGGCTTTTGATCAGGGTTCAATTGAGCTTTGCGGCAATAAGTTATACTCTTTTGAATCTCTACTTACTGCGACTCCGAATGAATAAATAAAGTGAATTGAGAAAATATTATCTGTCTGCTTTCCAGTGTGCCTTTTTCGTCCACAAGGGTTAAGCAAAAAGTGCAGCTGGAATTATAAGACATGCGAGGGTCAATTGATCATGTGAACTTTCTTGTAAATATCAAAACTAGATATTGTTGTTAAGGAACGAAATAGTTAAAATCAGAAATCTTAAAGAATAAGTTTGGTATTTTTCAAGTCAATTTCAAGTTATTTCTTCACAAACAAATAAGTAAATCAACACAGCCCCAAGCACGTGGCAGAAAACGTTTACTGTGATTTGATCTTTTGAGAGAAAACCACGCACCTCAGGGTAAAAGGTTATTGCGGAGGAAGACAAGTGCTGAGGGAATAAGGACAGCTGGCTGAATCTCATAATATTAGTGTTTTTTGTTTGAAAATGACATATATAAGCTATTTTATAATGTACAGTAATCACAAGATGCAGATCAATGCTCAGTAACTTTCTTGGCTAAAAAGGGACATACATTTTTATTTTAGATATATATTTATATATTTTATATTTTTGTAAATAATACAAATAAATATAAAGGACTTTTTCAACAAAATGTTGCTGTCTACATGAAAAAAATTAAACAAGATGCGAATAGATGGTCTACCCCCATCTTACATTAGCAAGGTGAATCAACATTGTTAAGATGACCATCCTTCCCAAGCTGTTCTACCTATTTCAAAGCATCCCCTTATACATTAATAAATAATTTTTTAACAATTTCTACAATGACCTAATGCAGAAGGGGACATGGCACTACCTAACTTTCAATTCTACAACTGGGAGGCAAATATACAAGCTATAAAGACCAGGATGTTGACACAAATCAATGAATATATACAAACCTGGTCTACAATTGAAATAAAACCTTCTTTATATTCTCGGTTTTGTGCCCCAGTTGATACAAATTACCGTCAATAATCCTAATAATTCCTAATAATCTTTCTTCTTCTTTCGGCTGCTCCCGTTAGGGGTCACCACAGTGGATCATCTTCTTCCATACGCTTCTGTCCTCTGCATCTTGTTCTGTTACACCCATCATCTGCATGTCCTCTCTCACCACATCCATAAACCTTCTCTTAGGCCTTCCTCTTCTTCTCTTGCCTGGCAGTTCTATCCTTAGCATCCTTCTCCCAATATACTCAGCATCTCTCCTCTGCACATGTCCAAACCAACGCAATCTCACCTCTCTGACGTTCTCTCCCAAACGTGCAACTTGAGCTGACCCTCTAATGTACTCATTTCAAATCTTACCCATCCTTGTCACACCCAATGCAAATCTTAGCATCTTTAACTCTGCCACCTCCAGCTCTGTCTCCTGGTCTTAATAGCTGGTCTCATTACCGTCCTGTAGACCTTCCCTTTCATGCTGATATCCATCTGTCACAAATCACTCCTGACACTCTTCTCCACCCATTCCACCATGCCTGCACTCACTTTTTCACCTCTCTTCCACAATCCCCATTACTCTGTACTGTTGATCCCAAGTATTTAAACTTATCCACCTTCGCCAACTCTACTCCTTCCATCCTCACCATTCCACTGACCTCCCTCTCATTTATACACATGTATTGTGTCTTGTTCCTACTGACCTTCATACTTCTCCTCTCTAGAGCATATCTCCACCTTGCCAGGGTCTCTTCAACCTGCTCCCTACTATCACTACAGATCACAATGTCATCAGCAAACATCATAGTCCATGGGGACTCCTGTCTAATCTCGTCTGTCAACCTGTCCATCACCATTGCAAATAAGAAAGTGTTCAGAGCTGATCCCTGTTGTAATCCCACCTCCACCTTGAATGCATCCATCACTCCTACCGCAGAACTCACCATGGTCACACTCAGAGGTGGGTAGTAACGAGTTTCATTTACTCCGTTACATTTACTTGAGTAACTTTTTAAAAAGATTGTACTTCTAAGAATAGTTTTACTGCATCATACTTTTTACTTTTACTTGAGTACATTTGTGAAGAAGAAATGCTACTCTTACTCCGCTACATTGGGCAACACTCGACTCGTTACTTTTTTCCATTTACACATTAGATACACCTATATTTTTGCCAGAGAGAAGTTACCAGTGGATCTACTGCATGACTGTTTCACCAATCAGACGTAGTAACAATAATCACATGACTCTGTTTCAGCAATCAGATGTATCCATGCAGTCACATGACCACACACAAACTTCCTGCGTCTGCAGCCTGTGAGAGACTTTTAGTCATGTGGGGCTCCTGTTCACTGCTAAACGGTCACAGCTTCACTACAAGAATCTTGAGAGCCAATTCCTGCTGAAGCTTAACCATCACTTCACTGAGTGAAGAACAAGCACTTTTTAACCAAACATGCACAGACACAGACAGTAAAGTGAGACTTCTTGTACGTGCAGAAGCTGCCTTGTTCTAATGTTATTTTCTATCAGCTGTGCTATTTGGAGGGCAAGTGTGTGACGATGCCGGTCCCCTACAGACTGTTCTTTTCTCCTTTTCTTTGATTCCCTCTTCTTTTTTTTTGTGCCGACCCTTATATATACACTCCCGTCTCCGTGGGCCTTAATCACACGCTGCAGAAAGCCAATGAAGCAATTGAGAACGATCACACCCGTACATGCAGGTGTGACTCGCTCCGACTACCTCATTAACTTCCCGTGGTCGTGCAATTGCACCTACGGAGAGTGACATGGCTTTATGGATTTTTTTTTTTTTTGAAGCTGCAGACCCGCTACACCACAAAGTGAATATACAGTATTATACTGTCAGTGTACAGTATATCTTGTCACTGTAGGTAGTTTGCACTGTTCAAGCATACGTTACCTACTGTAAGTATTGGCTTCAAAAACTTTGTTGTGAAAAACTGAGATTTGGAACTTTGTGTTATTTGTGCATCTTTATTTTGTAAAGATGTTATTTATTTTTTACTCATTTTTATTTTATTATTTGGAAATAGCAGAATTTGCATATTATTTTATATTTTTGTCTGTGTTATTACAATATTTCTAAAAAATAAATCATTTATTACAGTATGTTCATACAGTACTTGAGTAGTCTTTTCACCAAATACTTTTTTACTCTTACTTGAGTAATTTTTGGGATGAATACTTTTTTACTTCTACTTGAGTAATATTATTTTGAAGTAACGCTACTCTTACTTGAGTATAATTTTTGGCTACTCTACCCACCTCTGGTCACACTGCCCTCGTACATATCCTGTACAACTCTTACATACTTCTCTGTCACTCCCGACTTCCTCATACAATACCACAACTCCTCTCAAGGCACCCTGTAATATACTTTCTCCAGGTCCACAAAGATGCAATGAAACTCCTTTTGGCCTTCTCTATACTTCTCCATCAACACCCTCAGAGCAAACATCATATCTGTGGTGCTCTTTCTTGGTATTAAACCATACTGCTGCTCACTAATCATCACCTCACTTCTTAACCTAGCTTCCACTACTCTTTCCCATAACTTAATGATGTGGCTCATCAATTTTATCCCCCTGTAGTTACTACAGTCCTGCACATCCACTTTATTCCTCAATATCAGCACTAGTACACTCCTTCTCCACTCCTCAGGCATCCTCTCACTTTCCAAGATTCCATTAAACAATCTGGTTAAAAATTCCACTGCTATCTTTCCTAAACACCTCCATGCTTCCACAGGCATGTCATCTGGACCAACGGCTTTTCCATTCTTCATCCTCTTCATAGCTGTCCTTACTTCGTCCTTGCTAATCAGTTGCACTTCCTGATTTACTATCTCCACATCATCTAACTCTCAAAGTACTCTTTCCATCTGCTCAACACACACTCCTCGCCTTGTGAGTACATTTCCATCTTTATCCTTTATTACCCTAACCTGCTGCACATCTGTGCCGGCTCAGTCCCTCTGTCTAGCCAATCGGTACAGGTCCTTTTCTCCCTCCTTAGTGTCCAACCTCTCATACAACTCATCATATGCCTTTTCTTTAGCCTTTGCCAACTCTTTCTTCACCTTGGGCCTTATCTCCTTGTACTCTTGTCTACTTTATGCATCTCTCTGACTATCCCACCTCTTCTTTGCCATCCTCTTCCTCTGTATACTCTCCTGTACTTCCCCATTCCACCACCAGGTTTCCTTTTCCTCCTTCCTCTGTCCAGAGGTCATGCCAAGCACCCTTCTTGCTGTTACCTTTACTACATCTGCTGTAGTTTCCGAACTGTCATGTAATTCTTCATTACCACCCAGTGCCTGTCTCATCTTCTCCCTAAACTCCACCTTGTAGTGTTCTTTTTTCAAATTCCACCATTTGATCCTTGGCTCTGTCCTCACTCTCTTCCTCTTCTTGATTTCTAAGGTCATCCTACAGACCACCATCCTATTCTACTTAACTACAGTTTCCCCTGCCACCACTTTGCAGTCTTCAGTCTCCTTCAGTTTGACTCTTCCTTATAGGATGTAATCTACCTTTGTGCATCTTCCTCCACTCTTGTATGTAACACTATGTCCCTCCCTCTTCTTAAAATACGTATTCACCACAGTCATGTCCATCCTTTTGGCAAAATCCACTATCCTCTGACCTTCTTTATTCCTCTCTTTGACACCATACCTACCCATCACCTCCTTGTCTCTTCTGTTCCCTTCACCAAAATGTCCATTGAAATCCGCTCCAATAACCACTTTCTGTCCCTTGGGTACACTGTTCATCACTTCATCCAACTCACAACAAAACTCTTCTTTCTCATCCATTTCACACCCAACTTATGGGGCATATGCACTAGGGTGTTTCATTTTCTAAGGCAAAAAATAAAATGTAAAATTTTTGCAGGCTTTGCTTACGCCCCAAGTCTCGGTGATATAAAATATATATATGCCAAATTTCAAGAAGATTGGATAATATTTAGACGTTGCACACTTTGATCAGCTTTGTAAAAGTAGGCAAAAAATACAGTTTTTCAATGTTAATTACTTTTATTGGGAAAACTAGAAATCACAAACTTAAAATAATATTAAAACTAGACACCAAGATTAATAGGTAGTATGCAAAACATGTGTTATATTAATCAACTTTGAATGATGCAATCCCTTCTTTTGTTCGCTTGGTGACGACTTTTCTGTGATGCTTGACTACCCTCAACAAGAATTGTTTTTGTTGTTCGTCCCTGACCGATTCATTAAACTTTTTTATCAGAGCAATTCCTCTTTCTGCGGTATCATTGACCACCTTAAGACACATGGCTTCTTAGAGAATCACTGCAGTATACTGTCACGTCATGGATCCCAAACAATTCAAAGAACGTCTTTGTTTTATTAGTAACGAAATGGCTCAGGTCTTTTCCTTCAAAACTAGGTTTTTACCATCTAATCGTTTCATTTCCTTTTTCTTTGCAGGTTTGGTTTCTAAATTTTTAGTCATATTTTCCTAATACGTTCGTCCAAAAAAGCCAATCCTACATTTGTTTCTGACAGATACCAAAGGTGTCTCTTAGCAACTGTGAGAGCACTTTTTTTGACGTCTGCATCTGGGTAAGTGCTCAGAAGCTGTAGCATATCCAAATCATTCTTTGGAGCCCATCGACTTACAATTGCCTCGTGCCAAAAGCGAACATATATGAGGCTGACAAAATGTGCAACCCGTTTCATTCCTTTCAATTCTCGTTGAGGAATATTCAACTGTTTAGTGAAGAGGACAATTTTAAGTGCATATATTGCCTTTGCCATCCACCTTGCTTGATGCAGAGCCCCTGAGATCCTGAAACTGAAATCGTTTTTAGACCAACCTCCTAGGTACAGGAGTGAGAGTTGTAATAACTCTTTGCAGTCTTCTCTTGGATAACTTCCGTCTTTTAGGACATTTTGGATGTAGTTAACCATCTTCACTCGTTGTTCTTCTAGAAAGCCTTGAATGGGACTTTCTTCATCCAGCACTGTCGTATATGACTTCTTATCAAGTGAAGCCCACAGACTTTGGAACTTCCAAAAAATCCTGGATGTCAGGACTGCTTGATGGTATGCCACAACACTCCTCAAACACTCCTTTCAATATTAGTTCATGGGTGTGATGATGGCAAGCCAACCACAACAATGTTCGTCCGAATTCCCTTTCAATTCTGGTACATGCCCCTTGGATCAGTCCTGTATTAGATGCTGTAGTATCAGAAGATATACCGATAATATTGTCACGTTTGAAATAAAAGTGATCAATGTGTGCAACCCCTAAATATTATTCAATCGTCTTGAAATTTGGCATATATATCTTTTACATCACTGAGACTCGTGGCGTAAGCAAAGTCATATGAAAATCACATCTTTGGAAAAATGAAACACCCTAATATGCACTAACAACATTTATCATCACACCTGCAATTTCCAGATTCATAATCATTACTCTGTCTGACACTCTTTTCACCTCCAAAACACTCTTGACATACTGTTCCTTCAGAATAACCCCTACTCCATTTCTCCCCCCATCCACACCATGATAGAACAATTTGAATCCACCTCCAATCCACCTGGCCTTACTCCCCTTCCATTTAGCCTCTTGCACGCACAATATATCAACCATTCTTCTCTCCATCATATCTGCTAACTCTCTCCCCTTATCAGTCATACTGCCAACATTCAAAGTTCCTACCCTCAGTTCCACTCTATTTACCTTCCTCCTCTCCTCCTGCCTCTGGACACGTCTCCCCCCTCTTCTTCTTCTTCTTCTTCGGCCAACAGTAGCCCAATTTCCGCCAGCACCCTGTTGGCTAACGGTACTGGTGGCGGTCGTTGTTTACCCGGTGCTCGACCGATCCAGTATGGAAATTTGCATTGTTGTCCACATATTGATTTGGCAAAATTTTACACCGGATGCCCTTGCTGACGTAACCCTCCCCATTTATCTGGGCTTGGAACCGGCATGAAGAAACACAATAGTTTGTGCATCCCCTGTGGCTGGGTTGTCAATACACTAAAAATCCAATTGTCCTTTATTCTCTCAGAATTTGGAACCAAAGTAGGAAGCACTTTAAGACAGAATCTTTTATCTGTTGCAATTCTACATGGCAAACAACTTTTTCCACCCTCTCAAATTTATCACTATTTATGTCTGGAAAATGTCCGGGATTAAAGGACTTGTACATAGATAATGTCTTTGCAACCTATGAACAATTACGCTTCAGATTCAACCTCTCATCAACACAATTCTTCCCATTCTTGTTTGAAGCTAGAAACTTTGCTAAACAGATCCTGCCCAGTTTTCCTTACCTTCCTCCTTGTTCTATTCCAGAAGAAATATTGGTCAGTATTGAACACTCAGATAGCATCTCTACAATTTATAAAAATATTGCATAAAAATATAAATATAAAATTATTTATAAGTCCCTTCCTTTCAAAGACCCCAATGTACATTGAGGAAAGGATCTGTCACTTAATATTTCAGAAAAGGAGTGGAAGGCAGCCATGCACAGAATACAATCAAGCTCCACATGTGCAAAGCACTCAATCATCCATCCATCCATCCATTATCTAACCCGCTATATCCTAACTACAGGGTCATGGGGGTCTGCTGGAGCCAATCCCAGCCAACACAGGGCGCAAGGCAGGAAACAAACCCCAGGCAGGGCACCAGCCCACCACAGGGCACGCACACACACACCCACACACACACACACACCAAGCACACACTAAGGACAATTTAGAATCGCCAATGCACCTAACCTGCATATCTTTGGACTGTGGGAGGAAACCAGAGTACCCGGAGGAAACCCATGCAGACATGGGAAGAACATGCAAACTCCACTCAGGGAGGACCCAGGGAGCTACCCACTGCGCCACTGTGCCACCCGCACTCAATCATTCAACTTAAAATCTTTAATCTAGCTCCAGCTTCACTAGGCCACATGTTCTGGACACGCACCAAATTAACAACATTTTGGACAAAAATCTTTGCTTGCCTATCAGACAACCTTGGTGTCACAATCACTCTTCACTCATTAAGAGCTGTGTTTGGTGTACTCCAAGAAGGCCTTAAAGTGAAGAAGGACAGACAAACTGTAACTGCATTTACTACACTACTAGCATGTAGACTTATCTTGCTCAAGTGGAAAAATCCCAACCCACCACTTTTAAGTCAGTGTGTAGCGGGGCTACATAATAATAAGTATTTGGTTTTTTTTGTCTATGCTGAGTACGTTTTGTTTTCATTGTCCCATTTACTGTCCTTTATATGTGTGTCAGTAAATGTTGTCCCCATAAGTGAAAAGGGGAAGGGTGATGGAGGGAGACCGCAGCCCAAGATGGAAATCACCTGTTGTATCCACCAGTTACATCTGGGACATTCTGCATTTAAACAAGAGGAGCAAAACGAAGAGTTAAGGAGAAAGAGAGGAGAAATAGAGCAGAGAAATCGAGGAGTGAAAAGAAGACAATTTAGCCATTCATTTACCAACTTATCACTGCCGATCATTGCTTTATTCCACTGCTTGCTTTTTCAACATCCAATTCATCATCATGACAGCCAGCACTGAGGAACCCCGGGGTTCGGATTCATCCCAGCCATTGCCAGGACTTTCACGGTGAGGTTGTTTTGTTTTCAGGAAGGAGCACAATAACATTACAGCCAGTATCAATACCAAGTCAAGTCAAGTCAAGTCAAGTTGGGGAGCATGCACTGGTACAGTGCATTGCCGCACCCACTACATGACGAAACAACTCGGAATCCCGGTTTGCAACCCCCCAGGCAGACACGCAGTCCAGTCCCACCCTCCGGAAATGACAGTCTATCTGCTGCAGCCAGGTGTTACATGGGCGACCCCTTGGCCTGGTCCAGCCACTTGGGTCCCTCAACAATGAGGATCTTATGAGCCGGATCACCCTCGGGGAAACGTGCCACATGGCCGTAGTGCCATAACTGATGCTCCCCCACAATGCAGGTAATGTGCCTCATTCGGGACTCCATGAGCAACCGCTCATTCGACGTACCCAAGGATTTTCCAGAGAGACACTGGATAACGTCCATATCTCGCAACCATATAGCAAGGGACAACCAACTCGCAACTTGTATCAATACCGCCGGACTTTATTAACGTTGGACTCATTTATCACCACATTTCAATTGCTGTGTTTAAATCTGTGTTTGTATTTGTGTTCTGTGTTTCTATTTATTGTTTAGGGGCAAGGGAGGGTTTTTGTAAATAATTGTATATTCGTGTTTTTACATAGTAATTAGTTATTGGTGTTATTGGGATAGTGGTATTTTGCATGCACATATCTATGTTATTGAATATTTGTTTGTCTTTACCATTTACAATATATCCATGTTCAATTTTACATTCCTGTCTACTGTTTGCTGGTTATTTCATTATGTGTGAAAAAAAGTACAACTTGTATGGAATACGGCTTGTTATTAAATTAAGAAGCCTCAGGTTATCCAAGGAATAGTCTTGGTAGTGTAGATAGATAGATAGATAGATAGATAGATAGATAGATAGATAGATAGATAGATAGATAGATAGATAGATAGATAGATAGATAGATAGATAGATAGATAGATAGATAGATAGATAGATAGATAGATAGATAGATAGATAGATAGATACTTTATTAATCCCAATGGGAAATTCACATTCTCCAGCAGCAACATACTGATACAATAAATAATATTAAATTAAAGAATGATAATAATGCAGGTGAAAAACAGACAATAACTTTGTATAATGTTAAATGTTAACATTTACCCCCCTGGGTGGAATTGAAGAGTCGCATAGTTTGGGGGAGGAATGATCTCCTCAATCTGTCAGTGGAGCAGGACAGTGACAGCAGTCTGTCGCTGAAGCTGCTCTTCTGTCTGAAGATGATACTATTTAGTGGATGCAGTGGATTCTCCATAATTGATAGGAGCCTGCTGAGCGCCCTTCGCTCTGCCACAGATGTTAAACTGTCCAGCTCCATGCCAACAATAGAGCCTGCCTTCCTCACCAGTTTGTCCAGGCGTGAGGCGTCTTTCCTCTTAATGCTGCCTCCCTAGCTCACCACCGCGTGGAAGAGCGCGCTCGCCACAACTGTCTGATAGAACATCTGCAGCATCTTATTGCAGATGTTGAAGGACGCCAGCCTTCTAAGGAAGTATAGTCGGCTCTGTCCTTTCTTGCACAGCGCATCAGTATTGGCAGTCCAGTCTAATTTATCATCCAGCTGCACTCCCAGATATTTATAGGTCTGCACCATCTGCACACAGTCACCTTTGATGATCACGGGGTCTATGAGGGGTCTGGGCCTCCTAAAATCCACCACCAGCTCCTTGGTTTTGCTGGTGTTCAGTTGTAGGTGGTTTGAGTCGCCACATTTAACAAAGTCATTGATTAGGTCCCTATACTCCTCCTCCAGCCCATTCCTGATTCAGCCCACGATAGCAGTGTCATCAGCAAACTTTTGCACATGGCAGGACTCCGAGTTGTATTGGAAGTCCGATGTATATAGGCTGAACAGGACTGGAGAAAGTACAGTCCCTTGTGGCGCTCCTGTGTTGCTGACCACAATGTTAGATGTGCAGTTCCCAAGACGCACATACTGAGGTCTGTCTTTAAGACAGTCCATGATCCATGCCACTAGGTATGAATCTAATCCCATCTCTATCAGCTTGTCCCTAAGGAGCTGAGGTTGGATTGTGTTGAAGGCGCTAGAGAAGTCTAGAAACATAATTCTTACAGCACCACTGCTTCTGTCCAAGTGAGAGAGGGATCGGTGTAGCATGTAGATGATGGCATCCTCCGCTCCCACCTTCTCCTGATATGCAAACTGCAGGGGGTCAAGGGCGTGTTGAACCTGTGGCCTAAGGTGGTGAAGCAGCAACCTCTCCATATGTAGTGGCCGGTCTGGGTAAGTGGTTGGCCGTTACAAGTGGGTAACTGATGTTCTATACTACTTGATATTGGAAAAAGTCCAAAATATTCTTTTAATCCTTTTCTATTTATTTTTATTTTTTGTTTTTCTTTGTATTCATTTTAAAGTAAATTGTTGTACTTGCTAAACTATTATTATTTTTTGATTGTATAGTATGCCATTATCCATCCATCCATCCATTGTCTCCCGCTTATCCGAGGTCGGGTCGCGGGGGCAGCAGCTTGAGCAGAGATGCCCAGACTTCCCTCTCCCTGGCCACTTCTTCTAGCTCTTCCGGGAGAATCCCAAGGCGTTCCCAGGCCAGTCGAGAGACATAGTCCCTCCAACGTGTCCTGGGTCTTCCCTGGGGCCTCCTCCCAGTTGGACGTGCCCGGAACACCTCACCAGGGAGGCGTCCAGGAGGCATCCTGATCAGATGCCCGAGCCACCTCATCTGACTCCTCTCGATGCGGAGGAGCAGCGGCTCTACTCTGAGCCCCTCCCGGATGACTGAGCTTCTCACCCTATCTTTAAGGGAAAGCCCAGACACCCTGCGGAGGAAACTCATTTCAGCCGCTTGTATTCGCGATCTCGTTCTTTCGGTCACTACCCATAGTTCATGACCATAGGTGAGGGTAGGAACATAGATCGACTGGTAAATTGAGAGCTTCGCCTTGCGGCTCAGCTCCTTTTTCACCACGACAGACCGATGCAGCGCCCGCATTACTGCGGATGCCGCACCGATCCGCCTGTCGATCTCACGCTCCATTCTTCCCTCACTCGTGAACAAGATCCCGAGATACTTGAACTCCTCCACTTGAGGCAGGATCTCGCTACCAACCCTTAGAGGGCACTCCACCCTTTTCCGGCTGAGGACCATGGTCTCGGATTTGGAGGTGCTGATTCTCATCCCTGCCGCTTCACACTCGGCTGCGAACCGATCCAGAGAGAGCTGAAGATCACGGCCTGATGAAGCAAACAGGACAACATCATCTGCAAAAAGCAGTGACCCAATCCTGAGCCCAACAAACCGGACCCCCTCAACGCCCTGGCTGCGCCTAGAAATTCTGTCCATAAAAGTTATGAACAGAATCGGTGACAAAGGGCAGCCCTGGCGGAGTCCAACTCTCACTGGAAACGGGTTCGACTTACTGCCGGCAATGCGGACCAAGCTCTGGCACCGATCGTACAGGGACCGAACAGCCCTTATCAGGGGGGCCGGTTCCCCATACTCTCGGAGTACCCCCCACAGGATTCCCCGAGGGACACGGTCGAATGCCTTTTCCAAGTCCACAAAACACATGTAGACTGGTTGGGCAAACTCCCATGCACCCTCCAGGACCCTGCTAAGGGTATAGAGCTGGTCCACTGTTCCGCGACCAGGACGAAAACCACACTGTTCCTCCTGAATCCGAGGCTCAACTATCCGACGGACCCTCCTCTCCAGGACCCCTGAATAGACTTTTCCAGGGAGGCTGAGGAGTGTGATCCCTCTGTAGTTGGAACACACCCTCCGATCCCCCTTCTTAAAGAGGGGGATCACCACCCCGGTCTGCCAATCCAGAGGCACTGTCCCTGATGTCCATGCGATGTTGCAGAGGCGTGTCAACCAAGACAGTCCTACAACATCCAGAGCCTTGAGGAACTCCGGGCGTATCTCATCCACCCCCGGGGCCCTGCCACCAAGGAGTTTTTTGACCACCTCGGTGACCTCAGTCCCAGAGATGGGGGAGTCCACCTCTGAGTCCCCAGGCTCTGCTTCCTCATTGGAAGGCATGTTAATGGGATTGAGGAGGTCTTCGAAGTACTCCCCCCACCGACCCACAACGTCCCGAGTCGAGGTCAGCAGCGCACCATCCCCACCATATACAGTGTTGACACTGCACTGCTTCCCCTTCCTGAGACACCGGATGGTGGACCAGAATCTCCTCGAAGCCGTCCGAAAATCGTTCTCCATGGCATCCCCAAACTCCTCCCACGCCCGAGTTTTTGCCTCAGCAACCACCAAAGCCGCATTCCGCTTGGCCTGCCGGTACCTATCAGCTGCCTCCAGGGTCCCACAGGACAAAAGGGTCCTGTAGGACTCCTTCTTCAGCTTGACGGCATCCTTCACCACCGGTGTCCACCAACGGGTTCGGGGATTGCCGCCACGACAGGCACCGACCACCTTACGGCCACAACTCCGGTCAGCCGCCTCAACAATAGAGGCACGGAACATGGCCCATTCGGACTCAATGTCCCCCACCTCCCTCGGGACATGGTCGAAGTTCTGCCGGAGGTGGGAGTTGAAGCTACTTCTGACAGGGGGCTCTGCCAGACGTTCCCAGCAGACCCTCACAACACGTTTGGGCCTACCACGCCTGACCGGCATCCTCCCCCACCATCGAAGCCAACTCACCACCAGGTGGTGATCAGTTGACAGCTCCGCCCCTCTCTTCACCCGAGTGTCCAAGACATGTGGCCGCAAGTCCGACGACACGACCACAAAGTCGATCATCGAACTGAGGCCTAGGGTGTCCTGGTGCCAAGTGCACATATGAACACCCTTATGCTTGAACATGGTGTTCGTTATGGACAATCCGTGACGAGCACAGAAGTCCATTATAATGTTCTGAATTTAAAAAAAAGAAAGAAAATCTTGTAAAGGTAAATTAAAGAGAGAAAATGAATTTCAAGAAAAGAATGACTTCAGAACCAGCAATAAGGTTTTGATTCGGGATTTTTACTTTGACACTAAAGGAAACAAAATGATGACTTCTTTGTTTTAGACAACCTTGTTGTGTTTCCCTCTGTAAATAAAGATGGTTTATCTCTCCTGCAAAAATAAGTATGGCAAAAGTACTTCAACATTAAAAATAAAAATAAATACAATGCAGAAACTTTTCCTGGACTTAAATGGATCAAGAAAACAGATGGGTAGACTAAAATATAATAATATAATAAAAAAACTCAACACTCATTGAAATACTGTTGAAGTTATTCCATTAACACATTGTTTTTATGCAAGTGTTTACAATAACAGGCAGTGTAAAGTGGGAGCAGATAACCCTTTATCCTCCTTGGTATTATGTTTACCCCTGGGATAACAAGCCAAAAGCGTTGAATTTCTTTCAACAACACCTGTTTTTAAAAGAAATGAGTAAATACCAAAACATCAACATAATCACAGTAGGAAAGGTACTTCTGGTGTCCACTCCTATTATGATGCAGATTTAGTATATGTGCTTCGTGTGATATATTTTAAAATGGTATGACTGTATTCACTACAGTCTACCCTTGTTACCCATGAGACTTTCATCAATACTTACAGTATATTACAATCAGAAACATAAACCTTCAACATATTTATGATGATCACTTCCCAAACTTTGTACTGTTTTGGTGATGGGTGATTGGCGTTATCATAGTCACCATTATTAGTAAAATGCAGGTATTTCACAACTTCACCAAAAATGAATGTCTGCAACAACCAGTTTGTGGAGCAGTACCATCTCTAGACTGATTTATCCACTATGCCCTGCAATATCAGAAGACTAAAAAACACCCACATGTTGTCTGCAGTGACAGGGTGCCAGCGACTGCAACAAGCAAATGGTTTACTATGACTGTTCAAACACAACCCAGCACAACAGCTTGTTTCAAGATCTATTGTCTCCACCAGACTATCATCAACAAAACATAAACAGACCAGATAATCTTGATGAAACACACATCTTTAGACTGGGGTTACGCATAAATGGGCAACAAAGAAGTGAAGGATTGTCAGCAGTAGTATGAAGCCAACACCAAACAAGAACATCAGTGAAACTTGGCAGGTTTGAATCTACCAAACCGGTGTCAGTCTAGTTCTACGTGTCAACATCTGACCAATTCATACTGTCATTACTATTGATGAATTGGAGCAATGATACAGTTTCAATTTGTTCAAAACTGGTTTTACTGCTTTTCATTTGCAATTGTGTTTCTGGTTGAAGGCTCCACCTCACTCATGAATATTGATGAGTTACCACAGAGTTCCCATAAAGTGGCATAGAAATATTCATGCTTTTTTTGCATCATGATATTATTTTATCCACTAGATGGCAGCAGAGTACTGTCCCAAAAGATATTTGGACTTCACACTTGTTACCCTGGGCAGCATGGTGATGCAGTGGTAGCGCTGCTGCCTCGCAGTAAGGAGACCTGGGTTTGCTTCCTGGGTCCTCCCTGCATGGAGTTTGCATGTTCTCCCCATGTCTGCGTGGGTTTCCTCCTGGTGTTCCGGTTTCCTCCCACAGTCCAAAGACATGCAGGTTAGGTGCATTGAAGACTCTAAATTGTCCCTAGTGTGTGCTTGGCGTGTGGGTACGTGTGTGTGTGCCCTGCAGTGGGCTGGCGCCCTGCCCAGGGCTTGTTCCTGCTTTGCACCCTGTGTTGGCTGGGATTGGCTCCAGCAGACCCCCATGACCATGTGTTAGGATATAGCGGGTTGGACAATGACTGACTGACTTGTTATCCTGCGTATATTTAATTATATAGAATTCTGAGCTCGAGTCATGCTCTGGGTTATTTCCAAGGATTTTGGTGTAGCACATATGTATATCTTCACGCAGGATGAATGAAAACCCACTTCAACATGAGGAGACCATGCAAACACTACATAGATAACAACAAACACACTCAGTATTTAAAAGCAACAGCTCTATCCAATGTGTATTTCATTTTCCATAATATTTGCTAAACAATATGGAGCCATGGGCTTTGGACCACCTGGGTGCACTGAGGCTCACTATTATCCATTATCATTATCAGAACAATACAGGCTAAAGCACTAAAAAGAATGTCAAAATGTTTCCAAAACAACCTGTTGTGATGTTATAGCTGCTTAATTACATGATTCCATATTGGGATACAACTTAAAATTAAATTGTCACTGAGCTGTCACTGGAATTCAAACCTGAGAATTTTATAATATCTAAAGTAATAAATATGCCAATTCAAGCCTTCTACAACCCACATTGTGGTTTTACATGGTATTGTAGTTACATTTTTTAAAAGTTATGAAATGCTGTGATCTCATGCAATTGGCTACACTCATGCACCAGGGAAAAACTAATGGAGCAGTACTCCTGCATTTTAAATCACTACACTACTACACCTATGAAATATGCCAAAAATATTGACTTGAATATTCATATTAAAAGCTAGTATACATTCAAATACACTTAATTCTAGATTGACAATCATGGGTGCTAGGTGTACTACTATACTGTAGTACCGTGTGTTGTTTTGATTTTTTATTTCATTACTGGTGGTGCATCTGTATAGCACAAATTACTTAAGACAGTAGTATAAAACATCACTGTTATCCTTATCAAAATCTTTTTGACAGGTGTATGTCCCGCCCCCTGGCATTTCCGGTACCCACCTGATGCCACCTGGTTAATGGACATTCTCACACTCTGGTCTCTACCCGTTGTCATGCGATGATTTGACAGGCATCAGATATTTTGTCAGTCGTCTGAATGGAATTGGTTGGCCAATCCTGGCCGTGGTCCTAAAAATGGGCTGGTCAGCTTTGTAAGCCGAGACTGCCCGAATCTCTCCAGTTCAGTTAAATTTGATGGCTGCCGAGCATGGACAGCCTGCTTCAAATAATTCCATAGATTTTCTATGATATTCAAGTCATGGGACTGTGACGGCCATTCCAGAACAGTGTACGTCTCCCTCTGCATGAATGCCTTTGTAGATTTTGAACTGTGTTTTGGGTCATTGTCTTGTTGGAATATCCAACCCCTGCATAACTTCAACTTTGTGACTGATGCTTGAACATTATCCTGAAGAATTTGTTTATATTGGGTTGAATTCATCCGACCCTCGACTTTAACAAGGGCCCCCAGTCCCTGAACTAGCCACACAGCCCCACAGCATGATGGAACCTCCACCAAATTTGACAGTAGGTAGCAGGTGTTTTTCTTGGAATGCGGTGGTCTTCTTCCGCCATGCAAAGAGCTTTTTGTTATGACCAAATAACTTATTTTTTAATCTCATCAGTCCAAAGCACTTTGTTCCAAAATGAATCTGGCTTGTCTAAATGAGCACTTGCATACAACAAGCGATTCTGTTTGTGACGTGAGTGCAAAAAGGGCTTCTTTCTCATCACCCTGCCATACAGATGTTCTTTGTGCAAAATGCGCTGAATTGTAGAACGATTTACAGATACACCATCTGCACCAAGATGTTCTTGCAGGTCTTTGGAGGTGATCTGTGGGTTGTCTGTAACCATTCTCACAATCCTGTGCATATGCTGCTCCTGTATTTTTCTTGGCCTGCCAGACCTGGGTTTAACAGCAACTGTGCCTGTGGCCTTCCGTTTCCTGATTACATTCCTTACAGTTGAAACTGACAGTTTAAACCTGCGATAGCTTTTTGTAGCCTTCCCCTAAACCATGATACTGAACAATCTGTGTTTTCAGATCTTTTGAGAGTTGCTTTGAGGATCCCATGCTGTCACTCTTCAAAGGAGAGTCAAAGGGAAGCACAACTTGCAATTGACCACCTTAAATACCTTTTCTCATGATTGGAACATACCTGTCTATGAAGTTCAAGGCTTAATGAGCTAATCCAACCAATTTGGTGCGGCAAGTAATCAGTATTGAGCAGTTACAGTACATGCATTCAAATCAGCAAAATTACAAGGGTACCCAAATTTTTGCCAGTTTTTTCACATTTGATTTAATTTCATACAACTAAATACTGCTTCACTAAAACTTTGTTCGGAAAACACCCCAGTACTCAGATGTTCCTAGGAAATGAAAGACAAACCACTGTTATCTTTTTTGTTGAAAGTAGAGTAAATTATTATGCAGGCTGAGAGGGGTTCCCACACTTTTTCATATGACTGTAAGAGTCTTAAGTAGTATAAAACGTCACTGTTATCCTTATCAAAATCCTTTTGACAGGTGTATTTCCCACCCCCCTTGCATTTCCGGTTCCCACCTGATGCCGCCTGGTTAATGGACGTTCCCACGCTCTGGTCTCTACCCGTTGTCGTGCGATGGTTTGACAGGCATCGAATATTTTGTCAGTTGTCCGAATGGAATTGGTCGGCCAATCTTGGCCGTGGTCCTAAAAATGGGCTGGTCAGCTTTGTAAGCCAAGACTGACCTTTGGGGACCTGTAAGGTGTCAAAAGGTAAGTCAGCAATGGGGTGGAGCAGGCATCCTACTCCTATGTGTGTACAGCGCCTGTATGTACAGAGAGTACAGACAGCGTGAGTGACAGACCCAGAGAGAGGATGTACAAGAAGGCTTTAGAGAGAATCTATTACACACCCAAGGAGCCTGGCAGTTTTGTTGGTATTAACAGCTTCTTGAGAAATGTATCAAGTCGTGGGAAAAATGTCAAACGAAAAAACGTGTTGGAATGGATGAGTGGACAATATACTTACAGTGTGCACAAACCAGCACGGCAAAGGTTCAAGAGAAACAGAATAATTGTTTCAACGGTTGATGACCAGTGGCAAGCAAATTTGGTAGAGATGTCTTATTACTCAAAATTCAATGATGGATATAAATTTATCCTCATGTGTATTGATGTGCTCTCAAAATTTGCTTGGGCTGTGCCATTACAGGCCAAGACAGAGAAAGAAGTTTCTCAGGGTTTTAGTTTGATCTTTAGACAGGGTAGAATTCCTAAGAAGCTACAGACAGACCAATGCAAAGAATTTCATAACACATTGGTACAAAAACTACTAAAACAGAACACTATTGTACATTTTGTCACGAACAGTGATGTAAAGCCAGCATAGTAGAACGATTCAATAGGATCTTAAAGTCCAAAATGTGGAAATATTTTACATATGCAAATACTTTTCAGTATATAGATGTCCTGTCAGACTTTCTGCAGAGTTATAACCACAGTTTTTACACCACGATTAAAACAAGACCTGTAGATGTGACTCCAGAAAATGCTCTGAGTGTTTGGAAAACAGTCTATGGTAATAGGGCAGTGCAAAGAAAATCTACTCTGTGCACTTTAAAAATAGGTGATCATGTCAGAGTTTCAAAATTAAAAGGTGTATTCGAAAAAGGCTATGAGCAGTCATTTACAGATTAAATATTTATTATTGTGGACTGTTTTAAATGACTCAAACCTGTATATAAACTAAAAGATTATGCAGGTGATGAAATTCAAGGGACATTTTATGCAGAAGAGTTACAAAAAATAAACCTCGATGCTAACAAGGTGTACCGCGTCCAGAAAATTCTAGCCACTCTCAGGCGTAGTAGAAACAAGCATGTGTTGGTAAAATGGCTTGGTTGGGACAAGAAATTTAACAGTTGGGTCAAGGCTTCAGAAGTGAAAGACATAAGGAGTTGAGAAAGCAAAAAAAAATGTCTAAAGTCAGAAATAGATTTTATGTGACACTGCCGAGTAATTCATCAATTTTAAAACATGCTTGTAACAAAAAACTACGGAGATCCATGCACCTACGCAACTTATTACAAATCACAAGCTGGCAATGGTCAACCAGGGTTTCATGGTCTCCCTGTTAAGTACGGTGGCGGTATTGGTGGTATTTTTAAAGCTCTCTCCAGAAAAGCAGTACCTCTGTTGAGACGGGGGCTAGAAATTGCTAAACCTCATGTGAAGTCTGCAGCGAAAAGCATTGCCAATGATGTCATGAGTCACATGGCAAGTGCTGTAATGAAGAAAGTTGCAACACCACAACAAGAAGGTTCAGGTATGATTTTTATAAAGAGAGGTGTTAAAAGAAAAAGACGCACACCACATCTAGCACTGCTGGGGGCACCTGCACTGCCCAGGAAGAGATAGGAAAAATAGGAAAAAAGCTTGACACTCTGCCAAAATAAAAAGAAACTCAGTCAAGAGAAGATCCTGAACTAAGCAAAATACTGGTGATATATTCTAAACATGGCTTTTGTACACTGTGCGTCAGATGAATGTGCAAAATCGGAACTGGATGTATTTCAGCTGTCACCAACACAAACCAGTATTGAAAAAAACTACTATGACGAAGTCCCGCCTCTCACAGCATTGTCAGAAAATGCTCCACTTTCGATTGCCGGAAATGATCGATACCTGGACCTCAACAACACACTCCTCTACCTAAGCTGTAAAATAAATAAAAATGATGGAACAAATCTGGCCGCAGATGCACGTGTTGCCCTTGCAAACTACCCGATTGCTTCTCTGTTCAGTCAGGTGGATATCACCGTCAGGGGCAGGTTGATCAGTCAGAGCAATAACTGTTACCCATATCGAGCGTTTATTGAAACTGTACTAAATTACGGAGATGAGATCCTGAAAACACAATTTTCAGCTGGACTGTTCTATAAAGACACACCCGGTAAACACGAAGTCACTGCTCTGGATGGACTAAATTTGAGATTCAATAAAAGGGCTGCTTACTCGGCCAAAAGTCACAGGGTTGATTTATTGGGCCATATCCATGCAGATCTGTTCTCTAAAGAGAAATTATTAATTAATGGGGTTGATGTAAAAATAAAGTTGGTATGAAATAAGGATGACTTTTGTCTGATGAGCAATGGTGATGGATTTAAGGTCAACATATTATCAGCACTGCGGTGGGTTGGCACCCTGCCCAGGATTGGTTCCTGCCTTGTGCCCTGTGTTGGCTGGGATTGGCTCCAGCAGTCCCCCGTGACCATGTGTTCGGATACAGAGGGTTGGAAAATGGATGGATGGATGGATATTATCGGCATCATTGTTTGTAAAAAGAGTTTAAGTGAACCCTGGAGTCAGACTGGGCCATGCTGAGGCATTGATGACCAGCAATGCAAAATACCCAATCGACCGGGTTCAAATGAAGGTTTTCAGCATACCTACCGGTAGTCATGTCTTCAACCAGGAAAACCCATTTCTGGGACAGCTGCCAAAAGTGCTTGTTTTGGGTTTTGTTGACAATGCGGCTTTCAGTGGAAACTTTACACACAACCCCTTTAACTTTAAACATAACAACATCAACTTTATGGCTCTTTACCTGGATGGAGAGCAGATACCCAGCAAGCCTCTGCAGCCTGATTTTGCTAATGGTCACTGTGTCAGAGAATATTTTCAACTGGTGGAAACCGCAGACAAGAGGATGAAAGATAAGGCACTGTTAGATGATCATGAAGAGTTTGCTAAAGGGTATTCACTTTTTGCATTCAACCTAAGCCCTGATATGGAATCAACAGGACACTATTCACTCATCAAAACAGGTAACCTCAGGGCCAAAATAAGATTTGCTGAACCACTGCAAAATACAGTGAATATGATAGTGTATGCAGTTTTTGACAACATCATTGAAATTAACATTTTCTGGATGTATTCACTTCAGATCAACTGCCCAAGGAGAAGTTGTCTGCCAGACCTCTGTTTATGATCGTAAACACAGACCCCCATTATAAACCCGGAAAGCACTGGATTGCAATTTACCTTGCTGCTCATGGAAAAGCTGAATTTTTTGACTCGTATGGAATTCCCCCAGATTCAGAAATATTTCCTGAAGTTATTATGACATTTTTGAAGATTAATGCTGACTGCATCACTTATAACAGTATTCAGTTACAGGATTTTTTCTCCACCACCTGTGGACACCACTGTGTTTTCTACTTGAATCAAAAAAGCAAAGGACTTCCCATGAAGCAGATATTGGAGTTGTACCCAGGAGATGTTCATGTAAATGACCACATGGTTGTTAGATATTTTCATCAAATAAAAAGGGGACAACCTGGAAATATGAAACTGGATATGTTTACCCAGAAATCAGAAATAAGTCAGTCATGTGTTTGCTTTTGCTGAATATTATATGCAGAAAAAAAACAAAATTTTGCAAGTCTATGCATTCCCTTTGGTTAAAAAATAAATAAAAATGAAATATGTATTAATCAACATAAATGTGTCTGTGGTCATTATAGTGAATAATCCAATAATCAGACAGAGAAAAATGAAGGGTCTGTATATATATATATATATACAGTGGAACCACAGTTCACGAACGTCTCAGAACAAGTACAAATCGGTTTATGACCAAAAAGTTTGCCAAACTTTTGCATCTGTTCATGACCACACACTCGGTATACAAACAAGCCAGTTACCCTTTCGGTTTGTACATGTTCAGTCTCTCCCTGTGCATTTCCTGTGCAGTGAGCAAGAGAGAGAGAGCGAGAGAGCGCGACACATACTTCTGTTTACAGCAATCGGTTTGTAGCGTGCATTGTTGCAATGTTACATTTCTTGGTGGTTTATTAAATTACGGATTTTTTCAAATGTTCATTTTTTTCCCTGTGCTTTAGCCAGCGGTTGGTAGCGCTATAGCGCGAACTATTGCAGTGTTAGTTTTCTCTGTTGTTCAAGGTTTTCTCAGTGTTATTCAATGTTTTTACATTTAGTTTACTATTACGCTGTGCATTCTAGGGCGGCACGGTGGCGCAGTGGGTAGCGCTGCTGCCTCGCAGTTGGGAGATCTGGGGACCTGGGTTCGATTCCCGGGTCCTCCTTGCGTGGAGTTTGCATGTTCTCCCCGTGTCTGTGTGGGTTTCCTCCGGGCGCTCCGGTTTCCTCCCACATTCCAAAGACATGCAGGTTAGGTGGATTGGCGATTCTAAATTGGCCCTAGTGTGTACTTGGTGTTTGTGTGTGTCCTGTGGTGGGTTGGCACCCTGCCCAGGATTGTTTCCTGCCTTGTGCTCTGTGTTGGCTGGGATTGGCTCCAGCAGACCCCCGTGACCCTGTGTTCGGATTCAGCGGGTTGGAAAATGGATGGATGGATGTGCATTCTATGGTTTAATTAACTGTATTTGTGCTTAAAAACTTAAAAAATATATATTTACATACAGTTCGTATGGTCTGGAACGGATTAATTGTATTTACATACAGTCCTATGGGGGAAATTATTTTGGTCCACGACCAAATCAGGTTCCGACCAGAGCTTTGGAACGAATTATGGTCATGAACCGAGGTTCCACTGTATAATTTATATATTTATTTTTAGAGTTAACATAGTCATGATACAATCAAACAAATGAAATGATCTAAATGAAAATAATAATAGTAATAATACACAATAATAAAGCACACTACATTAAAGAAGTTGCTTCCTTAAATTTCTAAACATTAACACGTGGTGTAAAACTATTTTACAGAGTTAACATAGTCATAATACAATCAAATGAAATGATCTAAATGAAAATAATAATAGACTATAATACACACTAATAAACCAGCCATATTAAAACACTGTTTTTTCTACATTTATTTTCAAAACACTTTTATTTATTCTGTGAGCCATGCGGGTTTTCTAAATAGTTGACGTTTTCTAAAGAGTTGACGTTTTCTTATTTGTCTGGCCAAGCTAAGCGTTTCTGCTAGGGAACCAGATGTTTCTGCTGTTAAACCCTGGTCTAGCATCGTTGGAAAATCACATGATACAGGCTGATGAACCTGTTTGCCTGGGGTCTGAATTGCATTGGCACCATTTTTAATCTCTTGAAATAAAACCTGAATGCCCATGTTCGGAAAAATGGACCCAGGCACGTTAATTTTGGCCATAGCATTAAAGAATAAATCCCAGCCTTTTGGTTTTCCAGCCTTGTTTAAAGTTCGTGTTTGCGTAGTGAACTTGATCAGACCAACCATATTTGTGCCAATAACAGGTGTGCCTTTATATAAAAATTCCCCTCTTTTATTCCAGGACGCTGTGGACGGGTTTTGTGTCATTTTCCGAATTAGCATTTCCGTATTTTTCTAGTGTCTCTGAGAGATGGATTCCAGAACATCTCTTATGACAGTATCATCCCTTTCAGTGGTTGGGTGCAATGACATGATCTCTGACAGCGTTTGAGTTTCTGGTAGTAATCAGAGTCAATGTAGACTTCTGTGATTCGCGTTGTCTCAAGAGACTCAGATATCTCTGCAACGTATGAAAATACAGCTCCACTTTTTTATTTGGTGATAGAGGCACTATTTTGTAAAATACTCCTCATTTCATGATCAAGTGTTTGCATAGTGTTTTCTGTCATATCTGTTTCTTCACCAGCGGATGTTTTGATCTGCTCCAGTTGTTTCTCTGGTACAAGGTACATTTTCTCAGTGTGCACCATTTTACCGATTCGCAATTAGCCCGGTGAGTAACGGGATCGCTATGCCAAGTAGTTGACCGTTAAATCCACCAGACTGATTTATAATACGTTTCTTTTGTTTAATAGCAACTTTTTTATTGCTCAAATTTTTTTTATAATAATGTGTTTCTTTTTAAGAATGCCAATACCTTTAATTGCATTGAGCGCAATTTCACAAATAGCCAGAATTAAATCATCAGAAGCTGCACACAAAATGGACTTTCTCTGTTTTGGTCTTGCCTTTATAAGCAATTGCATGAGTTGTAAATTTAGTTTAATCCTGGACGACATGGTGATCAGGATGATGTCTTTTACAAAATGACACCGGGCTGATAAAATCATATTTTTTTATCCTTGGGCTTTTTAAACATGTAAGCCACCGGGAGCTGCGATGGGTATATCGATGCTCTGAGACGAAAGTCATCTGGTGTGTTAGTATTTAAATCTATCAGTAGAAAGCCAAATGCTGGCTTAGTGGCATCCTCATAAGCCTCAAGAAAGTAGCGCCACCTTGTGGGGTACATCTGACGGGCCAATATTGATATCTGTTGTTTGTCTCTCGGATTCTTAAACAAAACAATGTATTTTGTATTTTATGCTATAGTACGGCTCTGTTTTCCCTGGCAAAAAATATTCTGAACAATATAGATTATGCTCAAATTTCTATGATGAACATACTTTGTGAATGCCAGTTCCAACTCATTACTTTTGCAGGCCGATTGCATGAGATCATTGACGACCACCAAGTTTATTTTATCATGGGGCAACAACACGTCATCATTTAGGGAGTCAGGGAGACCTTCTATAAATTTTATACATCTGAATTTTTTCATCAATTCTGTATAAAGAGATTGCCGAATGGAATAACAATAGAGGATATTTTCTGGTTGGTGAGACATTATTTTCAGCCCCGACTCTAGTAATGTTTTCACAATAAAAGATTTTCCACAGTTGCTCGGCCCGCTTAAGATACAGGAAAATGGGTGTTGTAAATGAATGTCCATTATTATTTATTTATTTATTTATTTATTTATTTATTTTCTCAGAATCAATATCCAAACAGTAACAACGCAAAATATTTTGTTAACACACTCTTGTCATACACAACTTTTTGTATTTTTTTTATTTTTCTGGTTTCTATATGCCAGCTGCATTTTACCCTTACAATACCAAGATCTTCAAGTTTAATATCTTTATGTTGTGAAGACACGTTTATATTTTCTGCATAGTCAAAGACCAGGGGCCTCATGTATAACGCCGTGCGTAGAACTCACACTATAACATGGCGTAAGCACAAAAGCGGGATTGTGCGTACGCACAGAAAAATCCAGATGCAGGAATCTGTGCGCACACAAACTTTCACGTTCTTCCACTACATAAATCCCGATCAGCGTGAAAAGTAATGCATGTGCACGCGCTTTCTGTCCCGCCCCAACTCCTCCCAGAATTACTCCCCTTTGAATATGCAAATCAATATAAATAGCCTTCTGTGAAAAGACAATGGGAAAAGCACAGGGGAAAATATAAGAATTTCAGCGAATACCAAGTGGAGGCAAAGGAAAAACGTACTATTTGTTGGTTTAAACAGTGGTATAATCAACAAAAGAAAGTTGATCGAGTGACAGAGTGTCGGAGAAACTCGAAAGATCAAGTTCACAAAGTCGCACAGTGCCCAAAATGAAAAAGAAATCACATATCAAAGTCGCCGTGAAAAGGTGAGTCGTAGCCCACCGTCTGAGTGTCATATGAAAGCTTATTAGGGTACAGACAAAAAAAATAGGCACACAGTGGGAAAAAAGCACGAAATGTCAACTTTAATCTCGAAACTTCCACTTTAACCACCTAGTTTATTTTGCCATTAAAGCAGAACATCATAAACTTCATCTTAAAATCGTTTATTTTACTAGTTTCTCAAGTAGCATGTTAAATGCTTTGTTCTGTATTTGATCTTCTATGTGCTCTATGTGTGTGAATCACTACGTGCTTCCGTTCTTTCTCTTTCTCCGACAGGACACAGAATCCATTACATTCGTGATATTACAGCTCTCTGAATAATTAAAATACTGAGATGTATACGTGATATCATTTTCATGATGATAGGAATGAAAGCATGTTATTAAACATGGGAACACGGTGGCACAGTGATTGTTCATATCTCACGCAAGAGGCTTGCTGCGCCATGTGCGATCTTCGATGAAATAATTTATTACAGAAGTACTGCCTCTTTCAAACGTACTAACCTCCAATTCCTCTTTTCCTTTTCTTTCTCCAAATGCCCAATTGCCACACAATCAGCTCTGTGATAGACGTTAAGCCATCCGTAAGCTTAGAACGCCGATTCTTCAAAACTTTTAAGGAACATTGAAATATCTTCGTAGTACATGTTTAATTATTCTATCCGTCTATCTTTCCAGTGTCACGTCAGCGCAAGAATACAATGCAATGCAGGAACAATCCCTGAACTAGCTAGCGCTGCGGCACCGTGTCCTCACATGTTTAATTATTAACAATACAGATTATTTAAATGAAGTTAAAGTTTTATCTGTATAATATAATCAACATATTTTGCTGCATTTCATCTTAAAAATGAATACCGTCATCATATGTAAATACGAGCTTTATAAAGTGGCGCAGGTTGTGCAATATTATAACTGTAGTGCAAGTTTACAGTGAGGCAATTGTACTTATAAGTAAACAGTTCTACAAGGAGCACTTGATGGACTGATTGAGTGCGTTTATAGTTCTTGGGATGAAACCTTTTCTAAACCGCGAAGTCCATACTGGGAAGTCTCTAAAGCGTTTTGCCGTGACTCAGGCAGCGTCTGCTTCATGCTGTATACCGATATTTCTCTTTCCGATCAGCTGCTGCTGTGATTCCCCACTCAGATACAGTGATATAAATACTCCGAGTGGTGCAGTGAGAGTAATATGGAAAAAGATGATCTGCTGTGGCAACCCTTAACGGGAGCAGCTGAAAGAAGAAGAAGATGCAGTGAGAGTTACAACGCTAAAGCAGTTATGGTATTTGGAATACTATGGCTATTCCCTGGACCGTTATATTGCTGCAGGTTAATTACAATCAGATGCATTACACTAATAAACAATATGCAGTTAGTTTCAGTGTATTTATAAAGCCGCGCCAGGAATGTAGAGCTAAGAAAGAAAGGGGTGACCACACAGGAACAGTAGCACTGCTTTGACGCTGGGTGCTGCCAGTCTGCAAAACCTAGCGGAGAAATTGCGTACGCCAAAGTATGAGTTACCATGGAAATGTGCATGGCTTTACGCCAAGTTTAGGTTTTATACATCGCGATTTGAGCATGGAAACGGGAGTACGCAACATTTCTGTGCGTACACACCGTTTATACATGAGGCCCCAGGTCTTTTAAGCTTTCAGAATTCACCTTTTCACAGTTCTTAACATTTAATGTTATACCTTTAACTTTTAGACATGTTTCACCACTGGATAACTTGTAGCCATAACTTTTGGGCCCGCTGCTTACAAATTCTGTGATGTATTCATTCGTTGGTAACTTGCTTGTTAATTCTCTTAAATAACACTCGAGTTCTGGTTCCCATTTGTTTGCTCTGGAAATATAAAGAATTGAATCCGTATCATAGTATAGTATTCTTTTGTTCAGTTTATTAAAAAGATTATACAACTCTAATCTTGCATAAGCCGTAGTAAAACACAATAAATATGTTTACATTGGACGGTGTGCTGTATCAATCTTTATCGTATGTCCAAGCCACACACACACACATTCATCATCACTAAAATCACAAGTAGATACCTCATAGTTTGGGGCAAATAATAATTCTGGATCCGTAATTAAAGATGTGTGTGGCAAATTAGGTTTTTGTGCAAACTTACCCCATAAGTACCCCATAAGGAATTTAAAAAAAGTTTTGCAATTTGCCTTCTGGCCTGATTTTTTTAAATTAGGTGATCGCTTAATTTTACACCTTCCTTTTCATAAAACATGGATACATACTGTTTACACTCTTCTGTGTTTAGACAGCTCTCAGGTTAACCCGAAGTTTCTTCCTTAGCTTTTAAATGGGCATTAATATACTCTGAAAAAAGTTTGCTAGAGTTTTGTTCAAAATGCCATATCTCATATATGCTTTCAATTTTGTACCCCTGCTGAATAGTTGCAAACAATTCAGGGGTTGTCCAGCATCCGGTAAGAGCTCTTTCCTCGTGAGAGTGTGTGCATGGGCTCTGCTGCTGTGTTTTAGCACAAGTGCGGCAAGCATAAAGAATAATTCCTTTGTTTATTTTGCATGGCAAAACAGGGAAAAGAAGATTTCTGGGTGGATACACCATCACCCAGGCTAATCTGAAATCTGTTTCTAACGGTTCAAAAACCTTATAAATAATATTTGGATGACCGATTGGATATCTTTTGGTTTTATTCACATAAAGATATAAAGTCGTGAAATCGTAGTAATGGATTTTTTTCTTCAGCGCACACCTTGTAATATAAACATGCTACATTTGTTCTACCACCAAAGAGAGATTCCCTAGGGTTCAAAGCCTCAGGGAGACGTGCTGTTTTCAGGAAATTCTGCACACGGATGTTTTTTACAAACCAGACGCTGCCAATTATGCTCCCAGATTTGATGCACCTAAAAACCCTGCATTTTTAAGTAGTGAACTTTTCCATAGTTCTTGAATAAAGCGAACTGAATGTCGTGTTTGTAACACTATTCCATGATTTTTCACTGCAAAATATATTATAACCATGGTAAAAACATCTGTTAAATTCAAAAGCCATCTTTATACCGTTAATTTCTGCATACCCGTCTAGATAATATTTTCCAATACACATTTCACCTCCAGGTTTTAGCACTATTTTTTCTTCGGACTCTAAATACATGAGCCATTGAATGGACGGGGTAGAGTATCTCTTTTGTTGCAGATGATAACTGTCTTGTAATGGCAAAGCTATAGTTTGCTCACGCAAAAATTTAAGTCTAAAAATTAGCCATACAAACGCTTGCTAAAGTAACATGTTAAAAACAATCAATAGACAATATTTTGTATTTGACCTGAAACTGCTTGTCTAACTACATGCATGATGTTTTGGTTATCTCTATAACCTCTTGCCAGAACAAGATACAAGCCGACCTTAGAATCTCTACATCTAAGCGACAGTACATTTTTAATTCCTTTTGAAAATCAAATACGTCATTCGTGTGTTTACAATACCATAAAGGAAATTCTGTCTTCTCCTCTGGCATCATAATTTCCACACCATACAATTCTACAGCAGGACTAGGCCCCACATGATTTTGATTTTCAATAGTGTTAAAAAAATGAGGAAAGTGCTCTTTTCCCCCTTTAAAACCCAAAGCCACCAGAAATTTACACAATTTTGATGCTAAAAAGTTCAAAGAGTCTATGAATCTGATGTTTAAACCTTTCACAGTTAGCGACATGATTTTTCCACTGAGAGTTAACAAATCAATTTTCATTTTTTCTTTTATTATTATTTTATAATTTATTTCTTTTATTATTATTTTATTTTATTAATTGACTAATTACAAAATAACTGTTGTAGGATTTTGCATTGTGTGCAATGAAAGTGTAATTCTTAAACTTTCTATGTATAAACGTTGATATAAATCTTTCACCACAATCATTTCTGGCAAACTCCCAGCTCGTGTTACCATCCATGTGTAAAACGTAAATGTAATTCAGTTTGTGTATACCCTAGTCTTGCCGACATTCAAAATCATAAAATATGTATTTTTTTGACACAGGGCTCTTTAATAATGGTTATATATAATATAGGTGATTGTAACAACTTATGATTGTTTCTTTGCAATGTGGACATATCTTCGGATTGCAACTGTGACTAGGAGGTGTGTAACACTGGCAGTAAGCACAGTATTCTTTTATCTTGCAGGATTGTTTGTTTTTATGTTTCTCGTGGCATTCGTTTGATTGACAGATGATTGTGCATATTGGGCATCTAATCAAACAGCCTTTTACTTCAAAGCAAGAAGCATCATGGCAGGCCCTGCACTTACTAACACAAGCATGACTATCTTTGTGAGAATAAGCTGCGTGGCATATTTCGCAATAATAATTAGCCCCTACAAATTTCTTCACATCTAAAATGCCAAAATAATTTTGCTGTGTAATAGAAGAAAAATCACTTTAGAGTTTGGCAGAGTAGGACCAGTCGTGAAGTATTTACATGTACTTTCATGCATGTATAGCACCTTTATAGAAACATCTAATAGACGGTCAAAGTGTTTTACATCTTACAAAGATATTTTCTTGTCTTCTGAAAACCCCAATTGCTTATGAATTTGTCTAGCTTTTTGCAGAATTTCACTATCAGGCATGTCTTTCTAACTGAGTAAGTGACACACACTCCCTGCTAAACACAAACTGCCCTGATGTGAGAAATCCACTAATAGACATTGTTTAGTGTTAATAATTTTAGTGAAGAGCACTGTGTTAATTCTAATCCTTGGTCCACCTTGCATGTTTTTCACAATGGTTAGTACAAATCGGAGAGACGAATCCGTAATAATTTCTGTAATGCTTTGCAGCATCTGATACACATAGTTTAAAAAGCTTATAGAGTCAAAACTGTTTTTTTGGGAATAAAGATTGTTTTGCAAACTCGGGGAAATAAGTCGCAATTGAACAAAATCACTCGACGCAATATTCAGGTATAATGCATCTAAAATACCCTAAATACCTTGATGAACAATGTTTATGGCATGCGTGTATGACTTAATTCTATCCAAATTGATAAAACGGAGTTCATAGTTATGCTCTTTAGCTCGAAATCTTTTCATTTGTCTTCCAGATTCCATTACAATTTCAACATGTGCATTAAGAGCCGAAGAATCCCTGGAACATTTCAGTCGCCTTTTCTGATAAGTCGACAACCGTTTGTATTTCTTTTTGATCTTTCTGATCTTATTTAAAAATGTGCTATGAGGCTTCATTTTATGTTGCTTTAGTCATATAGAATTTGTACCTGAACTTGCACCCAGACTTGTACAGTCTTTCCAGCATATGCAATCTTTGAAAAGCTGTCTGAAGTTCATCTACTGGTATGTGTTCAGACTCAAAAATGGGTAAAATGAACGTCAGAAGATATTTCTTTAAATGATCACTCTGAGGACATAATATCTCCTCGATAAAATTTACTAAAAACTGTACACCTTTATGTCTGTTGCTAAATGAATGAATGATTCTTATAGCACATATTTCTCGATTAAATGGTACACACCGTTATCAACTTTATCATGTGAAAATGAATGGTTTGTTTTCCAGACTTGGCTGTTGCTTTCTCTATTTTCTTTTCTTTGGAAACGCTACAAACGGATTGCCCAAAATCTGAAAAAAATTAAATTAATCACAATCTTATTAGCTCTTATACAATACTGACATGTACATCCATTCATCAAGCTTCCTGATCCTGAAAGGGCCCCAACAGCCCACACACGGCCATCATTTTTTCTATACCGTTTGCCCACTGTGAGGCCTTTGGTCAGCAAAGGTCTTATGGCTAGGGTGCATTGAGCTCTAAGCAAGGAACAGCGGCCCAGGAGAGAACAGAGGCCCCATATGAGGCCCTTGGTCAGCAAAGGTCTTATCGCTGGGTTGCATTGAGTGCTAAGCAAGGCAAATAGGCCCTGGACAGAACAGAGGCCCCGACTGCTTGTTGTGTGAACACACAAATATATACAGCACCCAGATCGGTGTTTTTTGGTTTTGTTTTTGTACCTGTGGTCTGCCAAGGTGTTATCACAGTTGATAATAATGTTGTTGATACACGTCTGAGTTACTTTGTGATGCCCTTTTTCGGTGAGGCAGTCATTACTCGAGATTCAAGCAATTTCTCACATGTTGAAAATCATAGTTAAAAAAAAATGTTGTGGCTGTATTTTAAAATTAACTTTGTACATGCAAATAGCATTATATCCTGTTAGGGAGCAAACTCGTAGATTTTTTCACTAATTATACATGAATATATAATATACTGTACAAATCTTACCGGGCATTTTGTTGCTAATTCTATGTCGATCGGAACGGTGTGCATCAATTTCATCTGAATCTAAGAAGTGAGCCATAACACTCCAGGAATGCAAAATGCATTAAAATATTTAATGTGTAATTCTGTCCAAGTCGGTTATATATAATAACTAGCAAAATACCCGCGCTTTGCAGCGGCAAAGTACTGCTTTAAAATTTTAAATAATAAACTAAGGGAAAATGTACCAATAATTATTTGTTAAGGATCTCTTTGTATACCACGTTGTCAGTTCGCCCCTCTGGTTGTAATATAACCAAGCTGTGCGCTGAGCTTACTCTTGAGCATGCAACATATAGTTGGCCATGTAAAAAGCAATCTTGCCTCAAATCAATGCCAACCTTTTGTAGGGTCTGTCCCTGAGACTTATTAATTGTCATTGTGAAGCAGAGTCTTACTGGAAATTGGAGGTGTTTGAATTGAAATGGGAGATCAGAGGGTATAACGGGGATGCGAGGAATAAAAACTCTCTCCCCTGAGCCACCGCCAGTAAAAATAGTTGCCTCAATTAGGTTCTTTTGCAAGCATGTGACCTGAAGTCTCGTGCCATTACAAGGTTTCGGTGGCTGTAAGTTTCTCAGTAACATTATTGGTGCCCCAACCTTCAAAATTAGATTATATTCAGGAATGCCTTTAGGATTCAGAGTGTGGACCGAGCTGCATGCTATGGACATATATATGTACGTAAGTAGGATTCAGTTAGCGTTGGGAACCCGCGTACCAAATTTCTTGAAGATGGAAAGTTCAATATGGCAGCCGACAGTGGTGTCATACCACCGAAATAAGTACGTACATCGGTTTCGGTTAGCGCAGGGAAGCCACCTACCAAATTTTGTGAAGATGGGGCCATAAGAAAGTTTAACATGGCGGACGTTGTCGACCGTTACGTGTTGAATTTCAAAATGAAAACTGCGTAACATTTGTAAGTAAGCTGTAAGGAATGAGCCTGCCAAATTTCAGCCTTCTACCTACACGGGAAGTTGGAGAGTTAGTGATGAGTGAGTCAGTGAGGGTTTTGCCTTTTATTAGTATAGATGTATATGTGTATGCATATATGTGTGTGTGTATATATATGTATATATATATATATATATATATATATATGTATATATATGTATATATATATATATATATATGTATATATATATGTGTATATATATATATATTTATATATATATGTATATATATATGTATATGTATATATATATGTATATATATATATATGCATATATATATATGTATGTATATGTATATATATGTATGTGTATATATATGTATATGTATGTATATATATGTATATAGCGCTTTTTTTCCAACCTAGAAGACCTCTCTTGAGATCCGTTTAATCGCCTCATCGATTGCATGTCTTCCAAGGTAGTTTCAATACCCATTTCCTGCACCGAGTTATCTCCCCTTTTATGAGTGACTGTGTTAGTGGCCGTACTTCGTACAGGTCTTTGAACGCACTGAATACTTGTAACTGGTGTCGCCCATCGGCTACTTTTGACAGGGAATGGAAGCAATTGTCGAGTAACAAAAATTATTTGTAAGTGATTTAGCATTGAAGAAATAGTAAAAACTTGATCACTTGGGTCAATACGTAAAGAAATACACACAGCAAATGCAATTGAGAATACACCAGAATCTGTATGATTTAATTGTTGCTGTGCGTCTTCATAAACTATGGGAGGTTTGCAAGGAAACAAAGCATGAAGGAAACGAAGCTGCTCTTCGGTTAGGTTGAATTTTTTATCAGCGTTTAAACTGTCATAGACATGAATTACAGCACCATCATAATAGGTACACACCCAGTGAGTCACTCGTTCAGTAGCTGCAGAAGGTAATATTTGAATATGTTTTGCAATTTGTGGAATGGGCATTATAGGTATGTCAGGAGTCCACATTAGCAAAACCTCTTGAGGTTGGAAAATTGTATACGCAGCTAAAATTTCGTTGAATTTGCTCATGTGATCTGTTGATAAATAATCATTATTTACCAACTCATTCGTTGCAAAATCTGACAGTGGTAAGATCACTCCTTCCATAACACTAAACACAAACACTAAGTAGATACTAACACTAAAAAACAGCAACACCACCGGGAAGAACACTAAATGAGATAAAGCAAAAGTCTACTAAACTTCTTTATTATAACTGCTTTATTATAGCAGGTGAGGGGACGCTGGCGCACGCTTGTTGTTGCCGCTCCTCCGTTAACAAGACTTTTCGCAAAATTCGCCTTAATTCTGCACTTTCTTATGCTTGTTTTATTTCGTTTATTGTACGTATAGTTCGTGGATACAGCTGACTCGAATTGCATGGATTTGGCTTAATATTTACAGATTTTATGGACTCCACTTTACTGGGAACAGCTGAGTCTGTGGATCACGGGACGAGACCTACGAACATTTCTTTGTACCTGGCGATCTAGCACCTCGGGATGATCTGTCTCCGTGATTATATTCGCTATGCTGATCTGCTCCCGTTTCATCTTACAGTACCCTATGACTGGGAACTGATCTGATGTTCATACTAACCAGGTTTAGGGCTTATGGCTCCGGGGCGATCACGCCTGAAATTACCAAGTGTTACTGTTCATGGCTGTGTATTGGAATATCCAAATCCTGCTTCCTCCTCCTGCTGCTTACTATCGCGCTACCACGCCCGCCTGTCCTACCGGCTGCGTTGTGCTGTGCTGCTTCTACACTGCTATCAGCTAAGTATCACTCACTATTTTAGCGCTTTGAGTACTGAGAAAAGCGCTATATAAATGTAATTAATTATTATTATTTATTATTAAACACTAAAGTACAAAAACGAAGTAGAAAGTAACACTAAATCGCAACACCACCGGGAACACCGGCACACCGGATCTACTAAACACTAAGAAACACTAAGTAGAAACACTAAAGGAAAAAATGCTATTCAGTACGTACCGCGTCTACTAAACAGTAAATCAGTAAAGGTGAAAGGACAGCAAGACCGTGTCAGCTGCGGAGCTCAGCTCGGAGCGAAATGAAGTGAATGAAATGAGGTGAATGGGAGGGGAGATGATAACGTGACTCCAACACCCGCCTTAACTCTCCGTCCCTCCACAAACACACAAACACAGTCACACGGATCCCAACTCTCCTTTATATATATAGATAGACCGATAACCATCAAACATGACATAATCAAACCTTATTGTTTATTGACACAGGGGTGAAACATAACTGTAAAATAGATGTTACAATTAAATTGCATCATTTATTTTATGTAACTGGGTACCTCTGGCAAGTTCCACTGTTATCACTTATAGACACATGGTGAAACACATATTACCGTGAATTGCATCATTTTATTCTATGGGTACCTCTAGAATGTTCCAACAAGGCCCCCCGCCCATGTACATGCGTCTTATCTGAAAGAGCAACAACAGATGTTCAGTGTCCCCAGTGACGAATGTTAATTTTGTAAAGAAGACTAGAATTCCATTTTTACCATTTAGTTTATGGGGCTATAATAGAACAACATACAGTAATGCACAATCATAATAAAATACACATTTTAAAAGTACATGTCTTACTTTTGCTCTTCTGCCCGGATGCGAACCGAGATCTCATGGCTTAGAAAACGACAGCCCCAATACCCACGCCACCATTGTATGTGTTACAGTGTTTTTGTCTGTTACTGTTTAATTCATATGATAACGCCGTTTTCATTGACACACCAGTTCATACATTTTTTTCAGTCGCACCATATTGTCTTTCAGCCATAGACTTTTCACATTCCCGCCACCCGGTCTGTATCCTGATTGGCTGTTTTGAACTTGGGAAGTGATCAATGCACTCAGTGCACACCCCAACCAGCATGGTGTAATGCCATTGGCTAGCTTAACATGAGGCATATGTTTGTTGATTGGTTAAAAATATGGTGGTGGGTTATCTTTGCATTGTAAAATCCTCGGCCAAAAACATATTTAAAGACGGATATTTGGACTGGAAGACCACGGCAGGAATTGGGTATGTTGTGGTAAGCGCGGGTGGCCATCTCCTTATGACAGAGACCGAGCAGGTCGGCTGAGTCCACCATACTCAAAGTCAGAAAGGAGACACCAATGCTTGTTTTATAGCTAACAATTCTTTTGATCAAGCTGAAGTAGGTTGGCTGAGTCCACCACTTTGCAAGGTTCTTACAGGCTCTGATTAAGTGTGGGTGGCCATCTCATTATGACCGAGAGTGAAAAGGTTGGCTGAGTCCACCGCTCTCAAAGTTTGAAAGGAGACGCTAACGCTTGTTTCACAGTTAACATTTTGTTTTGACCGAGTTGAAATAGGTTGGCTGAGTCCACCATTTTGCAAGGTTTTAACTGGCTATGCTAACCACAGTGCGTGTGTCACCTGCTCAGTCAAGCGTTCTTGCTTTTCCATCACTGAGACTGGCTGAAATGTCAGAGCCGAAGTGCGGTATCTGCGCTTACTACTCCACTTACCCCCTGTCAATGTGTCGCTTTGTCAGTGGAGCATTACCTTACGTTGAGTTGTGGGCAAACATATAATCTGTGTATCACTTCATATGTTGTAAAGTGTGGATTGGTGAATAATTGTGGGGTAAGTCCCAAAACTGAGGAGGTGCCAACAGGGTTACCTCTCTTAATTGTCAAACAATATAAATCAAAATCAGTGCTGAAGGGCACAAAACAGAAATAATATAAAGCAGCCTTCCTGGCTATGTTGAATGGTTTGGCTCTTAAGAGCAGGTCTATCCTTTCACCAAGTTTGGGTCCAAATGAGATGCAGACATGAGAAGGCATCTAACTTTTATTGTCCTACAACTGAAAAGGGTGGGGTTAGTTTCCTTCAAGTGTTGTCTTCTCGTGGCTGCAGAGGAGAGAAAAGATGAGGCTATTAGCAACAGTGCCCCCTCTTGCCCCAACAGGGTACTGCATACTTGTGATGAGCTGGAAAGGTGTTCCTCTGACACATGTGTGTGACAAAGGACATTCAAAGTGTGGAGCAAAATTTGAGAAATGCTTGGTTGTAACATACCCAAACCATAGCTATTGCAAATCCGCTTTCTCCCTATGGCCAGAACGTGTAATGTTACCATCTTGTGTGACACCTTGGTAATGAGAAATCTTTTCACAGGCCATCAATTAGGACTAAACCAGCTGATTTTAATTTGCACTGATAGGGTGCAGGATTGCTTTCTAAATACTGACAGATATCAGCTGGTTTCTTGGCTTTCCATGCCTTTTTGCACCTCCTTTTCTTCACGTGTTCAGTACTTTTTACCTGTGTCATTCCATTTTATTACACATAATTTATGGACTTATTTGTATTGATTTCTTTGTATGTGTGGATTACTTGGGTTGTTACTGACATCTGGTAAAAATTTCATGTCAACAGCCCTATTAGAAATATATTCACTGATAAAATTGTTAACACGTTCAATACTTATTTTCCCTGATGTATTTTTCTTCAAAGCAACTTACAAAAATTCTGCAAAAAGAGTTTGAGTATTCATCACTCACTGACTAGATGAAAATCAGCAGTTAAAAAAGCACACCTGATGGACAAAAAATAGGGTTTCATTAAAATGAGCATCAAACAGCAATAATGGGACTGAAGAAATGTTTAAAAATTTTATTTTCCCCAACTGTAGAGACACGTGCAGAGCAGCAATGAAGAAAAATCTATCCCAAAATTCAATGTGAAGGTGTGGGTTTATGAAGCACGCTGATGTCTATTTTATTAATGCTGATACAAGCTATGGCTTCAAAAACTAGTAGACTGATCCCGGAAGTGATGTGTAAAAAACAGATGTGTAAGTAATAGAAGATCAATATTGCACAGCATTTCTAGAGTTATGTGATATCAAAATTAGTAAGAGGTCAAACAAATAACTATTCATTTAGGCTTGAATGTCAGTTTTTGCCTTTGAATAAGATTTTTTTAAATACCTTTGAATAGTGACATTCGATCTAACAGCCCTAATTACTACCATTACAATCTAAAAAACAGCAATTTGTAAGCAAGCAACAGGAAAGAATAACAAAAATCATCCTAATGATAATTCAGTGCTGAAACGCAATAGATGCTTCTATTGCCACAATACTCTATAGATGAATTTCAGCAGAAAAAATATTTTTGGTACTTTTGCTACCAAAATATAATAATCCATGACTGAAGAGATGTGATTATTTTTCCCATTTAATGTTGATTCCTTTGTACCATGGAAGCAGCAGCCAGAATCAGAAAGCTTTTATCTGTATCCCACAGTGCACATATTCTTATTGTGGACCTGAAGTTACCTGTTTGTGAGAGACTGAGGCCTGCTGTCTGTTTACTTCTACAGTGGATGAAATAAACAATCTTGCTATTATATAATGTTGTGCCTTCAGTCCTGAAAAAAACAATATTCTATTGCTTATTTTGACTATTTTGGTCAGTTAAAGTACATTAGAAGCCACTTTGAGGAAACTGAAAGACAACTTTTTTACAGAAAGATCTCATTAAAGTCAATTTCAGTGGGAAAACATCATAAAATGTTGCCTGCTGCAGTTCTTAACACTGCTGCCTCATGCTTCCAGCTTACTGGCTACGAGTCCTATGCCTGGACCTTGTCTGAGTAGAATTCAAATGTTCTTTCTTTCCCTGCATTGGTTTTCCTTTAGGTACAATGGTCTGAATTTTTCTAAAAACATGTGGGTTAGTCTAATTGGAAGGTGTGAGTGATAAACTGGTGCCTTGTCCAGGGCTGTTTGCTGCATTGTGCCCAGTGCTTCTAGGATAGGCTCCACTCCTCTGCAGGTGGAATCGAGAATGTGTTATCCCACATTCCAAAGACATTCATGATAGATTAATTGGTAATTTCAAATTGCTTCCTGCAATGAACTTGGTCACATCCCAATTTAGTTACTTCTTTTTGTCTGTGTTACCAGGATAGGTACAGTATTTGCCCCATGCAAAAGAGGACTAGATTAAACAGGCTTGATACTAGGTGAATATTTGGAATATCCTGTTTATGTACACTAATAATGATATTTCTCTCTCCATTTAACTTTGGATATTATTTCCTAGTATTCAATGCAGTCATTTATCACGTAACGGAATATAAACAGTTGAATTCATTTTCAAACCAGTCTATCATACTGAAGTGGTCATTTTCAATATAAAATAAAAACAGTGAACTGTCCATCCATTTTCTAGTCTTTCTTATCTGATTCCATGTTCTGGGGAGCCAGTGCCTATCCAGTAGCATTAGATGGTGGGCAGTTATCAACTCAAAATGGAATGCCTGTTGATCAAAGAGTGCATATACACACTCAATGAGTCCAGGATGATTTAAGGTCATCAACCAACATTTTTGGAATATGGAAGTAAAACCCAGTAGACTTGGAGTTATTATACAAAAGTGCTTGACTGGGACTTTTAACTCAGGACCCTTCAGTTTAACTACTGAAACTGTGTGTTGCCTAACACTGGAATGAAACATCATTAGAGCCAGCCATTAAGTATTTGTTTCAAATGTACATTATAGATCCAACCGTATATTTTCTGAAATTGAATTCTGTAGTTCAGGATCAAAGAGCTGGGAGATCTCATTTCAGCAACGGAAGTGTATAGAAATGGTTGCAACAGACAGGAAGGGCATGAGACTGGGGCCACTAAAGGGAGCTGGAAGTGAAGAGGTGTGATGGGGTAAGAGGCCAACTGGGTTTGAGGCAGTATAGCCTTACATTTACAAACATATATTGGGAGATATTGGGAGTTGAGTGACATAGCTGTGTAGTGTTGGGGACTGCTTGAAATAGTAGACAGCTGAAGAAACTAACCTGCCTGAAAATCAGGGAGAACTTCCTATGTAATTAGAGCTGATGGAACAAGTATTGTTTGCTTTCTGATTTAACTTCATTTTATATTTCCTGCCTTTGTGCTTTAATTTAATAAAAATGAATTTTTTGGTTGTGGCTTGTTGGGGAAATTTCAAACCCTTGACACAATCTAACAAACATGTTTATGGTGCAAACAAAACAATTTAGTTTACAATACCTTACACATGTCTCTTTGTCCTGAGTACATACAGTAAGTATAACGATTGTCTTATTCCCTCCTCTCCTTCCAGATTAGCTTAGTCCAACTCCTCTCCCGATTCTGAGCCATGAGTGGACGGAGGTAGCCTCTTTTATCCCAGACCCAGGAAAACTTCTAGTGTCAAGGATGAATCACTTCCAGGTGAGGTGGAAGCTCCTGAATGTAGGGACAGCCCTCCTGAGGATCTCCCCCTGTCAGCGGCCACGGAGCCCAGCAGGGCTTTCTCATGGGACTGCAACTCCCAGTATGCCCTGCAGGCACATACTGCCCATGAATTTTGCCACCCAGTCTATTTGGGGAGCATGTACTTTTGGGAGGCCATTGCCCATGTCAATCCACTACACGACCAGATAAGCACATGGGCTTTTTTCCGGCTGGGATGTCAGCCCAGCCTTGCCATCCAACACATTGGTATATTCTTTCTTTTAGCACTTTTTTCTTGTGATAAGTTGCACCTATGTGGGACACTTATCACAAGTATAAGGAAGTCATTAACTTAGAAAAGAACCACATTCTATTGTTCAGCACAGTGTACCCAATTATGATTTATGAGAGTACCACTCTGAAAAGAAAAATACACATAGCTGGTTTAGTCTTTTTTATTCATTTTATAAGTCTCAAAGGCTGAAAAGCACATTAGAAACCTAAAGACAAGTAGGAGTTGATCGATTGAGTGAACTTTCAAAAAGGGGAAAAACAAGAATCATAGCTAAAAGAATGCTTTTAACAATAATTCCTTTTTTAGATAAAGTTCAAACAGGGATAATCCAGAACCCTCTGCTCTTTAGTAATATGGCGGTCAGAACATCACAAATTGACGTATGTTTTCCATTAGCTTTAAAGTGAAAGATGCATCCATAGCAACCAGTGTTAACAACCTTGAATGCTATAATGCAGGATGCAACATCAGCAGACATGATATGTAAATGGAAAATTGATTCCAAAACATCTAGATACGAAAACAAATCCAAAATGCTCCAAAATAATCTTAGATATCTGTAGATCATTGCACTACAGCAACTGTCTTTGAATAGTGCAAAGAACCATACAGGTTAACTTATCATGTTAACAAAACTAGATCACTAAATATTATTGACAGAAGCAGGCAATATTTAATAAATTGATAAAACATAATGTAACATTATATTTCCAAATTAGCTTAATCCCATTCAGAGTAATGGAAGGCCTAGTGTCTCCGGGAAGAACTGGCATGTTCTCTGCCAAAAAAAAGAAATCAGACCTGACATCCTTTTACAGCCACATATCTAAAATGCAAAACAAATGTTCAGTTAGTCTTTCTGTCTGCTTGAGGTGGTTCATCATGTGGTGGGTGCAACAACACGCTGTATCAGTGCATGTTCCCAACCTCTCTCTCTCTCTATCTCCCTCTCTCCCTTTCTCTCTGGTCACTGCTCTGGGACAGTGAGTGCTGTCTTAATCCTAGTTATCTGTACCTCTTACCAAAATCTAGAAACTTGAAGGTGGTATGATTTCATATTAGTATTTTATGTTTTTGCTTGGTAAATTGCGTTTTGATGACATACAGAATATTCTGAGCATTCGCTTTTGTTACTCCTTCCTTCTTTCATACAGTACACGGCCATTAGCACTTACACTAGTAGCTTCAGGGACAGTTTTTATGCAAAAGTTATAAGGTTGCTGAACAATCAACATAAGAATAAATATTGTAACATAAACAATTTTTATTAATGTGTATAAAGAAAAACTTGGAAATATATATTGTATATAACTACAAATTGCATTGTACTGTGTACACATCACACTTGACTTAATTAGTCTTCTTTGTAAATATATACATACATCCAGCTAACAACAAATACCACTGCAGGACTTTGACATTGCTAGATTTTTTTTTTGTTCTGGCCTAATAACTATAGCAAGTACCGATCTCTTCTGTTGTTTGACAAAAGCAAAAAGAAAACACAAAACAAGGAGTGCTCATTGCTTCCTTGTTGAGGTCTTTCTGTCTTTAGAAATCCTTGATAAATTCCATCACTCCAGAAAAGCTGGTTATTGTCCTCTTGAAATTACATTTAGTTCTTTTCAACGTCTTAAAAGGAAATACAATACAATACAATACAATTTATTTTTGTATAGCCCAAAAAAGAAAAAAAAGAAGTGCCGCAATGGGCTTTAAAACGCCTGTAGGGAAAAATATTGGAAGAAACCTTGGGAAAGGCAGTTCAAAGAGAGACTCCTTTCCAGGTAGGTTGGGTGTGCAGTGGGTGTCAAAAAAAGGGGGTATACATAGAACAGAACACAAGTAATCCTGAATACAATATAATAGTGCACTAGAAATATTACAAGTACAGAGCATAATTCAACAGTAGATGATATTACATAATACAATTTGGATTTGTTCAGAAATAATATCCAGTCCAAGATTTTAATTACTGACATTGTCCAACTCTATACCAACTGGTGATCTTCTGCTTTTGTAGTGGGTACTTGGCGCCATGCAACACTCTGCAGGTTGTATGGATCTCCTCATATACTTTCTCAGTACTTTCTTTTTGTGATGGGTTGGTGTGAGCCACAGAATAGGCACATACTACAGTCTTGTTGAGGTAAACAAAAGCTTCAGAAACTCCTACGCTTCTCGAGCAGCCCTCTTGTTTTTGGGTTTCTTGTGTTGAATTTCCCAGCACTTCTTCTTTAAAGCTGCCTGACTGACTCTCATGTGATTAGCGGCTCCTGCAATTTTTGCAGCTGCTGACTCTTGTCACTATCCTGCAAATTTTGCAGTTATTTGTTTTTGGTATTAAGCTTTTTTTTAATGTACACTTGGAAAACATCACTACATTGTGATAGTTAACTTAAGCATGCAGTTATGTCTCTAAACATGTTAAAGGGTTGGAAGATGACAAACTGGTTCTAGTTTTCAGAATTACGCAAATATTCTTGTGTTTTTGTTTTATTGTTTATTAATTTTTATCATTATTTTAGTCATATCGTTGCGATTTTTTGTTGTCAAGCACACGGGTAGCGTGACTCTTGTGGAGACTGATTTAAGGGCACATGGGTGAAGATGGAGACGTTTGCACAGCCTGTGCCTCAATTTTTGTTTATGCCTTCAAAGTGTAGAATGACAATCAGGAAGAAGATCTGATCACATCCACCCAACTCTGCCTCCACACGTTCCTGGCAAGCCTAAATAAAAACTGGACATTTTCAAAAAGTTAACCATAATTTAATGGACCAGAACTCTGTCTTTGCAGAGATCTACAACTTTTGTTTTATTTTATTTTTTCCTTTTTGTTTTCTTTTGCCAAAAAGCAATTAAATTTCTTACATTGTATTTCCTCTTATTTTAGAGTGTGTTTATTTCTTGTCTGTTGCCATTTGTGTTCACTCTTACATGGGAATCAGCATTTTGTATTTCTGTTTTTTATGGGTGCCAACATTTATGTGTGTCTGGTTGACGTGTCAACTTTGTTATAAAATATGCCATGCAGTAAAGTAGTCTTTGTTTGAAAATAGAATTAAAACTTTTCTTCTGTAATATCCTAAGAAAATCTGCCTCACAGTTTACTAATTTATTCAATTGTGACTGCTTTGAAATGCATCCAGATGGTCATAACAACTGGAAATTGTATGATCATTGTTAAAACAGTGTGATCATAATTGTGGTGGAAAGAGGACAATTTAAATTTTAAAACAGGAAGAGTCAGAGGTTTTACACAAGATGTTTATTGCCCTGTCAGTCTTCTTCTTAGCAGTGGCATTGAATGGGAAGAAAACTGTTAGTTCATGATCAACAAATACAGTATATATGTCCCAAAAACTAACATTGTACTCATATCAACAGGAAGGAAAGTGGACTGTTGATCATAATAGATACAAAGCATCTGTTGGCAGTATTTAAACACAGTGGCATTTTTTGTGATAAAGCGGGTCTACAGCTCTAAACGGATGACCAGTGTTTAAATAAATAAGCGGAGGGGGCAAGGCAGTGTGGCAGGAGTGTTTCCCGGGCGCAATGCGGACATGGGCATTTCTGCACTGAAATGCACAGGTGCGGGATCGCCCATATCCGTAATTGATACTGGAGCTGCTAATCACCACACCTGTACCACATCCCCATTCTAAAAAGTGTGGAGGGGAGAAAATAATGAAGAAGAAAAAAAAATCGGAGAATGGAGGTTAGTGGAAAGAAGAGGAAGGTGGGAAAAAAAAAAGCCGGTGTGGGAGTGAGCGAGCGGGGCGAGCAAGCAAAAGCAGGCTTGCTGGTTAAGGCAGGCAGCTGGGAGAAGAGCCCCTGGAATGAGTGTTTGGCCGACACTCGGGGGCTGAAAGAAGTGGTCACTCTAGCTGAGCGATATGAAGGAGCTGGAGTAACCAAGAAGGTGGTTGGCTAGCCGCGTAAGGCCAGGAAGGCAGCGGGAGTCAGAGAGGCCTGGGAGAGTGAGCCCCAGCGTGAGCGCCCCGGTTGCTGGGGAACCCAAGTCTTGGTCTGGCAGGAGCTGTACGTAGTATGGAAAATAAAAAGTCATGTATTAGCACAAGTAGATGTAAACTTAATATGAACTTTTATGAGAATTAAACTTAGTGTGAACTTTTACATGAATCAGGTATGCTAAGCAATTAAGGCATATGCCATATTTTTTTTTAATTAGATCAGAGAGGAGCTACCAATTTCTCATAACCCAAAGAATGGAGAAGTGGGAGAAAGATGAATGGGGTCAGCCTGAGGTCAGAAAAGGGGGAACATGTACCGGTTGTGAACCGGCCTGGAAATAAGGGTGGCAAGGAATGATACTGAAAGATGAGATACAAGAAACATCAAGGACGGCCTGAGAGGGGCCAGCTAGAATAGGGAGTCAGGGTAAGCAGCAAATGAGCTGCTGCTAGCAAGGTCAGAATGATAAGAAATGGTTATACATATTTTAACATTTGGCTTGATCGGGGCTCAGCTCAGCTTGATTGGTTTGAGTCCACCTTATTGTTTATTGCAATAAAACTAATTACTCTGTTTGCCTATCCTTTGACTCCTAGAGCCTTTCTTTCAAGGTGAGAATCTCCAGAGCATTTTACGCTCCAACAGTAGCCAGGGGATGGAAGCCTACTGGACCAGGAGGAGAGTCAGCTAGAGCTGCATTTAGGGCGACACCCCTGTTGCACAGCCCGTATAGGAGAAGCATGGGAGCTGCCAGCTAAAAGAAGAAGGCACTGGATTTATGTTGTGGTATTAATGTTATTTCATTTGGACAGTAGGTGGCACTGTACAAAGATATATAAATAGAATGGGGAGAGGGATGGGAGAGCCCGGAAGGAGATTGTATGAGAGAGGCTTTGCTATAATAAAGAAGGTATCTGGAAGACTCCTTTGTGTAATAATCAATACAACAAGATTGGCGACGAGAACGTTTCTCAGCAATGATGGACGCCTCTACTGTTCCACTACCAGTTGCTTTTCTTCCCTGTCCAGGAGAGCCCACGCTTCTGTTTGATACGTGGATGAAAATATTTGAAAATTATTTGCTTGTTATTGGGGCAGATGGAGACAACTGGACAGAAGCCAGGAAATGAGCGTTGCTTCTGCACTGTTTGGGCACTGAAGGACACAGACTTTTCTATACATTACCAAATACGGGTAACACATACGTAGAGGCCGTAGCGGCGTTGAAGGCGCATTTTCTGCCCAAGTGCAATGTGGTTGTTGAACGCCATAAATTTCGTAGTAGAGCCCAACGACATGACGAAACTGTGGCTCAGTATATTTCTGCGTTACGAGATCTTTCATCTGCCTACGACTTTAAAGATAAAACTGATGAAATGCTACAGGACCAGTTGGTAGAAAAGGCAGCCTGTCCATGTGTCCGCGAGAAGTTATTATTTGAACATGACCTCACTCTTGAAAAAGCGGTGATGCTCGCTTCGCAAATTGAAGCAGCTAAAAACCAAGCGGGGATCCTGACGGCCTCTTCTCCAGCTTCGGTCGATGCAGTTCAAAGCACGATGCTATCTACACGTCGCCGCGATGGTCAGGCCCACGTACAGCATAGTTCTGGCACTTCTGTTACCGCCAATAAAATCGGTTGTGTTTCCGATGTGGATCCAAAGCACATCTCGCAAATGCTCCAGAGTGTCCGGCTGCGTTGGCTACTTGCAGAAGCTGTGGGAAATCTGGACATTTTTCTCGTGTATGTCGCTCTCCTCCACAAGACCGAGTTCGAGGTATTGAGATTCTGGAAACTACCATTTTGTGTGTGAATGATGGTACAAAATGGCCTGGAAAAATTTCATGTGTTGTTACAATTCAAGCAAACGATTCTAAACCACATTTGGTGCGTCTCCTTGTAGATACGGGTTCATCAGTATCCATTTTACCCAGCGGGTTATGTAACCGGTATTTTGGTACTTGTAATTTATCTGCACATGCCGTACGCCTGCTCTGTTATTCCAAAACTGAACTACCGGTCATAGGATGTCTCCAAGCCCGAGTTTCATATGCAGCTGTAACAGTACCGGCTACTTTCTTCATCGTGCAAACCGGTGCCCCTTAACTAGGCATGGACTTAGTTACTTGTTTGAAATTGCACATCGAAGGTAATACAGTACTTATCCCACCAGCCCCAGTGCTACAGTTGTCTTCCACTCCATTCAGAGGCCTAGGATGTGCAAAAGGGTTTGTACATAAGGTAAGAATCCGGCCAGAGGTTTCGCTGGTGCAGCAGAGATTGAGGCGCTTGCCAATATCGGTACGGACTGCTGTTTCTGCTGAACTGCGCCACTTGCTAGATGCAGGAATTATTGAGTCCGTGGATGCTTCTCCGTGGGTATCACCAATAGTAGTCACACAAAAGAAAACTGGTGGCATACGCTTAGACCTTCATGAGCCTAACAAGGCTGTTATTGTTGATTCTTTTCCGCTGCCACATATTGAGGAACTGCTTTCTCAATTACGAGGTGCTACTGTCTTCTCCACTATAGATCTGGCAAACGCGTACCATCAAGTGCTCTTGCACGAGGAGAGTAGGGACCTGACTGCATTTATAACACACAATGGCTTGTTCCGTTTTTGCCGTGTTCCCTTTGGGCTGGTGTCCGCTCCAGCCGCGTTTCAAAAATTACTGTCAACACTTCTCCGCCATCTTCCAGGTGTCCAGAATTACCTTGATGATATTATTATCTATGGCTCCACGGCTGCTGAACATGATCGTCATCTATCAGCTGTTTTAGAATGCTTGGAGAAGGCAGGGTTACAATTAAACAAGGACAAATGTCATTTCAAGCAGTCCTCCCTTCGTTTTTTGGGGCATGTAATTTCTGCGGAGGGTATTTCGCCTGACACAGAGCATGTTGATGCCTTCCTTAACGCACCTCTTCCCACAGATGTTTCAGCTGTACGTTCATTTTTAGGGCTAACATCATGGTATGCAAAGTTTATACCGCATTATGCCACGATAGTAGAACCTATACGTGCTTGTTTACGTGGGCAATCCAACTTTGAGTTCACAGAGGAAGCACAGCGTAGCTTCCATAGGGTCAAGGAATTAATTCTGACCAGTCCTGCTCTGGCAATTTTTGATCCTGCTTTGCCTTCAATTATAGCAACTGACGCTTCAGACTACGGGCTACGTGCAGTATTTACACAAATGCATGCAGATGGAACAGAGCACACCATTGCTTTTGCTTCTCGTACACTTTCTCAGGCCGAGAGGAAGTATTCTACAGTGGAAAAGGAGGCCTTAGCGTGCGTTTGGGCAGTTGAAAAGTGGCGTACGTATTTGTGGGGACACCGTTTCACTTTGAAAACAGATCACCAGGCCCTCACAACACTTCTGACTACAAAAGGTATGGGGAGAGCTGGTTTGCGTATTGCCCGATGGTCGGCACGTCTCCTTTGCTTTAATTATGACGTGTTGTACTGCCCGGGAGCGCAGAATTCGACTGCGGACTGCCTATCTCGACTCCCTATATCTGCTCCAAATGTGCCATCTGAATTAGAGCCGGAGTATGTTGCCCTTCTGTCCTCGGCCGTGAAGGCAGTAAGCCATGCAGAATTCGAAGCTGCTTCTGCATCATGCCGTACGGGATCGCATTCATTCTGGATGGCCTGCAAATATTTCACTGGTACCAAATGAGCTTGTACCGTACTTTCGCATAAGGCACGAACTGTCTGTTAAAGATGATTTTGTATTCAGAGGATCGGATCGCTTAGTTGTGCTGGTTAAATTGCAACAGGTAATTGTGGACCTAGCACACGAGGGTCATCAAGGAATTGTCCGCACAAAACAGAGGCTTCGTGACCTGTACTGGTGGCCAAAAATGGATGATCTTGTCACTACAGCAATCAAGTCCTGTCAACCTTGCCAATCAAATGATAAGACCGCAAAAGTGTGTGCCGCGTCGTTACAACCAGTACCTTGGCCAGACGGGCCATGGCAGAAAGTTGCCATTGATGTGATAGGGCCTTTCGAAATCGCACCTGCAGACTGTCGCTTTGCCTTCACACTAATTGACTATTATTCAAAATGGCCTGAAGTTGGTTTTACGTCCCAAATTACTGCTTCAGCTGTAGCTGCTTTTTTAATATCTATTTTCAGTCGCCATGGCAACCCTCAATGCTTGGTATCTGATAACGGTCCTCAGTTCACATCCTCTATGCTGACCACATTCCTACAGGAGAGGGACATTCAGCACACTAGATCTGCAAATTATCAACCTCAGGCTAATGGAGCAATTGAAAGATTTAATCGAGTGCTCAAGGAAATGGTACAGACGCTTCATTTACAGCGTAAGCCCTGGAAATCATCCATTACGGAATTCCTTCATATCTTTAGAGCTACGCCACATGCGACAATGGGTATTTCGCCTTTTGAACTGCTTCATGGACGCAAGATGCGTACCAAACTGAACATACTGCCTTTGTCAACATCTGTTGGACTAGACGATGCAAGCATAAGACAACGAGTTGCTGCTAAACAGAATAAGATGAAGAAATACACGGATGACAAAAGAGGAGCTTGTGTCCCATTACTGGCAAAGGGAGACACAGTGCGAGTAAAAATGCCTACCCTTGTGTCTAAAGGATTGTCACATTACAGTAATCCCACGCCTGTACTTGACAAAATTGGAGAAAGCAGCTACGTGCTTGGTGATGGTAAAGTATGGAATGCAGCGCGGTTGTCCCCTTGCGCACCATGTGCAGATTCGACAAATGACGTGCCACCCGCGGATCAATTCTCTGGTGCGCCTCCTGCTGCTCCGCTTGAGTCACATGGGGATTCGTTCCTTGAGAGTTTTCCGCCTCTGATTCCAACAGTGAAACCACCTGCTTTGTTGGTCCTTGAAGGAAATGGGAAGTCCACCTTGAAGGACCGCCTATGCCGCCGTCCTGTGTGGTTAAAAGACTATGAGACGGGATCGTAATGCAAGTCAAACAGATTAGTTTGTTGTTTCTTTGTTGTGTTATTTTCCGTTTTGTTAACAGCAAGTTTTGGACGGGAAGTTAGATATTTAAGAAAGGGGGAGATGTTATGTTGTGGTATTAATGTTATTTCATTTGGACAGTAGGTGGCACTGTACAAAGATATATAAATAGAACGGGGAGAGGGATGGGAGAGCCCGGAAGGAGATTGTATGAGAGAGGCTTTGCTATAATAAAGAAGGTATCTGGAAGACTCCTTTGTGTAATAATCAATACAACAACCGGGCTTTTAAAAAAGGGTCAGCTTCCAGACCATTGTTTTAACCTCATTTTAAAGGATTTATTTATTATGGATTTTAACCTCCATTTTTGCATGTTTTTTTGTATGGATTATTTATTTATTTGACATTTTGAAGCACTGCAATATGGACACTGTTTTGGTTTGTTTTTAATACTTTAAGCACTTGTACACTTTTTACGCCATCCCCTTGCTCCCACTGTGATTTGTCCTCATTGCACAGCTCATCCAATTACATTATGGACGGTGTTTTGTTTGAGAGGCTCCCAGAAGAGAGGTGGGAGCATGGAGCAGCACCCTCATAGTCACATTTTTGAACTGAAAATTCTGGGGAGCCACACAAACTTGGGAGAGAGAGAGACATTTTAAATGTGTTTGTAGGGTGTCAGAAAGTTCAGAGTCATCCTGAGAACCTAATGTGTGAGTGTCTGTATGTGTGTATGAGAGAGATGATCAAGCAGTTTAAAACTTGCACTTACGAGACCCACTCCTCTGCTTAAATCTGGTTACATGGCTGTCTTGGGAAGTATCACTGAGAAGAAATCAGCTCACAGAGTTAGGGAAGGTGGGTACAGATGATGTTCCATCTGACCCAAAATGAGCATTGCGATATACAGTCAACAGTGCAAATGTGCAGGCAGTATGCAGAAAGTGGATGTGGCAGAGAAAAGATCATTAAGACTGAATGAAAGGAGTTGTGGAATATCAGATTAGAGGCAATAGTGTGGGAGTTCATCAGAGGGAGGAGACACTCTTTAAGAAACCTTGCATGAATAATCATGATTCCTCTCTCTTTGATAAATTTAGACCTATTTCAAGCATTTTGAAGTAAAATTCCAGAAAAAGCATTTTTACAGAATTTTACAGTTACAGAAACAGCATTGGTTAAAGTAGTAAATTACTTGTGGGTTAAAGCCAGCACAGGTAACATTTCTATTCTTGTTCTGTTAAAAATTATTGCACCATATAACATCATAGACCACAATATTCTCATAAACAGCATTAGACAATGGTTGAGTATCTCTAGTAACATCTTAAATTTGTTTCAGTCTTATCTAACAGTTGGAAAAGTCTTGGTTAGTTGATTATACAGTAGATGGTGTACCACAAGTATCTTTTCTGGGCCCATTATTATTTTCAATTTATGTGCTCTTGTTTGGCCAGATTATCTCAAAATACAAGGTGAACTAACAGAGGTACTTACTTATTTATACTTATTTATAGCACAAGACAACCCTGAAACTCTGAGCCCTCTGATCCAATGGCTGTCTTGTATTCTTGAATGGATGAGGAGCCATTTCTTCAAGCTTGATAAGGAAAAAGATACTGATTTTTGTCTTACTCTAGTTTTATGTATAATTAGTAGTTCTACTCCCTTGTGATTGCTTTTTTTTATCTTGTTCTCTGTTTCTTTGATGCTTGCATGTTCATTCTTGTATGTATTATAGCTTGCTGGGTAATTGCCTTGGATAAAGGCATCTGCTGAATAAATAAATAATAATAAACAAAAAAAAGAAGTCTTAGTTTTTGTCAAAAATGATAATAGTGAAGATACTTGAAAAAAACTTAATCCCTTAGCATTAAAAGTCAAGGCAAAAATAAAGAATTTAGGTGTAATCATGGACTCTGACCTAAACTTTAAATCTCACATTAATAATATTACTACGACTGAATTTTTTCATTTAAAGAACATTGCAAAATTCAGACCTCTTATAATATTGCCAGATACTGAAAAATGAATTCACACTTTTGCTTTTAGTTGACTAAATTACTGTAGTGCACTCCTAACAGGTCTACCTAAGCAATGATATTAATCGGATGCAGTTAGTTCAGAATGCAGCAGCAAGAATCTTAACCAGAAAAAAGAAAGTTTGGGCATATCTCACCTGTTTTAGCATTGGTGCATTATTTCCCTGCATCCTTTAGAATTGGTTTTAAAATACTATTAATGGTATATGAAGATGTAAATAATCTGACTCCTTCGTATATTTTGGAGTACCTGTTGCCCAGAATTCCCAATCTTATACTTAGAGTTTCTAATTGTGGTTTACTTGTTATTCTAAGAGCCAAATATAAATGAATTGGTGAAGTAGCATTTTGCTTATATGTAGCAGAACTCTGGAATGCTTTAGTAGGTAGAAATATGTCAGACTAATACTGTGGAACATTTTAAAAAATTTCTAAATTCCCATTTTTTTTTATTTCGCTTTTTCAGTATCTGCATTTTAGTTCTACTTCTAAAAGACTGTACATGCATGCAAATATCATTCGTTATAGATTTGAAACTACTATTAACCTCTACTCTTCTCTGCTTTCTCTTTATTTTTTTCCTGTGGTAGCATTTTGCACCATTATTACCTGATCAAAGTACTGGGCAGCCGACTGTGAAATTACAAAGTAAGCAGATACTCCTATTATTGATGAGACCCACTACATCAAATCTCCTAGTACAAAGCTAAAAAAAAAATAAGGAACTACTTTAGTACATGTATGTTAAGTGGAATACCCAGTGGGGGCTGGTTGCTCTTTAGCATTGGAGACCCTGCCAATATTCTGTTTTTTCTCCAGCATCATGTTTCTACAGTTTTTTTATTTTTTCTGTCCACCACAGTAATTTCACCATACCATCAGAATTATCTTTACAGATGTACAGATTGGGTCGGGACATGATCATCTCAGAAAGACGTCCCGCGAGACTAGACTTTACAACCTTTGGAAGCAAGATGGTGACTTTTGCACATCACGCCTTACTTACAAACAATTTACAACAAGATCATGGACATCTAACCTCTCAGATGTTGGAATGCTTTTGGCAGACACAATTCATGAGCACCTAGCTCTTAAAAATTTTATACGTTCTAAATAGCACGTCAACGACTAAGCTAAGAAGAAAGAGCAGCACGTTGAAAAGAGACAAAAAAGTGTTGGAGAGAAAATAAGGCAAAAAAGAACGAACAAAAGAACAATAATAATCTATGTGCAAATTCAGAAAATAGGGAAAGTAATAATCAGTCCGGACCAAGTGGAATTGAAAACTTCGTAGGTCCGATCGGGGTCAGAAATAAAAGACTTCATAAAGACATTCAAAAACATTGCCGCAGTACACATGCAGAACAGGTTAGAGATAATGGAAGTACAAAAATTCAAAAGTCTCAAAAAAAGGATAGTAAAGATCACATTAGTGCAAACAAATGAAAATTATTACTCGGTGAAATAACAGAACAACGAAAAGAGATCGAATATATTGTTCAGATTTAAACTTTAAGTCGTAGACTTGTAGATCGTATAATTCGTGTTGGTGAAAGTGAAATCCACAAACACTACAGGCAAAATATCTGAGATTACAATAAACGTTTCGCGATCACATCATTCAATGCTCAAAATGTAGATTTACACAATAATAGACCATACACTATGAGAATCTGTGGTCCTGCAACAATTAAGTTTAATTTCGAAGAAACCACAATTCGGTCAGGTGTATATTTATGATCATGGAGAAGCAAAGCAACATAGAATCGAAAGAGTATGTAACAATTCCCATGAAAATAACATCCATCCATCATCCAACCCGTTATATCCTAACTACAGGGTCACGGGGGTCTGCTGGAGCCAATCCTAGGGCGCAAGTCAGGAAACAATCCCCGAGCAGGGCGCCAGCCCACCACAGGGTACACACACACACCCACACACCAAGCACACACTAGGGACAATTTTGGATTGCCAGTGCACCTAACCTGCATGTCTTTGGACTGTGGGAGGAAACCAGAGTACCCGGGGGAAACCCACGCAGACACAGGGACAACATGCAAACTCCACGCAGGGAGGACCCGAGAGGAGAACCCGGGTCTCCCAACTGTGAGGCAGCAGCACTACCCACTGTGCCATAGTGCCACCCATGAAAATAACAATCTCTTTAAATTGTATATCCGGTTAACCAAATCCAGGGGTGGGTGAGTGAAGCAAGCAGGGGGCGGAGCCCCCTAGTATATATACAGTGCATCTGGAAAGTATTCACAGCGCATCACTTTTTCCTCATTTTGTTATGTTACAGCCTTATTCCAAAATGGATTAAATTCATTTTTTTCCTCAGAATTCTACAAACATCCCATAATGACAACATGAAAAAAGTTTACTTGAGATTTTTGCAAATTTATTAAAAATAAAAAAAAGTACAAGTATTCACATCCTTTGCCATGAAGCTCAAAATTGAGCTCGGGTGCATCCTGTTTCCCCTGATCATCCTTGAGATGTTTCTGCAGCTTAATTGGAGTCCACCTGTGGTAAATTCAGTTGATTTGGAAAGGCACACACCTGTCTATATAAGGTCCCACAGTTGACAGATCATGTCAGAGCACAAACCAAGCAAGAAGTCAAAGGAATTGTCTGTAGACCTCTGAGACAGGATTGTCTCGAGGCACAAATCTAGGGAGGGTTACAGAAAAATTTCTGCTGCTTTGAAGGTCCCAATGAGCACAGTGGCCTCCATCATCCATAAGTGGAAGAAGTTCGAAACCACCAGGACTCTTCCTAGAGCTGGCTGGCCATCTAAACTGAGCAATTGGGGGAGAAGGACCTTAGTCAGGGAGATGACCAAGAACCCGATGATCACTCTGTCAGAGCTCCAGAGGTCCTCTGTGGGGAGAGGAGAACCTTCCAGAAGGACAACCATCTCTGCAGCAATCCACCAATCAGGCCTGTATGGCAGAGTGGCCAGACGGAAGCCACTCCTTAGTAAAAGGCACATGGCAGTCCGCCTGGAGTTTGCCAAAAGGCACCTGAAGGGCTCTCAGACCATGAGAAAGAAAATTCTCTGGTCTGATGTGACAAAGATTGAACTCTTTGGCGTGAATGCCATGCGTCACGTTTGGAGGAAACCAGGCACCGCTCATCACCAGGCCGATACCATCCCTACAGTGAAGCATGGTGGTGGCAGCATCATGCTGTGGGGATGTTTTTCAGCGGCAGGAACTGGGAGACTAGTCAGGATAAAGGGAAAGATTACTGCAGCAATGTACAGAGACATCCTGGATGAAAACCTGCTCCAGAGCGCTCTTGACCTCAGGCTGGGGCGACGGTTCATCTTTCAGCAGGACAACAACCCTAAGCACACAGCCAAGATATCAAAGGAGTGGCTTCAGGACAACTCTGTGAATGTCCTTGAGTGGCCTAGCGAGAGGCCAGACTTGAATCCGATTGAACATCTCTGAAGAGATCTTAAAATGGCTGTGCACCGACGCTTCCCATCCAACCTGATGGAGCTTGAGAGGTGCTGCAAAGAGGAATGGGTAAAACTGGCCAAGGATAGGTGTGCCAAGCTTGTGGCATCTTATTCAAAAAGACTTGAGGCTGTAATTGCTGACAAAGTTGCATTATATGGGGTTTGCCTATGGATGCTTCAACACTCCTTATCGACTCTGCTTTGTTATTACAATATAAATATGTTACAATATTTACGTGTGTATAAATATTGTCACATTTTGTAACATATTATGTATACTGTATATATATGTTAGGGGCCGTTCAGGAACTAAAGATTGGTTTGTAAATATATAAATTGGTTTGCATATATACAGTATATCGGTTCAGATACATTGATTTGAATATATATATTGATTTGGATATATCTGTTCAGATATATATATCGGTTCAGATATATACAATGATTCACATATATTGGTTTGTATAGGTCCATTCTGATATATATACATTGAGATAGATAGATAGATAGATAGATAGATAGATAGATAGATAGATAGATAGATAGATAGATAGATAGATAGATAGATAGATAGATAGATAGATAGATAGATAGATAGATAGATAGATAGATTTTAAGGAAATTAAGCTTTTACATTCACTCCATAAATACATACATACCAAAATTTCTAAAAAAAAAAACAAAAAACGTCTGACTTGGCTAAAGATAAAAAGAGTGATCACAGTCACAGTGAGGCATTATACAGGCATTTTGCTGTTGGTATAAAGGAGCCCCAGTGGCGTTTTCTGACACATTTTTTCTGAATGATTCATTGGCTGTAAGATAGATACTTTATTAATCCCAAGGGGAAATTCACATACTCCAGCAGCAGCATACGATAAAAAACAATATTGAATTAAAGAATGATAAAAATGCATGCAAAACAGACAATAACTTTGTATAATGTTAACATTTATCCCCCCCCAGGTGGAATTGAAGAGTCGCATAGTGTGGGGGAGGAACAATCTCCTCAGTCTGTCAGTGGAGCAGGACATTGACAGCAGTCTGTCGCTGAAGCTGCTCCTCTGTCTGGAGATGACACTGTTTAGTGGATGCAGTGGATTCTCCATACTTGACACCCTCTGTCCACAGTCACCTCTGATGATCACGGGGTCCAGGAGGGGCCTGGGTCTCCTAAAATCCACCACCAGCTCCTTGGTTTTGCTGTTGTTCAGGTGTAGGTCGTTTGAGTCGCACCATTTAACAAAGTCCTTGATTAGGTTCCTATACTCCTCCTCCTCCTGCCCACTCCTTATGCAGCCCACGATAGCAGTGTCGTCAGCGAACTTTTGCACATGGCAGGACTCTGAGTTGTATTGGAAGTCCGATGTATATAGGCTGAACAGGAACGGAGAAAGTGCAGTCCCCTGTGGCGTTCCTGTGTTGCTGACCACAATGTCAGACCTGCAGTTCCCGAGACGCACATGCTGAGGTCTGTCTGTAATACAGTCCACGGTCCATGCCACCAGGTATGAATCTACTCCCATCTCTGTCAGCTTGTCCCTAAGGAGCAGAGCGCACAGGCCTTCAGCAGTCATGGCGATACTCCATCTGGACCCACTGCTTTGTTGGCATGAAGTCTCCTCAGCTCTCTGCTTACCTGGGCTGCTGTAATTGTGGGTGGGGGGGAACCTCTCTCCTATGCTGGTATCAGCAGAAGGATGGGTGGAGGGTGCAGTACTCCGAGGTGACAGTGGGTTAGGGTGGTCAAACCTGTTAAAGAAGTTGTTCATCTGGTTTGCTCTCTCCACGTCTCTCTCGGTGGTGGCACCCCGCTTCGAGCTGCAGCCAGTGATGATCTTCATCCCATCCCACACTTCCTTCATGCTGTTATTCTGCAACTTTTGCTCCAGCTTTCTCCTGTACTGCTCCTTCGCCGCCCTGAGCTGGACTCAGAGTTCCTTCTGCACGTGCTTGAGCTCATGCTGATCACAGCCTTTAAAAGCCCTTTTCTTCTGGTTCAAAAGGCCCTTGATGTCACTTGTTATCCATGGCTTGTTGTTAGCATAGCAGCATATTGTTCTTACTGGAACTACAATGTCCATACAATGTGCATTGGCTGAAACATAGCAGTTTAGATATATATATTGGTTTGAATATATCTGTTCAGATATATAATTTGGTTAAGATATATGTACTGGTTGAAATACATTGGTTTAGATAACGCGTAAATAAAGATCTGCACCTTTGTTGCTCTTCACATATTCCAGAGCCATTTGAACTAAATTATCTACGAACGCCTTTATTCGCCGCGCTCAATTGAGGTCGCCCTTTTGAAGCTCGCCTTTTTGTGCGCGCCCTTATTGAATAGAGCCATACAAGACAGTATTACTGTCACAGAAAATTAAAGACACACAATATACGGCGGCAGCCCACGAAGAACGGTCAGCTCAGCAAGTAAACATCAACAAAAGAAAGGCTGAAAGAAAGAAAAATACGACCAACAAAAAGAATGAGGTCAAAGTCCCTTGCCATTTAATATAGACTGTTCCTACTAATGTTTATGCACTACTGTTCTAATGCCCGTTATTGTAACGGGCTAAATGACTAGTTGCACATATTTTACAAGAAGCATAGGCTTGTTAGGCGCTTTTTATTTAGTAAGGCATTTTGGTGGGGTTCCTAAATTCCAAGGCACTTTAGCTTTACTTTCATTATCACTCACAAATTTCAATGTCTCCTCATCTTGCTCTGTTGCCTGCCTCCCTCAATCCCTCTGTCCCTCCCATGAGTTGTGAGGAAGCTTTAATCGCAGCTGCTGTATGTCTCTTTTTTCACACCATGAAACATTATTTATCATTGACAGAAAGTTGTGTACCGATTTCCGTTACTCCTTTTTGGCAATGTTTCATCTAAGGGTGATCTATGTCAGGAAGGATTGAGTGCCTTTTGCAGAAAGAACGATCCTCCTTGTACAGTGTAAACTGGAACTATATGATTTCTTCTGAATGCTGATCAAGGATAGGGATACAGAATGATCAGAATACTCCTTCTTCACAGATAAATGATGTTTATATCCTTCCACACCACTCCACAACCCCTCCTCCCCAGCACAACCACACACACACACACAAACTCACACACCATTGTACACACACTAGTGATTAAGCTAGTAATGTTCAGTGTTAGCATGAGAAAGGACTAATAAATACCCAGAGCATTTACTGTCCTTCTTTACTTGCAAGGCAGGTGATTAAGTGTGCGGATTTCACATATACAAAAGTACCTTACCTTCAGTGCTACTTGAATGGAAAATGTAAAAGATATTACTTGTCAGAAAACTTTTTGAGCATAGCATACAATGGATATATGATACGATTCTAAAACTGTATATGTTTTTTTACATTTTATAAACAGTGGAGTCCTTATATTTATTCCTATCTATTATTTTGGGTATGTTTATTCATTTCTATTTTTGATTTATTTCTAATTTGTTTTTCTTTCCTTCTAAACTTTTTCTTTATCATCTTATAAAGCACTTTGATCTACAAATGTTGTATGAAAATATGGTACAGAAATAAATGTTCTTGCTGCTGTTGAAGCGAGGAAGAGACACTATATTTCACAATGTATTAAGTTACCAGAACTAGTGAGGACAAAATGTTAACTGAATAATGCAATAAGAAAATCACATAAAATCATGAAGATCTATCAAGATATTATTTACATACAACCATCAAAATACAATGTTAAAATATCTCAATCTCAAATTCTTAACACAAAAGGCAAAAATATAAATATTCATACATTTTTAATTTTTGCTCAATGAGCAAGTGCTAATTGTATTGTACATAAGTGATGTGATTCGAGACAGTGATGACAACTAATGTAAAATAGTGAGATGTGCAAGTTCATGTGCCATTTATTAAATTGCAGTGCTAAAAATAAATCAAAAGGCTGTAGCCTTCAAGCCTGAAGGTTATGCTGAAAAATTCAGACTGCATAAGTGCACACACAAGAGTAAAGGTTGTGCCTAGAACACTGCAGGGATGCAAGAGCAACCTAGAAACAGGTTAGTAGCACCAGGGATAAAAGAAAAATGTATGTACCCTAAAAACAGTTTCCAGATAAAAAAAAATGCAGTGAGCATATTATGGAAAATTGGAAAAAATGTGATTATGATAACTAAGTTGAGTTTTCCATAATCATTTTAACAATATGACAAATTATTGTTTTTATTGTTATTAATTATTTAATTTTTGCACAACTGTGCCATCTGCTGGGACATGAAGCAATGGTCCACCTGCCCTTGATGCAGAGACACCACAATTGACTAGCTAATTTTAATAAACTGAGTCCTGACTAAAATCCTAATTTTCTTTTTTTTCTTTGTTTGCTGAGATTATTCAATTTAGAGTCTTCTATGTGATGATTTGTTTTATTAAATTTTACGCACACTTCTTAAAAGTCTGCCAGCCCTTTGTTTAGCAATACCAGCTATAAATCAGGAATGTTTCATCAGAAAAAATAGAAGAAGGCTGATTGATTTTAGATTTTCTATGTTTCTTTGATTTGCCTTTCGTGAAAAAGTTAATGGTAGCTATATGCTCAAAACATCAGCAATTATTTTATGAACAAAATTCAAATATAAAACTATTGAATTTTGTATCCTGCTCAAAAGTAAATCATCAAATGCAGCTTATTAATTATAGACATAATTCAAACACAAAGAAGACAGAGAGATGTCTCAAAGTTAGATTAATTAATTCATGTTTAAGTGGCTTCTAAATATTACACTTGAATAATTTTGTAATTTTACAGTACTTTCACTGATTAAATTATTCTTAGTAACCCACACAGTTCTCCTGCCCATTGACCTTGTATACTTAGACCTGTGATAGACAGAAGTTATTTTAAAGCTTCCCTTTTTAAATAACATATTCTCTTTTATCCAGGCTAAAAGAGTATTCATTGTCAGCCAACACTGACCCCTGACAGAAAGAAAGATAAAAGCAGAGCTGCACTGTAGGATCAAGCAAAGTTGTTTCACTGAAGCCCTGCTTGAACCTTTCTTTCTCCTTGGCAGCTGGGTATTGTGAAGCTTGCAACTTTGACAACAGCTGAATGTGTTTTAAAAGCACATTATGAGTTTTACTTTGAATTTGTATTGAGTTTAAAGCTGTAAGCATTGCTGTGAAAAAAAAATATTTCAGTCTAAGCTGACATGATTATAGAAAACAGTTGCTTTAACAATTCTGTTTAACCATTGAACATTTCATATTTATTTACATCTTAATGAAAATCTGCTAAATTTGAATCACAGGTAAATGAGGAAAAATTGAGAAATCATTTATTGTATTAGTAACAGATGTCAGTTTTATATGCTGTATAAAAAGGCTTTAACAGGACTGCTTAGATGATTTTATTTTCAGAATTACAGTCGGAAATAAGCAGTCAGTTAACAACCCCTGTTAAGTGATTATTCAATGCCAAATAAACTGATGGGGAAGAACTTTGGTAGAATGATACACAAAATAAATGCACAATAAAGATGATGAGGAGATATTTTATTTATGTAGCAACTTTCTGTACAGGAAGAAATGAACATTGGAACATTACAACAATCTTTATGAGAACAGGCCATTCAACCCAACTAAGCTCGTCAGTCCTGTCCACTTACTTCTCTCTATTATAAAAAAAAATCTTGGAAGGTTGGAAGGAGACAAGACGTGATGTGATTTTCTCAGAGCGACACTTTCACGTCCCGCGAGACAAGTCTTTGTGCCAAGAGATTTAACCATGCCCAGGGCCGGAAATAAAACAAAGAGTAGATGACAAAGTAGAACATCGTAAAAAATTCAAAAATGTTGGCGCGGTACACATGCAGACCAGGTTAGAGATAATGGAAGTATGAAAATTCAAAAGTCTCAAAAAAAGGATAGTAAAGATCGCATTAGCACAAACAAATGGAAATTATTACTTGGTGAAATAACAGAACAACGAAAAGAGATCGAATAAATTGTTTTAATTTAAAATTTAAGTCGGAGACTTGTAGATCGTCTAATTCGTGTTGCCATCAGGGAAAAAAAAGTAGTGTTCCTCCCAATGAAGAGGCATATCCGTGAGAAGTACGAAAATTCGAAAGTCTCAAAAAAGGATAGAAAAGATCGCATTAGCGCCAACAAATAGAAATTATTACTCGGTGAAATAACGGAACAACGAAAAGATTATATATTATATTGTTTGGATTTAAACTTTAAGTCATAGACTTGTAAATCGTATAATTCGTGTTGCCATCAGGGAAAAAAAAGTAGTGTTTCTTCCCAATGAAGAAGCGTATCCGTGAGAATTTAAAAATTTGTTGTTTGGTGAAAGTGAAATCCTGTGAGAGAAATCATTTCTCATTTGTGTGAATGCTATTGTCAGACACATTTCTTGTATAGAGAAAGAAACGATATTCATTTACGGCAGTTATACATTGCGTTGGCACGATGTAATTCCGAACACTGAATCAAAATTCAATGTGATATTAATGAAAAGGTAAAACCGAAAAGAGATCGAACATATGGACATAGGTGATATGACAGAAGTGTGCCGCGTGACATGCAGATCACATGGCATGGCAGCAGCAGCAGCAGCAAGCCAGCAGCTGATTGAGCAAAGAGGAGGTAAAAAAAAAACTGTTATTTGTTTCCCATTGTATCACTGTTTAAGAGGGGATTTCAGAAGAGCGACCACGTCTCCTTGGGGTGTGTTCAGCCCCCCTCTTCACAACGTGAGCAAAGGGGTGTGGGGGTTGGCGAACGATCGAGCAGGTTGCAAAGCCCCCTAGTCTTCTAAAAAGACATCAAGTTTTGAAAGTCCCTAAAGTCTTACTGTCTCTCACACTACTTGGTAGCTTATCCCAAGTGTCTATGGCTCACTGTATAAAGAAAAAATTCCTAATGTTTGTGTGACATTTATCCTTAACAAGTTTCCAACTGTGTCCCCATGTTCTTGATGAACTCATTTTAAAATAACAGTCTCAATCCACTGTACTAATTCTCTTCATAATTTTAAACACTTTAATCATGTCACCTCTTAATCTTCTTTTGCTTAAACTGAAAAGGCTCAGCTCTTTTACTCTCTCTCTTCATAACTAATTCCCTGTATCCCTGGAATTAGCCTAGTCACTCTTCTCTGGACCTTTTCTAGCGCTGCTATGTCCTTTTGGTAGCCTGGAGACCAAAACTGCACACAGTACTCCAGATGAGGCCTCACCAGTGCATTATAAAGCTTGAGCAGAACCTCCTTGGACTTGTACTCTACACATCATGCTATATAACCTAACATACTGTTTGCTTTCTTAATGGCTTCTGAACATTGTCGGGAATGTGAAAGCATAGCATAGTACTATGACTCCTAAATCCTTCTTATAAGGTGTACTCTCGATTTTCAAAGCTCTCATTGTGTATTCAAACCTAACATTATTACTTCCTATGTGTAATACTTTACATTTACTGACATTAAATTTAATCTGCCACAAATCTACCCAAGCCTGTATGCTGCCCAGATCCTTCTGTAATGATATAACGGATTCCAAATTATCTGCCAGTCCACCTATCTTGGTATCATCTGCAAACTTAACCAGCTTCTTACTTATATTCCTATGTAAATCATTTATATATATTATAAATAGCAGCAGCTCTAGCATTGACCCCTGTGGAACACCACTCTTAACATTCCAATTCTGATAAGGTATCTTGCACCATCACCCTCAGCTTCCTGTGTCTGAGCCAATTCTGCACCCATCTAAAAACGTCACCCTGAACTCCCAATTCTTTTATACTCTATCAAAAGCTTTCTGAAAGTCAAGATAAATAATATCATGTGCTCCACTTTGATCATATCCTTTTGTTGCTTCCTCATAAAATTCCAGCATGTTAGTAAAACATGACCTCCCTCTTCTGAACCCATGCTGACTGTTCAGAAAAACTCCTGTACTTGCCATGTGCTGCTCAATCTTATCCTTAATAATTCCTTCCATTAATTTTCCAGTGATGCATGTTAAGCTTATTGGCCTATAGTTGCTTGGATCTGCCCAGTCACCCTTTTTATATAACAGAATAATATTTGCCATTTTCCAGTCATTCAGAATCTCCCCAGTGCACAGTGACTTCCTAAAAATGTGTCAAGGGTTTGACACTGTTTCTGGAGCAAACCTGAGCTTCAATACTCGTAATGATTGAGTCCCCAACTATCACTACCTCACTCTTTCTGGGAAGTGGTTTTGAGGTGGCCCATTGGGGCTCATCATCCGTGTCTACCACCTCAGAGTCATCAGAGACACCATCGAGCTCCGCAAGAACCTGAAAACAGTTTGACACTTCTAATTCTGGAGTTGATGCCCCCAGGACAGTGTGCACCCTTTACCTTATGCCTTGTGGCCATGACCCACCTATCTCTATCTGTGTGGTCTGGAATCTCCTCCCACATCACCTTAGGGGTGTACACTATCTCTCTAAAGGACATCTAGGTCAGGTCCATGACTCATTTTAGTCATCACACTTTCAGCACGAACACTGGAGGCAAATATATTTACCTTTAAGTACAAGGCTTTCACATACAAGCACATATTAGGTCAGAAGACGTGTAGTCCAGATACAGAGTATGAATCTCTAGAGGTAGACTTAAAAAGAGGTCCAAAAATAAAGTCTATCAACATGATATCTCAGAGACTCAACAAAGAAAATGGAAATTGTACTTCCATTCTGAAATATACATATAAATCTGTAACCACCAGACTAATAGGGTTGATAAACAGCCAAATAACCAATATTTTTCTCTGGATACTTCCACCATATCCCAAAGGCCTACTGGTTAGCTATCCACAGTTTCTACATTGGCCTGGTAAGCACTGATTATGGATGCACCGTGATAGATCATTTGCCCTATCTGGGTTGGTTTCTAATTTAGTGCCCAATACTGCTAGAATAGTGTCCTTTTGCAGCATCCCAAAAATTGCATTAAAATGGTTTGCTTTTTTGCTGGTATTTGATCCCAGTACAGCAAAAGCTTGGTTTGCATTGCCAGCAGTAAGTCAGACTCATTCCTAGTGAGTGAGACTCTGCCAGGACTGCCCTTTGTCACAGATTCTGTTCATAATGTCTATGTGCAACCAAGGAGTGGAGAGTGTTCAATTCAGTGACCTCAGGATCACATCTCTGCTTTTTGCAGATGATGTGACTCTGTTGGCTTTAACAGGCTGCAACCTCAGGCATGCACTGGAGCAGTTTGCAGCTGAATGTGAAGTGGCCGGGATGAGGATCAGCACCTCCAACTCTGATGTCATGGTTCTCAGTCAGGAATGGGTGATGTGCCATCTCCAGGTTGGGAATGCTGTGCTGCTTTTAGCTGACCTGAAAGGCAAACCTCTTAATTTACTGGTCAATCTACATCCCTGTCCTTACATATGGTCATGAGCTTTGGGGAGTGATGGAAAGAATTAGACCATAGATACAAGCAGCAGAAATGAACTTTCTTCTCAAGGTGTCTGGGCTCAGCCTTAGAGACAGGGTGAGGAGTGCAGACATTCAGGAGGAGCTCAAAGCAGAGTCACTGCTTCTCCTCATTGAAATGAGTCAGTTGAGGTGGTTTGGTGTTCTGATTAGGATGCCTCCCTGAGAAAGTGTTCTGGGCATGTCCAACTGGAAGGGGGGCCTCGGTGCAAATACAGGACAAGCTGGAGAGATAATATCTCTTAGCTGGCATAAGAATGCCATGGTACTTCCCTGGAGAAGCTGGAGGTGGTGGCAGGGAAAATGAACATCTGGGCTTCTTTACTTAAGACTACTGCTTCTGTGACCAAGAGAAGCAGCAGAAAATTGATTGATGGATGGTTTAAAAATTGGGGTTTATGCATAGTTAACAAAGCTTTTCAAATTTTGTTTAGTTAGAATACAGCATTGCATTAAACTCCTAATTAGTTCTACTGTTGTAGAAACTAAATGTTTTGTATGCTGTTGCTGTTTAGACATAGATATACAGTAGATATTTTATTATTATAAGTGTTCTAGGGAAAATAGGCCAATCACATTAGACAGTCCTTCATGGGCTCTCATAGTCTCAGCCCTGTTTTTTTTTTCTTATTCACGGCACAGAGAGGTGTTATAACCCATTTTCTGTGTAACCCATTAAATATAGCAAGTTTGACTAAGGAGAAGTGACAATTCAGTACATAAAGTTTTTTGATTAGCTAAATGCTAAGCTGTACCAAAATCTTATCCAAATACTATTTAAGAGTTTTCAAGATTACTGCTTCAACTACATTACTCAGTACTGGTTTCCTCAAGTACACGATTCACTGTTTAGTTAAAGGAATTATGTTGGATGCACTTTTCAGAATTTCGAAGATCTGAATTAAGTCCAGGCGGCACGGTGGTGCAGTGGGTAGCGCTGCTGCCTTGCAGTTAGGAGACCCGGGTTCACTTTCCGGGTCCTCCCTGTGTGGAGTTTGCATGTTCTCCCCGTGACTGCGTGGGTTTCCTCCGGGTGCTCCGGTTTCCTCCCACAGTCCAAAGACATGCAGGTTAGGTGCATTGGTGATTCTAAATTGTCCCTAGTGTGTGCTTGGTGTGTGGGTGTGTTTGTGTGAGCGCCCTGGCCCGGGGTTTGTTTCCTGCCTTGTGCCCTGTGTTGGCTGGGATTGGCTCCAGTAGACCCCCGTGACCCTGTAGTTAGGATATAGCGGGTTGGATAATGGATGGATGGATGGATGGATGGATGAATTAAGTCCTTAACATTGTGACAATTCATCATTCATTCATTCAACTTCATTTTTTGCTAAATTATTTGCTTTATTATTAAATGGGATACCCCCGTGACCCTGTGTTAGGATATAGCAGGTTGAAGAATGACTGACTGGCTGACTTCTATGGGGTATCCCTTCCCAAGCAACATACTGGAACTTAGAAAATGGGGTTTTGGCTCCTCATCATGACAAAATGGAATAACAAGATAAATAAATGAATGGATGTATAAAATTATTCAATTCTCCTCTTAATCTTGCTATGTTGAGTGTGAGAGGCAAGCCAAAGTCTTGCTCTTTTTAGGATCAAAACAGCAAACAGATTTTCTGTGTTCCTAAATTGTTGGATTGTATAAATGAGCTTATGTATTTCAACAGATAAGGAAAATTAATGCTTAAATATTTAAAAGCATTGTGTGGTATTCAGATTATGGAAACTAAGATTATCCTGTAATGAATTTTGTAAACTGATTAACAGCATAGTTAATATCTTCACTGCACATCCTTTAAAAAGACATTACTCGTGTCTTAGTAGTGAAAATTTAAAGTATATTGGAGCTTTTATCTATACAATGTGATCAATGAATCAAATTGCAAATGTGCACAAGGAAAGCTCAGTATATTCAATAATGCTTGTTTATTGCATGTTATAAAGTACACTTGCATTGTTTGCTTTAAAAATTTTGCTGATAAGTTTTAATTCATAGAGACTGAGCTGTAATAAGATATAAGAATTATAAGAGATAAAAATATATGAAAGATGTAAAAGTTAGCTATAACCCAGAAAACTGGAATTTACACTGACATTATGGGCATAAATCCCCATTCGCATTGGGCACACTGGCACCTTGAGAAAAGTAACACTAATTCATACAGTCAGACATCAGTATCTCGGAATATAAAGTGTCCATTACTAACACATCTATAAAGTTAATTCATGTCCTGGCATTAAACTAAGAGCAAGTAGACCCCTAGATTTAACCTTAATTAGACTGATTAGTTTAAAACTCTGGTATTGGATAGGCTGTGATGACATTAGATAAAACTTAATATAAATAATGCATATTTCATTAGTTAGTCTGTAATTAACACATGTCAAATACCTATATAAGTGAGTGGTAGTGAAATAAGGAGAAAAACAGGACAATACTCAAATGACATGACCCATAAAAGACTCCAGATATGCATAAAAGTAAAACACATTTTAATCTACATAGATTCATTTCAAAAAGCTTTTAAGCAATAATTTAACATGTCTATAAGATGCATAAATCCAGTATACAAAAATCCATCTTCAGTAGTATGAGTAAATAATTACAACAGCATAATTTTTAAACTCCTTAGTCCTTGAATGAAAAACCTGTCACAAAATGTTAGGTTAAAGCAGAGCAGATCAATATAGTGTCCACAGTTATGCTGATGTTTGACTGGTTGATTGTGGTGAAGGGAGAGCTGAGCTTAAAGCTGAAGCTGTCAATTTACCAGTCGAAGTATGGCCCTGTCCTCACCTATTTTCACAAGGATTGGGAAGTCATTGAAATAATTAGATCACAGATACAAGCAGCAGAAATGATTTTCCTTCGTAGGGTGTCCAGGCTCAGTCTTAGAGACAGGGAGAGGTGTACAGACATCTGGGGGGAGCTTAAAGTTGTGCCACTGCTTCTACAAATCGAAAGGAGCCAGCTGCCTTCCTGAGGAGGTGTTCTGGGCATGTCCAACTGGAGGGGAGGCCTCGGTGCAGACTCTGGACAAGCTTTAAAGATTATATTTCTCAGTTGGTCTGGGAAAGTTTTGGTATACTACCCAAACTTAGGAGGAAGTGTTGAGGAAAAGGAACATCTGGGCATCTTTGCAACTCAGACCTAGAGAAACAGCAAAAAATGGATGGATGGACAAATGATTTAAAAAAATTGATTGATGAGGTTTATGCATACTCAACAAAGATTTTCAGTGTTTATTTGGTTAACATGCAACATTACATTAAATATCCACTAATCAATGCTGCTGTTGTAAAAACAAAAATGTTTTATAAGCTGTTGCTATTTAGACATAGATATACAGTAGATATTACAAAAGTGTTCTATGGAAAACAGATCAAACACATTCGGCAATCATTCATGTGCTCCCATAGTCTAAGTAAATATTTTTCATTTTTGTCTGTAAAGCTTTTACAGATCTTATTTGTTGATCACATTTATCTCCATTGCCTTTAGAATTCTATTTTTTTTAACTGAAGTGTAGTAAACCTTCTTTTGGAAAAATGACTGGGTTACTTTTTATTGGCTAATGGTTAGATGACTATTTTGTTTTACTTTCTAAAGTCTAGTCTTAGAAATCTTAAGGCTTAAAGTCTTTTATGCTTTAGCTGCCATTCAATTATAGGAAATATTCAATTTTTATATTGCAAAAAAAAAAAATCAATTCTGTCAGAAATATTTCAGCAAAACCTTGTGAGAAACAGTTGGTATATAACATGGTCATACAAACATAATATAGTGTTACAAATTATCAATGGTGAAAACTTTTGAGTCTTAATTATTTAGTTTTTACCTTAAGTAATGACACTCCACTTTATATGCATTGTAGAATGTGTATATGGAGAACTTTTTTAAGAAGGCCTGATCAATATAGGCCTTCTATATATGGATAATGATGATATAGGCTATGAACTATAAAATACTGCAAATGTTTTAGTATTTCACAGAAAAAAAAGTAACAATTTTGAAATATTGCATTGTCCTGCAGCTAGGGAATTAGGATTAAAACCACAAGGTTACCAGCTATGTAGTTTGGCAGGGCCAGATGTGTTTATCAAACAAGAATACACATCTGGGACAACCTGTTAAACAAGTTTGTAGTGAGCCACGGCAAAATCTGCCACTGCAAAGGCTGCATCCATGGGGCCTTCTTCCTAAAGACCCACCCCCAACTTCTCCAGTCTGTGCATTTTAAACCACTAGGGTTTAAGAGAGAAAACGAACAAAATAGAGTTCAGTAGCACAAGGTAAATGCAGCTTAATAATTAATTTTTATGTTGTAATGAGTGCTGGGACAAAGAAGATAGACACAAACACAGACAACTGTGGTTACTTGGCATCACATGTTTGAGAAGTACTGTCTACTACGATATTTTTTTGTCTTTTTGACTATTGCCTCACTATATCACATAACAGCAGTAAACAGAGTTTAGATAAGCATTGTGGTCTATGGATATAGTACATGATAAAAGTATGTGGATATATTCTGGCAGATAGTAATGTTAACTTGGTTTACTTATTCGTGGAGATATGCAATCAGAAGGTGGATGGTGTGCAGCTCAAGCTTTTACTGATATCATTAAGCAGATTTGTTGATTTGGGCGTTTAGAGTAACAAAATTTCTATTACTGTGGCTCTTCATTATGGGCTGTCTTAATGGCAGTCCTATTGATGCTGTGTGACACACAATTAACTTCAAATGCATATTTTATTATTATTATTATTATTATATTTTCATGAATATAGCGACCAGTTCTTTTAGGGTTACATCCACTCCAACACTGATGTCATAATTAAACAACAGAAAGCACATACAGCACCTGAGACAATGTATTGTTCACTTTTACCACTTGTCCATTGAAGTCTTTGAATGCCAATATATATTGTGGTAAAAATAAGGTAGTAGGCAAGAAAATGGTTTGGGGATGGCCACCCTGAATACTGAAAAATCAGCAAAATAGAAGAAGCACGTCTTTACAGATCAGAGTTCACAACTGAACTGAACTAACAGGATAAGTCTGTTCGATAAATATGGTGGATAGGAGGAAGAAGTGGAGTTAAGGCGGCCAGAATAGGAACTGAAATGGCAGGAAGATTAATTTTGGGTACCGGAAGTGATGTCATCAGGGTTGGCTGGAAATAATGTTAGTGGGTGGTTCAGTAATGATGTAACTGCGAGGCAGGGACATCAGCTGAACTGCAGGAAAACAAGAGGAGAGAGAATCAGTTGCGAGCGCCAACCCCAGGTCTGGCTGATAAATAACCCTATTTGAGCCTGTAAAGTGTCCCCCATGTGCACAAGAGTTACAATAATATACAGTATATATCAAATTTGATGTTGTAGGTTATTTTCTTGCAACAAATTATGTTTATTTTTTACACATGTAATACACTCTCTGCACACACATCACACATACAATATACAGTTAGGCCCATAAATATTTGGACAGAGACAACTTTTTTCTAATTTTGGTTCTGTACATTACCACAATGAATTTTAAATGAAACAACTCAGATGCAGTTGAAGTGCATACTTTCAGCTTTAATTCAGTGGGGTGAACAAAACGATTGCATAAAAATGTGAGGCAACTAAAGCATTTTTTTAACACAATCCCTTCATTTCAGGGGCTCAAAAGTAATTGGACAAATTAAATAACTGGAAATAAAATGTTCATTTCTACTACTTGGTAGATATACTACTACTTGAAGTCTTGAACTCATAGACATCACCAGATGCTGGGTTTCCTCCTTTTTAATGCTGTGCCAGGCCTTTACTGCAGCGGCTTTCAGTTGCTGTTTGTTTGTGGGCCTTTCTATGTGAAGTTTAGTCTTCAACAAGTGAAATGCATGCTCAATTGGGTTAAGATCAGGTGACTGACTTGGCCATTCAAGAATTTTCCACTTCTTTGCTTTAATAAACTCCTGGGTTGCTTTGGCTGTATGTTTTGGGTCATTGTCCATCTGTATCATGAAACGACGCCCCATCAATTTGACCGCATTTAGCTGGATTTGAGCAGACAGTATGTCTCTGAACACCTCAGAATTCATTCGGCTGCTTCTGTCCTGTGTCACATCATCAATAAACACTAGTGTCCCAGTGCCACTGGCAGCCATGCACGCCCAAGCCATCACACTGCCTCCACCGTGTTTTACAGATGATGTGGTATGCTTTGGATAATGAGCTGCTCCACGCCTTCTCCATACTTTTTTCTTGCCATCATTCTGGTAGAGGTTGATTTTGATTTAATCTGTCCAAAGAATGTTTTTCCAGAACTGTGCTGGCTTTTTTAGATGTTCTTTAGCAAAGTCCAATCTAGCTTTTCTATTCTTGAGGCTTGTGAGTGGCTTGCACCTTGCAGTGCACCCTCTGTATTTACTTTCATGCAATCTTCTCTTCTCTCGGATGGGTTTTTTCTGTTTTCGCAGCTTAAGGATGGCTTCTTTCACCTGCATGGAGAGCTCCTTTGATCGCATGTTGTCTGCTCATAATGACGGACTTGCCCACACCTGCCCATGAAATAGCCTTTGAGTCAATTGTCCAATTACTTTTGAGCCCCTGAAATGAAGGGATTGTGTTAAAAAAATGCTTTAGTTGCCTCACATTTTTATGCAATCGTTTTGTTCACCCTACTGCATTAAAGCTGAAAGTCTGCACTCCAACTGCATCTGAGTTGTTTCATTTAAAATTCATTGTGGTAATGTACAGAACTAAAATTAGAAAAAAGTTGTCTCTGTCCAAATATTTATGGGCCTAACTGTATATGTTTATTAGAACATTTTTAGTAGACTTTGCAACTGTAGACAGTTAATCGTAATCAGAAGCTTGCTCTCTGTTGGACCAGAATAATGAGAGCAGAATTGCTCTTTGAAGATCAAAAATCACCATCTCTAGTACAGCCTTCATGAGGCATTGGATTGATTTAGAAATGTGACACTCAAATGTCCTTTTGGCATCCAGTGAGAGCAACACTTCACAGTGTGGAAAGGAAAATGCTACATCAGCTTTACAAAAGAGTTTGTGTAAGTTACATGAGAGTAAATGAGAACTGAGCGATTTGACCTGAATGATAAATTTGTGAATAACTCATTGAAGTTAGTGAGCTAGAACATTTGATAAATATTTAATGTTTGACTTAATTAGGGATAATGGTCTGAAACTCTGGATTTCTGTGGGTCTTAAAATTGTTTTAACGGGAGTATTATAATCATTTTATTGACCCAAGGGTTTATATAATTTGAAGAAATGGTAATGTTTAGCATTGGAAAGTGAGGAAGAGAAAGTTGTTTCCAAAAGTCTAAAGTGAATTCAAGTGTAATGCAATCTAGCCCTGGGTTTTTTCCCTTAATTCATGAAGCCCAGAGCTTCCTTCAGTCTTCAAATGTAATAGGGGAATCCATACTTAAGCAAAATTCAAGGAATGTCTGAAAGAAATTAATTAACGGAGAAAGTGTAAAATATTCCTACATTCAGTTATATCTATTTTGACAGTATTTGATGTAATCTGTCGTTAAGTAGGATTCCTGAAACAGCAAGACAACAATACAGTGTTGGTGGAGAAGTTTGAAACAGCTTGAAAAAATACAGGCTGTGATTCAGAGTATGTCAAAAAATAAAAGAAAATATTACATTAAAAATGGAGGAGAAGAAACAGAAACTAAAAGATATGTGTTTCCCTCAACTGAGAATCAGTATTATTATCATCAAAATTCCCCTATCACTCTGAATCAAACCACAGAACTCAGAAAACCTTCTGTGCTGGTCACATATTTAATACAATTACAGAAGGAAAAAAGTAAAAGAAAATCTAGACAATAAAGAAGAAGATCCATCAACCTACCGCCTTCTCCAAAGGCCCAGGGCAAGTGAGTACAGAATATAAGAGAAAAATAGGCACAACTTGAAACCACAACAATACCTTAACAACAAGATACCCATGGAGGAAAGAAGTGGCATTGTTACCTGGGGACAAGAATGCAATGGCAAGCAAGTACAATAAACCCTGCATTGCTACCCTTATAAAAATAGGTATAAAGAAGAAAACACCCAACTCATCCAACAGCACAGTTCAGAGAGATCAGAACATCTTGTAAAACTAAAACGATTCACTGCACAAAATATATACCAGACTGTGTTAAATGCATTTAAGAAAGAAGTCAAATACCAAATACCCAACACACAACTCACAATGCCAGCAGCACAGATAAGAGAGGAGTACATTAATTAGTAGGCATAGTCAGTATGATAGTTCATCATGCAGAATCATACCATGCTTGAATAAAACAGTAAGAGTTGACATAAAATGGGCATTAAACCATTGTATGCCCTAAGTGTGCATTCTGGTGCCTTAGATTAACCGTGGAAGACCAGCAAGAATGGCTACAGAACAAATTCTTTTGATAATGCCTTCCTTCTTGTGGATGTCACTGTATTGTTGTTAGGTAAATCTTGGCAGTTTTCAGCATCTCACTGACCTGTCTATCATCATATCTTAAAAACCACATGATGTGAATGTGTGGCTTGATCGACAGGGAAACACTGGGGGAAATGAATGTACTATAGTCCTCTGCAGAAATCTGACTGTATCCTGAGCAACCACATTATCAGAATGCTACTGCCTCACTCACAGCATATTTAATGTATATAAAAAAGTAACCATTTTTAATCCTTGTTTAACCCGCTCACCAAAAATTCCAGACCAACACTCAGCAACCGTTAATATGTAAAAAAAAAAAAAACAGTTCATTAACAACTCCACAAACAGTAAACAATTATGTTACGACACAATCCCCACAAACAGCAAATACGTACACAATTCAAAACTCAAAATTGAAAAATAAGGGTGTGTAATGATATTGCAATTATAAACCTGTTTTAGATTAAAATAGCCATCTGCACTTAAAGTCTTAACTGTCTTGGGGAGGTAGATGCTAGCAGGAAGAAATCCACACCTACTGCAGCTACAACATATATAAAACCAATGATTTGTCCTACTAGGAAAATTGGTTTGGTGCACCAACAAAAATACAGGAGAAAGTTTCATCTTCTGAGACACATCTCACTTGTACCTCTTGTGCAAAAATCCAACTTACAGTAGTGTTCATGTGTTGTTGCTCCCTGTTTCCCCTCCAGATGTTTCTCTTTCTCTCCGCTTACCTTTCTAGGTTAAATCCCCTAAACTGACCTGTCTAAGTGCCACCTTAAAGACGTAGATCCCATTTTTTCCTAATACGGGGCAAACTCACACCAACCCAAGTTCCCAAGTATAAATTCAAGAAGTGAACAAACTAACTTAAGGCTGACATTACATTTGTCACAAGCTACAGTACCTCTCTATGGACCTGGGATTTCTTCAGCTTGATATTGGCAATTTCTGCTCACAGATCAGCAAAGCGATTTTCCCTCGTTATTCAGAACATTTGTTTTTTTCAAGAAGAGATTCTTCAACATTTCCTAATTCAAGGACTTAGACTCAACATGTCCACAGCAAGGCTTGATGACTTCATTGTGGAGGCAGAGGGTTCTGAATGAGTTCTAACCATGACCGATAAACCTTGTGCTATGTCTTCAAACACTCAAACAGGTTAGATGGCAGTGAGAGGTACAAATCTTGATATGTCAAGAAAATCTTGATACTGTATGTTAAGTGGTTGGATCTCAAGTGTCACATGATCCCCACAGATGTGTTTTATTTATGTAGAGCGAGTATATTGTGCACTGTCCTTTTTACTAACAGATTTAAGATAATCCACCCATATATACTGTACAGAAGCAGATGTTAAATATGGTGAAAGAGAAAATATTTGAAGGGAAAAATTAAATGCCACCATGCTGAAGAATTGCAAGAAAAAAAATAGTTTTAATTTTGGATCACAATTCAGGATAGAAAATGTATACTTATCAGTCAGTAACAGAATTGACAGCATACATATGAACAGTCAAATTAATAATAAAAACCTTAGAAACAAGGATTTCTGTAACTGCTTGCTGCTATGTTCACCATCCCAAAACCTTTACCCTGTAACAGAAAGGCCCTGTATTGGCGCCTGACCCGACACAGACAGACGCGGGAGGCACACTGATAAAATAAATAAATGTTTTATTTCAATTTCTTCGCCTGTGGGCAATGCCTTCCCTGTCCCCACAGGCACAACACAGTCCCACAAACAAAACACAACACTGTTTCTCTTCTTCCACGACTCCTCTTTGTCAAGCTTTGTCTCCTCCCGACTCTGGCTCCTTGAGTAGTGGCTGCAGGTTCCTTTTATAGCAGCCCCGGAAGTGCTCCAGGTGCTCATTGACCTACTTCAGGCTGCACTTCCGGGTGTGGCTGCAGTCCAGCCCACATGGGCCATGTAGCTCCCCGGGGCAGTGGTCATGGAGCCCAACAGGATTGAGCTCCAGTGTTCCACCATTGTGGCACCAATGCAACCCAGGAGGGCTGCCACTAAGTGTTCCGGGGAACGTAGGGTGAAGCCCATGGGTCTTCCCCCAGATCCAGTGTGAAAGGGGTGTCCCGGCCGGGTATGGGACCTGGCCGCCCGCCACAACCCTTATTTATCTCTTACTACACAGTGTGGAATATTCGGACCCAGACACAAACAGGCAGACACAGAATGTCTCGAAGCACACACGTTTTATTGTGCAACACACAATAACACCACAAACAGTGCACCAACCACCAATAATACAGTCCTTTAGACTCATTTCTCTCTCTCTCTGTCGTCTCCACTCCTCTCTTCAAAGCTCTGTCCATTTCCAACCGACTCTGGCTTCCAAGTGGAGTGAGGCGGCCTCTTTTATACAGCACCCGGAAGTGCTCCAGGTGCTCCCCAATTAACATCCGGCAGCACTTCCGGGTGTGGCGGAAGTGCTTCAAGTGAGTTCAGCTCCCCTTCTGGCAGCACTTCTGGGTGTGGTGGAAGTTCTACAGACCACTGTTCCAGAGCTGTCCAGGCACTCCCTGGTGGTGGCCACATCCCTCCATAGGGTTGAGCTTCCAATATCTGTGACCCCAATGTAATCTCAGGAGGTCGCCCCCATGTGGTTCAGGGAAGATACTGCCCTTTTCCTGGTCCTTCCTGTCTTCCGGCGTCCCGGTGGGACAAGGTCCCTAGACATCTGTCACACTGCCCCTCCCCCAGCTGAAGCCCATAGGGTGAAGTGGCTCGTCCCGCGAGGGCTGGTTCCTTCCTTGTGCAGACGCCAGCATACTGGAGTCCATGGTCTCCTCCTATACAAAGAGAGGAATACGAAGGAATGCAGAGACACTGCCCCGACGCCACCTACAGTTGTCCTCTGCAACCCGATGCGGACAGCGTCTCCATGTATGGTTACTCCCGTGGCACTTGTAACAACGACACACTGCTTTAACCTGTGCCCTAGAGGCACAAAACAAACTTGGTATGTCCACTCCACCTCATCCCCAGCCAGGTTCGGAGCTTCTCTCTGCACTCGCAGAGAGCAGCTCTTAAGTGCAGGTGGCCACACAGGCCCAAACTGCTTCCTGTAGGGAGACTTTTCCTTTCTCTGGGGTCTCCCTTTACTCTGGGGTGACACAACAGCCTGGATCCCCTTATGGGAACAAGTGGGACCCCATGCTGTTTGCACTCCTCTCGACCGGAATGACACCACTGCAGCTTCTTGGAGCGAGGTGGTCTGTGTGCCGACACATGCAAGTTGGCATCTCCCCCGTGCCTCAGCCCCTACTGGGTGATCGGTATTCATTCTCCTGTCTACTGTAGGATGCCCTGCTACTCGAATCTGGTCACCAGTGTCTCAGCTCCCTTCGCTAGGGCTTCCTCTTTCATTTACGGTACTGGTAACACTTAGCTGTACCGCTGTGTTTCTCCGACTGAAGAATCTAGTTGTTGCGCCACTCCACCCACTCTTGTAGAGCCTTCAGAGGCACGATCACCTTCTCCCCCAGCTTCTCAAGTGTCTCCCAGAGGACACGTAGCATTTCTAGAAGCGGCTGTATGGGCTGAAGGACCTCCTCACAGCTGCGATCAAACACATATCAACAGCCGGCGGTGGACTTACCAGTATTCGGTCCTTACCTGCTGGCTGTGAGCCATGGAGCCTCTGTGCAGGCTTAGTCGGGTCATCCTGCAGCTGGAGATGGACATTCATTATTCCCACCTTCGACCAATTCTCGGTGGGCACTTAACACACACCATCCAACCCCTCACCTGCTTGTAGGAGGGACTTCCAGTTTTCCACCGCCCTTTTCACCAAGGACTTCCTCCCCTTGGAATACGAGCCCAGGTGCTTGTCTGCCAGATCGAGTTCTCTTAGAGACAACGGACTCCTGTCCTCCTCGGACGCTGTCCCGCCGCGCATCCTTCGGCCAGCATGCATGCCTCCATAAGGTCTCCCCCTGGGAGGTAGGCACCTCAAACACTCCTAAAACTCCCCCAGGGCAAACGTTCCCTGCAGTCGGTACCTACCTCCTGGATCCCTTCTTCCGGAGGCTGCTGCTCTCTTCCAGCCACTCCTTCCGGCATGCCGACCCTTTCCATAATGGGCTTTTTGGTAACGGACGTTGTCTTCTGGCTGCGCCTGGCCGTCTTCCTTCCCATTAGGGAGAACAGTGAGTCACTCGGACGTTCGGCAATGAGCAGGGCGATCGTGCAGAGTGGGTGCAGCGGTTGCAATGCGTGTACGTGTTGCTCTGTAGTGCTCGGCCGTCCACAAAATTATTTTTTGACGGGTCCCCGCCTGAGAGTCGCATCTGGGATGCCATTGTGGAATATTCAGACCCGGACACAAATAGGCAGACACAGAATGTCTCGAAACACACACGTTTTATTGTGCAACACACAATAACACCACAAACAGTGCACCAACCACCAATAATACAGTCCTTTAGACTGCTTTTTCTCTCTCTCTCTCTGTCGCCTCCACTCCTCTCTTCCAAGCTCTGTTCACTTCCACCCGACTCTGGCTTCTGAGTGGAGTGAGGCGGTCTCTTTTATACAGTGCTCCCCAATTAACATCCGGCAGCAATTCCGGGTGTGTTCCGGAGCTGTCCAGGCACTCCCTGGTGGTGGCCACATCCCTCCATAGGTTTGAGCTTCCAAGCTCTGTGACCCCCATGTAATCCCGGGAGGTCACCCCCTTGTGGTCCAGGGAAGATACTGCCCTTTTCCCGGTCCTTCCCATCTTCCGGTGTCCCAGTGGGGCAAGGTCCCTGGACATCTGTCACAACAGATTTTTCCTGCTACAAATTGCTAGGTTTTGGGATGTATTGTCATTGTACCTCTTTCAATTTATTGAAACCACTTAATCCAATTTTATAGCCTTCAGGGGTTGGAGCCTTACATCCAGTATTCAGTTGTAACAAATATTTCTTAGTACAAATCTTCATAAAAATAATATTTACTTGCACTAAAAAATAAAAATGCATGCATCTGTACTTAAAACTTTGCCATTTATTTAATAACAATAATAATAAAAATTATTATTATTATTAATGAGTATTAAATTGATTTAAAGAGCTTGACAAAAGTGCAGTTTAAAGTTTTGTGTTAACATTGGTTAGATGGTTTATCCAAATATATTTTTCCAGCTTTCTACTTACCAGTTTTGTAACTGCAATGAATTGCATTTAAAAATGAAAGATTCCTATATTTAATGTATATCTGTAAAATTTGTTTGGTGATAAAAATGCACTGAAGCGTCATACTTGGTAATTTTGTATTCTGGACAAAAATAGGAAAACTTAATACAGTGTAATACAGAAAGTTACTGCAGTACAGTTTATATTCTGCAATGTGTTTGGCAGGGAAGGACACAACCAAAGTAGGCAATGGCAGACAGCAGTCATGTATTATGGCTTCCCGATGAACCTGTGAGCATAGTATATATTAGGTGTGGCTACTAAATAATGAGACTGAAGCTGTAACTTAATTTTAATGAAGAAAATGTAAAATGTCAACTCTCTTCCTCTTCAACATACTCTCCTCCTACAGTACATCTCCACAGTGCTGCAAGCTGGTCTTTCACTGATGAAAGCAGGGCTGTAGGTTATCTTCTGTCAGTTGTCTCAGAAGCTCTGTCATTTTCATCTTCACCTCTGACTTGAAATGGATTCTTTGATTGTAGACTTGGTTTTAGGGAAACAAACAAAATTACATGGAGCTAGGTCTAGTGAGTAGGGAGGATGTTAAAGCACTGCAATACACTTCTTGTCCAAAAACTGCTTCACTGAGATCGCTGAGTGGGCTGGTGGGTTGTCCTGATGAAGGATGAAACTCTTTTCCTAAAACTGAAGCCTCTTTCTTTTGACACCTTGACACAGAGTTTCTAGAACCTGTTTGTAGTAGTGTTCATTTACTATTGCTCCATCTGGAACCCACTCTTCCAGAATTACGCCCTTAATGCCAAAAAAAAAACAATCACCACGGCCTTGAATTTTAAATTGATATATTGCTTGATTTTCTTTATTTTTTCATTTTTTTTTTTATAATTTAAATAAAATAACATTTAATGCAATCAAGTCAAACTTATACAACAAATTATTTTATAAAACTAGGAAAAGAAAAATGAAAAAAAAAAAAATCTTATATATAAATGTCTACGCGTGGAAGTGTGTGTGTTTCTGTCTGTCCAGCCCAGAAGTGCGAGGCAGCCGGAAGTGCAAGGCTACAGCATGAAGCTCAAAGAACCGGCAAGGTGGCCCGAAGTTAAGAAGAAAGAAGTATGTGCCTACAGCATGAAGCTGAAAGAAAGCGTCTCCATCGCCAAAGTGAAACCACTGAGGAAAGACAAATGAGAGAGAAACTCGCTTAGCTGCTGATAGACAAAGGGGGGTGAGCACGTCTGTAAAATTAAACCATCGACTCTGCATTTCAATTTTTTTTCTGGCGATTTTAATAGTTTCTAGGAGCCCAGGCTTTTTACAGCATGGGCTTACACAGCTAGTTATATGTATGTATCAGAAAGTTAAAAAAGGAAAGCAACAATGCAGAATTCAACCCCCAACAAAAACATCGCTCTACTTTTGAACTGATCATTTTTCCAAGGCACAAGAAAAACATGTTAACTTCAAACAATGCATGACAGTGAAGTAATAATGCAATGTGATTGAAACTTGGAGGGTTTGTTTATAATTATCTAAGGTCAGTGCCTCCCACCTACTTCTGGCATACATGATGTGGTTTGATGAAAATAACAGTCTTGTTATTTAATAGCCATAACCTGAATGTAAGTGCAAGAACCTTAGTGACTAATTAAAGGACATTAGTTTCCCACTCAACCATTAGGAGGTAGCACAATGATCTTAACTTTAAAAGATGGTCTGTGATGCCTGTTTTACATGTGCATCTGAGTATGTCCTTTTACATTTGGTTCTTTAGGAATTTGCAGGGCTCAAACATAGGGGGACACCACTAGTCCCTGGAAAGATCTCTAATCTGCTATTCCTATAGCCAAATCTAAATTCTAATTCTCCCGAATGCAAAAGAGATTCAGGAAGTGATCAGAGGATCTTAATTGCTGTTGTCCAAGCATTATTAGTTCAGGTTGTAATGCTAGTAACTGCTATTGCAATGGTATGAGATCTATTCTCTGACTTGGTTTAGGTGCATTTTTCTCTTTAGAAGTGAAGTAATAATAACTCTGAGCGATCACCTTCATCTCGTGTTACAATAACTCTTTTCTGTTTATAGTAGACATAAAGTCTACTAATTGGTTTGAAGTATAAGACAGAAAATAGTAGTGAAGTCAAGTCACTTTATTTATAAAGCACATTTAAAACAACAAAAGTTGACCAAAGTGCTGTATAGCTTCCATAAATACACAAATACATATACAGATAAAAATAAATATATCAATAGTATAAGTAATTATGGAAGCTCTGAAACGGACAATGAAAAAATGATGGGATAGCCCCTATCCCGTATGTACGTGAAAATATTTCATACATATGGTATACTTTATGTACAAACGAGATGTTATCACGTACGTACGGGAAACTTTCATGAACATACAAGATGTTTTCATGTGTGTACGGGATACCCGAAGCACATTTTTGTAATTATTTTAACCTAATTTTATCTCATACATACGTGAAGGAATCCCATACGTACAAGGTATTTTCATGTACGTTTGAGATAAGGGCTGTCCCATAAATTTTTTCATTGTGTGGTTTAGACCTTCCGTAAGTAATAGTATAAACAAAATAAAAAAGTTTAAAAAGCTATGGCAAAAAGAAAAGCTTTAAGGGAAGATTTGAAAGTAACCAAAGTTAGTGCTGACCTAATACAAAAAGGTAGACTCTTTCTGCTTCAGTCTAGATTTTGGCATGACCAATAACTTCTGGTCAGAAGACCTCAATAACATGAAAGAGAATAAGAGTGAAATGATCAGCAATATATATGAGGCTAAACCACATAAGGACTTAAAAACTTGATCCTGTAGCGAACCGGAAGCCAGTGAAGAGAAGCTAAAATTGGTGAGAAGTAAATCCATTTCTGTTGTCCTGTTAGAAGCCTGGCAGCAGCCTTCTGGACAAACTATAGACGATCATGAGATGACTGATTAAGTCCACTGAATAATGAACTGCAATAGTCAAGCTGAGAAGAGACCAACGCATAAATCACTTTTTCAAAAGTCATTTACAGAAAGAAACACCTTGACTTTAGCTAGTACCGTCAGCTGATAGAAGCAGGCTTTAACAATGGAGTTTATCAAATTTAAGGCCTTTATCAAAAATTACACCAAGATTGCAAAGGATTTACAATAGGTTTTTAAAGAGCCAAGATTACTTGCACAAACAGAATTAAAATCAGAAAGTCCAAAACACACAATCTGTTTTTTTGTCATTTAAAGTAAGAAAATTTTGTGACAGCCATATTTTTATGTCTCCCAGACATTCCAATAAAGGTCTAAAATAATTTGATTTGATCTGTTTCAGTAGAAGATATAATTGTGTATGATCTGCATAGCAATGAAAACAGATACTGTGTTTTTTAAAAATGCATCCTAAGGGCAACATGTACAAAGAAAAAAGAATAGAGCCAAGAATAGATCTTTAAGGGACCCCATAGGTAAAAGGGACTGAAGAAGAGGAGAGATTGCCCAAGCTGACTGAAAAGCTTCTGTGTGTGAAGTATGGCCTCAACCAATCCAAAGCAGTTCTTTGACCACCCAGAGACTGCTCAAGATGAGCAATAAGGGTACCATGATCAACTGATGCTGCAGTTAGATCTAAAAGCAACGGGACAGCCATATCTCCTGTGACAGATAGGGGGAGCTATCACTCCCTTGAACCCTCGGACCAGATGCCAGACACCAGATAAAAGTCCAATAATTATTTATTTTATAATAATAATGTGCACCAAGCACCCTCCACTCCACAAATCAATACAATTCTCAATAAACAATCCTCCACTCCCAGATGCATTGTCACCCTTCCTCCCGAATCAGCTCAATGCTGGGATCTCCCACAGTCCTTTTTATAGTTCTTGACCCGGAAATGTTTCTCTTCTCACTGTCCATGTAACTGGCAACACTTCCGGGTCGGATGAAAACTCCTTTTTTCGTCAACCCGGAAGTAAGTCATTTCTTCTGTCCACGTGACTGGGACGTACTTCCAGGCTGTAGGGAAAATAGTCCTTGATCCTCCCTGCAGCGTCCTCTGGCGGCCCCATGGTATCCAGCAGGGCTGTGAATAAACACTCCATTGTCCATGATTCCCTGCTGGCATTCGGGGCACCTCCATGCTGCAGGGAGGGCTCCATCTAGCGGCCTGGGAGTATTGGCTGGGATGAATGGCCGGCCATATACCACACTCCACAGTCACTTATTAATAAGAGATCATTTAGAATCCTTAGAAGTACAGACTCTGTGTTGTGGTGTGCCTTAAAACCCGACTGAAATACTTCAAAAATGCTATTTTCATTTAAGGGGAAAGGTGCCATATAAATAAAAAAGGGTTGCAGCTGATAAACGACATCCTTCTCCAGAATTTTAGAAAGAAAGGGTAACTTGGAGGTGGTTCTGAAGTTCGAAAAGCCTGGAAAGTCCAGATTTGTTTTTTTTAACTAAAGGCTTCACCACAGCATATTTAAAACAGGCTGGGGCCAAACCATTCTCAAGACAACTGTTTATAATGTACAAAATGGTAGGCACAACTACTTCAAAAGCATTTTTAAGAAGACAAGCGGGAACAATATTTATTGGACAAGTAGTGGGTTTAATGTGACTAATTCTTTCTGCCAAAAAAGGGAGAATTACAGGCTCAAACTGATCAAAAACAGCTGAGCATGTAGGAGGGACTGAAGGGTCATCAACAGAGGGTGTAATGTGGGATCTAATGTTGGCAATTTTTTGAACAAAAAATCTGAGAAAATCTTCGCAGACTGTTGATGTCATTTCAGGCCATGTAGGAACAGATGGGTGAAGAACAGTGTTTATAGTATTAAATTGAACTCTAGGTCTATGACAATTATTTGAGATATCCGAGATATCCTTCCTGGTAATTAGACAAACTGTCCTTTAGAATATCAAAGGACACCTGAAGCTTGTCTATTTTCCACTGGTGCTTTACTCAGCTACATACCTGCCTCACTACAAAAGTAGTGTAAGAGCCATTTTCATAAATATTTTACTAGATGACAATGCATAATCTATGGGAGGTTCCTAAACCCCCATAAGTAGAATTGTATTGGTATATTCTTGACATTTCTAACAGCTTTGAGTAGACATTATTCTTCAGTTAGTGACAGCCTTGCCATGTGTAAGGTGTAGAGGCATACGGTTTTAAACCGTGCTCGTGCTTGCGCTCGTGACCGTGCCTGGGCATGTGTGCATGCTAACGGGGCTACGGGCCAATTGAGTGTGTGAAGTAACTCGTGCTTATTTAAGCACAAAGCCGTACGTTTAAAGCAAGAAGAAGCTAAGAATCTTTAAGTATTGAAAGAAGAAGTAAAAAACTGTTAAGTACAGAAATAACTTAAACTAACTAACTAACTAACTTAAACTCTAAACTAAGTTTAGAGAAGATACATTTTTTCTTTTTTTTGCCTTTTATTCTACGTGTGTAACTATTTTTTTTTTATTCTTGTGTGGATTATTTGCTTTTAACTTTCACTAAATAATTTTAAAACAAACTTTTGGAGTGAGAGATTTCTTTTGACATGCGTTTTACCTGTGCTCGATCTTGCCTTATGCTTCAGCGGCTACACTAAAATTTAAGACCTGCCTAAGATTGAAACCTGCCTAGGATTGAAAGCTTGAAAATTACCTTGGATTATAAAAGAAAGTGACCTGCGTGTTCTACGTGTGAAATCGGACTGCGAAGAAAGAAAGCAACGACAACTAGAAAAAACTCGACAGGTACTTTTAATCTTTGTCTTTGATCAGAGTAGGACATATTTGAGAATTGCTAGTGCTCCTCGCGAGACTATATAAATTATAAAGGAGCTTAAACACCTAATAAAATCGTCATGGCACCTGATTCTGGCATCCAGAGGAAATATCTGCGTAGTGTGAATGAAAGTCGCTTTGAATATGATGTCACAAAGGACCATCTTCAAGACGACAGAAAGCTGTTTGATTCAGTGACAACTAAACTTCAATCAGAAATGGATTACAAATACAAACAATTATATCGTCTGATGAAGATCGTAAGGGATTTACAACAAAATGAAATTAACTTGAAAAATGTAGACATAATTATCAAAAATCAGTTCTTCAATCTAAGGATGGAATATAAAAGGTTAAGCGGCAAACTTTTATCCTTCCAGAGTAACGAAGATACACAGAAAATGCTACAAAAGGATTTTGATGCTAAAATGGAAACTTTTAATATATTTATGGACTATACAATGAATTGGGATTTTGAAACATGCCAAAATAAAAGCCTCAACCAGCGTACAGAAGAAGAAGCTAAGAATCTTTAAGTATAGAAAGAAGAAGTAAATAACTGTTAAGTACAGAAATAACTAAAGATTCTCAAGAAAAGCTAAGTTTAGAGAAGATACATTTTTTCTTTTTTTTTGCCTTTTATTCTACGTGTGTAACTATTTCTTCTTTTATTCTTGTGTGGATTATTTGCTTTTAACTTTCACTAAATAATTTTAAAATGAACTTTTGGACTGAGAGATTTCTTTTGACACACGTTTTACCCGTGCTTGATGTCGCCTTATGCTTCAGCGGCTACAAGTAGTATCATTTTATGAATGCTTAACCTTAAATAAAGCAACAGAGTCTAAAAGGTTAGAACAAGTATTATTACTGTAAATAAAGTGACTAGACCATCAGTGCTGCTGAGTTGGGGGGAAAACGCACAGCATCCACCATAGAAAACTTGCTGGTATTGGTGGACTTCATTATGTGAGAGTAGCGCGTCTCACTACAAATGCTGACTGTTTGGCAAAAGTAAGGAAGCCTGAGTTAGAACAGGCATGTTATCAGAAAAGAAAACATCACCAATTTCACTGTTAAAGACAGGTAAACCATACGATAAAACAAGGTCCAATGTATGTCCATGCTCATGTGTTGGACCTCTCACAGACTGAACAAGATTAAAAGAATCAATGAGGTTGAAAAAGTCTTAAACCAGCGGTTTGTTAGGACAGCACACATGAATATTAAAATCCCCAAGGATTAAAGGTCTGTCATAATTCAATGTAATTCATCAATCCTTCCATCCATTATCCAACCCGCTATAGCCCAACACAGGGTCACGGGGGTCTGCTGGAGCCAATCACAGCAAACACAGGGCGCTAGGCAGGAAACATACCCTGGGCAGGGTGCCAGCCCACCACAGGGCGTACACATACACAGACCCACCCAACACCCCCCCCAACACACACACACACACACACCAAGCATGCACTAGAGACAATTTAGAATCGCCAATGCACCTAACCTGCATGTCTTTGGACTGCGGGAGGAAACCGGAGTACCCAGAGGAAACCCACGCAGACACGGGGAGAACATGCAAACACCACGCAGGGAGGACCCGGGAAGCAAACCCGGGTCTCCTAACTGCGAGGCAGCAGCGCTACCCACTGTACCACCGTGCCACCCCCAATGTAATTCTTGCCAGAAATTCAGAGATCTCATGTATGAAATCCTTATTAAATTTAGGTGGTTGAAACACCAATGCACACAACACAGGATAAGATTGGTCCATTTCAAACAACTAATTCAAAGCTGGAATAACTGGTCAGTTGTCAACTGGTGACAGAAAAATGCTGTTGCTAACCCATCACCCCAACCAGCAGAACTTTGGGTAACTAAAAAACATACAATCAGTGGGTAATAATTTGGTAAGAGGGGTTAACTCATCGACAGTTAGCCATGCTTCAGTTATAAATAAAAAATCTAGTCCTTTTGAGGTGAAGGTCATTTAAAATAAGTGTTTTGTTAGCTAGAGATTCAGCATTAAACAGAGTCATCTTCAACTGAGTCCATTCACCAGACTGAAGAAGTGCATGACCTAGCAGATGAAGGCTCCTAGAATCCATTCCACCCTTTCGGAAATGTGACAATTGGAAACAGTGGAGTTGATCTTGGTAGCTTGAATCAACAGGAAGGATCCATTTATACCTAAGTTGCGCTGAGAGATGAAACAACCATTATTTTAACTGTAGCTAACATCAATCGCCGGATAGTTTTAAGCCACACAAGCACACCCCCATGCTTCCCTCGTCTTCTGTGATGCTACATTCAGGGCAACAGGCAAGGCTTGTGGCACTGGTACGTCAGTATACCCAGCAGAAAAAGTGGGGAGCAAGTATTCTGGCCTGCTTGATCAAAATTAAAAGGTTTGACAATTGTTAATCATATACTGTATTTAAAAGAGTTTGACAATCAAAGAAAAAACGTGAATAAAAAAAGACATAAACAGAGCACTCATTTCAACAAAATGAATGCAGACACAGATGGCCAGCCATATACACCAGCACCATCTTTTTTCAAATATAATTTAGGTTTTCTGTGTCACAAGATCTAATCCAAACCAAGTATTTACACATCAAACCTTAAATATTATAAGACTAGACATTAAGCCTGTTACAATAACGGGTGCTAGAATAGTACTGCATAAACATTAGTAGGAACAGTCTATATTAAATGGCAAAGGACTGTCTATTTTCTGTTACAGTAATACTGGCTTGTATGTGGCTGTAATATGCGTCACTGTATTGTGTGCCTTTAATTTTCTCTCACAGTAATACGTCTCTCCAGCAGGTATTTTAATCTGTGCTGGCGTGCATCTGATTATTGTATGTATGGTATCTCCCCAGCAACGGATTTTATGTGCGCGAAAATAAATCTACTTTTAAAAGTCATCCTATTGTAATATCATGAAAATTCGTATATTTAGGAAAACACTTTACCGGGCCAAGTTTGTTAATCGCAAATCTGACATCCTCAGAGTGAACACTTACACAACAAAAAACACTAATCCCACCTCTTTGGGGAAGCTGGTCTCCGCGTCTCAGTACCCGATTGGATTTTTCGTGCGTTATGTTTTAGGTCTTACCTCATTTACCGAAATCCGATGGGATCGGCCACGCGATATTTTATAGGTCCCGCCCTCTCTGTCTTGTGTGACGCGTCAGGCGGCCTTTGAAGCATCGCACCGTGCCCCGCGCATGCGCACTTCACCAGAAGACACACATACACGGACACATGGACGCACACAGGGATATTATTAAAGAGGATTCATGCTTCATTTAAAAAACTATAATTGAGAGTTAATGGTTAGTGCTATGATTAGTGCTACTACTTCTAGGATTCAGCATTCTAGATCTGAATGCTGTATGTACTGTATAGTGTGTTAGGTGGTGCATCTGTGTCCACATGGATTTTCTCTGGCTACTCAATTTTTTCCTCGCAGTTATGTTAATTGGCAATTCTTAGTTGACCCAGTTAGATTTGACAACACATTCTGCCTTGTGCCCAATGCTTTTGAGAAAGTCATGTTTAATTATGTTACTTTGCCAAATTTTTCAGAATCTACCACTTAATTTAAAGATTGATTGGCCAGCTTAATTTCTAAAAATAAAGCTGACCCAAAACAAGATTCAAAATTCAAAAATACAAAAATATGTTTAATTCAAAACACACATTTCTTTCATATTACTTTGATACTGTAAACATTTGCTGTCTTTTAGTTTAAAAACTGGAAGTAATGAAGTCTGAAATATTTAAGAACATTTACTTTTCAAACTTAAATTTTAAAAAATGTAAATGTATTTTAAATAAACAGGCTGCGGTGTTATAATATATAATAATTTGTTCAGCTATTACCGTCTTTCACTTGATTTTCATTATGAATGGCTAGTAGCAGAGTTGAAACCTCATCACTAGTCTTGGAATTGTGTTCCCAACATGTCTTTTCTTTAAAACAGGTTGCTGCTTAGACTTATTATAGTCTTAGCTTTCTCTGTCTTAATTGTAGATATCATCACTACAATTCTGTAATCTGTAAAACGTAGACTCCCGGAGATGTCGAAGTCCAGCATCGTAAAAAATATTCCAGTGTTCAGGTCATTTGACATGCTAAGAAATTAGCATGATATGCATATTGTAATGGCTTACCAGGAAGCAGCTTCAGTTCAAGTATTGTCTCCTCTATCATCTTTTCTACCACGTTGTACAGTGTTGCTGTAACTGTGTGGCCACTGTATCAGTTGCTGTCTCCCCATGTCTTACGTGATATCACCAAAATAACTAAATACTAGGATATCTATGCTCTTCTCCCTGGCCCTTTTCACTATTTGTGCCCACATCTTCCCACCTTCTCTCTCACTCTCCTTCAGTTCTATCATATCATTACACCCCAGTGCTTCTTTCTACAGTACATTCAATGATCTGTTGCCCTCCTAGTCATTTGCATTCCTTTTTGCTTAGCAGATGCGTTATACTTTTATCCAAAGCAACTTACAAAAGAGGTCAACAAAATTGAGTAAAAATACTGAGGGGCTGTTCAGAAACTAGCGTTACAGGACTTTATTACAAAATTACATCACCATCACAAGTAAAGAGCTTGAAACAAAATAAAAGCTATTTACAACTCCTAGGTTACAAAACCTAACAGCTAGTATCAGTTAAACAAGAGTCTTTAAATACTTCTTAAACACATAGAGGTAGACAGAAATTCGAATAGAAGTGGGTAGCTTGTTGCACCTACTACAAGATACCCAGGAAAAGAGTCTGGACTAAGATTTGATGCCACGCAGATGAGGCATCACCAGATGCTGTCAAATTAGTTCTGACTCCAGACAGCCTTTTCATGCCCATCTCAACTCTTTATAAGTCCTCTACTGGTGATATTGTGAACGGAGCGGAAGGGAGCTTCCCTCTGGTTGTAATTTCCATTCTCTCCCCCCACACCCATCCCTCCTTTCAGCTGCCAAAAATCACAATATTACTCCAAATGGTGGAAGACCCTGCCCTTGGCATTATTTTAAACTGCATCCGGCCCTGCAAGTGGTCCTACAACTTGCAGGGACATCTTGGGTGTTGGTGGCAGGACTTGCACCCTAGCCACTGTAAAAACTTCATGCAGATTCAAAACAGCAGACAGCACCTCTTTCTGCTGTCCATGGGAGTAGCTCTGCTACAGCCACCTATAGGAAGGCTGCTAGCATTATGAAGGGGATGGGAGATAGCCCTTATGAGCCTCATCCCCAGGAGAGTCAAAACCATTGGAGATCCAGTGGGTTCAGGTCTGTTGGGGATCTGAACTGGTGTGGTGCTGAGGTGTTGACCGCTGCATGGCAACACTCAGGTCTCAGTTTGAGGCGGCCCATCCAGGTAGGCATATGGAACGTCTTGTCTCTCCAGTATGATGATCATCTTCCTCTGCTGTCAGAGGAGCTTCGTAAACTCCACATTTCAGTGGTGACACTCTCTGAGGTGCACAGATCTGGGAATGGCCAGATCTTTGTAGGTGAGTACACTTTTTATTAGTCTGGTCGCTCTGATGGCTGTCATACTCAGGGAGTAGCTGTTGCTGTTGCGGATCGACTCCTTTCAATGGTGTCTGATGTCTCTCCTTTAAATGAACATATTATAAGACTCAAGGCACTCTGTAGGAGCGTTGACGGTGGTGAGTGATGTCTTGTTGAGAGAAGCATTGAACTCGCAACTTCACTCGGTGGTTGATGGGTGCCCACGAGGTGACACTCCTCTGGTCATGGGTGACTTCAGTGCAACTACTGGCACTGACAGGGCTGGGTATGAGGATTGTGTTGGTCCCCATGGATCTGGCAACCTGGGTGAAAGTGGCTCCATGTTCCCTGACTTTGCGAAAGGAGCAGTCTGGTTTTACGTCCAAGAAGTCTGCCTTCGACCACATCCTGGCACTGAGGTTTTTCATGGAGCACAAATGTGAATATCGGCAGAGTTTCCTTGTAGCCTTTGGCAATTTTCGTAGTAAAGTGTTTGACTCAGTTGCTCGTGCTGCCCTGTGGGACATCTTGAGACTTCGCGGGATCCCAAAATGTTACTGAATATCATGGCCAGCCTGTACACTGGTACAATGAGTGCTATGCACAGTGGGTGCTGAATCTCTGTGTTTTTCCCAGTTGATTCTGGGATTTGTCAGGGGTGTGTTCTTGCTCCTACTCTGTTCAGTGGTTTCATGGGGTCATGGGGTCCAGCGGCTGTGGGGTATCTGTTGGTGAAAAAAGATTCACTGATCTTGACTTTGCTAACAATGCTGTGATCTTCACGGAGTTCATGGAAGCTCAGATCTAGGTTCTCAACAGACTGAACAAGTGTCTTGGACAAAAACCAAGATCCAGGACTTTAATGACCTCTTGGAGCACAACCATCGGCAGTGTGTCTGTCTGTGGAGAAAATGTCAACCTTGTTAAGAGGTTTACTTACCTCAGCAGCAACATTCATGTCTTTGGTTACTCTTCCTATGAAGTCAGTAGAAGGATTAGGAGAACATGGGTGGTAATGAGGTTTCTGGAAAGGGGTGTGTGGCACTCACAATATTTTTGCAAAATGACAACATCCAAGTCTTTAGAGTCCTGGGGCCTCATGCATAACGCCATGCATAGAATTCACACTAAAACATGGCGTACGGACAAAAGCGGAAATGTCCGTACACACAAGAAAATCCAGATGCATAAATCTGTGTGCTCGCCAACTTCCACGTTCTTCCGCTCCATCAATCCTGGTATCCTGATACAATGATATAAATACTCCAAGTGGTGCAGTGAGAGTAATATGGAAAAAGATGATCCGCTGTGGCAACCCCTAATGGGAGCAGCTGAAAAAAGAAGAAGGTGCAGTGAGAGTAACAACGCTAAAGCAGCTATGGTATTTGGAATGGTTTGGCTATTCTGTGGACCATTATATTGTTACAGGTTAATTACAATCAGATGCCTTAAACTAATAAACAATATGTGGTTAATTTCAGTGTATATGATAAAGCCACGTTAGGGATGTGGATCTAAAAAAGAAAGGGAAACCACACTGGAACAAAAGCACTGCTTTGACGCTGGGTGCCGCCAGTTTGCAAAACTGAGTGGAGAACTTGCATACACCATGGTTTGAGCTAGCATGAAAATGTAAGTGGCTTTACGCCAAGTTTAGGTTTTATACATCGCAATTTGATTGTGGAAATGGGCGTACGCAACATTTTTGTATGTACGCACTGTTTATACATGAGGCCCCTGGTGCTTCCTGTTTTGCCATATGGTTGCGAGACATTGATGCTATCCAGTGGTCTACAACAAAAACTGAACTACTTCCATACTTTGTCTCTTCCGGCAATCCTTGAGTAACTCTGGTTTGACTATGTGTTGAATGAGTAGCTGCTCACTGAGTCCCGAATGAGGCACATTACCTGAATTGTGAGGGAGCATCAGTTACAGCACTAGAGCCATGTGGCACGATTCCCAGAGGGTGATCTGGCTCACACGATCTTCATTGCTGAGGACATGAGAGCAGTTGGACCAGGCTAAGGAGACACCCATGTAACACCTGGCTGAGGCAGATAGATGGTCATTTCCCAGGGGTGGGAGTGCCTGTGGGGGGTTACCAACCAGGATCCTGAGCTGTTTCATCTTGTGGTGGATGTGTCAACGGGCTGTACCAGTGCATGCTTCCCAAACTAACCTGACCTGCAACCTGGTGGAAGTCCACATTATGTTATATAAAAAGAAATGCTTTCCACAACATATTAGTTACATTATCATCCATTCTTAAACTTTCTATACTTGTTTTTTTCCCTTAGATTCCATGTTTAATATAGTGTTGCTGAGAATAATGGTCACTGTACACAAAAAATGTTGTGGTCCCCAAAGGGCGCTGTAGTTCCCCAAACTCCAGACACACAAGCTCAGACACAAGTTCTCAAATGAACAAAGGGTTTAATTTTTTTGAAACTCTATACAATAAAGTGTTTCCCAGAGCACAAACTCCACTCTAACACTCAGCAAACTTTGTCATCTCTCCTCCGCTCCTCCAGGAAAGCTTGGTCTTCCTCCTCCTGAATCTGGCTTCCTATGATGAGGTACACAGATCCTTTTATCTAAAACCTGGGAGCACCTCTGGTGTTCCAAAACTATGGCTTGGTAGTACTTCCGGGTAAGGCTGTATTTCAACAAAGTAGGGTTCGCTAGTTCCTTCTGCACCACCTGGTGGCACCCACAGAACCCAACAGGGAAGAGCTAACGAACTACAGTTCTCCATGTGCTCTGTGGGAATCTGTAGAGGTGCCATAACCCAAGGAGGCTGCCATCTAGTGTCTCAGAGGAGACAATGCCTTGAGCACACTTTCTTTCCCTGTCCTTCCATGCCACTGGCATCCTGTTTGGGTAAGAATCTCAGCACAGCTCTGGCCGGGATGCCAGACCCCACGTGGTATCCTCCACAATGTATAAAAAAATCAAAACATTGTTATTAACTTTAAATCATATCTACCAGAATTGCTATAAACTATAAACATACTGTACTTCAGCTCATTTTTGAACTTCTAGACTGCATTGGTAATTTGCCAGGAAGGCTTCTACAGATTTATTCTTCATATGACCCATAGCAATGGTTAAGAGAGAATTGAAATGTGCACTTAGTGTTAAAAGATAGGTTACAAGTACAGACAGAGAGAGGGTAGAGAATAAGGTAATGGAGTGAATTTTTAAATCTGTATGAACAATATATATCTTCCTAATTGTTTGTAGTTAAAATAAATATGAACTAATTTATGTATTATAATATATCATTATTTAAGTATAATTTACAGCCATTGGACCTATACAGGTAAAAGTGGATAGAAAGCATTTTCATATATTAGCAAAGCAATAATAAAATATATAAAAAGGCACTTGTTTCTTACTGAGTTCATTTTTGAACTTCTGTAGGAGTTGCAGCTTTCAGATGTTTCACTGCCTCTCCTGAATGGTGTATCTCTTTAAAAACATATTTGTATGTTCTAATGCAGTAATTATGACAATTAAGTGTCCTAGTATTTAAATAAGAATGTAATAAGTAAACAAATTGTGGTTTTATTAAAAGGCAAAGATTGATACTGGGAAGACATTAATTTAATAAACAAGCCCAGGATGTGAAACCAAAATCATAATTCAAAGAATGTAGTAGAGGAGTCAAAAACCAAAAGCAATTTCATGTAAATGAGCCAGAACATAAAGTTGTAGACAAACATAATCTAAACAATAACAGGAATTGTTAAATCTTTTCTTTGTGTTATAGAAATTTAGACAATAGACAAGTGCACAATGATGACCTTTATACTTCTGGCCCAGAGATGTCACATGCCTCGCAGTTTGGGTTGATTTTACCCAGCAACAGCATAGCAACTGTCAAATCAAAAGGTCCCTAAATCACTACTCCTGTTAAGATAAAAAAAAACATGGAACACATTTCATTGTAAACACTGTTAAAAAAGCAGTGAAATAAAAAATAAACTAGCCTCAACATCCAAAACAATGTTTAAAGTATTTTCAAAGACCAAGTAATAGCTGCAAAAAACTAAAAAAATGGCAATTTGACACTAAGAAAAGATCCTGATCATCAAAAACACCTTGCTCAAGGATACTTCTGATTAATTACACTCTAAGAAGATAACCCTTACTAAAATGTATTAACATCTACAGTTAGGTCCATAAATATTTGGACAGAGATAACTTTTTTCTAATTTTGGTTCTGTACATTACCACAATGAATTTTAAATGAAACAACTCAGATGCAGTTGAAGTGCAGACTTTCAGCTTTAATTCAGTGGGGTGAACAAAACGATTGCGTAAAAATGTGAGGCAACTAAAGCATTTTTTTAACACAATCCCTTCATTTCAGGGGCTCAAAAGTAATTGGACAAATGACTCAAAGGCTATTTCATGGGCAGGTGTGGGCAACTCCGTCGTTATGTCATTATCAATTAAGCAGATAAAAGGCCTGGAATTGATTTGAGGTGTGGTGCTTGCATGTGGAAGATTTTGCTGTGAACAGACAACATGCAGTCAAAGGAGCTCTCCATGCAGGTGAAAGAAGCCATCCTTAAGCTGCGAAAACAGAAAAAAACCATCCGAGAAATTGCTACAATATTACAAGTGCCAAAATCTACAGTTTGGTTCATCCCAAGAAAGAAAGCAAGCACTGGTGAACTCAGCAACACAAAAAGACCTGGACGTCCACGGAAGACAACAGTGGTGGATGATCGCAGAATCATTTCCATGGTGAAGAGAAACCCCTTCACAACAGCCAACCAAGTGAACAACACTCTCCAGGGGGTAGGCGTATCGATATCCAAGTCTGCCATAAGGAGAAGACTGCATGAAAGTAAATACAGAGGGTGCACTGCAAGGTGCAAGCCACTCATAAGCCTCAACAATAGAAAGGCTAGATTGGACTTTGCTAAAGAACATCTAAAAAAGCCAGCACAGTTCTGGAAAAACATTCTTTGGACAGATGAAACCAAGATCAACCTCTATCAGAATGATGGCAAGAAAAAAGTATGGAGAAAGCGTGGAACAGCTCATTATCCAAAGCATACCACATCATCTGTAAAACACGGTGGAGGCAGTGTGATGGAATGGGCGTGCATTGCTGCCAGTGGCACTGGGACACTAGTGCTTATTGATGATGTGACACAGGACAGAAGCAGCCGAATGAATTCTGAGGTGTTCAGAGACATACTGTCTGCTCAAATCCAGTTAAATGCTGTCAAATTGATTGGGCGGCGTTTCATGACACAGATGGACAATGACCCAAAACATACAGCCAAAGCAACCCAGGAGTTTATTAAAGCAAAGAAGTGGAAAATTCTTGAATGGCCAAGTCAGTCACCTGATCTTAACCCAATTGAGCATGCATTTCACTTGTTGAAGACTAAACTTAGGACAGAAAGGCCCACAAACAAACAGCAACTGAAAGCCGCTGCAGTAAAGGCCTGGCAGAGTATTAAAAAGGAGGAAACCCAGCATCTGGTGATGTTCATGAGTTCAAGACTTCAAGCTGTCATTGCAAAGGGTTTTCAACCAAGTATTAGAAATTAACATTTTATTTCCAGTTATTTAATTTGTCCAATTACTTTTGAGCCCATGAAATGAAGGGATTGTGTTAAAAAAATGCTTTAGTTGCCTCACATTTTTATGCAATCATTTTGTTCACCCCACTGAATTAAAGCTGAAAGTCTGCACTTCAACTGCATCTGAGTTGTTTCATTTAAAATTCATTGTGGTAATGTACAGAACCAAAATTAGAAAAAAGTTGTCTCTGTCCAAATATTTATGGACCTAACTGTATGGTAGTTATGGTGGTTGTGGAAAACCCAGAAACAATCAATATAATTGGCATTGTCAGCATTGGCAGAAGAGTACATAATTGTTATGTTATAGCTAGGGGATATTCCTTGACTTATATTTATTTTCCTTTTTTCTGTTGTTCAGTTATCATTTTGCATGTGTTTTGTGTTTTGTTTTGTGTAATTGTATGTAATTAACTTAATGAATTCTTTATATTTGAGGAACACTGTTTTGTTCTTGTCATTTCAAGTCAGAGGTTCACAGTTATCCTCTCCTTTGAAGGACCCATTTGTGTATTTTGAACATTTAAAAGTATTTTTGAACATTTAAAGCCTATAGCCCATTTTGGGACTGTGCAGACCATGACGACATCCTTTTGAGTTTTGGGGTATGGCTGCCAAGGGTAATTACTATTGCCAAGGCTAACTAGTGAGCTCCTATTCTAGTTGTAGGCAATACTGAGGGCTTGCATTCTTTTCACCATGTTTTGTAACCATCTTGCAACTATACTGGTGTACATAATACAGCCTCAGAAATACAATATATACTTTATATGAAAAAAATTACAAAACAATCTAACAAGTAACAATAGTTGTGTATGCAAAGCTTAGCAGGCATAGGTAGTGGCCTAATAAAACATGCAGTCATTCATTACATTTATGATTCCATCCAATTACCATATATGCCTTTTCTAATACAGGGTAATTATGTGCAAGGCAGGAAACAAACTTGGGCAGGGCAAATTATTCACAAAGACAGATTGTGTTTGCATTCAAAAAACTACCTGTCTTTGGAGTGTGGAAGGAAATTGGAGTACCCAGAGAAAGCTTGTTTCCAAGTAGAGAATGCACTAAGTCTACACTGACAGTGCCTTAGATTAGAACCTGGAAATTGAGAGTTAAACAGCAGAGTGAACTCCTGTGTTGCTGTCTTGTTCTCATCTGACTGCTGTAAATAGCACAAACCTGTCAGTTAACAGTAATTTATGGAGAAATTAAAACTGGACTGACGAGACACGAGGTGCAATGGAATTTTAAAGAATGCAAATGGTGACAGAAAAACTAAAAGTGAAAAAATTACTTGTCTTGAAAAAGATTTGATTAAATGAGTCATTCTTTTGGTTGCAAACAATAATTATAACAACTACATATGATAAATACTAAATAAATATTAAAATATTAAATCAATTAAATATTAAAGAAATATTAAAAGAAAGCATTATGTACATTCATTGAATCAGACTCCTGAAATTTGAATACAGTCATGGCCAAAATTATCGGCACCCCTGGAATTTTCCTTGAAAATGCACCATTTCTCCCAGAAAATTGTTGCAATTACAAATGTTTTGGTATGCACATGTTTATTTCCTTTATGTGCATTGGAACAACACAAAAAAACAGAGAAAAAAAGCCAAATCTGACATCATTTCACACAAAACTCAAAAACCGGGCTGGACAAAATTATTGGCACCCTCTACTTAATATTTGGTTGCACGCCCTTTGGAAAAAATAACTGAAATGAAGCGCTTCCTATAACAATCAACAAGCTTGTTACACCTCTCAACTGGAATTTCCGACCACTCTTCTTTTGCAAACTGCTCAAGGTTTCTCAGATTTGAAGGGCGCCTTCTCCCAACAGCAATTTTGAGATCTCTCCATAAGTGTTCAATCGGATTTAGATCCGGACTCATTGCTGGCCACTTCAGAACTCTCCAGCGCTTTGTCTTCAACCATTTCGGAGTGCTTTTAGAGGTATGTTTGGGGTCATTGTCCTGCTGGAACACCCATGACCTCTGACGCAGACCCAGCTTTCTGACACTGGGCCCTACATTGTGCCCCAATATCTTTTGGTAGTCTTCAGATTTCATAATGCCTTGCACACAGTCAAGGCATCCAGTGCCAGAGGCAGCAAAACATCCCTAAAACATCTTAGAACCTCCACCATGTTTGATTGTAGGTACTGTGTTCTTTTCTTCGTAGGCCTCATTCCGTTTTCTATAAACAGTAGAATGATGAGCTTTACCAAATATCTCTACCTTGGTCTCATCTGTCCACAAGACGTTCGCCCAGAAGGATTTTGGCAAACTCCAGTCTGGCTTTTTTATGTTTCTGTGTCAGCAGTGGGGTCCTCCTGGCTCTCCTGCCATAGCGTTTCATTTCGTTGAGATGTTGACGGATAGTTCGAGCTGACACTGTTGCACCCTGAATCTGCAGAACAGCTTGAATATGTTTTAAAGTTGATTGGGGTTGTTTATCCACCATTCGGACTATCCTTTGTTGCAGTCTTTTATCAATTTTTCTCTTCCGTCCACGTCCAGGGAGATTAGCTACAGTGCCATGTGTTGTGAACTTCTTGATTATGTTGCGCACAGTGGACAAAGGAACATGAAGATCTCTGGAGATGGACTTGTAGCCTTGAGATTGTTGATATTTTCCACAATTTTTGTTCTCAAGTCCTCAGACAATTCTCTGCTCTTCTTTCTGTTCTCCATGCTTAGTGTGGCACACTCAGACACACAACAGAAAGGTTGAGTCAACTTTTCTCCATTTTAACTGGCTTCAGGTGTGAATGCTATATTGCCAGCACCTGTTTCTTGCTACAGGTGAGTTCAAACGAGCATCATATGCTTGAAATAAAACGATTTACCCACAATTTTGAAAGGGTGCCAATAATTTTGTCCGGCCCATTTTTGGAGTTCTGTGTGACATGATGTCAGATTTGGCTTTTTTTCTCTGTTTTGTTGTGTTGTTCCAATGCACATAAAGGAAATAAACATATATATACCAAAAACATTTGTAATTGCAATAATTTTCTGTGAGAAATGGTGCATTTTCTGGGAAAATTCCAGGGGTGCCGATAATTTCGGCCATGACTGTACTATGTAATTTAATATGTGCTCTATGAAAGTGATCAAACAGAAAGTACTGATATGGCAAAACGTATAGAGTACTTCACTAAAATAAACTTGACCATTTTCCATTTCGAGCCTACACTACTAAGCAAAGCCCATAAGGAAAATTAATTTATCCATTCATTTCCATTACAAAGTCACCATATCTGGAGCCTGTTCCAGCAGCTTTGGGCACAAGGTAGGAACTAATAAGGGAGGGTGTCATGGGGTTTCTCTTTATTAAACAATTAGTCAAAGCTGTGGATAATTTGAAGGTTTCTTTACTTACACCAAGGTGCCAATGGAACCTAGCATAGTTCCTTAAGCAAGTTTCAGGTTGAACTGAAACAGTATTGAATGCATGAGCATTTATACTTGGAAATCCTATGGCACTCGAGTTAATGAGTATATAAATGTAGGTTAAGGGTGTTTCTTTTGCTCTGTGAGTCTGTGCAGGGTAAACAATTCTTCTAATATTGTTGATCTCCCGTGTATGATTTTTGTACTGAAGAGTCTACACTTTATTTAGTTTGTTTACAACATTGTTAACAAAAAACATTAATCCTTCAATGGGAACCTAGTTCCCCTTAGGACGCACATACTCAAATAGAGATAATTGGAATTTCTAATTAACGTAACTTGTTCACTTTTGGCATACAGGGGGAAAGTGGTATACACAGCAGAGGAAACTTGCAAACTCGACGCCAAGTAATCAGCCAGTGCGCTGCAACCTTTTCTCACCCTTGGCATACCTAAGCCCTTCCCAGAATTCCATGGCACACCACAAGAAAAATATACAAAAAATATAGGAATTATAAAGTGCATACAAAGAAATGACATTTATTATTTTTTTTTTTATTTGAAAAATTTAACATCAAAGCTAATAACATTTTTAACTAATACCTTTGTGAGGTTTCTGAACTCTTTTAGGACCCCCCAACAGGACGCCACGCCGAAGTGGAACTGCCGCGTCTGTGGAGGACTGGTTGTCCGTTGCCGAGGCAGCTGCAGGTTCATAGCGCAGCAGCACAGTGCATGAAAATTATTTGCGTGAAAATGTTCTATATAAATAAATGCTGTTGTTGTTGTTCAAAAAAACCAATCCAAATCCGTTAAGTATTTCTCCCATGAAAAGCAGACAGACATACAGACAGACAGACATTGAATTTTATATATTATATATTAGTAAACCTTCAAAATAATGTGCAGTTAAAGTCTTAACAGCATTCTCAGCATTTCTGGAGCTTTGTAGAGCCAGATAACTATAAGAATCTTCACCAAGCAGCTCTGAAAACGTCTACTTTGTTTGGGTCTATATACCTCTTTGAGTCTGCCTTTTCTGACATGAATGTCATGAAATCAAAGTTCAGAACAAGACTGACAGATGAACATTTTAATGACTCCATAAGAGTGAACCTAAGTGGCAATACACTCCACCATACACCTCTCTTGTTGACTCCATGCAGTGCGAGTCATCTCAGTAACTAAAAAACACATCAGACATGCAACAGGACAAGTGAATACTCTTGTGAAGTGAAACAGGGATATGTAACAAAATGACAAAAGAAAAAGTAATATCTGTGTATTTGTAATTGTATTGTTTTGTTTTGACAGCATTCATGTTTTAATTCAATAGTGTGAGATACACTAGAAAATGCATACAGACATACAACATGCACTTGCAGGTGAACTAAATATTTTTTGCGTTGTTTTAATGCAAAATGTGAGTTGTGGACACCAACATTTTGTAAATGTTCAGGCAAAACAAGCTTATTCAGTTTGTTTGGGTTGAAATAAGCTATGAAAATCAAAATTAGAAAATATGAGTAGCTTTCGGTCATTTTCATTTTGTAAAAGTAGCTCTCAGGGGAAAAAAGGTTGGAGACCCCTACCGTACAGGTTTTGCATATTAACCTGCTGAAGAAGTGGCATGAACTGTGTGAGGTCATGGTCACCTCTGCAGCAGTCCCTCAAACGGAAGTGGCTATAAGCAAGGATTTAATTGACACTTAAAAAGCGGAATTGCTATCAGTGATCGAGAGGAACTCCGACATCTTTTTGGCCATGCCTGGCTGGACAACAATTGCGGAACAACAAGATCATAACTCCGCCCATTGTTACTGTACAGGTGCCCCCATATCGCCTGCCAGAGGCGACAAGGAAGGTGATACGCGAAGAAGGTGAGCAGATGCTCCAGTTAGGCATAATCCATCCGAGCAAAAGTGAGTGCCGGAGCCCAATTGTACTTGTCTCAAAGCCCAACAGTTCAGTTCAGTTCTGTGTTGATTTTAGGCATTTGAATAAGATTTCCAAGTTTGATGCATACTCTTGTGGATGAGCTGTTGGAAAACCTCGGGCAGGCCTCATATTTTTGCTCTCTAGACCTCACGAAGGGTTATTGGCAGGTGCCCTTGGAGAAGTCCAGTTGCGAGAAGACCACGTTCGCCACTCCCGATGGGCTGTTAGAAGCCTCAAATGGACAAGGTGATGGAGGTGTTTGCGTATCCCCATCCTGAAACACAAAGGCAGGTTTATGCCTTCCTCGGACTTGTGGGATACTACGGGTAGTTCATTTCCAATTTTGTGCATTAGGCCGCCTCACTCACTGACTTGACAAAGGACAGAAAGAATTGTAGTGTTGTCTGGACCGATGCCTCTGACAGAGCTTTCTCGGATCTAAAAGCCGCTTTATCCTCCGGTTCTGCACAATCCGGACTTTTTGAAGGAATATATTTTGCAAACGGATGCAAGCGCTTTCAGTTTAGGAGGGGTGATCTCACAATGTTTTGAGGGGGAAGAACACCACGTCACGTTTCTCAGCAGAAAGCTGCTACCCAGGGAGCATAATTATTCGACCATTGAAAAGGAGTGTTTAGTGATTAAGTGGGCAGTGGAGGCCCTCTGTTATTACCTCTGGGGATGGAGGTTTACCTTGCTGACTGGCTGTACAAACAGAAGGATGCAAACACCTGGCTCACTCGGTGGTCTCTTAGCTTGCAGGCTTTCACTTTTGGTGTTTGCCAACATCCTGGAGCTGCACACACTGATGCTGACATTCTCTTCTGCCTGGCCGAGCCCGGCTTGGATGGCTGCTTTGCCAACACCAGTGTGAACAACGCTAAGGGGGGGGGAATGTGAAGTTTCTGAACTCTTTCAGAACACCCACCCCTCGCCCCAATGGGATGGCATGCCGATGTACGACTGCCACATCTGTGGAGGACTGCTTGTCCATCGCAGAGACAACCGCAGGTTTGCAGCACAGCAGCATAGTGCCACAGAAACAACTGCAAGCCGATTGCGGTCACGCTGTAAGTGCCTGTCGCTGATGGTTCATGCAAGGAACATTATAAATGCAGGGAACAGTATAACTTAGCCACTGAACTGGCCCAGACTATGCCTGTTTGCTGTGCCTGTGTATAAGAGTGGTAGCTAATACTGCAATAAATAACCCTGCTGTTCCTGTTTCAAGTTGAATAAAGCTGGTTTTGGGGTGCAAGACAGTGACTCACGCATCACACCTGATCTTCTTCTTTTGGCTGCTCCCATTAGGGGTTGCCAGAGCGGATCATCTTTTTCCATATCTTTCTGTCTGCTGCATCTTGTTCTGTTACACCCATCACCTACGTCCTCTCTCACCACATCCATAAACCTCCTCTTAGGTCTTCCTCTTTTCCTCTTACCTGGCAGCTCTATCCTTAACATCCTTCTCCCAATATACTCAGAACCTCTCCTCTGCACTCATCCAAACCAACGCAATCTTGCACCTCTGATTTTGTCTCCCAACCGTCCAACATGAGCTGACGCTCTAATGTACTCATTTCTAATCCTATCCATCCTCGTCACACCCAGTGCAAATATTCCACCTCCAGCTATGTCTCCTGCTTTCTGGTCATTGCCACCGTCTCCAGCCCATATAAAATAGCTGGTCTCACTACTGTCCTGTGGACCTTCCTTTTCACTTTTGCTGACACCCATCTGTCACAAATTACTCCTGACACTCTTCTTCACCCATTCCACCCTGCCTGAACTCTCTTTTTCACCTCTCTTCCACAATCCCCATTACTCTGTACTGTTGATCCCAAGTATTTCAACTCATCCACCTTCGTCAACTCTATTCCCTGCATCTTCACCAATTTACACACATGTATTCTGTTTTATTCCTACTGACCTTCATACCTCTCCTCTCCAGAGCATATCTCCACCTCTCCAGGGTCTCCTCAACCTGTTCCCTACTGTCGTTACAGATCACAATGTCATCAGCAAACATCATAGTCCACAGGGACTCCTGTCTAATCTTGTCTGTCAACCTGTCCATCATCATTGCAAATAAGAGAGGACTCAGAGCTGATCCCTGATGTAATCCCACCTCCACCTTGAATGCATCCATCACTCACCACTGTCACACTTCCCTCATACATATCCTGTACAACTTTTACATACTTCTCTGCCACTCCAGACTTCTTCATACAATACCACAGCCCTTCTCGAGGCACCCTGTCATATGCTTTCTCCAGGTCCACAAAGACGCAATGCAACTCCTTCTGGCCTTCTCTATACTTCTCCATCAACATCCTCAGAGCAAACATCACATCTGTATTGCTCTTTCTTGGCATGAAACCATACTGCTGCTCACTAATCATCACCTCCCTTTTTAAACAAGCTTCCACTACTCTTTCCCATAACCTCATGCTGTGGCTCATCAATTTTATCCCCCTATAATTACTACAGTCTTGCATATCCCCCTTATTGTTAAATATTGGCACCAATACGCATCTTCTCCACTCCTCGGGTATCCTCTCACTTTTCAAGATTCCATTAAACAATCTGGTTAAAAACTCCACTGCCATCTCTCCTAAACACCTCCATGCTTCCACAGGTATGTCATCTGGACCAATGGCCTTTCCATTTTTCATCCTCTTCATAGCTGTCCTTCCTTCCTCCATGCTAATCCTTTGCACTTCCTAATTCACTATCTCCACATCTTCTAACCTTCTCTCTCTCTCGTTCTCTTCATTCATCAGTCTCTCAAAGTACTCTTTCCATCTGCTCAAAACACTCCTCGCTTGTGAGTATGTTTCCATCTTTATCTTTTATCACCTTAACCTGCTAAACATCTTTCCCAGCTCGGTCCCTCTGTCTAGCCAATTGGTACAAGTCATTTTCTCTCTCCTTAGTGTCCAACCTCTCATACAACTCATCACACTCCTTTTCTTTAGCCTTCGCCACCTCTCTCTTCACCTTGCGCCATATCTCCTTGTACTCTTGTCTACTTTCTGCATCTCTCTGACTATCCCCCACTTCTTCTTCGCCATCCTCTTCCTCTGTAAACTCTCCTGTACTTCCCCATTCCACCACCAGGTTTCCTTTTCCTCCTTCCTCTGTCCAGATGTCATGCTAAGCACCCTTCTTGCTGTCACCCTTACTACATCTGCTGTAGTTGCCCGTCTGGTAACTCTTCACTGCCACCCAGTGCCTGTCTCACCTCCTCCCTAAAATCAACCTTGCAGTCTTCCTTTTTCAACTTCTACCATTTGATCCTTGGCTTGGCCCTCACTCTCTTCCTCTTCTTGATCTCCAATGTCATCCTACAGACCACCATCCTATGCTGCTTAACTATACAAACTATGCGACTCTTCAATTCCACCCGGGGGGGTAAACGTTAACATTTAACATTATACAAAGTTATTGTCTGTTTTTCACCTGCATTATTATCTTTCTTTAATTTAATATTATTTATTGTATCAGTATGCTGCTGCTGGAGAATGTGAATTTCCCATTGGGATTAATAAAGTATCTATCTATCTATCTATCTATCTATCTATCTATCTATCTATCTATCTATCTATCTATCTATCTATCTATCTATCTATCTATCTATCTATCTATCTATCTATCTATCTATCTATCTATCTATCTATCTATCTATCTATCTATCTATCTATCTATCTATCTATCTATCTATCTATCTATCTACACATTCCCCTGCCACCACTTTGCAGTCTAATCTCGTTCAGATTGACTCTTCTGCATAGGATGTAATCTATCTGTGTGATTCTTCCTCCATTTTTGTACATCACCCTATGTTGTTCCCTCTTCTTAATATATGTATTCACCACAGCCATGTCCATCCTTTTGGCAAAATCCACTATCATCTGACCTTCTTCATTCCTCTTCTTGACACCACACCTACCCATCACCTCCTCGTCTCCTCTGTTCCCTTCACCAACGCGTCCATTGAAATCCGCTCTAATCACCACTTTCTGTCCTTTGGGTACACTGTTCATTACTTAATCCAACTCATTCCAAAAATGTTCTTTCTCATCCATCGCATACCCAACTTGCGGGGCATGTGCACTAACAACATTCATCATCAAACCTACAATTTCCAGCTTCATAATCATTACTCTGTCTGACACTCTTTTCATCTCCAAAACACTCTTGACATACTGTTCCTTCAGAATAACTCCTACCCCATTTCTCCTCACATCCACACCATGATAGAACAATTTGAATCCACCTTCGATCCACCTGGCCTTACACCCCTTCCATTTAGTCTCTTGAAAGCACAATATATCAACCTTCCTTCTCTCCATCATATCTGCTTACTCTCTCCCCTTACCAGTCATACTGCCAACATTCAAAGGACACATTCCCCCTGCCCCCCCCTTCTTTGGCCAACAGTAGCCTAATTTCTGTCAGCACCCTGTTGGCTAACAGTACTGGTGGTGGTTGCTGTTAACCTGGGGCTCGACTGATCTGGTATGGAAATTTGTATTGTTGTCTGCATATTGATTTGGCAAAATTTTACACCGGATGCCCTTCCTGACATAACCCTCCCCATTTATCAGGGCTTGGGACTGGCACGAAGAAACACTGGTTTGTGCATCCCCCGTCGTTGGGTTGCGTCACACCTTATATTAACTAATATTAAATTTAACTATAATTAATGTGATACCCATGCTTGTTTTAATGAACACAATAGTTTCATATTCGGCTCGATATTTGACAGAACAACTTGAACTTTTTGGTCAAGGTCCTTCAAACACAACCGTTTTTTTATTAAAAATAGAGTTGAAAAACTTTGTTCACATAGATACGTTGTAGAAAATGGAAGCAAAATTGCAATAGCCTTATTCGAAATCCAAGGATATTTTTCCTTAACCAATTTCAATTTTAGTGCCCCCACATTCCTCAATTCAAGAAATTATTCTCAAATCTAAGGTAAACTGCTTCTGTAGAATTTTTGGCTTTAGTTGAAAAGGATTTCAAATCCAATCATACTGCTTTGTATTAAATGTGTAAAAGTACTGCTAAATTTCTGTTGTAGCAATGTTAAATGTTGTTGAGCCAAATCCAATATGATCTGCTTGTTTTCAATCGTAGTCTGTGTGGCCATTTGGTACATTTCTAGTGATTGTTGTTGTAACTCCATTTGCCAAAGTTTGAATTTCTATTTGAATCTGTTTAATTTGTCAGAGCATGTCAATAAATTTTCATTTTGACTTGCATTTTTTTTTTATTGAGTTCATTCAGTTGCTCGAATATGTCAGCCATGTATGTAAGTTTGAAGTTTTGAATAAATCATCTGTTGCTCGAAAAATTTACTCTCCGCTGGAAGCTTCCATTCTGGAAGCTCTTTGCAAAATAAATAATGTTCTTTTCTGGAGTCCTCGTCAACAAAACCTACAATATTTATTATTTCTGCTTGCTTTTTTAATATCTGCTGACCATTTTCAATTTTTTTAATCAGTGCTTACTGAATATCACTTGATATATCATCAATACGCCTTTTAACAGTATCAGCCAACAATGAAATTTTGCTTACTTCTTTAACATCATTATGCCCAAGCATTAATTGAATGATTTCCATGCATGCTAATTTAATAAGTGTTTCACCAATAGTATGTGCTTTTTTTCTGATGTGCAATTAATTTTCCAACATAGTAACAAGCTTCTAGTGATTTTTCAGAAATTGTGACAGGTGATCTCAATTGCCTCTGCTTTAGATTTTGATTTAAAATCCACTGAAAATATTGCTGGTCCTTGTTGGAGCAACTGGAATGTTTTAATTTTAGATGGAGAGTCAGTTTACTTGGCACCATTGCTTCATGGAGAAAGTTGCTCTCTGCCAATTACCCATTCTGGTTTTGGAGCTGCTTCTTCCATACAACACGAAAATCCATTTAAAATGTATTCTTCGCTGTACTCCCTTTTCACAGTCTTCTTTTTTTTTTACAACACTGCTCATGCTGGGGGTCATCATCATTTGTCAGTGAGGTTGGATGTTCATTCCTCATAAAAATTTCTATATTTAAAATGGTATAAAACAAATATAAATGAAATCATCTATACTGTTTTTAACAAAAAAGAACATTCCCGTAAGAAAAAATATTATAAATAGTCTCTGCAGCAATGCAATCAATTATAACTGTGACCACTGGCCAGATGATTTCTCAGAAGCGCAATTGTTTCTAACTCCCCACGACCTTGCCTCATGTGCATGGCAGTAAAGGGATTTCGTATATGCTTGCGTGAACGTCACACGTATGCAGTACTGAGTACATTCATGAGTGTCACACTCTGTGATATAAGTATGATGCACATACCCACATAAACCTTGTGGTTTTCCTCCTCTTGGAGGCATTGTTCTGTGGAATCATCTCATGGTGTACCAGTGTGCCACACAACGCACTGCCCTATACCACTCTTAATTTAATCCATTTAAGAAAAATGTATAGCAAATTAGCACAATTCTGAAAAAAACAACCAAATAATGTCAGATGTTAATTACACAGATAAAGAAACAAATTAAGCAGTTTATGGTAATAAGTTTTCAAAAGTCTTTTTGTTACGGATGTAAATGACAGTTCACAAATCTTCACAAATAACTACAGAGTATCACTTAAGAAGGTGCTTTTGCCATGTTGCTGAAGATTAAATCTTCAACCCAAAAAAAAAAAATTCCTTTACTACCTTAAAATGAACCAATATAAAGTTTACAAATTGATATTCCACATCCATGTGAGGTCCAAGGGTAATAGGCACTCCAAGTAAGATGAAAAATAACAGTCGTAATTATCATTTCTGTGCTCTTGATGAAGAAGATGAAAGCCATCAGCCAAACATCTTATAATAACCTAATTCAATCTGTCAAGATGTGAGAAATCTTTAGTGCGGCTGTGTCATTTACCAGCCTCTTCTATCTTTTTCAGAGTTGCATTTGCTTTGTCTCCATAGTGCCTTGTTGATGAATATGCTTTTTGTCTCTTCCTGGAAGCTCTGAAGCATGTTATTTTGCCGATGTGGATATATTTTTTTTTTAACTGAAATCAAACGTTTTAAAAAGAATGGTTACCTTCCACCAAGTAGACGTCTATTAGAAACTAAATTTTGTTGACTGTTTTTGCACACTTGTTCCCCATACACCATAGAATGTTTTATTGCTGCTTAAATGCAGTCAAGGATTTAGTTTGAGAGATGCAACATTTTGTCTTCATTAAATTTTAAAACTTGTTAGAAAATTATCTCTCAACTGTAAAAACATATAAAGTCAGGATAAGAGGAGGATTTTCTAGTAGCAGTTTTGAAGCTACATTACCCACCTGGACGTGTGCTACACTATAATTTTAGGCAAGGGCTAAAAGGAATAAGAAACTGACAGTAAGGCAGGACATTGCACTTGTTAGAATGACAATTTATTGCTGAGCTCTGTTGTTCTAATAAAAAAATAGTACAGAAGTAAGTACTGAAGTAGAGAGACTTTGATACAGTTACAGTCTGATTCGTCTTGCTGCTATACAGATTTTTTTCACAGATCTGAAAGACATGCGTGTTACGCTAATTGGTGACTCTAAACTGACCAAGTCTGAGTGAATGTGGGTGCATGTGCAGTGTGTGAGGGGAACTAGGTGCTAATCTTCATTCTGGGGAAGAATAGTCATGAGTATTTAAAAATAAAAATCACATGTGGGGTCAGTTCCAGTTCTTGCTTAGTTTCATAAAGTAGATAATGGATTTGGTGGCAGTTTCATCCTGGTGACTGAAGGCAAACTATAAGACAGAAGTATTTAAAACATTGGCAAATAACCTGCTTCTGTATTATATTCTGTGTTTAATCACTTTTTATGGCTAAAAGTATTTAAATGAGTAATTATATATTTGTTGCATGTTATGAGCCTCCAGTTACTAGTTGACCATTTGTTTAAGATACAGTAAGCCAATAAACACTTTTGGGTATATGATCTGAGCCTGAGGACTGACTAAACTAAGTGAGATGCAGGCAGGCATGGTAGTGGAAGCCAGCAGAATGATGCATATACAAGAGTAAATCAAAAAGTAAAGGCAATTTAAATATTACACATTTACTGCAACGGATGGAAGGTGACCCAATACAACACATCCACAATGGCTTATGGGTAGCTCAAATATGTTCAGCACAGCACTCTGCAGTTGTCTGGCTGAAATTGGTTGAAGTTGCAGTTGGTCAAATGAACATGGATGCTCTGCTCTGCACCAATGTTGAACAACATGCCGTAGTGAGATTTCTTTGGTCACAAGGAGTGAAACGTTTTAGAACTCACCAAAGGATGTTGGCTTGTGTAGATCAGTAAGCTGTTAACGTACACTGTATAACCCACTATGTTAAGATGAATAAAATAAATAAAAAAATAGGAAACTGATTGCCTCAAAAATTTTGTTATAAAATCATTTAACTTTTTGATTTTTGTGCTATACAGAATTAAGTTCAGTCACCTCACACTAGATGAGCCACACAAACTAAAAATATACATAGTGTGGCAAATGAACAGGCATTCCGGCCAGGGAAGAGAAGGGATTATTATCTGGATGGGAGGCCTGAGAGATTTTTAGATCAATCAGACTTTTTAATTATAAGTTTCTTAACATATTAAGTTATTTACCTATTGTGGCATTTTGACACACATCTTGGCAAGGGAAGAGCATGGATTATTACCTGGATGGGAGGCCCGAAAGAAATGTTATTGGCCAGCTGGGCAGAAAGATCATATCATGCCTAGCCAGTATAAAATAATGCGGGGACCAAAGGAAGCTGGAGCTTGGGAGTAGGTCCACTCCCCATACACTACATGGCAGTGGTCCTCGTGTTACAGCCCAGCTGGGACACCTGCATAGGGTACTCGGGAAATGGAGTCCGAAGGTGCAGCCCTGTAGGAGTCTCTCAGGATCAGTAGAGGGTGCTGTCACCGTATGGGGGATGGACCCACTCCAAAGTTCTGGCTTCCTTTGCTCCCTCCATTATTTTATACTGGCTGGGCATGATATATCTTTCTGCTCAGCTGGCCAATAACATTTCTTTCAGGCCTCCCATCCAGGTAATAATCCATGCTCTTTCCTTGCCGGGATGTGTGTTAATATGCCACAATAGGTAAATAACTTAATGTGTTAAGATACTTATACTTAAAAAGTCTGATTGATCTAAAAATCTATATTTTTTTCTCTACAATGACTTAAACGTTTTATGTCACATATACTTAATTCTAAATGTGTTTAACATGTTGTTTAAGCACAATTAAAACTAAATTACTAGAACTCATTTTTTTAAACTGAACAACTTGAATATTTTTAGGAAATGTATTACCTTGAATCAGCTAAGTTTATCTTACATAAAAAAACACAAGATAAACATTTGAATTAATGGAACTTATTTCACAAAAAATGTTATTTTACTTAAATTCTTCTTTTTTGTTTTCTTCACTGTATAAGTTTGTTGATTCAGTAACAAAAAAACAGAGAAATTCAGCTGCACGATCTAATCGTGCAATTAATCTTTGGGAAAACAAGTGATAGCATGAAAGTAACAGTTTTATACCCTTTGCATTGGCTCCCGGTTGATTTTAGGATTTGTTTTAAAATTCTCGTACTTGTTTATAGGGCATTGAATGGACAGGCTCTAGTCTATTTATTCAATCTCCTTCTCAGACTTACTGCCACTCGCACACTTAGATCTCAGGCTCAAAATCTGTTAGTTGTTCCATGTACAAGATTAAAAACAACAGGGGATATAGACTTTCGATCCTATGCACCAAAGATTTGGAAGAATCTCCTTCTTCATTTTCATAAGGCTGACTCTGTGGACTCTTTCAAAAACAGTTAAAAGCTTTCTTGTTTGCTTAGAGCCTTATTGTTATTAATTTTATTTTATTTCTATTTATTTATTTAAGTTTACTTAATGTATGTTAGATTTTACTCTATTGTGTATCATATTGTGTCTGTGTGTTGCCTAGCTTCATCTCTTTTTATTTTATTTCTTTTATTGTACAGTGCTTTGTGACTTCTTGTCTGCAAAAGGTACTTTGTAAATAAACTTTTCAAACTTACTTACTTATTAACAGGTTTAACACTTCTTAACATACTGTACATACATTATTTTGCAACTGCTGACTATAGGTGTAGAAATTACGTTTATTTCAGTAACTCGTTTTTCAAAGCCTGCAACTTTGGTGAAAGTGTTCCATCATTTAAACCTAACAAGACTTTCTGAATGAAGTTGAAAGTGTTTATAAGTCCTTTCGGGTAGACCAGATGAAGTGCATATATCAGTCCAAATATCACTTGGAAAGCATCTGCCAGTCTTGGAATATCAGTCACCACAATGGCACTCTCTAACACAACAGCAATCCCAGGTGGGTTGAAATGGACTGCGTCAGTTACATTGTCACGGACAACTGTAAGAAGAGCCACAGGAACATCATAATTATTTGGATTTTCCAATTCATCCACCTTAATAAAATAAAACAAAAAATGCTTTTACAAATCATTCATCCATCCATCCATTGTCTCCCGCTTATCCGAGGTCGGGTCGCGGGGGCAGCAGCTTGAGCAGAGATGCCCAGACTTCCCTCTCCCCGGCCACTTCTTCTAGCTCTTCCGGGAGAATCCCAAGGCGTTCCCAGGCCAGTCGAGAGACATAGTCCCTCCAACGTGTCCTGGGTCTTCCCCTGGGCCTCCTCTCGGTTAGACGTGCCCAGAACACCTCACCAGGGAGGCGTCCAGGAGGCATCCTGATCAGATGCCCGAGCCACCTCATCTGACTCCTCTCGATGCGGAGGAGCAGCGGCTCTACTCTGAGCCCCTCCCAGATGACTGAGCTTCTCACCCTATCTTTAAGGGAAAGCCCAGACACCCTGCGGAGGAAACTCATTTCAGCCGCTTGTATTCGCGATCTCGTTCTTTCGGTCACTACCCATAGCTCATGACCATAGGTGAGGGTAGGAACATAGATCGACTGGTAAATTGAGAGCTTCACCTTGTGGCTCAGCTCCTTTTTCACCACGACAGACCGATGCAGCGCCCGCATTACTGCGGATGCCGCACTGATCTGCCTGTCGATCTCACGCTCCATTCTTCCCTCACTCGTGAACAAGACCCCGAGATACTTGAACTCCTCCACTTGGAGCAGGATCTCACTACCAACCCTGAGAGGGCACTCCACCCTTTTCCGGCTGAGGACCATGGTCTCAGATTTGGAGGTGCTGATTCTCATCCCAGCCGCTTCACACTCGGCTGCGAACCGATCCAAAGAGAGCTGAAGATCACGGCCTGATGAAGCAAACAGGACAACATCATCTGCAAAAAGCAGTGACCCAATCCTGAGTCCACCAAACCGGACCCCCTCAATGCCCTGGCTGCGCCTAGAAATTCTGTCCATAAAAGTTATGAACAGAATCGGTGACAAAGGGCAGCCCTGGCGGAGTCCAACTCTCACTGGAAACGGGTTCGACTTACTGCCGGCAATGCGGACCAAGCTCTGGCACCGATCGTACAGGGACCGAACAGCCCTTATCAGGGGGGCCGGTACCCCATACTCTAGGAGTACCCCCCACAGGATTCCCCGAGGGACACGGTCGAATGCCTTTTCCAAGTCCACAAAACACATGTAGACTGGTTGGGCAAACTCCTATGCACCCTCCAGGACCCTGCTAAGGGTATAGAGCTGGTCCACTGTTCCGCGACCAGGACGAAAACCACACTGTTCCTCCTGAATCCGAGGCTCCCTGAATAGACTTTTCCAGGGAGGCTGAGGAGTGTGATCCCTCTGTAGTTGGAACACACCCTCCGATCCCCCTTCTTAAAGAGGGGCACTACCACCCCGGTCTTCCAATCCAGAGGCACTGTCCCTGATGTCCATGCGATGTTGCAGAGGCGTGTCAACCAAGACAGTCCTACAACATCCAGAGCCTTGAGGAACTCCGGGCGTATCTCATCCACCCCCGGGGCCATGCCACCAAGGAGTTTTTTGACCACCTCGGTGACCTCAGTCCCAGAGATGGGGGAGCCCACCTCTGAGTCCCCAGGCTCTGCTTCCTCATTGGAAGGCATGTTAATGGGATTGAGGAGGTCTTCAAAGTACTCCCCCCACCGACCTACAACGTCCCGAGTCGAGGTCAGCAGCGCACCATCCCCACCATATACAGTGTTGACACTGGCACTGCTTCCCCTTCCTGAGACGCCGGATAGTGGACCAGAATCTCCTCGAAGCCGTCCGAAAGTCGTTCTCCATGGCCTCCCCAAACTCCTCCCACGCCCGAGTTTTTGCCTCAGCAACCACCAAAGCCGCATTCCGCTTGGCCTGCCGGTACCTATCAGCTGCCTCCAGGGTCCCACAGGACAAAAGGGTCCTGTAGGACTCCTTCTTCAGCTTGACGGCATCCTTCACCGCCGGTGTCCACCAACGGGTTCGGGGATTGCCGCCACGACAGGCACCGACCACCTTACGGCCACAGCTCCAGTCAGCTGCCTCAACAATAGAGGTACGGAACATGGCCCATTCGGACTCAATGTCCCCCACCTCCCTCGGGATGTGGTCGAAGTTCTGCCGGAGGTGGGAGTTGAAGCTACTTCTGACAGGGGGCTCTGCCAGACGTTCCCAGCAGACCCTCACAACACGTTTGGGCCTACCACGCCTGACCGGCATCCTCCCCCACCATCAAAGCCAACTCACCACCAGGTGGTGATCAGTTGACAGCTCCGCCCCTCTCTTCAACCAAGTGTCCAAGACATGTGGCCGTAAGTCCGACGACACGACCACAAAGTCGATCATCAAACTGAGGCCTAGGGTGTCCTGGTGCCAAGTGCACATATGAACACCCCTATGCTTGAACATGGTGTTCGTTATGGACAATCCGTGACGAGCACAGAAGTCCAATAACAAAACACTGCTCGGGTTCAGATCGGGGGGGCCATTCCTCCCAATCACGCCCTTCCAGGTCTCACTGTCATTGCCCACATGAGCATTGAAGTCTCCCAGCAGAATGAGGGAGTCCCCTGAAGGTATGCCCTCTAGCACCCCCTCCAGGGACTCCAAAAAGGGTGGGTACTCTGAACTGCTGTTCGGTGCATACGCACAAACAACAGTTAGGACCCGACCCCCCACCCGAAGGCGAAGGGAGGCTACCCTCTCGTCCACCGGGGGAAACCCCAATGTACAGGCTCCAAGTCGGGGGGCAATAAGTATACCCACACCCGCTCGGCACCTCTCACCGGGGGCAACTCCAGAGTGGTACAGAGTCCATCCCCTCTCAAGGAGATTGGTTCCAGAGTCCAAGCTGTGCGTCGAGGTGAGTCCGACTATATCTAGCCGGAACCTCTCAACTTCGCGCACTAGCTCAGGCTCCTTCCCCTTCAGAGAGGTGACGTTCCACGTCCCAAGAGCCAACTTCTGTAGCCGAGGATCGGACCGCCAAGGTCCCTGCCTTCGGCCACCACCCAACTCACACTGCACCCGACATCCTTGGCCCCTCCCATAGTGATTTTACAAATCATTGAATATCCCAATTACTTCTGGCCAAGAAGCTGCTAGTACAAAACCTACTTTGCATGTCTTGAAGAATCCTGTGGCATCTTCACGAAGTAGTGCAGGAAGACCCATTAATACAGCTGTACGACTTGCATGAATGTGAAGCTCTTCCTATTACAAAAAAAAGACTTTAAAACAATCTTGATGTGAAATTATTAGAATAAATAAACATCTATTCATTTGCATCCGTTAGAAATATGCTGATACAATGTACAATCACTTAACATCTTACATAGCTCAAGCCTTAAGTACCAGGCAACACTTTCAGCTACACAGCAAAACTTTTACTTCCATTTGTAGATTTGTGACAAGTATATGAGTAGATAATGACAGTGCACATGAACTGTTTCATTAAGACTATCACCAGATTATTCTATACTAGCTGTGTATGCCCGTGCTGTAAAAAGGGTCCTAGAAACTACTGAAAAATCGTCAGAAAAAAAATTTAAATGTAGAGATATTAGGTAATTGAAAGGAACTACTCTGGGCGTCTCTCTCCTAGGAGGATTAATTTTGCAGCTTGTCGCTTGTGCATTACCGGCTAAGCGACTTTGTCTTTCTTCTGAGGTATGGTTTTGCCGACATTTTCACCTCGCTTGGGTATTAGCGGAGGGAGGAAAAGTAAAAGGGATACCATTTTGCCGATATGCTCGCCTTGCTTCTGTATTAACGACTAAGCGAGTGACTCTTTCTTCGGAGGTTTCGTTTTGCCGACGTGCTGGCCTCGCTTGTGTATCCTCGGAGGTGGAGCCCTTACCCCAACTCCACCTCTCACTTCCAGGCTGGACAGACAGACAGACAGACACACACACTTCCACACGTAGATGTTTATATATAAGATGTCTATGAATCATGTACAGAAGCTCCTCTACTTATGATGGGGTTGCATTCCCATGGACCCATTGTAAGTCAAATAAATATATATCTCTTTGTAGAGGTATCTGAGGTGTGCAATTACGTAGTGGAATGATGTGCTGGTACTCACTATTAAAGTTGTCAGCTGAAAGCACAATGGGCCTGAAGAATGTTGTGGAACGCTAGACTAACATTAATTGTTGAAAGATGAAGCTGCAATGAGAGGGTCTTAAGTATCACTCTCTTTGGATGGCCTCTGAGTGTGAGCATAGCTGGTAGAAGCCACTAAAACATCGGCAATCTTACTTTCACTTCAGTTGCAGGGAAAACTTGAGGGTTGGTGGCAGGACTGGCACTCTAGCCACCGTAAAAAAACCTCACACTGTTCCAGTGTGGAGCTGAGGTGTCACCCGCTGCATTCTCTGGGTCCCAATTCAGGTGGCTCGTTGTGTGGTGGGTGTGGCAATGCACCATCAGCACATGCTCCCAACCTCCCTCTCTCTCTCGGTGTCAGGGACTAGGAAAGGCTTGTTCAAAAAACATCAGGTACAGACTGCTTCTGTTTCTCATCATAAATGTGTTTATAACAAGCAAGAGCATCCTAAATACAAGTTGGAGGAGGAAACATGCAAGGAAGTGGACACTAAAGTGAAACCAGCAATAAAAAAAATTGGTAGAGATATTTTTGTGTTTTAGTAGTGGTTGGCAGATGAAAGATGAGAAAATATTAATAATTACTTTAGTTATCAAGTCAATTACTCAAATCAAAATTTATTTTTTGCATATCTCCAGCATCTCTCCAGGGACACACACAGCAGGAGCAGAGAGATAGTGGTCTGAGTGCAGAAGAACAGCCTGAGCTCACAGCCCCACTGCTCTGCTCCTCTGTGCGTGTGAGGCTGGGTCCTCTCTCCTGCTGTTTGTGTATGAGTGCCTGGAGAGATACTGGAGACTGAGAGCTTGGCTCACTGGTGGCTCCCTGGATGATGCCATTGCCTGGCATCCATAGGAACTATCATACCCATATTGCTAACTCTGGAATGGATTCAAAAGTCAAAATGCAAAGTCAAATGATTATTGAATGTGTATGGCAATTGCTACATTAGGAACTTGAGATACCATACAGGCAAACCATTGTAAAACAAGATGCATCTGTACATTGTTCCAGTTACAAGATTTCTGCTATTGCAAACTGCTTACCTTTTGGTAATACAATCTAAGAATGTCTGACAGGACTCTGGCAGCTCTTCCAGTCTTAGATGCTCGTTCTGTATACATTGCTAGCAAACGAGGGATGTGATGATCTAGAGCTACATCAAAGCTATGCTGAAGCTGTGATTAGTAATCCTGTGAAACTCTGCATACACCTTCAAAAAAGTTAAAAACAGAACAGCAATGTTAATATATTGTTTGTATTATAAGCACAGCCTTAACTTCATTTAGTCATTTGGTAGTCAAGAGAAAATAAAATTCGCCGAACCAATAAACTGTATAATCAACATTCTCTTACTTGGGATGGTAATCTAAGTGCTGGCCAACGGTCCAAGAAGTCTTTCACAGGAGAAGGAGTAGTAGTGACAATTTCCTGTCTTCTGAGTGAGAAAGTCGTCATCATGTTCTTTTCAATAAAGGTGAGGTTTTTGTCTCTTTTCTGCATTTCCTCAATAATTTCCAGTCTAAGTTTTTCCAGACTAAATGAATCTTGTCCTGGCGGAAAGTCTGGCAAAAAGTTGACTTCTGCACGTTTTGGTCTTCTGATGTTTGAATGTGGTGGTTCTGCATCAGGGTTGTTCTTGCTTCGCTTCCCAGCATTGACAAGAACTTTCATACAACCTGCTCTTCTTAATTTTGTTCTATAATTTCCCATTTTAAATTTGATCCTGTACTTCCAGCCCAAATAACCAGATTCACATCCAGGTTCTCTCAAGCATGGATGTTTAAGAACAAGAGCTTCAGCTGCTTTATCAAATTCTCGATCATTTGGATAGGCTTTGAAACTGTAAATTCTGTTGACAAGTTTTTCCAAAATGCTATGTTTCTGATTCTTCGTCAAACTCAGATATTTTCTCTCTTTTCTAAAAGCTTCATTTCCTTCACTGAGTTTAAACTCCAGATCATGTGAAAACGTGGGCACGGGGAAACTTTCAGGCCATCGATTTAGTCGCTCTGGTGATCCCACATCTGACAGAAGATTGGTATCTGATGTGCATGTAGATGAGCCAATTTCTGATCCACGCAGACTAAACAATTTTAGTGTTGCTTTCTGTGGCAAGTCTTCCATCTTACATAAAGAACAAAGCTGTCTATCAAAACCTAGGTCCTGATACTGTAATCTAAAGTCAAAATCAAGCTTCAATTTGTTCTTGAGAATAGTTTTCAACTGTTGCACAGATCCAGGTCGAGACTCAAGAATAACCTTTCTTATGTCATCAGGTTTGATAATGACTCTGAGTTTAAGAGTTTGACTGGATTCTGCCATTGCTATCAGAAAACATAAAATCACACGTATTTCGTCAAAGTAAAATTTTCACTGCTTGGGTGATAAACAACCAAGACAGGAATGTCAAGTCTATTCATACAATAGATTTTCAGTTATCGTTATGTGTAAAATACCTGAAGCTATTAAACTACCCATGCCCCCCAAAAGCGGGATCTCTGCCTTTGGGTTTTTCAAATTGTCCTTAGAATTATCAAAATGAACTGCACTTTTTAGGGGAAAAAGATCTAAAGCTGAGTAAGACCACATTTGTTACTCACCTTAGTTTGAACTTAAACTTCAGTAGAGTTGGATGAAATGTTTAAATGTCATCAGCAGTTGACCATTAATCTGATATGCTGAGAGAGGAAGAAAATCATTAAACTGGGTTTTCAGTTTGACTGACAGGGCTGCTATTGATGATAGTTCATAACTACGCAGATGCTCATCACACCATGTATCAAAGTGCTTGCAAAGAAAAGCAATGTGGCTATCAACAAGATAAATGTGAAAACTTTGGCACAATTGTGGTAGGCCTCCATTCATTCTTACAGACACAAACATGCCAATTCCATAGTCTATGCCATCAACGGACACTTTCAGGGTGCTGTACTCTTCTTTCGGATATAGTCTTTAGCAACTTCAGGCAATGCAGAAACTACAGACCTGCTTTAACTTGAAAGGTTTGGGCCTGTGGTTTAACATATATGACAGCTTACTGAGATTGAATGCTGCCATGTTGGTGTTTTGATGCCTATGTTTTTAAATGTTCTTGAAATATTGTGTATTATAAACTACTCTTTTGAAGAAATTATTTTTACCTTCAAAATGCATGGTGCAAAGCACCTAATAAGGTCTGGATAGTGCTCAATGTAGTGATGTTTTGCCCACAGTCTTTATTCAGGAAAAACTAATAAAATCTGCCTAATTTTACACTTTCAAGTATTCAATTATTTCCTCAGTAAACACTGGTGCCAACCACAACTCTATTACATCTTTCAAATCCATCATGTTTGGTCTCCTTCTGGAATTTCTGAAAACCATCAACAATGGAAACCTAGAAGCAAAGCTTTTGGAAAGGGAAACACATTATTTTCCTATTCAAATGATCTGATGAAAATATTTCAGATGAATTGCTTCAGGCAATCTGCAGGTTCTACTGGCACAAAGCCTTCAAGCGGGTTATGTAATATATCAGGAGGAAACCTGGTATGACATGAAAACGCAGCAGCTTTTTATTAAAGATGCAGTCACTGAAAACTCATTGAATGAGGTCTCGCTTTTCCAGACATTTTGAACATGAACATTATGACTGTGTGTAGTTCTCATAATAAAACCACCTGTGCAGACTTCTTTGGATCCAACTTCCTCTCAAGTAGCTGTACAGAATCTATATATATATATATATATATATATATATATATATATATATATATATATATATATATATACGCTGCAAGATTGTCAGCAACAACAAGGAAGGCACTTCCTTGGAGACACTGTTCTAAGGATTCAATAAATATTCCATGCTGTTCTAGAGCACTTATATCCCATAAAAGGGCTCAAAAACACTAGCATAACCATATTTTTTTAAGGTCTTTTACTTTACAAAGTAGTGTCAACTGAATAGTGTGCAAAGATGATCTATATTTACTTAGTAGATTTCCAAGAACCCAATACACTGCACATAACTTGTGAATCTTTCTGGAGGTACCTAGTGGGTTTGCAATTTCAAAGTCATCAATGTATAGTACTGTAGAAGGGACAGCGTTAATACTTCAGGTGAAAGAAGCTCATTCTCTTTGAAGTACAACCCATCCTCATAAGACATGTGATGTCCAGGATTAACAGTGGATTTTTAAATTTTGCTCAAAATACCTATATGTTTAAACAAGGTCTAAAAAATTGGTACAACTGGGATATAACCCATGTGTCAGGATGTCTCTAAAATATATTTCATTGGTATTACCACTGGAAAGTTTCTCTTTGTTTGGATGTGGAAAGGTAACCGCCTTTAGATGTGCTATTAAAACACAAATTACTATCAATTATTGCATCAATTATCTCAAGCAATATGCAGACATTTAAATTATCTTCATGCCTCTGTAGTGTACCCAAATCTGCATACCTAAGAAGAGATCTTGAAAGTGAAGATATCTGGTTCAAGTGTTCAATTATTTCCTGTGTTGCAGTTTCAAACAAATGCAATAGTTTGCATTTTATGAAATAAAGAGGCTAACTTTTGTTGCAGTTGGTTTCCTAAACTTGTGTACACTAGCTTGACCCTTTAAGAGAACACAAGCATATGTATCTTCTGAAGTAGTATCTTCAAAAGACTGATCTACACCAGCACATGATTTGCCATATTCACAAAAGTCAATATCATCAATATATCATATATTGGGTGAACCCTGGACTTATGAGCATTAAATAAAGAATTTTGAAAGGACAAGTTACCATTTCATAGTTTTTCAAATGACCCCTCAACTAAGGAGACTTGCTTCTGAAAGGGGTTGGTAGATATAGCACAATGGGTACAGCATGACTACGTGATTCTACCTCCTATTAGCATTGTCCTTTTCAGTGTGATGTCTACATAAATGTATTTTGAATACACTGAATGACAGAAATGTGCAAATACAGCCATCATATAAACATTTTAAGAGACTGATTTGTGAATAATTACTGGTCAGTAGACAGTAGTGTTTCAATAACACTGATCTCAGATCACAAGAGAATGAACATAACTTGTATTGTCACAACATTCTCTTTCTTCAATGTTTGAACAAGATAGAAAACATCTGTTTAATCTTCAGTGACACTAAGGCAGGGGTCTCCAACCTTTTTTCCCCTGAGAGCTACTTTTACAAAATGAAAATGGCCGAGAGCTACTCATGTTTTCTAACGTTTATTCTCATAGTTTATTTCAACCTAAACAAACTGAATAAGCTTGTTTTGCCTGAACATTTACAAAATGTTGGTGTCCACAACTCAAATTTTACATTAAAACATGACAAAAAAATATTTAGTTCACCTGCAAGTGAATTTTGTATGTCTGTGTGCATTTTCTAGTGTATCTCACACCACTGAATTAAAACATGAATGCTGTCAAAACAAAACAATGCAACTACAAATACACAGATATTACTTATTCATTTGTCATTTTGTTACATGTCACTGTTTCACTTCACAAGAGTATTCACTTGTCCAGTTGCATGTGTGATGTGTTTTTCAGTTAGTGAGATGACTGGCATGGAGTCAACAGGAGAGGTGTATGGTGGAGTGTAGCCACTTAGGTTCACTCTTATGGAGTCATTTAAATGTTCATCTGTCAGTCTTGTTCTGAACTTTGATTTCATGACATTTATGTCAGAAAAGGCAGATTCACAGAGGTATGTAGACCCAAACAAAGCAGACATTTTCAGAGCTGCTTGGTGAAGATTCTTATAGTTATTTGACTCTACTAAGCTGCAGAAATGCTGAGAATGCTGTTGAGACTTTAACTGAGCATTATTTTGAAGGTTTACTAATATATAATATATAAAATCCAATGTCACATTGTCTGTATGTCTGTCCACTCTCACTAGATAGATAGATAGATAGATAGATAGATAGATAGATAGATAGATAGATAGATAGATAGATAGATAGATAGATAGATAGATAGATAGATAGATAGATAGATAGATAGATAGATAGATAGATAGAGAGATAATTTATTAATCCCCAAGGGGAAATTCACAAAAGAGAACTACTTAATGGATTTAGAGCAGGTTTTTTTCTATAATTTGCTTGAACATTCTGGTTGATTTTGTGACTTTTCTAATTTTGCTATGTATCATAGTTCTCTAGCGGTACCAATTTATTTGCACGAATCCAGGAAACTCGCAGTGGGCCGTGGGGAGGGGCCTTCCTCACTCACTCACTCGCCAGCTTTGGGGCATCTTCCTTAACTCCGCTTAGCTAGCAAACAAGAGAACAGTTGAATTCAACTTTGTTTGATAAAGTGTTACTTAGGTCTTGATGAGTTTGAGTCCAGATATTCTCTTAAGTGTATACCACATTGAAAAGATACAGTAGATTGCAATTCAGATTGTGGACTGTGATTTTGTGTTAAAAGGATCATGATATGATTTTTTGGAAAGATCGCCCACCCCTAATTTGACTAATCAAGTTTTCAAATTTATGTAGGATTCATTAACCCTTTGGCGAGCGACTTGGAAAGGGGTTGCGAGCTACCGGTAGCTCGCGGGCGACATATTGGTGACCCCTGCATTAAGGGATAATGGAAAAATAGGCTGTGAAAATGCATTAATCTGTTCAAATGATGGTTAAGTTCAATATATTTAACAAAGAACAAATTAGCCCTATTGCCAAAATGTTGGCTAACTGTCTGCTCAATATTTTGACTACATGCTGCATAAGAGAACATTCAAAACAATTCCCTTGATTCACAAAAGATAAAGGTAACAGGTAAACTAATTTTGTTCAGCAGCTGGCCAAAAGCCCTGGAAGGCTATCGTTATCGTTGGCGCCATGATCAGGTGTTAAGAGTAGTGGCAAATACTGTTTCCTCGGCCATCCTTTCCAGTAAGCATCGCTGCCCACCTAGCAGAAATGTCATCTTTGTGAGGGCAGGTGAACAGCCCCATATAAGGCCCAAATCACAGGCAGGCTTACTTTACTCTGCGGAAGACTTGCAGATGATGGTATACCTAGGTAAACAGCTTAAGTTCCCAGCACACATCACAACAACTAGACTTAATTGTACTGTCAGAAGCAACAAAACAACTAGTAATTATAGAACTCACTGTTCCCTGGGACGATCGCATAGAGGAGGTATATTAGAGGAAGTATGCTAACTCCAAGGACTTCTGGAGCAGTGCAGGAGACAAGGATGGTGAGTTTGTTGCCTACCAGCGGAAGTGGGTTGTAGGGGTTTTGCCAGCCGCTTACTCTGGAAAGCCTTCATTCTGCTAGGCATGACAGAGTTCAAAAAAAGAAGAGCAATCAGAGCCATCACAAAAACCGCACAAAGAGCCTAAAGATGGCTCTTGTTAAAGAGGAGCGATCCATGGGCATTAGCTACTGGGATGCAAGTTGGGGACTGATCATCCCCGGCTGGGTTGCCTGGGTAAGTGTATCTGATGTTGCGAGACCCAAAACTCCCAATGACCCCAGGATACATTACTGAAGATGCATCTCAGTGCATCCACAGGATGTATTCCGACACTTTGTTTGACTATCAGACCTGAACATGAACTGCGGTGGACTGCTTTGAAGACTTTTATGTATAAAATAAGTGCAATAAAAATAAGTAATATACAGTACATTTAAAAACTTTCAAAAGAAACAACAGCAGATTTAAAACTTAAAACTGTGCAATACTATAAAAGGAGAAAAATAGGCCATATTAAAGTCGTACTTCATTTTCCACAGGGTAAAGGCAAGCAATCAAATTACTGATAGCTCAACAGGCAAGAATTTCTGTAACCATTTGCTGCACATAAATAAAGTCTTGATCTGTCTACATGCAGCAGGGCACCATTTGTTTGTCTTACTAAAAAGCAGTTAACTGGAAAATATCCCCAATGTGAAATATCTTGACGATGATTATGCTGGAAAATGAAAAGTTTCCTTGCTTGAAACTGCAGCTTATTTATTAACATATCAGACTTACATGAAACAATTTTTATATGAATAAGCCCAGAGGCAGGAGGAGGAGGTTAGGAGCATGCATTGATATAGCACATTGCTGTACCCACCTCATGACAAACTACCTCAAGATTCCAGATTAGGACCCAAGTGCAGCCATGCAACGGGTGACACCTCAGCACCACACTGGTTCAGATGGAATGGAATAATGTGAGGTTTTTTTTATGGTGGCTGGAGTGACAATTCTGCCAGCAACCCCCAAGTTTTCCCTGCAGGGTTGGAAGGCCTACCTGCAGGACTGGATGCAGAAGAGGCAGGCAACTAACCCAATAGTGGGAAACCATTTCAACGTATCTCTGAAGTTTTCAGAATCCAATAGGAGACATAAAGGATTAAACAGTATGTAAAGCTAGGCAACAGCAATAAAACATTTCAAGTGTTACATCAAGCAATCCACAAAAATGACAAATAACCAACTAAAAAATTTCTGATAAAATTCTTAGGCTTTGAACCTTTGACGGCAGTATGTGCCCACACAAGAAAGTTTTGCAGAAAAACACCATCTAATTGTTTTACAAAAAAGTTGAAAGTCGTGGCTGAAAAATGTCACTTAACAGATGCAAAAGCAGTCTGATTAAATTTACGTTGAAAAACGAAAAGTAACATTGCCTGAAATGGAAAGTTATTTATTTATCGTTCAAATACACCCAAGAAAATACTTGCTACAGTGGTAAATGTTATTCAAATGCAATAAACATGCTTCAGCATATGTTGTGCTAACCAGTGTTTCCATAACCTAGCAACAGTTGGACCAAACGAAACCTCGAAGCTTGACACATATATATAAAAAAATAAATAAATATATAAAAAAAGATACAATCTTAAAATCTTGCTTCATCTCACACAGGAATATGACAAAAACAAACAAGTAAAATTACATAATTTAATAACATTAATGCATATAAAGATAGCGCTTGGTCCAACAAAATGAAATGTTGGTAGTAGTAATGGAAAAATCTCAGTTCTCCGGCAAATAAACTATGTGAAAAAGCTTCTTTAAAACTTTGTGAAAAATAAAAAAATCTCACCTAAATTTACAAATTATTTATTGACATCCCAATATACCAAATTTTACAGTATTTGATGGACAGCTAATGCTGTACCATTTCATTACATAAACTATAATACATGTAATATTTCAGTAACTTCAGCTTACTAAAAATGCCCACAAATTTAAATTAATACTATAAAAAGAAACAAACAAGAAATTATAATAAAGAATTATGTTTGACATTGGCTACGCCATCTTCAAAAAAGCTGCGGGAAAATCATGTGGTTATGACATCAACTAATGTTGTGTGTTTATTGAACATGATTACTTTGCTTTCTCACAAAGCAATTCTCGCAAAGTGTATATAACTAAAACGAGTTAAGCATAGCTTAAGAATAGTTGAATAACAGTCCATGACAACTCAAAAAAATAAAGTAATAACCACCATTCACTGCATTTTCAGTATAACTAATTTGAAACATTTAAGAAAGCAAAACATTCAGGATTACACTGTAATTTGCGCAAACTTTACAGAACCCCAAGTCATCATGGACTATGCAGATCCACAACTGATATCCAAATGTGCTTGAACAGCAGACAACATAATCCACCACTCTCTGATGAAGGCATTCACCATGTCGGTGTGGGCTTGTGTGCATGTTGTTGATGGTCAACTAGAACGAGCTTCGTCGGTTACATTTGTTCTTCCCAGTTAAAACTTTTCTACCCAATCATAAACTTTTCGTTGAGTTATGCTGTTTTTACTTCTGTACTGAGCCAACATCATTCAGTGAATTTCATTCCCTCTTCCCAAAGAAGTCTCACTATGGTGTGTTGTTCAATAATGGTGAAATCCTGCAGTGATGCATTGATGATTATCACTTGCAGCAATGAAATGATTTTTAAATTGATTTAAACAGCACAAACATCATTAGGTTTGTACACTCTTCACTAACAACATGGCCAGTGGTATAAGCTGTGGCATGCTATACACTTAATTATTTGTGGCTGCTTTCTGAATTTTAACCCGTTACTTGATTTGATAAAGAAAACACACGTTATGTAGACACAAATTACACAGAGACATTGCACAAGTAAGATTTCTTATGTTAAACAAAAGTAGCCTAATGTTTTTAACAGTGAAATTACAGCAGGTTTGAAAGTTGATATAATTACTGTATCTATCCATCCATCCATCTATCCATCCATTCTCTTCCGCTTATCCGAGGTCGGGTCGTGGGGGCAGCAGCTTGAGCAGAGATGCCCAGCCTTCCTTCTCCCCGGCCACTTCTTCTAGCTCTTCCAGGAGAATCCCAAGGTGTTCCCAGGCCAGCCGAGAGATATAGTCCCTCCAGCGTGTCCTGGGTCTTCCCCGGGGCCTCCTCCCGGTTAGACGTGCCCGGAACACCTCACCAGGGAGGCATCCTGATCAGATGCCCGAGCCACCTCATCTGACTCCTCTCGATGCGGAGGAGCAGCGGCTCTACTCTGAGCCCCTCCCGGATGACTGAGCTTCTCACCCTATCTTTAAGGGAAAGCCCAGACACCCTGTGGAGGAAACTCATTTCAGCCGCTTGTATTCGCGATCTCGTTCTTTCGGTCACTACCCATAGCTCATGACCATAGGTGAGGGTAGGAACATAGATTGACTGGTAAATTGAGAGCTTCGCCTTGTGGCTCAGCTCCTTTTTCACCACGACAGACCGATGCAGAGCCCGTATTACTGCGGATGCTGCACCAATCTGCCTGTCGATCTCACGCTCCATTCTTCCCTCACTCGTGAACAAGACCCCGAGATACTTGAACTCCACCACTTGGGGCAGGATCTCGCTACCAATCCTGAGAGGGCACTCCACCCTTTTCCGGCTGAGGACCATGGTCTCGGATTTGGAGGTACTGATTCTCATCCCAGCCGCTTCACACTCGGCTGCGAACCGATCCAGAGAGAGTTGAAGATCACGGCCTGATGAAGCAAACAGGACAACATCATCTGCAAAAAGCAGTGACCCAATCCTGAGTCCACCAAACCGGACCCCCTCAATGCCCTGGCTGCGCCTAGAAATTCTGTCCATAAAAGTTATGAACAGAATCGGTGACAAAAGGCAGCCCTGGCGGAGTCCAACTCTCACTGGAAATGGGTTCGACTTACTGCCGGTAATGCGGACCAAGCTCTGGCACCGATCATACAGGGACCGAACAGCCCTTATCAGAGGGTCCGGTACCCCATACTCTCAGAGTACCCCCCACAGGATTCCCCGAGGGACACAGTCGAACGCCTTTTCCAAGTCCACAAAACACATGTAGACTGGTTGGGCAAACTCCCATGCACCCTCCAGGACCCTGCTAAGGGTATAGAGCTGGTCCACTGTTCCACGACCAGGACGAAAACCACACTGTTCCTCCTGAATCCGAGGCTCGACTATCCGACGGACCCTCCTCTCCAGGAACCTGGCTGAGGAGTGTGATCCTAATATAATTACTGTAGTGGTTTGAAAATTTCCTGATAACTCCACGATTATCTTTCTCTATACAGCTTTTTGGTTGATTGTTTAGCCATCATTTACTATAGTGGCTAGACAGTGATATAGTAGTTCTGTAGATAAGATATAATACAGTATATGAGCAAATACAATTAGGATAAATTTTGTGTAATATGATAAATGAGCACCTGTGGCTGACACCAGCATCCAGCTCCTCCCTGTTCAACAGGCTACAGTGATGGGTACTTGATTCAGTTGGCAATTAAATCGCCTATTAAATTATCCAGCAAGCTAAACACCTTCATGCAACTGATGTTGATAACCAAAGCATAAGATAAGATAAGATAAGATAAGATAAGATAAGATAAGATAAGATAAGATAAGATAAGATAAGATAAGATAAGATAAGAGCAAAACTTAAAAGAAGCGGTGAGGCGGCCTTCTGCTGTTATGCACCTAAAATCTGGAATAGCCTGCCAGTAGGAATTCGCCAGGCTAATACAGTGGAGCACTTTAAAAACTGCTGAAAACACATTACTTTAACATGGCCTTCTCATAACTTCACTGTAAAATCTTGATACTCTGTATATCCAATTCATTATAATAACTATTCATGGTGGCTCTAAAATCTGTACTAACCCCTACTCTCTCTTCTGTTTCCTTTTCTGTGTCCTTTGGTGGTGGCATCTACTCAAGCACCATGATGTTCCAACAATGATGGATGGATTAAAAGCCAGAAGTCTGTATGACCATCAGCATCAAGTGACTCCGTGAGAACCCTAACTACAAAGAGGACTATTTCATTTATGTTAGGTATAATGCCCAGAGGGGACTGGGCGGTCTCGTGGCCTGGAACCCCTACAGATTTTATTTTTTTTCTCCAGCTTTCTGGAGTTTTTTTTTTGCTTTTTCTGTCCATCCTGGCCATTGGACCTTACTCCTTTTCTATGTTAACTAATGTTGTCTTATTTTATTTTCTTATTTTGTGTTTTATTTTTCTTTTCTTCATTATGTAAAGCACTTTGAGCTACTTTTTGTATGAAAATGTGCTATATAAATAAATGTTGTTGTTGTTGTTGTTTATTCATATGAAATGGTGTGAAACTGTACAGGCAAATACATACAAACATTAATAAGTACTTGTATAAACATCAGGTAAGTACAGTACCATTCTAAGTACAGCCTGCTTCTATGATTAAGAGTTCAACAAACTTACATAGTACATATATAACATTAGCTTTAATACTTCACTGACTAAAAGCTTCTTGAATAAAAGATATATATAACAAGAAAATATAACAACTTACAAGGAATGCCTTCACAAGAGCTAACTAAGAAGGGAAGTGAAGGAGAGTTTGATGAAACAAACACCTCAAGCTGTGTGCTACTACACTCACTTCCTTCTCTCCCTACTTCCTGTCACATTGACTTCCTGTCTCATGCTGCAACAGCAGCAGGAGCAACTGTTTCTGTTACAACCACAAGAGGTCGCCAAACAACTAGAATAGAACTGGTGGTGCCAGAACACAGATATTAAAATGTTAAAAGTGACTGGCTTTGAATTTACATAAACTATTCCTTTTTTAATAATACAGCTCTCTTTGCTTCACCTTTCTACAATCCAACTGTAATGATAGTTGATGCTGATCTGTGAACTCGACAGCTAATAGTAATGTCTTCATTTACATACAGGAAGTTGTAAGAGGATTTGGTGTTTTGCAGAAGCTGTTGTACATGTTTAGGAATGTTCAAGTAAAGAGTTACTGTTTTCCAAACAACGTGTCGCTGAGTTATTGGAACCCGCAATAAAAACAATACATGGTGTCAGGAATGTGGGTTTGGAAAAGACAGTTTGGGACAAGGAATTGAAAAAAAAGACACAAAAAGAATAAATAAAATAATAAAGAAGAAATGGAAGGACTGCAGCCGCCTCCAAAGCTTCAGTTGACTGGTAATGTAGCTGAAAACTGGAGGAGATTCAAACAGTGCTTTGAACTCTACTTGTCTGAAATTGACGCACATCGTAAAGCGGATAAAATGAAAGCTTCGTTATTTTTACATGTTGTCGGGGATGAAGCGCTTGAAATTTATAATAATTTTGTCTTTGAAGATGGGGACGAATTAAAACTGAAACCAATTTTGGACAAGTTTGAGACATACTGTATACCTAAAAGAAATGTGACCTACAAAAGACATCGATTTTTTACGTGCATACAGAAAGGCGGGGAAACAATTAATCAATATGTGACGGAGCTGAGAAACCGCAGCAAAACGTGCGAATTTGGTGAGCTTACAGACTCCTTGATCAAAGATAGAATTGTATGTGGAATCTATATATATAATTCACTAAGCCGCCGACAAGTAGCCACCCATAGAAAGCACGCCGGAAGGGGCGTGGATTCACTAAACCGCCGACAAATAAGATGCCAATGGCGCACACAGGAAGGAGCCACGCACACCAACTCTCAGACCATTGGATACAACGACAACTCGCAGAGCCACGCCCACCAACTCAGACGCGACGACTCGGAAAAAATGCCGTCATTTATGTTCGTCTGTGCTACAGTACACATGCACCTCTGAGCCACGTTGACTTTTCGGTTACGACGCACGACCGCGTGCACCATAGCAAACTGTTTTACACGCTACATACAGCAATTCGCATCCGCGACAAACATGCGTCTTCTTAGATGGTCCTGCAGGAACACGAAAGACGTTTCCCCGCCCATCAACACTCCTTTTTCCCCGGCCCGCATCTACCCTCGCTCTCTAGGCATTCACACTGTCTGCTCATGTGCCCGGACGCAAAAACTCACCAACATGCACCTCTGAGCCACTTTGACTTTTCATTATTCTTTTCGGTTCTGACACCCGACCGCGTCCACCATCGAAAATCATGGGAAAGGAACAACGAAGCCCCACCCAGAAACTCTACCCCTCCTCACAGAGTTTCCCAAACTCGGTCCTGGTGAACCCCTGTGGATGCAGGGTTTTGTTCCAACCAGATTCCTAATCGTTAATGCCAGTGAAACTCATCCGGGATAAGTCGGTTTTTCAAACGCAGCCGTGTAGCAAATTATTCTAGCAGGATGTAATAATCCGAGATGAATGCGCGCCCCCGCGCTGAGTGAAAAGCCAATGTATATTGAGTCTAGAAAACATGATCAGCAAGTCTTTGATAGGCTGCAACAAAATGATGAAAGAACGGGCGCATTTTTTTCACACAAGCTGGGTGTGTGGGTGTTAGTTAGTTAATTAGTTACTCGAAGGATTTCAAGATTTAATATGCACAAGCAGTAACACTGCAAAAGCAGCCCAAACCAGAAAAGACGGCTGGCAAAAAGTGGCCAACAAATTAAACACGTGTGCATTGTACTTACTGAAAGCAGCATTACGGATTTTGCAAATGTTCATTTTTTTCCCTCTGTTTAAAAAACATTAAAAAAGCAACGTGATTATGCGGCGTATAGTACGCTGCGGGTTGGTATGCAGCGTGTAAAACAGTTTGTTTGTCGCAGATAATTTGCCTTTTACTTTAACACAAAGACAATTTCCTGTTAGATTTGCCTTTGCAATGAAAATTAATAAGGCACAGGGCCAAACTTACTGAAAGCAGCGTTACGGATTTTGCAAATGTTAATTTTTTTCCCTCTGTTTAAAAAACATTAAAAAAGCGGCGTGATTATGCGGCGTATAGTACGCCGCGGGTTGGTATGCAGCGTGTAAAACAGTTTGTTTGTCGCGGATAATTTGCCTTTTACTTTAACACGAAGACAATTTCCTGTTAGGTTTGCCTTTGCAATGAAAATTTATAAGGCACAGGGCCAAACTTTCAAAAAGATATGGATGTATCTGCCAAAACCAGTGTTCACTCACAGACAGTTGTATGTTGCTATCTCCAGAGTTCCATCTTTTCATTCACTTACTGGTATGCCTGCAGGAACACGTGCAGCAAGCGAGCGAGCGACACACACACATACAGGCTCGCGCAAGAGAGAGCGCTGGACACATAAGAATAATAATACTTCATTACATTGATATACCGGTGTTTTCAGTATTCAAAGCGCTATCCACACAGGGAGGAACCGGGAAGCGAACCCAAAATCTTGCACAGTCTCCTTACTGCAAAGCAGCAACACTACCACTGCGCTACAAGGCAGTTAACGAATGCACCGGGCTCGATTTTGTTTTCACTTCTATTTGGTCAACTGTGTCGTTCAGGAAGTGTTCACCCATCAATACATAATTATGCGGCGTATGCTACACGCTACTACCGTGGTCGGGTAACTTGGTGGATTATATATAGAAAAGCAGCCAAAACCGCAAAGAACAATGAAAAGTCTATGTGACTCACAGGTGCATATGGACTGTGCAAAGAGGAAAACGACTCAGGTGATGAGTTGGGGGTGGGCACATGAGCAGGCAGTGCATACTAAACGAGAAATCAGCAGACTAGCATGACGGAGGGGGCGGAATGGGTGTCCTTCCCCTCTCCTCCCATTCCGCCCTCCGCGCCCGAGCACCATCCACCCCGATCCCTCGCTCTGGGAGGAGAAGGTGCGACGGCAGTCCACCAGTTTTCAGTCACGGACAATTGTATGTTGGTTCATTCCGTGCATTGTTACAATGTTACTTTTCTTGGTGATTTATTACATTACCGATTTTTCAAATGTTAATTTTCTCCCTGTGCTTAAAAATCATTAAAAAAGCAGCCTGATTATGCGGCGTATGGTACGCCGCAGGTTCGCTAGTACCCAATAACTCGCTAAGAGAGAGGTTGCTTAGAGAACAAGACCTAGATTTAGACAAAGCTTTAGTGCTATGCAGGGCTGCTGAAACGGTAAAGTCACAAGCCAGAGAACTGATAAGTGAAAGCTGCACTGTAGATGTTCTAAAAAAGCGTGATAAACAAAAGGCGTCCGAAGAGAAGAAAGCGACACAAACAGAAAGTTCCAGAAACGAGGCAGACAGAAAGTATCGCTCAAAATGTAAACGATGTGGAACGTTGCATACACCAAAGAAGTGCCCAGCCTATGGTAAGACCTGCAATAACTGTGGCAAGAATAACCATTTTGCACGATGCTGTAGAAAACTAGAGCAGCAAAGTAAAGTGAATAGTGTTACAGAAACTGATATAGAAGAATTTTTTGTAAATGTCTTGTCAGAGAAAGGACAAAATGGAAAAGATTGGGCTATTCCTTTGCAGGTGAATGGTGTAACTGTTTTGTTTAAGCTGGACACTGGAGCACAAGTAAATGTTATTTCAGAGAATGTATTTAATGCTTTGAGGCCAAAACCAAAACTACATAATGCACATGTGAAAGTAACAGGTTATGCAGATGCTGATATCCCTGTAATAGGAAAATGGTGGCAAAGGTGACATATAAGGGCACAGTGCACATGTTAACTTTTATAATAGTGCCAAAAGATGTACAAGCAATATTGGGTTTAACTGCTTGTGAGACACTGAATCTAGTAAAGAGAGTTTTAGTCCTTGAAAGTGAAAACCCTGATTTATGATCAGCTGATAGAAGAATACAGTGATTTATTTAAAGGACTAGGATGTCTCCCACACTATAAAAATTGACAGAAATACACCTCCCGTCATTCATCCATGTAGAAAAGTTCAATTTTCTCTGAGAGAACCTTTAAAAGCTGAGCTTGACAGAATGGAACAGCTAGGAGTAATTGAGAAAGTAGATACTCCAGCTGAATGGGTTAATTCTTTAGTAATCGTAGACAAGAACAATGGAAATTTAAGAATCCAAGAGATCTGAATAGAGCAATTAAGAGAGAACATTTTAAACTCCCTACACATGAAGAAATAATGTCTCAGTTTGCAAATGCCAGCTATTTTAGTAAACTGGATGCATCTTCAGGATTTTGGCAGCTAAAACTGGATGATGCCAGTTAATCTGTGTACTTTTAATACCCCTTTTGCCAGATACCGGTTTTTGAGACTTCCTTTTGGGATTGCTTCTGCACCAGAGGTATACCATAAAACTATACATATGATCTATGAGCACATTGAAGGTGTCGATACTTCCATGGATGATATAATTATATGGGGAGCTAACAAGGAAGAACATGATGAGAGACTCAGAAAGGTATTTGAAGCTACACGTAGAGCCAATTTAAAGCTGAATAAAAGCAAATGTAAAATAGGGGTGGCTGAACTGACATTTCTAGGCGATACAATCAGCAGTAGGGGTGTCGATCCTGATCCAATGAAAGTGTCAGCTATTGAAAATATGCAAAAACCACAAAGTAAAAAAGATGTTCAGAGGTTTATCGGAATGATTAATTATATGGGAAAATTAATTCCCAACCTTTCTGAAGAAATAGCTTCACTAAGAAGGCTAACTGAAAAGAAAAATGAGTGGGAATGGAATCACGAGCAAGAAATGGCATGGCAACATTTAAAGAAAGTACTTACAAAAGAACCAGTACAGAAATTTTATGATCCGGCAAGACCAATCACAATTTCAGCTGATGCATCTCAAACAGGTCTGGGAGCCGTTTTACTTCAGAAATATGATGATAACTAGCAACCACTGGCATATGCATATCGCTCTATGACAGGTGCAGAAACCAGATATGCCCAAATAGAATAGGAGCTGCTTAGCATTGTATTCACATGTAATAGATTTCATCAGTTTGTTGCAGTACAACTGGTCATAGTAGAAACTGATCATAAGCCATTAATATCATTATTTGTAAAACCCCTCAATGAATGTCCATTACGAATTCAAAGGATGACGATCAAACTTCAGCGTTATGCACTAAATGTTGTATATACACCGGGAAAGCAGATGTATACAGCAGATACACTGTCCAGAGCAGCTGATCCAAAGTCTCCACCTGATTATCAAGTATTTGAAGATATCCAGGCATATGTAAACCTGATTACAGACGCTATACCTGTAGCAAATGCCAAAATGCATCTAATTAGGCAGGAGACTGAGAAAGATGAGACACTTATGCAGGTGGTAAATGCTATAGTAAGTGGTTGGCCTAATGCGAAAAAAAGTCTATAGTATGGATCTTAGTGAGTATTGGAACTACAGGGCTGAATTGACTATTATTGATGCTATTATATACAAGAGCAGGAAAATAGTGATTCCACAAAGATTAAGAAAACACATGCTAAAAAAATTCATGAAGGTCACCTGGGAGGTAAGAAATGTAAGAGAAGGGCTCATGGAGTAATGTATTGGCCAAGAATAAACCAAGACATTTCAGATGAGGTGTCAAATTGTCCAACATGCATTCGGTACCAGCCCAACAATCCCAGAGAGCCACTAAAACCATATCCAGTACCTCAAAGACCTTATCAAAAAGTAGGTACTGATCTTTTCACCTGTGACCAGAAGGATTATCTTATTGTAACTGATTTTTACTCCCTGTATTCAGAAGTATGTGGATTGAGTAAAGCAACAGCAGAGACTGTCATTGTGTGCATGAAATCCATTTTTTCAAGGCATGGTGTGCCAGGGGAAGTTTTTACCGACAATCGTCCACAATTTTCGAATGCAAGTTTTAAAGCCTTTGCAGAAAGCTGGGAATTTTTTCATAATACTTCTAGTCCTCATTTTCCACAATCCAATGGTCTAGTAGAAAAGTCTGTGGGCATTGTTAAAAAACTCATGTGCAAAGCAAAGGATTGTGGAGGTGATTTTTATAAGGCTCTTTTAGCATATCGCAGTTCACCACTAGAATGTGGCTATTCACCAGCTTATCTCCTACTGGTTCGAAGTTTTTGTTCCAATCTGCCAGTAAAAGATGGTCTTTTGAACACACAGGATGGTGAGGAGATGAGACAGTTTAAGAACAACAACAAACTAAACAAAAGATGTATTTTGACAGAGGCACACAACAGTTGCCAGAGCTATGTGAAGGAGACAGTGTAAGATTCAAAGATAACAGAAGTACATGGACACAAAAAGGAATTGTAATAAAACAAGCGCAACCCAGATCTTACCACATACAAACAGAAGGAGCTAGAGTAATACGGAGGAATCGACAGCATCTTCTGAAGGGAACAAATTTTAATCAACAGGAATATTCTAATAATGGGCAGGAGAATGTTGTGGAAGAAAATTTAAAGGAACAACAAGTACAACTCAGGAAATCTGCTCGTCACAAGAAATGCCCTGAAAGACTGATTGAGACATGTTAAAACAATTTGAAAATATGAAAATTCTTGGGTATTGGCTATAGTACATAATTTGAAATAGTGAAATTTAAAATACTGAAAATATGTTGATACCATGTTTTAAAAAATTACAGTCTTTTGAGTTTATAAAGAAAGAAAGATGTAATGATAGTTGATGTTGATCTATGAACTCGACAGCTAATAGTAATGTCTTAATTTACATACAGGAAGTTGTAAGAGGATTTGGTGTTTTGCAGAAGTTGTTGTACATGTTTAGGACTGTTCAAGTAAAGAGTTACTCTTTTCCAAACAACGTGTCACTGAGTTATTGGAACCCGCAATAAAAACAATACACCAACAAAGCCCTATTTCCTTATAAACATTTACTGCAAAAGTTTCCTTCAACTCTTGCTGGAAATCTTCTGTTGTCCATTCTACCTTCCTTTCTCAATTTGACTCTTTAGGATCTCTCAGCGCTGAAGATCAATGGGGCTGCTGGCATCTATATTGATACATGGATTAGTGGCCTAATGGATAAGGCATTGGCCTCTGGAAAATGTGGGTTCAAGTCCTGCCTTGATCATTCATTGCTAGTCAAAGAACATGCATGTCTCTTTTCTCTGAAAGGCCCCAGTGAAAATTAAAGGTAAGTGAATTTAAGACTAAAGCCAGAAAACACTTCTTTATGCAAAGAGATGTTTTAATCTGTTACAAACTACTGAGCCATTTAGTTGAAGCATAAATCTTGACAGCCTTTAAGAAGTATCTGGATGAAATTTTAGCTATTAGCTAAATGAACAAGCTTGATGGACTGAATGTTCTCCTTTTGTTTGTCAAATTTCTTTTGCTCTTATATGATATAGTTAGTGCGTGAAGGGGTTCTCTGTGGTCCTTGCCATATTCCTGTTAGCTTTTTTACTTGGGTACAGTACAGGTGCAGTTTCTCACCTGTCAGTCAACTCAGGCACCTCATTTGCTTCTTTTTAGAATTCTGGTCTTTGCAGGACTAGTTTGTTCAGCATTGGAGACTGGACATTGTGTATAGGGTTGTTATTTTATTGCATGTAATTTTTATTTGGTTCTTCAAACATATTTGCCTTGTTATCTTTCAATAGAGATTTGACAAAAAGTTATAATAATTATTATGAAATAATGTATAACAATTACTACAGATCCAATGTAGTAATTTTTATTTTTTATGAAAGAGAGTTACAGTAACTCATCAAAAATCATATATGGATATACACTAGTTGGTAGCGAGCAATGCAAATTATTCACTAGTAACTGCTCCAATGCCTGTAATAAGTAGGAGGCAGGAGGCACTGCAGGCAAATACTGTCATATTTATTTTTTATAACAGAAAACAAAGAGGCTGCCGATCTTACCCAAACCATTATGTTCTGTATGTATGAATAATAATTTTCTACCACAATGTAAAGATTTCAACATGAATATGAAACCTAGGGAAGGAAATAACTACAAGCTCCTCTTAAATATTTCTTTTCAACTGACACTAATTTAACCTTGACATGATACCTCACTACTTGTACAGTAACTGGTTATTTTGCAGAGACAATGCTAGCTCATAAAAGTGTGCAAAGAATGATGCTCTGCGTCAGTGAAGAATATTACATTACTGCTGAGAAAGATGTCCAGCAAACAGCAGGTAACGATAAATATTCCCAGGGTCTCTTTATTCATTTGCCTCATATCGTATTTAACCACACTATTATCACTAAAAGATCAAAAAATAGTCCAGGTGAATGGTAAATTAATCCTTTACAGCATTAAGAGGAAAAAAATGACAATTCATAAAAAGAACATTTTGGTTTTATTACCTTTAATCTGGTGTCTGACAATCACTCTGATTCAGATGGCACTTGCTTATTGAGCTATCTGTTTCAGGCCATTATTAAAGAGCCTCTGGTATGAAAGTTAGCTCTGAAAGCCATCTAACTCTTAGCACAATGTATCTGCCGTATAAGTATCATGTTTAGTACTCAATATTTAATGCATTGCCTTTGGATAAATGTAATCATTCATAGAAAACTCAAATGAAACGTTCATTGAACAGAATTGCTCTGCTCTTTCATCCATACCCTTTCAAGATGTTCTACAATTATTGTGATCTATTTCAGCATTATTCCATTAGTGTAAACAATGACGTAGCACAGCTTGTAAATGAATTAACAATATTTTTCATTCATCGGCTTTTTGAAACTGCTTCTTTGCAGGTAGATAAAGAGTTGGAAAAACTTCCTTTTACAATATATATTGTGTTGTGGACTACAAAGGTAACGCATCAAAAACCACTTTATTCTCCTGTATTTCCTCAGCACCACACTGAAAAACTTTTACTATCATATAACAATTATAGTAGATGACTCTACTGTTTATATCAGTAATATTAATGTAGCAAACAATTAAATTCCTATTACTATTAATTTAACTATTTCACTGAGGTGAATCAGAAATATAAGGGAAAAAGTTTAAGTGCTAAAATATTTTCATATTACATGCAATATCTTTAACATTCAGTGTTTTAAAACAGCATCATTGTGACTCTATAGCAATGAGTATATTATGCAAAATATATTTCAGATTTAAACAATTAATTGATATTGGAGGCTTAAAACCTGTTAAATTATAATAAAAATACATTTATCTGTTTACAAACTTTTTAAAATCATTCATAGCTTTACAATTAAATGGTTCATTTAGTATTTTATGGGAATTTTTTACAATGTAGTGTAGCATTCCTTTATATCTGAGTAAAGTTTTATACATGTCCCCCGTAAGTCTATCCTGAGATTTCTGCCATGAAGTGGCAGTGATAGATTGGCTATCTAACTGTGTGAAGAAGAATACTTATGTTCTGTTTTATGTATTGTATTTACCCCATTACAGCTTGGGGGCTGTCAAAAAACAGGTCCTGGTAAAGATCCATGATAAACCAACTCAGGATCCCAGATTAGGACTTGAGTGCAGCCATGCAACGGGTGACACCTCAGCACCACACTAGTTCAGATGGAATGGAACAGTGTGAATTTTTTTTTATGGTGGCCGGAGTGCCAATTCTGCCACCAACCCCCAGATTTTTCCCTGCAGGTTGGAGGGCCTACATGCAGGACTGGATGCAGATTAACGTCATACCCAGTATAGAGCAGTTGCAGGTTAAGGGCCTTGCTCAAGGTCCCAATGGAGTAGAGTCACTTTTGGCGTTTACGGGATTTTAACTGGCAACCTTCCCATTACCAGTGCAGATTCCTAGCCTCAGAGTCACCACTCTACTATACAAGTAATAAATAAACTTGTTGTTGTTGTTCTATACATTTTGCAATTACAAAGTAGTGTGAAGCAGAGTAGTATGTACATACAGTTGCCACGGCATCATTTGCAAATGTGAGCAAAGTTCAGGACCATTGATTAAATGAGGACAAAATATAGAATAAGTGGATAAATATTTACTTTTGAAGAATGGGATAGTCTGGTCGAAATTCATGGCGTTTGGACCTAATTTTGTATGGTCTAAATATGGCATTAAATATAAAATATTACCTAATATATTGCCTTGCACAATATATTTATAAATATTATAATGTTTTACCGGATGTTGTTTAAGCTAAGCTAAAAAATGCAAAAAATTGTATGATTAATGAAATGCAATTTCTTTCATTTGCATTGGTGGTAAATTCACCAAGAAGAAAAACAGCAGAAAACAATTGAGCTAGCATACACCTTTAGCCCAAAGTGAAACAACTAAAAGAATGGGAGGAATTGGAGGGCAAAGCATCATTTGAGGTGAAAGCCATTGGGTTTTGCACACATTTAATAACAAAGCGAGTCAGTATATACTTAATACATTAAAATGTGTCCCTTAAGAATTTGATACTATGAATTTCACATGTATACACAAATAGAAGGTTATCTAATAACAGCAGGCTGATGTCATTCATTTGGTGAATTATACTGAGAGTTGAGTTCTACATGTTTCTGCTGTGTGAAACATGTAATATACAGCATTTATATTTCATAGTATATGCCATTATTTTTTGCCACTAAAGTACATTTTACCGATTTTTTTCTGTTTAAAAGTGCTTTAGCTGTTATTCAGAGAAAGGTATGTTGCAACAGAAAGGTGTGTGTGAAAGTAGGCAACCCATGCAGGTGAGGCATCAGCAGTGGCAGGTGTAGCACAGTGCAGCAGAAGCAATAAGTAAGTAAAAAATTATCGGGGCTTTTATCTGTTAATTGTAAATAAGTGAATTTTCCTATAATGAAGGAAGCAAAAGAATACTAGTTAATTCAGGTACACAGTGCACAAAGGGCAAGGGTAAAGAGCACATTTTAAATGGGGTAATTTAAATGGGTATTGTACTTGGGTTGAAAAGAATGAATGAAAGAAAGCACAGAAGAAACAGTTACTTAGGTAAACAAAAAAGAGATAAAACACTTTCAACAGACACCTTATAGTGTTTGAGTAGCAGCAGGAAGAAGTGCATAGTGGTAGTGTTATTAAAAGTATCTTAACAGTAAATGCATACAGTAGATAGTGAACAGTATTCATAGCTCATTCAAACTCATAACTCAGATTTAATTTTGCAATGATTTATTAGTTAACATACACCCAAACAAATAATAAGCATGAGGCCAATACATGTATTGGTTGTATGATGGCTGTATGATGTTTTACCTTTTGGAAGCTTGATTTGATGAGACCTGCTTCCAAGACTTGTATATCTGCAGGAGATGCCTGCTAATCCAGCACCATGAACTCACAGTTGCTGCTGTTGACGAGGAAATACAAGCCAGTGTAGTAGTAAGGCATTGTCAGAATTTGCCATGTTGTCATTTAGCAGGAAGGGTCACTTCTACAGTGGTGTGTGAGGATTCTGTAGACCAAAAGGGTTGAACACAGAGATTCAAGCACAAGGTAAGAAGTCCAGGATCATTAAACAGGTTTGAGACTGTAGCAGTGGTGGTTTGTAATTTCTTCCCATTAAATATTTTAAAAACTCTACTTAAATTAATTAGGTAATGTGAAATAATCCATCCATTTTCCAACCTGCTGAATCCGAACACAGGGTCACAGGGGTCTGCTCATGAAATAAATTTGTTTATTTGCACACCATGCTTGATGTCATGTCAACATCCATTAAAAATTGGTTCAGAGTTGTACTTGTTTAATTTCTGTGCGAATACTTATATTTCCTGAGTGAAGGGCGCTGGCCAAATGAAAGTGTATGTAAGTTCACGATGTTTTGACAAGCAGGTGACCTAAGGCTGCCCTTTAGTTGGTTGCTTTCAGATTTTTCCAGGGGCAGTGTTCTCTGCATCCTGTGTACTCCCACGTTTATTGGCAGCAAATTAATATTGTTTTAGGTTTTTTTTTAATCTAATATGATTGGAAAATTGTCGACACATGTTCGTGTCAATGGTTCGCAGTTCACACCCACCATTAACATAACTATAGACGAGTGAGCTAGGGAGATGGCAACTTCAAGTGGAACTTCAGAAATCATAGTAAATTTACTTATTTCTTTAATGAAACACCTCTTCATAAATTGTTCAGTTGATGAAAAAAAGAAGATAAAGGAGCTTGGACTGGACCAACCTGACTTCATCAGCAGGCAAGTGATTGAGGATGAGCAGCTTACACATAGACTTGTTCCAGCTCTTGTTATGACAAACTTGAGTTGTCTAACTGGATGTGGTGTAACTACTGCCTTTCTTGCTTTCCATGTTTGCCGTTTCAAATTGTCGGTATTGAAGTATTGTGGACAACAAGACCTAAAACATCTTTCTGAAAAGTACAAGCAGCAAGAAAATAGCTGCAGACATCTAGAGCAATGTTTTTCAACCAGTGTGCTGTGGCACAGTGGTGCACTGTGAGAGCTGACCAGGTGTTCCATGGAAATAATAGTGTAACGCACTTGGGTCTGAACCTGAGAGGGCCCATCTCCTCGGGTAGTCGAAACCTATCTGAGGAAGACAGGACTACCTGTAGAAGCTGGCATAAAAGTAGATCTGATATGTTGTAGACACAGCACTTTGAGCATTTCAGATGCATCTCCAGGCTGCTAGAGTCCATCTGCCCTGGGTGTGTGGTCACCAGCAAGCCTGACAGTGCTGGTAGATAGTGGGCATATGAGTTGCCTCCATTCAGGGCTGAACATTGAAGCTTATTCAGACCGGGAATCCCAAGTCTAACCCAGGCCACACAATATACATCAGTTTTCTTGTACAGCCTAATAGACTCAAAAACCAACAAACACCATTTTGTCTTGGAATTTTTTATGAATGAGGATACAGTATATTCAGTTTTTACACATACATTTCACTCTTAGTCTCAAGACAACCTCTGATAAAGTGTGGAACAACACTTCATAAATAAAAAATAAACCATGTAGTTCTATATTATATCAAAACAAATGTGCAAAAAACACTGAAACACAAAAAAGTAGTTGTCAGTGGAATCCACAGTGCATAGATTATGTTCGCAATTTCAACTGTGAGTCAGGAATCTACACAGCCGCTGTCAGTGACTGGATGGTAATGCTGAATACTCTTCCACAAAGCTTGAAGTGTTGGTCAAAAAAGACCACTTTGAATTTCTTCAATAGACAAAAGACTCAAAAAATGTCTCAGTGCCACAGAATTCTGTCAAGCATTTTTTAAAGAATGCACTTAGTAAACTAAAAACTATGAAACATTTTGTGTATCCTATTCAGTCACTCTCTCATGATAGCGCTAAGTTTTAACTGTCAGAGCGCGACAGACTCACTTTAAAAATAATAAAATAAAGTAAAAACAAGACACATTCATTTCATTATCATGAAATAAAGAACAAAAGGTACATTTAAAAACACAAATCATTCCACTCACATATGTGTTTCATTAATTAAAAAAAAGCATTTCATGTAGCCTATTCAGTCACTCTGAGGGAAAAAGGAAAATAAAAAAAAAAAACGTTAAAAATCTGACCACATGCTATATACTTCATTAAAATTTTAAACAAAAATAAAACAAAATAAATTCACAATAACAAATACCAAAACCCATATAACATCCAAATATACTTCAAAGTATATTACAAACTTTTAAACATTCTTCATATATAACTTTAATCACAAAGCGCCAGACATACGCACCTCTCATCATAGCGCTCCTGTTTAACTGTCAGAGCGTGAGACATATGCAAAGTCAAAACTTGACTTGAACAAAAACAAGAAACCAGAAAAGAAACCCTCCAATGTTAAACCGAAATGATTTGTGCCCACTACAGAGCAATAACTCCTGATTGTTTTCCAGTATAATAACATTACATAATTTCACCATTAGTTTATTTCACTGGTTACTCTGAATGCCAGGCCAGGTCAGGCAGCAGGCCACTGGAAAATCTCCCGCTGATTGTAAACGTCAGTCCGGCTCTGCCTCTGAGGCAGAGAGGGTGGACAGAGGTACAAGGCAGCTGGGAATGCCCAATAAGTGCCATGTCTGCGAACACTGATCTCAGAGCTGCTTTTTTACCAGCTTCTCTAGTAGTCCCACCCCTTCGTGCAGTTGAGCATGTCTGAGATATATATATATATATATATATATATATATATATATATAATATATATATATATATATATATATATATATATATATATATATATATATATATATATATATATATATATGGAAGAGAAGGTCTGTGATACGGTTTGCATATTTGCAGTTGGAGATCCACAAAGGGAGAAAAAACGAATCACGTATCATAAAATAGTTTTATTCCTGAGCTTTCAACCCCTATCAGGGGTCTTCATCAGAGGATAATGCTTAGACTTACAAGAATCAAAGGCAATATATAGCAGCACATTCAGGGGGGGGTGGGTGGAGGTGACTAAGTCCGTATGATCAAAAAGGGGGGGGGGGGGTTATCGTTAAATTAAAGTGCATATGTCCTTCTTAAGTTGGCATATGCTGGGTTTATGTCCAAGTGTCTGTTGATGGCATTTTCATCTGATAGCCAAGACTCGGCCAACTCTCTGGCGCTTTTTGTACTGGCCTTACATTTTACTTTCACGTTGTCCCAGTTGAATGTGTGTCCTGTCGATTTAGTATGTGCATATATCAAAGATAGTGCGTCCTTTCTTCTGACAGCGTTGCGATGTTCCTGTACACGTGTTGAAATTTTTTTTGACGTTTGTCCTATGTATACAGCTGAGCAAGAATTGCATGGAATACTATAAACTGCGTTTCGTGTTTGGGCTGTCGATTTCTTGTTTTTAGCATTAAACAGGACCATACGCAGATTGTTGGTGGGTTTATGTGCTATTTTGATGCCCCACTTGGTCAGGGTGCGTGCCGTGCCTTCTGACACATTATGGTGGTATGGGAATGAATGCCAGGTGGAGTGGGGGTTCTGATATATATACAGTAATCTATGTGTTTGTGGTTAGTAAAATAGTGATGTGCCTTGGTATGTTTTTGGTTACAAAAAGTGTGCCGTAAAAGAGAAAGGGTTGAGAAACACAGATCTAGACAATAGCATGAAGATAATTTTTTTTGGCAGGCTGTGTGCAATGACTCAATTTAATGAGAACGTAACTGAGAAATTTTCACATCCGAAAGAAAGTAGAACAAAATTTATTTTCAAGGAAATATAGGTATCCTGATCGTAAAGGCAGAATAAGATATAGGTTGGACTAAGGCTTAGCTTGGGTGTAGTACAAGACAGATTGAGGGACGAGTTATGTTTTAAGATGTGGGGGCCTGTGGAACTTACAATGTGAATTTCTGCCCAGGTGAAGTAAGCCTTGCATAGGACTGGGCAGACTGGCAGCAAGTGTAGAATAAAATTAGGGTGGAAATGACTCTATGGGTGTGGTAACTGATAAACTGGGATGCAAGACCTGAGAAAAATCAGAGGACTAGTGATTATGGGAGGTGGTGTGATATAGCGGATTTGCGGCTCAGAAGGAAAGGCCAGTTTTTAAATAAATAATCGCTGCACTTGTGGCTTAAAGAGGGGGGCATGGTAGTGTAGTTGGAGTGGTTCCTGAGCACGATACTGGCTTGTGCATTTCCACACTAAAGTGCACAGGTATGGAGGGGCAAGGTTGTGGATAGCCTTAAAAGTTAACAGAAGAATTTTGAATTGAATGCGGAACTTAACTGGAAGCCAATGAAGCTGCTGCAAAACGGGAGTGATATGGTGAATAGAGGGAGTTCTAGTAATGATGTGGGCAGCTGAATTCTGGACCAGTTTAAGCTTATAAAGAGATTTGCGAGAAAGACCAAAGAAAAGGGAATTGCAATAATCGAGACGAGAAGTGATAAGGCTATGAACAAGGATAGCAGTGGTGTGGAGAGTGAGGGAGGGGCGAATACGATTAATGTTACGCAAGTGGAAATATACAGACCGGGAGATGTTATTGATGTGAGACTGAAAGGATAAAGTACTGTCAAGGATGACACCCAGACTCTTAACCTGTGGTGAAGGGGAGACAGAGGAATTATCAATAAGAAATGAAAAATGATCAGTTTTGGATAATGTTGATTTTGTACCAATGAGGAGAACCTCAGTTTTGTCACTATTTAATTTAAGAAAATTTGAAGAAGACCAGGATTTGATTTCTGCTATGCAATCAATAAGCGAGGAGGGTGGAAAGGAAACAATAGGTTTGCTAGTGAGATAGAGCTTGATGTCATCAGCATAACAGTGGAAGCTAATGTCATGTTTATGAAAGATATTTTCAAGGGGAAGGAGGTAAATAATGAAAAGGAGGGGCCCCAAGACAAAAGTAACAGCGGTGGGTTGGAATGTGGAAGCTTTAAGCTGAACAAACTGAGCGCGGCCTGAGAGGTAGGATCTGAACCAATCTAGTGGAGCGTAATGCCAATCAAAGATAATCTATTGAGAAGAGTAGTGTGACAGATAGTGTCAAAGGCTGCACTCAGATCAAGGAGGATGAGAATAGTAATTAAACCAGAATCAGCTGCCATAAAGAGGTCATTAGTAATTTTTATAAGTGCTGCTTCTATACTGTGGAGGGGTCGAAAACCAGACTAGAACTGTTCATACCAATTATTTTGAGATAAATGAGAATGAAGTTGAATAGCCACTATTTTTTCAAGAATTTTGTAAATATATTTGTAAATGTATTTCAGTCTAACTTTGGAAATGAGCTTTGTAAGAATAAATAAATTAAAGAAAAATATTTTGACCAATCATATGGGGATTCAAGCATTTTTAAATATTCCATGCAATACTAATATTGTCATTAGTCGATTTGTGATTCTGCATTATTGAGTATTTTTCAAAGTAATTTTGATCACTTATTTTGTATTAATATATAGAAGAGAGTTTTAGCAAAAAAAAGTCTCAGGTTAGTTATTCTTTTATTTGCTTGAAAACCAATTTAATCTGAAGCTCTGTCTTCAGGTGCGAGAATGTCATTTCCACAGTAAACTTGGTAAAATTAAAAAGAGAATTGGAGTCAGGTGTTTGAATGCTTTAGTTTATAATCATCTCTGATTAATGTCAGAACTGCCTACGATTGATATGATTAACTTTTGACCCTTACTACCAAAGTAAAGTTGTCATCAGGTGCGTTCTAGAGGTACATTATGCGATAATTCAGGAGAAGAATGTTGTTGGCCACTATCAGTCTGAAAAGTAAGGTAGAGTATTAGGGCTACAAAGAAGAAAAAAACATTAGGGACACACTGAAGATGAAAAATGTCTATTTCATTATGAAAGTCGAAATTTCACAGTTTATTTCGTCATTAAAGTTCAATGTCATAAGTTTCATCTTAAAATCAATGTTTCATTTAATAGAGTTTCTCAAACACCATCATAAATAAAGTAGCACTTTAGATGATTTGTATTCTAAGGGCTTCCCTACCCAGTCATTAATCATTATGTGCTTTTTACATGGGCTTCTTCTTCCGCTGAGAGGAGCTGCAGGCAGCAATTGCCACACAGAATATACGAAATTCATAATATTACAGCTCTCTAAACATTTAGAATACTAAGATTTATATTTGATACCAATTACATGATGAAATAAATTAAAGCATGTATATTACATTTTGCAGATAAATTGTTAACTTCATTTAAATAATTTATACTGTTAATAATTTAACATATGGGTGGTGCGGTTGTACAGTGGTAGTGCTGCTACCACGCTGCAAAGTGGTCACATCACAGGTGTTCCCTGCCTGTAGTTTGAAAGTTTTCCTCATGAGTTTTTTCGCCATGCTCTAGTTTCCTTCCAAAGACATGAAGGTTAGGGGATTTGCTGATGCTAGTATATGTGTATTCACCTTGCCATGAGCTGGCGCCCTGTCCAGGGTTTGTTCCAGCCTCACACCTGGTGATTGCTGGGATGGGTGCAACCCTGAATAAATGGATGCAAAAATTAAACATGTATAATGAGGATTCTTCAGTGTTAGTTAAAAGTTTTGAATATTCAGTGTTCTAAGTTTATAGCTAGTTTTACTTTCACAAAGACGTTTATTGTGAGGTAATTGGTTATGTAGTAAAAGAAAATGAAAGGATAGGAACTGGGGGTAGGTACGTTCGATAGAGACAGCATAACTGCAATAAAGAAAGCCCATCCAGCAGAACATCCATTAAATTCCTAGGACACTGTCACAAAATCTCTAAAAAGTGATTGCAAAAGCAGCTGTATGTGCAATGCAGAGAACTTTCTTGGCAGGTGTGATGAGGCTTGAAGAGACTGGATGTATGAACGGGTATCCCGCTGGTTTAATTTAAATAAGGTGTAAATGTTGGGTTTGCGAGCTGGTGATTGGACACACAGACACAGAATTCAATGAATGTTTTTCAGGATGAGTTTTCTATTCCGTTTAAGAAGAACATTGCGAGTAACAAATTTGCTCGGGCAGAATGCAAAGTATTTAACATGCTACTTAAATCACGATGAGGTTTGAGAAACTTTAGTAAATAAAATATTGATTTTAAGATGGAGTCCACGAAATAAACTATGAGATTAGAGTCGAAATTTCATCTTTAATCACGAAACAGACCTTTTTGTCTTCACTGTGTCCCTAATTGTTTTCTTCTCTGTTACCCTAATACTCTTCTGTAGGAAAGGTTTAGAAATCATCTGTGACATCGCTTAATTACAATCAAAACAAAAGAATGCTTGAGACAGCAGTCTGCCTGTCTTTGTGTGGATGTCCTTCCAAAATCTATAATAAAGCAAACTATGAAATTTTCAATGATCGTACAAAGCACTCTTGAACAGCTTTGAGATATTTGCTGCCTCTGTCATTTAGCTAAGATTTGTCTTTATGATTCCACCCTCAGAAGGGAAATTGTCACAAATGGGGTCAGAGTCAGGAGACCAAGGAGGAAAGTTGTGATCTCTAATAAAAAACAAGTGTTTTTCTTTGAGTTTGTCAACATTCATCTGGATGATCTTCATGAGTTCTGAAACAATATTCTGTAGACAGATGAGTCTAAAGTATCATTTTCTGAGGCAAAATGAATTCTCCTATATTATGTTTTAGTTAAAGATCTTGGCAAGAAAATCACTAGTTCCTGCACATGAAAAGGGTATATATTTTTCAAATACTTCCTTTTTACATAAACTCATCCATTGATTAATCTATTGTGAAAACTTCAGAATCAAATTTTATAGTCTAAACTCTTTTGGAGCGAGTGCATTAGTAGTTTAAAAGGTACTCCGTGAAATGGTCCTGACATTTCAATAGCTTTTTCCTATTTCATATGTCGAAAAGGAACACGTAGCAGAGAAGTGCGTGTCATGGCTTCTTTTTTGTGGGATTGTTTATTAATACAAACTATAATTGCTTTCATTCTGTGTTAGCAATACTGTTCTGATTTTTAACCATAAACCTTTGGTATGTTTCAACAAATAATGAATAAAACAAGCAAATTCAGTCATCTTAAACAAGTACCTCAAGCATTGAAGTTCTAAAGCTGAAAAGATCATTTTAAAAATTAAGCTGTTGGAAATGTTGAACCAATGTAAAAAAAAAGAGAGATTTTACAGCCTAGTATACTTTTCATATTTGTTGTTTATTCTTTATGAAATGATGTCATTTAAGTCAAGATAGTTTCATGCTAGGATAATATGGGTCACTGTTTTGGTAAAAGTACAACTGCAAAAGGACATCTGTTCATTTATTTTGTTATTCTGGCAGCTTTGCTTATTAGGTTTATTTTAAATTTTCTTTAAAACTGAGCATTATAATCTGAAATTCAAAATTGATTTTTCCTGCATGGTCCTTGCAAGAGTTCATGATTTAACTTTTTATAGTGTGCTGATCCTTTTTTCACCGCGATTTTTAATTTTCAATATGCTATTAGCTTTCATTCTAACATTAAGTTCCTGGTGAATTTTGCTCAGTCCAAGATGGACATAGCAGACAGAAAAATCAGCACACTATTCCCACATTCACATCTGTGGCTGAATGAGTGGCAAACAATGTGAGCTTTTCGAATAGTTTATTCAGGTCTGCCCCTTTTAAAATAGTTACAACAACAGGCACTCTAGTTTTAGGTTGCTGGGCCACTGGAAATGGTAAATCCTGTATGGATTTGTAATGGCTCCTGTGTTGTAAAAATCCTGTGTGATGGAATGGTGTCCCATCTAGGACTGTTTTTTCTCTTGTGCAAAACTATTATCATAAACTGCAGCTTTGTGCAACATTCATTTGAAATTATTAAAATAATAACATAAAAAAATGTTTTAATATCATACAAATGTTTCCAGTCCTTCTCCAGTCTTCTCAGTTTTGGTAGAGTGTAGTGTGGATTAGTAGGTATTCATCCATTCATTCATTCATTTTCTGAGCCAACTTTTACCTTTTCAATGTCTCAGAGAGCTAATACTTGTCTCAGCAGCATCTGGTGCAACGTAGCAACCAATGGTGCATGAAACTCCAGTGCTGCTAGCTAAACTGAAAGTGTAGCTTTATGTTATTGTTATGGATGTACAATGTGTCCAAGGATTATTGTGAGTGAAAGGACCAGAGGTTAAACCTTTATGTAGATTTGAGAGTGAGCATACGTATGCCAAAAAACAGGAAAAATGCATACACCAAAAACACATAAATTTATAAAACCTGACATATGTACATTTTTACACAATTTACTTTTATAAATCAGAATCATCTATGTGAAAGCACTTCATCTGGTTGCCATGCTGAAACAACCATATATAGACTATGCTAATCAACCTCATACATATGCAGTCACAATGCTGCTGAACTTCATTGGCTGATAGAGCAGCCTCCCTTCTGCATACGCGACATTATACTGCCTCTCCTCTACATTCTGTGGGTTGGGGAAAGGGCATAGGGAGCCAGCATGTGAATAGATAGCCACTATCAACTTGCACATGTAATGACATGATTTCTGTTACAATTAATAGTATTTGAATATGAAAAATTGAGGGTTCAGCCAGTTAACTTACCAGTAGTGTTGATCAGCGAATTTTGCCAAAGCGTTTTTTGCAGCGAATTTGGTATGTTAGCCATTGTTAGTTGAATTATTTACTGATAATTCGGCAGGTTAGGAGAACTTTTTTTCCCAGTGTCCCATAATGCTTTGCGAGGGCAGTGAGGCATCCTCAGCAGCTATAACAGCCAACACTGGATAGGATCGCCCCCAGGGTGTATAATGCTGATCATTTGCATTACAGATTTTGTAGGACTTAGTGGTAGAGACAAAAGTCAGTGAGCGAGAGAGAAAGAAAGAAAGAAAGAAAGAAAGAAAGAAAGAAAGAAAGAAAGAAAGAAAGAAAGAAAGAAAGAAAGAAAGAAAGAAAGAAAGAAAGAAAGAAAGAAAATGCTTTTGGGATTTTGTTTTTCTTAGGTGTTCAGTGCTGTAGTCTGAGTTTTTTTTTTTAACTTATTGCTAGTTTGTGGCCATTTGTAGTATTTTGTTCGTGGTTATCATTCTGTCCACTTCTTTTGTTATTAGAGCTGTGTGCATGTGTGTGTGGTGGGGGCAGCTTTCTGTGCATCATAGTGGAAAAAAAAACAACCTTAGTATTTGTCCTGTAGTTGTTTTGTGTGTTTACATGTTTTTTATTTTTCCCCCAAAAAACACCACTCAGTTCCCATGCAGGCTGGAGGAAAGAGTGCTGGTCATGCCTATGACAGCAGAGTTGATCGAGGGTGCAGTTCCACCAACCCATCCACATCCTCTCAGCCACCTGTCAGTCTTGCAGAGATGGCCTGTGGCAGCAGCAAGTAGCTGTCCAACTAAAGCAACTCCGTGCAGCCAACGAGCTGTGGCTCCAGATCCTTAACAGGTCCCTTTGAGGAGGAATGCCCCCTGTTCTTTATTCACACGTTGGGGGATCTCTGGGAAGAAGACCAAAAGGAGGCAAGGATAGACCTAGTGACAGACAGGAGCTGTTAGGGGAGGTGCTTGGCACATTTAGGGAAGAAGACAGTGAGGATTTGGAGCTTTTCCCAGCTACAGTGACACAGTGGTGCAGGGATAGTGCACCACGTCCTGAGGACTCAGACCCTGGCAGCAAGGGAGGAGCAGTTGCATGTTCCGCTTATAGCTGCCTCTGTTGACTTGGGGTCTGACTCGATGGAAGAGGTGAATGGTGAAATTTACAGACCCTGGGTGCCACCTACCAGTCACAGAGCAGCAGCACCGGCAGTGAGGTAGAGAGGCACCAGCATCAAAGGCAGTGAGGGGGATGTAGGGCCGCCACAGAGCCTAGTACTAAGCACTCTCCTGTCTTCATAGGCACTGCCTCTGACATGCAGCAGACAGCAGCAGATGCTCAGATCCATGATGTGTTGCGTGTTGCCGCTACCAAGGCAGCCAGGGTGGTGCCACACACATCACTCGTCTGGACCTATTTTAGCATATTGATAGAGGATCAGGCCACTGTGGCCTGCAACCTCTGCCAGCAGAAGTTACGCAGGGGGCAGCTTGGTTCCCATATGAGTATTACCCCCCTCATCAATCATATGAAGAACCACGAAAGGCTGCTGTGGAATCAGAATCAGGGCAGTATAGGCCAGGGCTGGCAGGCCTCATTTTCGGTATGTGTTGCCACCCCCTGGCACCCTTTCTGTCAGAGTCTGCCAGTGGAGGTCAGTCCTTATCTGCAGAAGCTCACACCCAGAAGCGGCTAATGTGCAGCTCTTCCTTTTCCATGTCAGCAACAGTTCACCATTACCATCAGTTCAGCTGATGAGTTGTGGCATCCCCACCTGGCAGATCCCTAGCCACGCCTCTGTGAATTCATGCTACATGCTCCTGTTACCACTGTCTACAAGAAATTTTAATGGTCTGATGTTCAGTTCAATTAATTTTATCCCAGGGAGGCATGGTGGTGGAGTGGTTGGCACTGCTTCCTCACAGCTCAGGTCACCTTTTTAGCCACAATAATCAGTCCTGCATAGTTGGAAGATGCTTCCCTAGCCCTTTGGGACACTTAAAAAACCTAGTGAGATTGGGTTTAAAAAGTATTCTCTTTGGCGTTCATTTCTTTAAATTTCCTGATTTTAAACATCTCATTATTTCTGACATTAGACTTCAATTCTGCATTTTCTCTTTGTTTACATGAAACATAGGATTGCTTTCTGGTTACGAAGCTTACGCATCTCTTACTATGTTCTTTCTTCTTTGATTTCTCGGAGGCACGGTTGCACAGTGCTTGGCACTATGAAGAGCACACGATTGTGTTCACAGTTAGTATCACTAGTCTACTGGCTGACACACTGAAGATTTTTACACTGGGAGAAACGCAGGCAGATATAAACAGAACATGCAAACATCATGGAAACCAAAGGTGAAAAGGCAGCTGATGAACTACTATAGCACCAGTATTCATACCAGTTTTTTACATTTTCCATGAAAACAAATGCTATAATCAGGGCTCCAGACAGAAAAAAAAAATTGGGAGCCACTGGCTCCTAAACCCAAAATATTTAGGAGCCAAATGCTTTTTTTGGGAGCCATAATCTCTACCGCATGCCAAATGTGAAATAAACAAATAATATTTACTTGTATTGTTTATTTGTTTCTTCTGTCTACCACACACTGCCTTTCCATTCTCCTATCTGAGCTATTTGACCTGCCTACTAGAGTCCTCTGCAAGGTCTTATAGATAATAATAACAGAAGAATAAATGACACATAAATGTGAACAGTGCAAATGTTTACTAATAAGCAATACTTCAAGTCCAGAGTCTTATACACAACATGTGTAAGGAACACTACAAATACAAACACTAGAAGTATCTTACACATAATAACACAAGAATTAACACAATAACAAACATTATAAACAATCATTTCTGAAATAATCATTTCGCAATGAGTGTACAAATATAAAGAAATTAATTACTCTTCAAGTTCACTGTCACTAACCATTACAATGTCAGCATCATTAGGCCAGCCAGTATACTTTGGTCTGCGCTTTTTTTTGCTGGCTGACAACCAGTGCTTTACACTGGGCTCTGGGTCAAAAAGTTCAAGTGTAGGGCCCTCTGTACTGATCCTTAGCAAGTCTTCCAGTGTTTCTACACTTAGGGAGTTGCGCACTTTTGATTTTATTCTGTTTTGTGCTGAAAATCCTCGCTTGCACTGAGCTGCAGATATCGGAAACACCAGCATTATTTCGACTAAGTGAAGCAGATTTTTAAAATCTGTACAGAATGGCTCCTAGCTCAGCATCACTGTCCATAGGTCACCGTAAGTCTTATCCATAAACTGACCCTTCACTAATATTTTCAACATTAGCCATTCCTTCTGCACAGCTGTGACATCACAGCCATTGTTTGATAAGAGCTCCCTGTACCATTTAACAAGTGTGTCTATCTCACACTTGCCATAGCTATCAATGTCCTCTGGCCATGCATCATGACAAAACACTGAAAATGACTTGATGATTTCTGATCCCTTTGAATGTCCGTGCTGTGTAACACTTGACATCATTTTGCAAACCTGATCTCCAATTCTTTAACAGTAATGTCAACTGTTTTTTCAATTGCGGCCTTTAGATCACTTCTGAATGTGGCCTGATTTTGGGGGCCTTTCAATTTAACATTTTGGAAGGTTATGACTGTGTGGCTACTTGCAGCCCTCTCACTCCTGCTTGTTGATGGCCCTTCCTGTTGCACTGAACCTTCAGGCTGAGAACCTATGTGCTGTAAGAATTCCTGCAGCTTCCCTTCTCTCAAAGCATTTTCCTTCAATCCTTTAATTGTTACCACACAGCCCACAATTGCAGCAACTGCCTGAGGAAGTATATGAGATTTTTTTTAAGTGTAAGGCTCAGCTTTGAGACCTCTGAAAAAAGGTCATGTAAAAAGTGACAAGAGACAACGAAAGACAGGGTTTCCATTTGCTGAACAATGTTGTAGTGGGGCCACATAGTTAGTGTTAAATGTCAGTTCAGAGTGCGTCTCGTTTCATTGTCCCGTTTACTGTTTGTATGTGTATCAGTTAATGCCGTCCCCGTAAAGGGGGACGGATGATGGAAGGAGGCCACAGCCACAAACCTGGAAAACACCTGTCCTTAATTAATCAATCACAGCCGTTACAGGACTATTTAAGCCAGCAGGAGGAGAAGGAAGAGGAGAGGAGAGAAGGAGATTTTTTTCACATTCACGAACACGAGCCATCTGTACCTGTTATTTTCCACATCACGCATTTCCATCCAGTTTGTTTTTCCATCCGCCGGACTTGCATCAAGGACCTCATCACGAGAGACCCCGGGGTCGGAGTTAATCATCCACCACGCACCGAGGATTCACGGTGAGGCTGCTCCATTTTTTCCGGGGAAAATCAAACGACTCATTTTCACTAATTCAGTCAACCGCATCCAGGACAGTTTCTTTATTACCGGACTCACGTTCACATTCATTTCCATATATCATTCAATTCTTGTTATTCGTGTTGTGTGTTTATATGTTACAGGGACAAGGGAGGCTTTTTTGTTGTATTTATATTTGGTGGTGTCTTGTTGTTGCTGGGGTGGAGGGATATTTATATTTATATTTATATGTTTCTATTTTTTGCATGTCTTGTTTCATTTAATACATTTAATCCGTTTAATTTTACATCCTGTTTTTGTGTACTTATATTTTCACCGTCGATTGTGGGGAAAAGTTTAATTGGTTAGAATTACGGCTTGATAGTTAGATTATTTCTCAGTAAATCATCCAGGCCACAGGTCTTGGAGGTGTAGCTGCCGGCTGGGTAAAGGGGTCGGCCGTTACAATGTGTTTGGCTCTTCCCTTTATGTCTGTGTTTTTGGACATGACTGCAAGGTGCTCCATATGATGATGCATAGCAGTGTACTGCCCCTGACCTGTTGCATAGTTTGAATGGAGAAAAATTGAGAGTGCCCGATAAATGTGTGTCAACCAGCGCTGAGTTTTTACTGCTGATGGGTTTCGTACTGTGCATCCTAACTCTGCTCCTATAGCCTTCAGCTCCCGCTTGCTTTTGGGACTGAAATGATACGTTTTCCACACTAGTTGAAGGTCATAAACTTTTTCAATCATTGGCACTGACCTTTGTGTGTTTAGCATTGCCAGTTCCAGCCGATGGGGTAGACAGTGGAAAGACAGAGCATGTTCACCTATCTCTTTTCTGAAAAGTGCCCCTATTCTCCCTGTTGCACCCATGTTCACGCTTGCACCATCTGCTCCAAAAGCACTCATTTTATGTACCCACCAATTTGGGTTGGTTGGGTCAGCATTCTGAAGCAGTGATTTAATGGTGTTTTGAATCCCTTCTGCATGACCATAATCAATCTCAGCCAAACCTACTAGATGAGTCTTAGGTGTTCCATCAGATACATACCTACAGTATGTAATGACATTATCTTTCCCTGAGACATCTGTTCCACAATCAGTTATAACAGGGATGTAGTTTACCTTTAAAGCTTCTTCCAGCACATTACTTTTTAATTCATCTGCAATGCAACCTACAAACTCTGCACATGCTGTATCATTATCATATGTTTTTGACACATCCATGCCATTCTTCTTCATCAGCAGAATTTGAGATTTAAACTTTGTGAATGGTATTTCTTCCAGTGCAATCATATATGCTGCATTGAATTTTATTTTTAATTCTTTCATCTCATTTTCTGTCACTTTCTCACAAGCACGTTGCACTGCCTTTGCTATGGGGGTGTCACAGGGAGCAGACCTAGCGATCACACACAGTCTCTGGCATTCTTGTGTTTCTTACTCTCACCATGCTTTTTCACAGTTTCCTTTTTAAAATGGCTCGTACCACAAATGAATTCTGTTTTACCAGCAATTTCTTGTCCGGCTTGTGCACAAAAACTGCAATACATCTTTCCCTTGTCATACCGTAACCAAGCGAACTCCTGTAACCAAGCCGCTTTAAACTGTCTTCCAGGTGTCGGAGCCGCGGGCGCAGAAGACTTTGCTAATGGGACGGAGTTGTCATCCTTTAATAACTGTACATTTCCGGACGCCGGTGGCTGTACCTCAGATAACCCACTGACTGAATTATCTTTGGTTCGTTCAGAAGTAGACAAGGCAGGATTTGGACGAGTGGGCATTGAAAAAAAGTCGGAAATTTTTCGTTTGGCCATTTTGCGTGTTGCATGGAAACTTAGAACATTTCGTGTGTTACGTGGAAAGTTAGGACGGAATTCGAGGAGCAGTCGTGGCCCGATTCTCTTCTATTTCAGATTCCTATCCACAGCAGTTAGCAAGATGACGTTTAAAGCAGAGTGGGCGTGTCAGATAATGCCTCGCTTCTGTTTGGCTTTAATCACGTGATAGTATAATAGGAAAGGCAGACGCGGGCTGAGAGTGTTCGCACATAATTAAAAGCCGTTTCTGCTGCTTTAAATTTAAAACTTTTCTTAGATTGAGAGAGAGAGTCGCCACCGGCGACTGGAATGAAAAAACTAGTCGCAAAATAAAAAATCAAGTTGCAATGGCGACCATTTTAGTCGCCATCTGGAGCCCTGGCTATAATACGTAAAGCCATAAAGGCACATAATTGCTGGGTATAGTAGATTAACTCAATTTAAGGCTTAACAGATAAGTAAATAATACAGGTTCTGAAAATGTAATTTTATTTAAACATCCATCCATTTTCCAACCCACTATATCCTAACACAGGGTCACGGGGGTCTGCTGGAGCCAATCCCAGCCAGCACAGGGCGCAAGGCAGGAACCAATCCCGGGCAGGGTGCCAACCCAACGCAGGACACACACACACACCCACACACCAAGCACACACTAGGCACAATTTAGAATCACCAGTCCACCTAACCTGCATGTCTTTGGACTGTAGGAGGAAACAGGAGAACCCGGAGGAAACCCACGCAGACACGGGAAGAACATGCAAATTCCACGCAGGGAGGACCCGGGAAGCAAACCCGGGTCTCCTTACTGCGAGGCAGCAGCGCTACCCACCGCGCCACCGTGCCGCCCTTTTATAAACATATAGAGCATAAATAACAAGTTATCTCTTTGTTGCCAAATGTGCAGGTGGATCTTCAAGTTCCACATCAATATAAGCTATAAGGAGGCATGTACCCTATGCATGCTTAATTAGCTACTTGGAGAGTGAAAACAAACCTTGATGGAACCTGATGCTTCCCCCCCACCCCAACATAGGCGACACTATGAAAGATAATGAAAGATTTATTGCTATTTACCAGATGTTTCTATCTTTTCAATAGAAGAAAAGGTGCAAAGCATCAGCACCTGCAGTTTGGGGAGCCTTCAGCACGACTTCAAAAAATAGAACTAGCCAGTGGCTTCAATTATGACAAGCCACTTTAGAATTTTCTGTCTTTAAAAGACCTACATATTTTTTCTGACTTTTCACTACGATTTCGGCATTTCCGCTTCATTTTGACAACATATATGATTGAGCATCTCTGACTGCGTTCTTTTTTCTTTGATCTCACTCAGTGGTTGGCACTGCTGCCATACAGCTCAAGTCACATTTTTGGCCACAATAATCATTCCAGTATGCTGTAGTTGGCAGACGTTTCCCTAGCCCGAAGGAAAACTTTAAAGATGATTGTACCATTATAATCCAGTCAAGTCTAGTTTAGGTAGTCCTTCCCCATTGATTTCAATTTCTCCAAATTTGAGGTGAAGAAAACACCATGGAGTTCTCTCATCACTACTTACTAACAAGCCTCAAAATAAATGAATCATGGATTGACCAAGACCCCCTAGCCACAATGTTTGTCAGACTCATATTGGCATAAAAGATGACAATGTAATATCACTACTTACAGTTAACAAGAACAGCTTCTTTCTAGCAAATTGCCCATATTGTAACATGAGTGCAATCAATAGCTCTGACTACATAAGGAAAATTGGACACTGCTGCAAATTGCCATTTTATGTTGGCAAAAGCCAGTTATGTTTTATGTATGTGCACCCACTCCATACTGAATGTAGTGCTACATTGGTCGGTTAATGGCTTCCAGCTCATAATGGAGGGAAACTTGGCTGAGATTTTCCTGACCTATTGGCCAGTGTGAGGGATGGCCGGCCTGTCATCCCGGCCAACACCCCCAGGCTGCCAGATGGAGCTCTCCCTGCGGTATAGAGGTTCCCCGAATTCCAGCAGGGCCTCATGGACCTTGTAGTTTTTACAACCAGCCCTGCTGGATACCATGGGGACCTCCAGGAGACGCTGTAGGGAGGCTCAGGGAATTCTACATGCCCTATAACCTGGAAGTACGTCATAGGCAAGGCCACAAGGGAAATGACCTGCTTCCGGGATGAAGAAGAGGATTTTTATCAGACCCGGAAGTGATAGGAGATCACATGGACTGAGGGATTGGAAACACTTCCGGGTCAGGGAATATAAAAAGACTATGGGAAATCCCAGACGATGAGCTGAGCTGGGTGGTAGGGTGGCTAAGTGTCTGGGAGTGGGGAGGATTGTTAATTATTGTAGTTTATTATTATTGTATGAGTATTGTGGAGAGGAGGGTGCTTTGTGCACGTGTTTGTCCAAATAAATATTATTATTGGACTTTTACCTGGTGTTTGGAGTCAAATCTGAGGGTTCAAGGGGTCGACAGTGCCTCTATCTGTCACACCAGTTACTTGAGAAATAACAACAGGGGTCTGATATAAACTAACAAAAAATAAAAAAGTTCTTCAGTGAAAATATACAGAACTGGCCTTATTAAAAAGAATTATTATACATGTGAGTTGTCATTTAGCTGGTTTAGCTGTATTTCCCTACCTGATCAAGGGGGGCATCATGTCCCAGTTTCTTCAAAACCTTGCGTAAGGATGGGTCAGAGTTGCCGTAAACATTAACAAGTATCCTTTTATAAATCCAGACTTTTATGAGGAAAGTTGTGCACACAAGTTTCATAAATCTGACTGCAGGAGGTGATCAAAATATCAAGATATGGTCAAAAGGGAAATGTACAGGTGAAAAGCCAGGAGATGGACTTATAAGCAACAAAATCAAAAGACACAACATTAGTCAAGTCAAAAAGGGCTCACAATTCAACATCAGAAAAACAAAACTTGAAACTAAGAAAGTTAGATTTGAAGCTAACTAACATTACAAAAGTTGAGCCAAGGCATAATCTGAAGTGCTTTCAATTCAATAGTTATAAGTAAAATGTAGTGATGTCAATGGTTACGGTTATGTGATCAAAAATAATAAGTTGCATAAACAAGGAAAATCAAGACAGTAATGAAACACAACTTTTGTATTTCAACTCAAAATGCTAAATAAGCATCAGAACTAGATTCTGTATATTTAAAAACCCAAATTAACATCAAAACACATGCATAATGATGTATAAGTATTACAGTTATAGGCACAAAATTTTGTACCTAGGGATGGAAATTATTAGTTCATATATATTCATTTTAGTTTTATTCTTTTTAATTTTTAAGTATTCTTCATTGAATGCAGACTATTAGGATCTGTCTGGCTTTCAAAACTTAAAACTGATGCTTTGTCGACAAAAACTAGATGTCTTGGCTTCAGTGAAGCCTAATATTAAACTGAGCCTTACTCCAAACCTGAAAATCAAACCATAGAAGGGTAAAGATTAAAAATTCAACAGTAACCTCACACAAGGAAGAGGAGAACTATGTAAAAAACCCAGAACCACAATAACAAAAACAAACTTTCTTTATATATGAAGATTTATTTGTGAAAATAAAATTTAAAAAAGAATTAAGCTCGGAGAGGAAAATCATATACTTAAAAGGCAGATCCCAAAAAAACAAAACTAGTCCATAATCCAGAATTGTTATCGTAATACATAACCAAAATCCAGAACACCAAAGATTAACCAGAACACAGCTTTGAGTCACTGAAATCCAAAAGTTGTATTGCAAAGTAAGATGAAATGAACAACTGAAACCAATGAGGCCAGTATGAAGAATAGAAGGTGGTCCTTCAACTACAAATTCAGAGGATGTGATGGTGCGGGTTTACTCCACACTACCCATTGCATCCAGGGAGCCCCTTGAACCTGCCACCGTCGATAACATCACCGAGATGAGATTAGCAGATGAGGGCACTCACACATAGCAAAAGGTAGGTGCAAAGTGATAAGTTAAACAAAGTCAATCAAGACACACAGAGTTCAAAAGTGCAGTTCTCTCTTCTTTAAACAAATAACCCATAAAAACAGTGACAGTCTAGGAGTTTAAATTCTACATTAAAACGAGATTAAACCAACAGCCAGCAGGTCCTTAATATTCTGTCGGACAAGCCCAGCACCACTCCATGTTTCTCTCTCCGGCTCACCCATTGCTTGCTCAGCCGGCGGAGACATAAGTAGCCACGGTCTTCAGTACCGGATCCCCATCTTAACTGCCTCCAAGCGGCACTGGCCAAACCGCTCAGGATTGGTTGTTCTCTCATCTTCCTTTTTGAACCCCTGGCGTACCTCGGATCTCTGGGCTACGACGCCACCTTGATCATTCCCACTCCTCAACAGTTAATCAGTGGGGACAATCTGACCCTAGAGCAACAATCCTTTGCTCTCTCATGGGCCTACGACTGCACTGCCTCACACCCACACTGTCTGGCTTGTCCTGCCACTCTCCACGATACTGTTCTCATTTCTCTCTCTCTCTCTCTCTCTGTCTCTCTCTCTCTCTCTATCTCTATGTGTGTGTGTCTTGTCCCCCCCCTATGCAGGCTTCTTTTAAACTGACACTTCTAATGAGGCACAAGTGTGCATGCACTGCTCCCTCAGAGGAATCAAAGAAACACCTGCATGAGACAGGCACCCACCCAACCCATAGATGCATCCCTGGAGCAAAGCTTGTTCATGCACCCACCCATGCCTGATCAGAGTCTGCACTTTGCAGGGTGTGATTACTTATTTAAAATTAGCACAGTGCCACTGACCACTTATCGGGGGGGCGGGGGGGGGGGGGTCTTTAAACAAAATATTCATTAAGACATATCATGTAAAGAAGCCAAAACATTATACGTAACAATATTTACAAATTAATATTTAAAAAACAACAAAAAGAAAAAAAATACTTCAACCAGGGATGAATCCCAGGCGATTTCCTGACACATCCTCGGAGATCAGGAATAGATATGCATGGTGTACAAACATAAAATGCTAATTAGGTTAAACATACATTAAAACAGAAAAGTTTCATATTGATTAGAATAAAATCATGCCACTACAAGTAAGTGGTATAACTGAGATATATCAAGTTAATAATGGAGAAGAGGACTACAAAAACACCAGATAAAAGCATTCTTGGAGAAAATTATACAGTGGGGTGTCAGTGGTTTGTTATAATAGACAAAGTCTGACATATTATTATAGTTTATTTGAATTCCCCATCTCCTGTTGTCCTACAATTGTTACTACATCATTCTTGTTTAGACTTTGTTCCCAAATCTTCATATTTCATCCAATATTCTTTTGCTTCGTTTTTTATAAAAATTAAGTAACACAATGATAAAACTCTGAAAATAATTGATATTCATTACTATTGCGAGGGGAGAGGAAGATGCAATTGTATAGATTCTGTTGTGTGGATATATTTGCCTAAAGTAGGCCCAATTATAAAAATATATAAGCAAATAAATAAAGAAGCAATGTCCTTCCCAAGCCTACATTCCTGTTATATAAAATGTGAATAAATTACTGTATTATAAAATACTACCTTGAAGTTATATCAAAATGGACAAAAAATAAATAAATTTATCCAAACAAATTAAACTTTAAGGAGCATTTAACCTAAAATCTGTTAGACAAAAAGAGGAAGAGAGCGGTGAACTTATCTTACCAGTTTTCTTCATATGTGTAGTCAGAATTAATCTTCCACTTTATCCTTCTACTTTGTACTTCCGTCTCCAGCTGTGTGCTGGTAATTGAAATGTTTAATTCCTTATATAGAATTTATAAAGTATGGCTCATTAATTTCTAAGAATAACTAACTTGTTCTGACCAATTCAATTAATTTTTTTTTTGTCATGGACAATCTTAAAAGCTCTTGCTGTGTTTTGAACATTAAATGAGTTTACCTAAAAATATTAAAAGTACCCCAAAGGCATGTCATTTATGGAAATTAATAAATGGGCCAACATGAATTTAAACTTGTGATGCATAAAACAATTGCCTTCTGAAATAGACAAACTTGTGATATTTTCTTTGAATCTCTATTTATGTAAAACAAGTTTGAAAAAATAGCGGTTGGTAAACTTGTATTTAAAACATGCAGATGATAGTTTTGAGAATCTGTTATAAGGTGACAAATGAAAAAAGAAACTCTTATTTTGGTGGGATGCCTTTTTGCAGAGAATGTATGAACAATGCAGCATTATACAACTCTTATGAGGCAGTACCATTCTTCCAAAAGAGAGTCAGTTGACTTAGAAACAGCATTTCAGACATTGCTTTAGGTTCTCCCATAAATCTTCATCACCTTCAAATTTAGTGATTAAGAAGGTCACAGCCCATCTGTCAAATCACTGTAGGTTGATGTTGGGGCTTCTACAAGTTTCATACTTGAACAGCAGTTATATGAACTTAGAATATGTTAGTTGACCAGTACAGGACAAGACTAAAGTCAATTTAAAGGCAAAATCTGATGGCGATGACTGGCAGCATGGGAAGTCCTGTATTAAAATGGGACTGAAAAAGTATATAGTTGGGTATAGGCTGATATTAATTCAAAACAACTGTGGCTCAGAAAAAGATCATAAAGATCAAAGCACAATGATAACACAAGATGTAAAAAAATACCTGAGTGAAAAGAGAAACAGGCCAGCAATCTGAATATATATGCATCATGAAATGTATTCCTTCTGAAAGCATCCAGCCAGCATGTTCATATAGGGCCCACATAGGTTAGGTGTGTTACATGGGATTTATCTATGAGTGGGGCTGTATGAAGGGCTGGGCTTGGGCCTACAAGGGCAACCTAGGTGGGTATTACTAGCACATGGGTTGTTAAATGGGCTAAATGTGGATTATATTTGGGCACTAAGCGGGCTAATACAATTTTTTAAATTATTTTGTGCATATATATGTGTGTGAATATATATATATATATATATATATATATATATATATATATATATATATATATATATATATATATATATATATAAGAAAATCCTGGAATGGAAAGCAAATGCAAGGCTACAATACGTGATAATCTCGAAAGAAATTTTAAAGACCCACGAGACCAAGGAGACTTGCCACAGTGTGTCTCGCGGGGGCCGTAAACATGAGACTTGGTGCCAAGAGATTGTCCCAGGGCCATAGCAAAAAGGACAGCGGCTGTACAGGCTTTAAAAAGATCGAGGGGCAGCGAGACAGCAGCTACCTCAACCGAACGCGAGCAGCGTTATACATCCTGCAAGAAAGAATTCAACCATGCCCGGGGCCAGAAATAAAAGACAGGTATTGCTTTTACAATGTCACGCGAGACCAGGCAGTGAGCCATCATTTAAAACAAGTCAACAGACCTCTAAGCTAGCATTTGTTGGATTGCTTTTGGCAGGCAAGCATCATATGCTCTGAGCTCTTAAAACAACGACATGCGACAGGCAGAAGAGGTAGCTAGCAGGCAGCAAAAAGACAGTAAATGATCGAAAGGCATATCCTTAGTGTACGTTCAGCCGCAACACCCTTCACAACATGAACAGTATTATACGTCTGGGAAGAAAGACGTATAATATGTCTTCCACGCGCAGGGCAGGAAATAAAGAAACAAGTATTGTTTTTACAAAAGTTTTTAAAGTAAAAGTGAAAATAATGCATATGTAACAATTCACAAGAAAATAACAATCACTTTAAATTGTAGATTGCCTGCCTAAGGTAAAGTCATCCCTGATGAATGGCGACTTGGGAATGAGGGGTCCTTTCATCGGATTAGCACTATTTCAGATGTGGAATGGCAAAATGGGGGAGGCAGCTTGATGAATGAGGTCTCCAGGACTTAAAACAAATCCAAATCATATTATGTGATATCATCTAATGTGAAATTCTACTCCGTACTTCTAGAATTTTATTTTTATACTGTATTGAGGATTTATTCTGTTCTATGTATTGTACAGTATTGTATTGACCCCCTTCTTTTTGACACCCACTGCACGCCCAACCTACCTGGAAAGGGGTCTCTCTTTGAACTGTCTTTCCCTAGGTTTCTTCCATTTTTTCCCTACAAGGGTTTTTTTTTTGGGAGTTTTTTCGGGTCTTCTTAGAGGGTCAAGGCTGGGGGCTGTCAAGAGGCAGGGCCTATTAAAGCCCATTGCGGCACTTCTTGTGTGATTTTGGGCTATACAAAAAATGAATTGTATTGTATATCCGGTAAACCAAACACAGGGGTTGGTGAGCGAAGTGAGCAGGGGGCAAAGCCCCCTAGTATATATATATATATATATATATATATATATATATATATATATATATATATATATATATATATATATATATTTGCAGCTGGAGATCTACAAAGGGAGAAAATGAATCACGTATCATAAAGTAGTTTTTATTCCTGAGCATTCAGCCCCTACCAGGGGCCTTCATCAGAGGAAAATGCTTAGATTTAAAAGAATCAAAGGCAATATATAGCAAAAATTATGTAGTGGTGAGGGGAGGGGGGGTCTAAGTCAGTGTGAACAGGGGGGCGGTTATTGGTTGTAAAGATTTAATTTATTATGAACATGTTCTTCTTAAGTTTGCATATGCTGGATTTATGTCCAAATGTCTGTTGATGGCGTTCTCATTTGAGGGGGGTTGCCTACACTTGAATTAATTCATTTTCTATTTTGTTTCTCTTGTTTGTTTGTAGTCAGTATAATTTGCCATTGCTAAATTTTAGTTGTCAATGTATAAGCAATTGGATTGTGGGTCTTAACAACAGTCGAACCTCTTGTGCAAGACATTATGTTTTGATTTACAACCATGCAGTTTCCTCTTTGGCTATTTGCATTACTAAATTGGAAGAAAGAGAAGGATATTATATGTGTATGTTTGTGTTTTTTAAGGGCACACTTACTCTATATAGTTGAAGTGTTTTTTTCCTGTCTCCTTTAGAAATTCTGAAGAGCTTGCCTAAAATATACAGAATGGAGAAGTGGATGATGTACAATTTTAGACATCAAATACAATCAATATTGTTTATATTGCAGATATAATTAGGAGTTAAAGCTTCTGGAACTGTTTTGTTTTGTTTTTTTTTGATGTTCATGGAACACAACAGTATATACAAATTATTTATTATATACAAATAACATATATTTAACTGTATTTGTGATAGTTATTGTTATTCAGAGTTTAAATCAAAACATACATTATCTAAATAATGCTTAAGTGTATATATTACTGTAATTGTTAATATAATTTATTTTGCATTCTTCAATATTTCTGTTGAAATTTTGAATAATCTTAAATACAGATATAAAAACATTTATATAAAATTATTATATTAATTTCTATTTATTCTTATTAATAATTTGGTTGTTTTGTCATTATTTAATAACCAATATTAATTGTATTCTTTGATTGGTCTCTTTATTCCTTTTTTTTTTTAGACATGGTTACTGTATAATAAGATAGCCCACAAGACACCCCTGAACTGTCCATTTACAATCCACGCAGTAACTTGTATCTACCCTATACTGAAGTTTCACTATTCCCCACATAAAACCCATGTGGGGCAACTGTGTTTACCCACAAGGTTCCCTCTTGTGACCCATATGGTATCCATTATTATCCCAAATGGGTATCCACATGTGGGTCCCATCTGGAACCTGCAGACAAAAGTTGGTAGGTCCCTGTTTAGCTGCCCAGATGAGTCCTTCTTTCAATCCCATATGGGACCAACATAGGCCCCATGTGGACATGCTGGCTAGGTACACATGCTTCACCATTCTGAAAACCTTTTTAATATAATTCAGAGGGCTGCAAGGCCCAAATCTATCCAGGCATTCCTAGACAAAAGATCGACAGTCCATCACAGGGACCTGTCACTCATAAACATACACACTCCCATTCTAATTATTCACACTGGTGCCAATATGGAGTCTCCAGTTAACCTAACCTGCATGCCTTTGCCAAGCTGTAACATGGAAAACAAGCACAATGTACAAGTATTGTAACTAGGTCCATGAGATTGAAACCCATAAAATGCTAACATGCTGTGTTCCTATGAAAAGAGCAGCCACACCATCCCTCTGGGTCTGACACAGAGGGGAAAGATTGCTGCTCCCTTCTTGACCATCCCTTATTGTGGCTTCCAAACCAGGTAAAGAAGCTGGCTCCATCCCAGCTGGTCCATCACAACACATAAAATAATTACTAGATTAACTCTGATGTGGGTCTTTGAATATAAACTTTACTTCACTCCATATACTCTGTGTCTGTGTAGGGTCTTGGAGCATGCCAACTACATATCTGAGCCATTTCAACTGGTCCTCTCAATTCAAAGAAGCCACAGTTCCACTCTGAGATCCTCCCATATTACTAAGATCCTCACTCTGCCACTGAGAGTTAGCCCAGCAAGCTTGTCACCACCCTGAGCTCATGACCATAGGTGATGATAAGAGAGGAAGCTGACCTTTAATGTAAAGTTCCATCCCTACAATAGAGTACAAAGTCCACAAAATTATTTCTCCTCCATCAATTGATTGATCAAATTCATGCTTACCTTTATGCTCACTTGTGTAAAAGGTACTTGAAGTATTTCACCTTTGGCCACAGTTTTCCTGAACAAAGTCAAGTCCACACATTTTATTTGTGTTAATTCTCCACATTGTGTGAACCTAGTGTGTACCAGAGACTAAAGTCTAAGACTTTGGATTAATTATGCCAACACATAGTTCACTCTGCATGCATATAAAGTGACCAAATGGTAAAGCAGTGGCCCCAGAACCACTTAACCTAGAAACTCCTTTCACAAGATACCATCGGATACAAGATATAGGGTTTTTCCACCAAGAATAAATAAACTAAATAGCCAAACCCCAGTGACTGTACAAATATCATTGTACAAGAAACAAAGCCTATGTTAAGGTAGTGGAATTGGTATTATAATCTATAACTGAAACTACATTTCAGAAGGAGCAATGTCATTTCCATCTTGCCCAAAGAACAGCAGACCAACTGTTTGTCCTTGCAAGAATATCTGAGGCATAATTGAAGTTTGCCATTCGAGTCTACATGTGGTATGTTATTTTAAATATAACTCCCAATAGATAAATGCATGTGCTGCTTCAGTGACTAGGAAAGTTCAGGGCACAATTTAAAGGGTCAGAGCGTTCCAAAGGATTCTGTCTTTTATTGGCTTCATGAATAAAAATATTCTCCAATAGCTTCTCGTTAAAACTTTTTTTATAGTACTTTTACTGTTGAAGCTCCTGGTAAACTGGGTGTTATTTCAGTTTATCAGTAAGGAACTCTTCACTAGAACTTGTGAAGAAGATGTTTAATTAGTGCTGAGGAGATACTGTAAGCATTGCCATAAATGTTGGGGAGGGGAAGGCTTATGCTACAACATGTCATGTCATGTTATTTTCCAAACCGCTTCATCAAGACCAGGGTCACGGGAGGGGCTGGAGCCTATGCCAGCTAGAGTAATAATAATTTAGTTTGTCAAAAAACTAATGAGATTAAAAGCGGTAATAAATCTGAGGTTTTATATTCTAAACAAATTCTAAATAGTGGCTATCCTATCACTATGCTGTTCTTAAGTATAAGAACATCTCATCTATACATTTCTTATTTTTTTTAGGTTCAGAAAATGGATGGAATGGTGTGTGGATGGATCTCCGCCACATTGCAAGGCTCTTCACTGCATCCATGCAAGAGCTGAAATTGCAAGGATTTATACTGTATATCCAGAAGCTCTAAAAGCAAAAGCTGCTAGCTATCTGAACAAATACTTTTATAAAAATCACATCCATCAATTCATCACAGTCAGAGTTTGCCTGCCTAAAGGTATGAGTGAACAAATAGATACCATGGTAACAAATAAATGTGAACAACATTCTGAAGATCAAAATAAAAGGAAATACTTACTCTCTAAGTAAAAAAATGTTTAGATTGCTTTGAAAAGATTGCACTTCTGTTACACCTCTTTATGTTTCCAGTAAGACACAGTTCTATAAGAAATAATAGAAACAACTTTAAGATGTGTAGAAAACATATATTACTTTTCGTCACCTTGAAAAATACTTTTTTTTTTTTCTTTAGTTGTACAATATAGCGACAGTTTCAATAAACAGTAAAGGTATTATCATAGTGTAAAAAGTATTAATTGCTTTTTACAAATGGTATATGATTCAATGATCTCACAATCGGTTTGTTAGAAAATAGTAATACATTACAGGGATTTGTTGAAACAGTGAATAATTAACTGTTTTAAGGGCGATTAAAAATGTGTGTAAAATACACAATCTGTACAGTTACACAAGGAATTAATATTATTACAAAACATATATCCATCCATCCATCCATCCATCTTCTAAACCAGTGGTTCCCAAACTCGGTCCTGGGGACCCACTGTGGCTGCAGGTTTTTGTTTCAACCAGATTCACAATCGGTGATAATAATCGATAACAACTGATCTCATTTAATTAGCTGTTTTTTTTTTTACTCCACTCTTATTCTTCATTCAGAAAAACACAACAGCATGGTTTTTACATTTATAAGACATTTATTTCTATTTTTTTTTCTAAAGCTATAAATGCTTAACTCTCTTAATGTGTTTTTCTATTATTTTCCCCTTTTCCTGTGTAGTTTGCTTTCTTCATTTAACCCTAATACTGACAATTAACAACCAGCATAGCAGACACCAGGAAGATGAAAGCAGCAATGACTTCAATGTCAGAGCTGCTAATTAGTAAATAATGAATTAAATAACCAGAACACCTGGAAAAGCAGACTGAGAATTAGGTTTCAAATACTGTTAACAATTAAAAAAAACTACATATTCCCCATATAACTACTTATTAAATTTTAATAAAAATCTACCAAACTTAGTTTATAATTTGTACATTGACTCCAAAACACAAAAACAGGGAAATAATGACTCACTTAATTAGGCTAAGAGGCCAATAAAAAATGGAAGTTGGTTGGAACAAAAACCTGCAGCAATAGTGGGTCCCCAAGACCGAGTTTGGGAACCACCTTACCGTGGTGGAGGGGTTTGCGTGTCCCAGTGATCCTAGGAGCTCTGTTGTCCGGGGCTTTATTCCCACTGGTAGCGCCACCCAAGGCAAACTGGTCCTAGGTGAAGGATGAGACAAAGAGCGGTTATACAAACCTCCTATGATGAATAAAAAATTTGGACGGCATTTTCCCTCGCCCGGACGCGGGTCACCGGGGCCCCCCTCTGGAGCCAGGCCTGGAGGTGGGGCTCGATGGCGAGTGCCTGGTGGCCGGGCTTGCACCCATGGGGCTCGGCCGGGCACAGCCCGAAGAGGCAACGTGGGTCCCCCTTCCTATGGGCTCACCACCTATGGGAGGGGCCAAGGAGGTCGAGTGCAGTGTGAGTTGGGTGGTAGCCGAAGGCGGGGACCTTGGTGGTCCGATCCTCAGCTACAGAAGCTGGCTCTTGGGACGTGGAATGTCACCTCTCTGAAGGGGAAGGAGTCTGAGCTTGTGCGTGAGGTTGAGAGGTTCTGGCTAGATATAGTCGGGCTCACCTCGACGCACAGCTTGGACTCTGGAACCAATCTCCTTGAGAGGGGCTGGACTCTCTACCACTAATTTATTGTTTATAGAAATAACATTTTAATCTTTATCTGCACTTACTCTATGTGTTGTAACAGATTTGTGCATTTTCACAGATTGTCCTTCACAACTTCCATCTTGTGCAACTACAAAGCTGCCAGTGTACCTGTGTGGCAAGTACAGCTTTGTGCAACCATGTGGCAGCACTTTTGTACCAGACTGCGTATTATTCTGAGCTGAACATTACTTCTGTTCCCCCAGTACACAGCTGTATTGAGACTGAACAGAAGTGGCATAAACCAAGAACCATGGTAACTAACTTTTTCTCCTCTGACATTTTTTTGTTTATGTTTACTACCAGGTGTTAAACCTGGTTTGGTAAATGACATGCTGAATCTTTTAGCCAGACCTTGAGAAAGAATGCTGGTAGTAAGCATCAGGTTACTATTATTTAAAGATTTTCTACAGTAATCATATCCATAAGATATCAGATAAAGTAATCATCTACTACATTATAAGATCATTTTATCATTTATTGTTAGTATATGGGCGGCACGGTGGCGCAGTGGGTAGCGCTGCTGCCTTGCAGTTGGGAGACCTGTGGACCTGGGTTCGCTTCCCGGGTCCTCCCTGCGTGGAGTTTGCATGTTCTCCCCGTGTCTGCGTGGGTTTCCTAAGGGCGCTCCGGTTTCCTCCCACAGTCCAAAGACATGCTGGTTAGGTGGATTGGCGATTCTAAACTGGCCCTAGTGTGTGCTTGGTGTGTGGGTGTGTTTGTGTGTGTCCTGCGGTGGGTTGGCACCCTGCCCGGGATTGGTTCATGCCCTGTGTTGGCTGGGATTGGCTCCAGCAGACCCCCGTGACCCTGTGTTCGGATTCAGCAGGTTGGAAAATGAATGTTAGTATATACTGCCTTTTAAGCAGGAACCTTGCACCCTTGCATCATCCATTGACAACAGGTGCTTATATTGCGAGTGTGGTTGGCTCGGATTTGCTTTCACAGCAAGCCGCTGAGAGCCTGTGGTTGCCCCGGCAATGGAGAAACTATCTCTCACAGACACAGGAATTGCGCTTCGGGATGCTCTTTGGCGTGTCGTCCCGTTTAGGGGCGTCCCAAAAGAGTTTAGACACCTTACATATACAGGTAAAATTCTGTTACAACGAACTCCCAGGGACCTAAAAAATATTTCGTTGTAACAAAAATTTTGTTGTAATGAGATTCTGTATTTGTTACTATAGTGTTTAACTTGTATCCAGGCATTTGAAATCATTTCAATAGCTTCTTTCGCGTTAATTTTAATCTCCTCCTGCCTACAAGTTATGCTGATGAGAATTTTTCTCAGCATTTCCTTGTGATGATACACTTTCAGGGTGTGAATGATGCCTAAATCCAATGGCTGAAGTGCTGCCATGCAATTGAGTGGGAGGAATTCAACGCGAACATTATCTAAATGTGGAAGCATGTTGTGGCCAGCACAGTTATCAATCCGAAGCCGAATCATCCTTTTTTTTTCTTCATATTGTGAGGTTTCTGAACTCTTTTGAGACCCCCCCCCCCCCCCCACTCCCCACCCAACGGGAATGACACGCTGAAGTGCGTCCTGAAGCGCAATTGCAGCATCTGTGGAAGATTGTTTGTCCGTTGCTGTGGCAGGGCAATAGGAGGCTCACAGCTCTGTAGTGAAGCACCATAGAAGCAAATCATAAAATATCGGGGTCGCGCTATAAGTCCCTGTCTTGTACCCCAAAACACGAGGCCGAGTCTTAGTACTTTAGCAAAGCCAGCTTTATTCAGCTTGAAACAGGAACAGCACAGTTATTTATTGTAGTGTGATCTGCCACTCTGCTATACACAGACACAGCAGTCAGGCAGGGTGGTGCAGGTCAGTGATCAAGTAATTGTGTTATCTGCATTTACAATTTATGTGCTCCTAACCTTGCATCACCCATCGAGATCTTTTCTCACAGCATATCTGTGAGCCTGCTATTGCCCCGTACAGACGTGGAGATCGCACTTCGGGACGTTCTTCAGCATGTTGTCCAGTTGAGGGAGGTCCCAAGAGAGTTTACAAACCTTACATTTTCTTGAATGAGTGCTGCATTAGTACAGTAGGAATGTTTCTTGAACGAGCATCACTGAACCACATAAAAACAGCTATTTCGACGTCTTCAAATGCAGCAGTACACATACGTTTGCAACCCAAGATTTTTCTTCTTCTTTTGCTCTGTCTTTCAATGTCGATGGCAAATTTCGAATTTATTAGCAACGTCTTTTTTCTTCTTGCCACAATCAAGAGCTGCAAAAAATTAAAGGTTTTTTTTTTTAATATGAACTGTTATCGTTTTTTTGCAGCTGCCGTTTCTATAGGAGGGTGACAATGAGTTAAATTCCAATGGATGTTTTTCAAATGTTGACGAGCAATAAGCAAAAGGTATCACTGAAAACTGCAGGAAACAAAAAAGGCAAAAAAAAAAAAACAGTACGAGCAAAGTTCGAAGAAAGAAAAAAAAAATTACAGTGTTTCTGTTTGGGGGATTTTTGTGCACAACTGAGCTGCGGCCACAGAACTAACTGCTCTGTGGATGATTCATTCAGGCATTTCAAGGTCTTTTGTGCACTTCGTTGTAATGAAAGTATCTGCTGAATGTATTTTGTAGTAACGAGATTTCTATAGACTCGTGTCATATGGGGAAGCTGTTGGGACTATACACATACTTCGTTGTAATAAAAATTTCATTGTAAAGATATTCGTTGTAATAGAATTTTACGTATATATATATATATATATATATATATATATATATAAATGCATATTTATTGTGAAAGAACAGACAGACACCAAGGGTACACAATGTTCAAATGCACACTCTATTTATTTTACAGATCTTTCTTGCACACAACAGACTACCCAAAACAGCCACAACAATAACTCAGTCCTTTTACTTTCCTTTACTTTCTTTGTTTCTTCTGCCTTTCTCTTCTTCTCTGCTGCCCTCCCTCCTCCACTCACAAGTTCCGTCCTCTGCCTCCCGACTCTGGCTCCTTGAATGGAATTAAAAGTCCTTTTCTTCAATCCGGAAGCACGTCGTTTCTTCCGGTCATGTGATCATGACGTACTTCCGGGTTATAGGGCACGTTGCACTCTGCAAGCCTCCCTACAGCGGCTCCTGGTGGTCCCCATGGTATCCAGCAGGGTTGTTTATAAAAATTACATTGTCCATAATGCCCTGCTGAATTTGGGGACCTTCCATGCTGCCGGGAGGACTACATCTAGCAGCAAGGGGGTGTGGACTGGAATATTTGACCGGCCATCCTTCACAATATATACTGTATATATATCCATCCATCCATTTTCCAACCCACTGAATCCGAACACAGGGTCACGGGGGTCTGCTGGAGCCAATCCCAGCCAACACAGGGCACAAGGCAGGAAACAAACCCCGGGCAGGACGCCAGCCCACCGCAGTATATATATAGATAGATAGATAGATAGATAGATAGATAGATAGATAGATAGATAGATAGATAGATAGATAGATAGAGTCGCACCATTTAACGAAGTCCTTGATTAGGTCCCTATACTCCTCTCCTCCTGCCCTTTCCTGATGCAGCCCACAATAGCAGTATCGTCAGCGAACTTTTGCACGTGGCAGGACTCCGAGTTATATTGAAAATCCGATGTATATAGGCTGAACAGGACCGGAGAAAGTACAGTCCCTTGCGGCATTCCTGTGTTGCTGATCACAATGTCAGACCTGCAGTTCCTGAGACGCACATACTGAGGTCTGTGTGTAAGATAGTCCACGATCCATGCCACCAGGTATGAATATAATCTCATCTCTGTCAGCTTGTCCCTAAGGAGCAGAGGTTGGATGGTGTTGAAGGCGCTACAGAAGTCCAGAAGCATAATTCTTACAGCACCACTGCCTCTGTCCAAATGGGAGAGGGATCGGTGTAGCATGTAGATGATGGCATCCTCCACTCCCACCTTCTCTCGGTATGCAAACTGCAGAGGGTCAAGGGCGTGGTGGACCTGTGGCCTCAGGTGCAGAAGCAGCAGCCGCTCCATGGTCTTAATCACATGTGACGTCAGAGCAACAGGCCGGAAGTCATTCAACTCACTAGAACGTGATACCTTTGGAACTGAGGTGATGCAAGATGTTTTCCAAAGCCTCGGGACTCTCCCCTGTTCCAGGCTCAGGTTGAAGATGCACTGTAGAGGACTCCCCAGCTCCAACGCACAGTCCTTCAGCAGTCGTGGCGATACTCCATCTGGACCCACTGCTTTGCTGGCACGAAGTCTCCTCAGCTCTCTGCTAACCTGGGCTGCTGTAATTGTGGGTGGGGGGAAACTCTCTCCTATGCTAGCATCAGCAGAAGGATGGGTGGAGGGTGCAGTACTCCGAGGTGAGAGTGGGTTAGGGTGGTCAAACCTGTTAAAGAAGTTGTTCATTTGGTTTGCTCTCTCCACGTCTCTCTCGATGGTGGCACCCCACTTCGAGCTGCAGCCAGTGATGATCTTCATCCCGTCCCACACTTCCTTCATGCTATTATTCTGCAACTTATGCTCCAGCTTTGTCCTGTACTGCTCCTTCACCGCCCTGAGCTGGACTCGGAGTTCCTTCTGCACGCGCTTGAGCTCATGCTGATCACCGCTTTTTTAAAAGCCCTTTTCTTCTGGTTCAAAAGGCCCTTGATGTCACTTGTAATCCATGGCTTGTTGTTAGCATAGCAGCGTACTGTTCTTACTGGAACTATAATGTCCATGCAGAAGTTGATGTAGTCAGTAGTGCAGTCAACAACCTCCTCAATGTTCTCACTATATGATCCCTGCAGGATATCCCAGTCTGTAGTTCCAAAGCAGTCTCTCAAAACCTGCTCTGCCTCAGGGGACCACTTCCTGAATGAGCATGTGGTTGTAGGTAGCTCCGTCACTCTTGGTTTGTAGTGATGCTGAAGCAGAACCAGGCTATGGTCTACTTTCCCAAGCGCAGGCAGCAGGGTGGCGCTGTATGCTTCTTTAACGTTTGCATACAGTAGGTCAATAGTCCTATTTTCCCGGGTGTTACAATCCACTTACTGGGAGAAGGCAGGTAATGTTTTGTCCAGCGTCACATGGTTAAAGTCTCCAGCGATTAGCACAAGCGCCTTGGGGTACTGCGTTTGCAGTTTAGCAACATCAGAATGGATGATGTCACCTGCTATCTCCACGTCCGCCCGAGGAGGGATGTATACAATAACAACAATGACGTGTCAAAACTCTCTGGGCAAGTAATAGGGATGCAAACTTGCGGCTAACAGTTTGATGTTCTTGCAGCAAGTGGAGATTTTTACATTTACATGTCCAGAGTTGCACCATCTTGTATTTACATAGACAGCGAGTCCTCCTCCTTTCCACTTTCCGCAGGTATTTGGCGTCTCTGTCCGCTCTAACTGTGCTAAACCCAGGTAGCTCCACATTAGCATCTGGGATGCTAGTTGTTAGCCACGTTTCACAAAAGCACAATAAACTGCATTCTCTGTAGGTCCTGACATTTTTCACCAGCGCGGCCAGTTCATCGATCTTATTTGGTAGTGAGTTCACATTTCCCAGGATCACAGAAGGCATCGAAGGTTTGTAACTCCACTTTCTTGCAAGCCGCCCTCGCCTTTAGCTTGGCTCTGCTGCCACGATACCGCCTTCTTACCTCATCAGGTAAATAGGGAACCACACCCGGCGTGGGCATTTATTTGTTCTCAGCGCTTGAAGTTGACTACTTGAATAGACGAGTCTCGGCGTGTAAAAATCCATCTCCAAGTAGTAAAAAAAGTAGTAAAAAGTGTCCAGGGAATGAGTCCACATAAAAGAAAGTGGTAGGAGTGATCAGTTTAAATAGATAAAATAGATAAAAAGGTAGAAAGGTAAGGTCGTACACAGAGCTGCTGGAAAGGCTGCCACTCACAGTGGCGCCTGAGTAACAGTCTAACAAGCTAATTAACGAGCTAATCCAACCAATTTGGTGTTGCAAGTAATCAATATTGAGCAGTTACATGCACTCAAATCAGCAATATTACAAGGGGACCCACATTTTTGTACAGCCAGTTTTTCACATTTGATTTAATTTTATACAAACTAAATACTGCTTCACTAAAAATCTTTGTTAGGAAAACACCCCAGTACTCAGATGTTCCTAGGAAATTAAAGACATATCACTGTTATCTTTTTTGTTGAAAGTAGAGTAAATTATTATGCAGGCTGAGAGGGGTTCCCAAACGTTTTCATATGACTGTATATGATAACATGAGTCTCCTGGACATCTTACCTTGTAAGAAAGTAAATGTCTCTATCCGAGCCAGCAAAACGGTGAAAGCCAAACTGCTGCTTCATTGTAAGAGTTTCAATTTATTTACTCACTTGGAGGATCTCCTCTCTTTGACATATGTTTCATGGAGTGTATAGACCTCCCAAAATTAACAGGGAATTTATCCAGGAATTCTCTGAATTTTTATCAATAACTTTACCTACTACAGAATAACTTTTTATTCTTGGTGATTTTAACATCCATATTTGAATGTTTGGGTAATTTTTACAACTTCTCGATTTATTTAATTTGACTCAATTTGTTATGGGCCCTATGTATGAGCACAGACACACCCTAGACCTTGTTTTGTCATTTGGCCTTTCAGTGAGCAATATAGACATGATAGATATATGTCTGTCTGATCACAAACCCATACTGCTTGACATCACTTTTCCATGTTCACCTCAAAAGCATAATCAGTTTTTGTACTACACACTATAACACATCAGACAGCTAGTCAGTTCTCACCTGCATAAGATGCCTCTCCTCTAGTTCTCATCACTGAGGATCCCTCTCAGTGCCTTAGTCCTGGTGAACTGCTTACTCTTTTTAAATCAACAAGTATTGATATTATAGATTCAGTTGCTACAATAAAATGCAGAAGGCCGAAAGTAAAAAATCAGCTGTGGCTAAATAGTGTTACCCATGCTCTCAGACAGGAATGCCAGAAGGCAGAAAGAAAATGGAAGTGAAAGATAATCTTTATGTTTCCTACCAGTGAATGTCTGGCTAACTACCAGTCCCATATACCATTGTTATGCAGATGACATACAGTTATACCTTCCACTTAAGTCAGGTCAAGATGATCCTCTGCAGCTCATTTCAAATTGTCTAAGGGACTTTAAGTATTGGATGTCACAGAATTTTATTAAACCAAATCAAGGCAAAACAGATTTTGTCATATTTAGGAATCCTGACTCTGTCAGAATTATACCAAATGATTTGAGCCCGTTGTCAACTAATGTACATAGCTATGTTAAAAACATTGGTATTATTTTTGACTGTGCTCTCAAGTTCAACAAACAAGTAAACTTGGTTGTTTATGGTAGCTTCTTTCAACTTAGGAATTTACCAAAACTGAAACATATTTTGTCTTTTAAGGGTCAGGAAATAGTCATTCATGCTTCTATTTCCTCATATCTTGACAATTGCAACTCTCTCTACCCGGGTATCTATCAGTCGAGTTTGTCAGGCCTGCAGCCGGTCCAGAATGCAGCTGCAAGGCTTCCAACTGGTGCCAAGAAAAGAGAGCACATCACTCCTGTGCTTGTATCCTTGCATTGGCTGCCCGTCAAATACAGAGTCAAATTTAAGGTTTTATTATTTGTTTTTAAGCCTCTCCATGGCATAGCTCCAATCTATATCTCTGACCTTGTGAGCCTCCATTCTACCTTTCGAGCCCTATGATCCTCCGATCAGATCTTGTAACTGTTCCATGCTCTTGACTCAGGTTTAAAGGTGACCAGGCCTTTCCTGTAGCTGCCCCAAGACTCTGGAATAGTCTTCCATCTTTTTATTAAGTCACCCCCCACAATAGATATTTTTAAGTCAAATTTAAATACCTGTTTAATTTCTCAGGCTTGAGTTAAACACTTTGTATTCAGTTGTCCATTCTGTCTTGCTGTGTTTTATATTGCTGTCAGTTGATTGTAGTTCTCTCCTTCTATTACTTTCTTAATCTATTAGTCATTTTATTCCTTTTAAAATATGTCTTTTTTACTCTTCTCTTTTATTTTGTTTAAATGTTTAATTTGTTTTAGTTGATTTTGTTTTGCAGCACTTTGATTGAGACTTCTTGTCTTTTAAAAGTGCTATATAAATTTGAAATGAAATGAAATAAAACATGTTTTCATCAAGTGCTAGGTCAGCAACAACTGGATCCAGAGCCGAAGCACAGTTGTGGTCATAGAGAATTTTATCATCATCCTCCTCACCCAGTGTGCCATCACAGACTCCCGGCCTTGAAAGTGGAACAGAGAAATTGTTCCACTCAAACATTACAGGGACTGTTCCCTTCACCAAAACTGTCACCATCCTGTCTCAGACCCTGGCTCGTAAAAATCCTCTTTTTAAAATGCTGACTACAAACTCTGGTAGGGGGACTATAAAAACTATAAAACTCTCTCTCCGGATAGCTATGATCCATTTATATTGGGTTTCTGCATCGGAAATGTATGAAAACTAAGTACCTTGTTGAACTTACATAAAGGTGTACAACAATTTTCATCTCTAGAGTTATCTGTATGCTGAAACTTAAACTTCTTTTTCTCTGACATTCTTGCCACTAAACAAAAATCACAACTACAGTATGGACAACGGGAGGACTGGCTGAGATTTTACCGTACGTATGTCCGCACTACCTTGTGCATATAGTGAATTTGGCCTCTGATGTAAGTGTGTGTGCATGTGTGTGCATGTGTGTGTGTGTGTGTGTGTGTGTGTTCCCCTAGCAATGGGCTGGTGCCCTGTTGCCTACATCTGTTTCTTGGTGGGAGAGACTCCAGCTACCACATGACACTGCTCTAACACTGCTTCACTGTGACACATATTCATTGATTATTAAAATATTTACATTATTTGTAGCCTTTAAAAAAATTTAAGGAAAAAAATACCCTTTATTTGAGACTTATTTTAGAAATAGAGTATATTGCATCTGTTGTTCAGCCTGTAAGTAAGGTAAAATATCCATCCATCCATCCATCCATTTTCCAACCCGCTGAATCCGAACACAGGGTCACGGGGGTCCGCTGGAGCCAATCCCAGCCAACACAGGGCACAAGGCAGGAACCAATCCCGGGCAGGGTGCCAACCCACCGCAGGACACACACAAACACACCCACACACCAAGCACACACTAGGGTCAATTTAGAATCACCAATCCACCTAACCTGCATGTCTTTGGACTGTGGGAGGAAACCCACGCAGACACGGGGAGAACATGCAAACTCCACGCAGGGAGGACCCGGGAAGCGAACCCAGGTCCCCAGATCTCCCAACTGCGAGGCAGCAGTGCTACCCACTGCGCCACCGTGAAGGTAAAATATATATAATTAATAAATAACTATATCCAATTATACAAAAAATATTCCCTAAAATACCCATTACCCTCAACACATACAAAAAAATACCCTAAACTTAACACACACAACATTCAGATTTGAATAATGACTGTAAAGATGTTGAAAGATGATGAAGCAGGCCTAAATCCTTGAAGTAAAAATGGATGGAAAACGATTTGGGGGGTGGAATGTAGTGGTGCTACATGGTGTTTGTCATTTGTATTGGTCTGTTCAATTGTGTCTGTTAGTTTGTTGTCCTTTTGCAGAATTTTGAGTTGTTCATTGTGTGAAAATAACCACCTACTAAAATAAAATGGGGAAGACACTTAATTAACAGCTGTTGACCCTTTGAGGTTGGACTTCCCGGTTCTGGTCAAAATGATTTCCAGGTTACTTTTATATATAGAGGGCTTTAGACCTTAGTTGTGTCTCCATCTTGAATTCAATCTGCAAACTCTCCATTTTGATTACACTTTCGCTTTTTTTTTGATGAATTCTACCATGGTTGAGAGATTTCTAGAATCTGCCTCACCAGAGTTAGACAGATATACGTGTTCTGTGGTTTATATCTGGAAAATAATTTACATCTGCTGGGACTCAAATTGGTGAGACTGTTCTTGTTTTGTTCTGCTTTATTTATTTTGGGGTAGCACCATCATTTTACTCATTCTTTTTCCATCCACTTTTACTTCAAGGACTTAGACCAGCATTGTCATGTTCCAAAATCTTCTCAGTCGCTGTTCCAGTTCAAACTTTGTGCATGTTGAGTATTTTTTTGTATGTATTGTAATTAATGGTTTCTTGAGGGGAATATTTTTGTATAGAGTTTTTTTTTTAATAATTTCATATAACTAAATATTTGGTTGTTTTTCTTATATATTAATTCACTCTGTATTTTGGGTTATTTACATTATCTACTGTATGTTACTTCACCTTACTTTACAATATATTCAACCTTTACTTTGATATTTTGTGATTTGCTGCCTTTACATAGTTTAATATTTGGTGGGAGATGAAAGTGGGAAACATGTGCATGAAGTGCGTGGTTGACTTGGCCTAGTCTGTGCCTTGGGCCTGGAACTGCAGCGGTGAGCCAAGGCTTTCTGAGGCATTTAACCTCTAGAAAGTTTTGCTGATCTGCAGTCCCCTTCTGCCCCCAAATCCCCCCATACCCATTTCTGCAAAGTCATTTTGTTGTCTTTAAACTCAATTAACACATTTACCCAGGAAAGAAATATTTGCAGAAGGCAGCACAATTATTATCCTTGAGCTATTTTTTTGTAAACCCTTCCAGAACCTCCTAATAAATAGGGTTATACCACCTAGCATGCAAACTCTTATGTGGCATGCCCATGCCTTTATAATGTAAACAGTAGAGTAATTCTTTTGGGCTGACATGCTCACCATTCCTGAAGATTATTTAAGGGAAGTTCTAAATAAACACATCTGATAAAAGAGACTTGGGGGTTTGGAGTTTTGTTGATTAATTTGGGTGTTGAAAAGAGCATCATAAAGCTCTGTTGCTGGTATAGAAGAACAAATTACTGTTTTGCAGGATTTATAGTCTGCTATGAATTTCCCTTCATTTTAGAGTGGTGGTGGGTTGCCAAGAGAAGTGTGGGGAGAAGTTGTATTCAAGGACCATTTTCTTTGTCATACTCACTGTGTGATACAACTCTCACTAGTTTGTAGAAGATTAGAATGTAAGAACTTCATTGCAAAAAAAGTACACATTAAAATGCATTTGAGCTTGAATGTCTGTAATGTTTAGGACTGTCCTTCACGCATAATGAGAGAGAAAAACTTCAGTGTTCCACAGAGAAAGCATAAAGAGCAAGTACTTGCATTGCTACATTCACAGTAGATGTGGAAGTAGAATTATAATTATTACACAAACTGAGCCAGATTGGACAGTAGGAGAGCCAAAAACATCCCTTTTATCACTACATACAGTGACAGTAACTCTTTGCAATAGGGGTTTTAATGGTCTTCCCATAGTGCATCTATTAGACATTCATTGCTATATGACACAAGCACAGCCTTTGTTACGATCTTGTTAAATAACAGTAACTGACTGATACCTCCTTTGTAATGTTCTAATGTAATTACCACTAAACAAAGTATACGTTGAGATCTTTTTCTCTTAGAAGCACCATGCCTAAAAACAATATTCACCCCCTTCAAAGCTTTCATTTTATTGTTACACAACATTGAATCACAGTGGATTTAATTTGGCCTTTTTAAACACTGATCAACAAAAAAAGACTTTTTAATGTCAAAATGAAAACAGATCTCTGCAAAGTTGGCTAAATAAATTCAAAAACATATTAATAATAAGTAGGTAATTACTGATAGAAACTACAAAGTGTTAATTGTCTCCACAGCATTCTTTCAAATGTAGATGGGAGTTTAGTCTACCTTCTGCTTTATGAACAGTTCCTTGCTTTTGCTGACACCATAGGAAAGATTATTATTCTCACACCGATGTGTTAGCATGCAAAATTCTTCTGTTTAAGCTGTCTTAAGTTTGTTGGTAAGGCCTACATTGGTGGTGTCATCCACAAATTTAATGAAAGAGCCAGTGTTGTGTCTGGCCATGCATTCATAGATGAACAAGAAATATAGGAGAGTGCTCAGTACTGAAGAATAATATGTAAAAAGGAATACTGCCATCAGTATGTGCTTGGGGCTGTTCCAGTTGGGAAAATTACAATCCAGTTGCAGAATATAGAACTAATTCCTAAGACAAAGGGTATGGTGATCAGTCTGTTAAATGCTGAGCTACGTTCTACAAACTGTACTGTCAAATAAATTTTATTATCAAGGCATTCAAGGATGGTATAAAACACAAGGAATGTTTGCTAGTTACACCATTAACAAACTGAAGGTGGGTGTAATAAGAGATATTCTGTTTAATGTATATTAATTTAATGATGACTAGGGAGCGTGCTTGCTTCACTCACCAACCCCCGTTTTTGATTTTCCGGATACACACTTTTAAGATTTTTTTTTTCTTTGAATTGTTGCTATTTCATTAGTTTAACTTTTATTTCTGAACTTTTGTAAAAACAATATTTGGAATCTTTCGAGTCCCGATATGCTGAATCTTTTAAATGAGGTCAGTGAGACGTGTTTAATGACTTTGTACCATAATTCAGGATAGGTTTCTCTGTTTGGAATTTCAGCACAGACAAAACGATCCACATCATCAGCAGTTAATCATTTTTTTTTGCAAAGTAACCAATAAATGCATGTGAGGTAAACTCCGTTTTTGAAATTCTCTGACTTAAACTTCAAAGCCTTACAATATTTACATACTTCTGACATATCACCTATGTCCATATATTCGATCTCTATTTGCCTTTTCGTTTCGTAATAATTTCTCTTTCTTTGCACTAATGCGATGTTTACTTACTTTGTTTTGACAGTTTCGTTTTTTTCTGCTTTCATATTCTACATCTTACTCTGCATGTGTTTCGCGCCTATGTTTTTTTTGAGGCTTTTGAATTCCAGTTTTCATTATCTCTAACCTGCTCTGCATGTGTTTGGCCCCCTTGTTTTTTAACTTCTTTATGACGTTTTACTTTTTTTTCTATTCTGTCTTTTATTTCTGACCTCGCTTTATCCTGCTTTTGTTTCAATGACACCTGGTCCGTGGTGATTATTTTCCCTTTTTCGAGTAATAATTTACGTTTGTTTTCGCTACTGCGATCTTTACTTTTTTTTTTTATACTTTCTAATTTTCCTACTTTCATATTCTTTAACTTTCTCCACATGTGTATCGTGCCATATTTTTTTTTTTTTTTTTTTATTTGAGCCTTTCGAATTCCATTGTTTTCATAATCTCTAACCTGCTCTGCATGTGCATAGCGGCAACATCTGGATTGGACATGCTTTTTTTTCAATTCCACTTGTTCTGGGCTGATAATTACTTTCCTTATTTTCTGAATTTGCACCTAGATTATTCTTTTTCTTTTTTGTCTCTCCAATGGTTTTGAGTCTCTTTTCTCTGCGCTGCTTTCTTCTTCTCTTAGTCGTCTGCATTTCATCTATAACGTATTGTCCTTATACGTTTTATATGTGCTCAGAGCCCTGGATCTGTGTGTGCTCAAAGCCAAAACACGACTGAGAGTTTTGATGACCGTGGTCTTGTTTGGTTGCAAGTAGGACATGTCTTGCAAGAATCTCATATTCTACGTCATTGCGAGACGGTCCTGGGTCAATCTCTTGGCACAAAGTCTCATGTTTAAGGTCCCCGCAAGACACTCCGTGGCCAATCTTTTTAGTCTCGCGGGTCTTGTGCCCTGGCTGGGATTGGCTCCAGCAGACCCCCGTGACCCTGTGTTTGGATTCAGCGGGTTGGAAAATGGATGGATGGATGGGTCTTTTAAGTGTCTTCCGTGATTTTAACGTGAAGATCACGTCTCAACACCCTACTGTTTCTCTGCAGGATGTTTTTTTATAATAGAGAGATAGGCATTGGATTAGCTGTCCTGTAAGTTTAGCTTTTCCTGAAAGATACATTACTGCCTAATGCATTTTGGGGTAAAGGACTCTTTATTGTTGTTCCCAGGATGCTATTCAATGATCAGTTACAACTTCTAAAAGGAAAAAAATAATAATAAAGAGTGGAAGATGGAGGAAAATTAGCTTGGCTGGATGTCCAGGGTTGGAAATAACCATTATCAAAAGCTGGAATTTCGCTAAATTGTGGATTATACATCAATAAAATCAGGATTATTTAATACTAGAGTGAGTGTGTTTCGTATTTTCTTACATATATTATTAGTGATCCCCACTTTCATAGTCAGAAAGGAGTGCATTGTTTTCACAGACACAAAGCCATCCAAAATATTTTTTAATAATCCATTAATGACTGTTGCGTAATCATTTAGACCTGAGGAAGGATCTATATATATAAAATCCCTATGTGCGTCCAGGTGTCCGTGTGTGGGTGTCTTCTGATGAAGTGCGCATGCGCGGGGCACGGTGCGATATTATTGTCAGAGAAAGTTTGAGGCGTTTTCGGAAATACAAACCAGTATTACTGCGAGAGGAAATTAAAGGTACACAATACAGTGACGCATATTACAGCCACATACAAGCCAGTATTACTGTCAGAGGAGATTAAAGGCATATTACTGACGCGCATGTCTGTATTACCGCCAGAAAAAACTAAAGGTATATTACGGATGTACAAGCCAGCGGATGTACAAGACGGTATCCTTCAATAAGGGTGTGCACAAAAAGACGAGCCTCAAAAGGGCGACCTCAATTGGACGCAGCGAATAAAGGCGCGCTCAATTGAGGTCACCTTTTTGAAGCTCACCTTTTTGTGTGCGCCCTTATTGAATACAGCCGTACAAGACAGTATCAATGTCACAGAAAATTAAAGACACACAATACACGGCAGCAGCCCACGAAGAACGGTCAGCTCAGCAAGTAAACATCAACAAAAGAAAGGCTGAAAGAAAGAAAAATACGACCAACAAAAAGAATGAGGTCAAAGTCCCTTGCCATTTAGTATAGACTGTTCCTACTAATGTTTATGCACTACTGTTCTAGCGCCCGTTGTTGTAACGGGCTAAATGACTAGTATCTTAATATTTGAGGAAAGATATCTAAATATTTCCCAGTTTATAAACTTAAAACAGTCTTATCTTCTCCAGCTACTTGTGCTTCTGACTCTGTTTGTAAATAAGTAGCTGATGTATTGACAGTTTAACCGCCACCCCTCCTTTAACCGCCACCTTATCGTGGTGGAGGGGTTTGCGTGTCCCAATGATCCTAGGAGCTCTGTTGTCCGGGGCTTTATGCCCCTGGTAGGGTCACCCAAGGCAAACTGGTCCTAGGTGAGGGATGAGACAAAGAGCGGTTAAACAAAACCTCGTATGATGAAAAACAATTTTGGACGGCGTTTTCCCTTGCCCGGACGCGGGTTACCGGGGCCCACTCTGGAGCCAGGCCTGGAGGTGGGGCTCGATGACGAGCGCCTGGTGGCTGGGCCTGCACCCATGGGGCTCGGCCGGGCACAGCCCGAAGAGGCAACGTGGGTCCCCCTTCCCATGGGCTCACCACCTATGGGAGGGGCCAAGGAGGTCGGGTGCAGTGTGAGTTGGGTGGTGGCCGAAGGCGGGGACCTTGGCGGTCCGATCCTCGGCTACAGAAGCTGGCTCTTGGGACGTGGAATGTCACCTCTCTGAAGGGGAAGGAGCCTGAGCTAGTGCACGAAGTTGAGAGGTTCCGGCTAGATATAGTCGGACTCACCTCGACGCACAGCTTGGACTCTGGAACCAATCTCCTTGAGAGGGGCTGGACTCTGTACCACTCTGGAGTTGCCCCCGGTGAGAGGCGCCGAGCGGGTGTGGGTATACTTACTGCCCCCCGACTTGGAGCCTGTACATTGGGGTTTACCCCGGTGGACGAGAGGGTAGCCTTCCTTCGCCTTCGGGTGGGGGGGACGGGTCCTAACTGTTGTTTGTGCGTATGCACCGAACAGCAGTTCAGAGTACCCACCCTTCTTGGAGTCCCTGGAGGGGGTGCTAGAGGGCATACCTTCTGGGGACTCCCTCGTTCTGCTGGGGAGACTTCAATGCTCACGTGGGGCAATGACAGTGAGACCTGGAAGGGTGTGATTGGGAGGAATGGCCCCCCGATCTGAACCCGAGCGGTGTTTTGTTATTGGACTTCTGTGCTCGTCACGGATTGTCCATAACGAACACCATGTTCAAGCATAGGGGTGTTCATATGTGCACTTGCACCAGGACACCCTAGGCCTCAGTTTCGATGATCGACTTTGTGGTCGTGTCGTCGGACTTGCGGCCACATGTCTTGGACACTCGGGTGAAGAGAGGGGCGGAGCTGTCAACTGATCACCAGCTGGTGGTGAGTTGGCTTCGATGGTGGGGGAGGATGCCGGTCAGGCGTGGTAGGCCCAAACGTGTTGTGAGGGTCTGCTGGGAACGTCTGGCATAGCCCCCTGTCAGAAGTAGCTTCAACTCCACCTCCGGCAGAACTTCGACCACATCCCGAGGGAGGTGGGGGACATTGAGTCCGAATGGGCCATGTTCCGTGCCTCTATTGTTGAGGCAGCTGACCGAGCTGTGGCCGTAAGGTGGTCGGTGCCTGTCGTGGCGGCAATCCCGAACCCGTTGGTGGACACTGGCGGTGAAGGATGCCGTCAAGCTGAAGAAGGAGTCCTACAGGACCCTTTTGTCCTGTGGGACCCTGGAGGCAGCTGATAGGTACCGGCAGGCCAAGCGGAATGCGGCTTTGGTGGTTGCTGACGCAAAAACTCGGGCATGGGAGGAGTTTGGGGAGGCCATGGAGAACGACTTTCGGACGGCCTCGAGGAGATTCTGGTCCACCATCCGGCGTCTCAGGAAGGGGAAGCAGTGCAGTGTCAACACTGTATATGGTGGGATGGTGCGCTGCTGACCTCGACTCGGGACGTTGTGGGTCGGTGGGGGGAGTACTTCGAAGACCTCCTCAATCCCATTAACATGCCTTCCAATGAGGAAGCAGAGCCTGGGGACTCAGAGGTGGGCTCCCCATCTCTGGGACTGAGGTCACCGAGGTGGTCAAAAAACTCCTTGGTGGCAGGGCCCCGGGGGTGGATGAGATACGCCCGGAGTTCCTCAAGGCTCTGGATGTTGTAGGACTGTCTTGGTTGACACGCCTCTGCAACATCGCTTGGACATCAGGGACAGTGCCTCTGGATTGGCAGACCAGGGTGGTAGTCCCCCTCTTTAAGAAGGGGGATCGGAGGGTGTGTTCCAACTACAGAGGGATCACACTCCTCAGCCTCCCTGGAAAAGTCTATTCAGGGGTCCTGGAGAGGAGGGTCCATCGGATAGTCGAGCCTCGGATTCAGGAGGAGCAGTGTGGTTTTCGTCCTGGTCGCGGAACAGTGGACCAGCTCTATACCCTTAGCAGGGTCCTGGAGGGTGCATGGGGAGTTTGCCCAACCAGTCTACATGTGTTTTGTGGACTTGGAAAAGGCATTCGACCGTGTCCCTCGGAGAATCCTGTGGGGGGGTACTCCGAGAGTATGGGGTACCGGCCCCCCTGATAAGGGCTGTTCGGTCCCTGTACGATCGGTGCCAGAGCTTGGTCCGCATTGCCGGCAGTAAGTCGAACCCGTTTCCAGTGAAAGTTGGACTCCTCCAGGGCTGCCCTTTGTCACCGATTCTGTTCATAACTTTTATGGACAGAATTTCTAGGCGCAGCCAGGGCGTTGAGGGGGTCCGGTTTGGTGGGCTCAGGATTGGGTCACTGCTTTTTGCAGATGATGTTGTCCTGTTTGCTTCATCAGGCCGTGATCTTCAGCTCTCTCTGGATCGGTTCGCAGCTGAGTGTGAAGCGGCTGGGATGAGAATCAGCACCTCCAAATCCAAGACCATGGTCCTCAGCCGGAAAAGGATGGAGTGCCCTCTCAGGGTTTGTAGCGATATCCTGCCCCAAGTGGAGGAGTTCAAGTATCTCGGGGTCTTGTTCACGAGTGAGGGAAGAATGGAGCGTGAGATCGACAGGCGGATCGGTGCGGCATCCGCAGTAATGCGGGGCGCTGCATCGGTCTGTCGTGGTGATAAAAGGAGCTGAGCCGCAAGGGCGAAGCTCTCAGTTTACCAGTCGATCTATGTTCCTACCCTCACCTATGGTCATGAGCTATGGGTAGTGACCGAAAGAACGAGATCGCGAATACAAGCGGCTGAAATGAGTTTCCTCCGCAGGGTGTCTGGGCTTTCCCTTAAAGATAGGGTGAGAAGCTCAGTCATCTGGGAGGGGCTCAGAGTAGAGCCGCTGCTCCTCCGCATCGAGAGGAGTCAGATGAGGTGGCTCAGGCATCTGATCAGGATGCCTCCTGGACACCTCCCTGGTGAGGTGTTCCGGGCACGTCTAACCGGGAGGAGGCCCCGGGGAAGACCCAGGACACGTTGAAGGGACTATGTCTCTCGACTGGCCTGGGAACGCCTTGGGATTCTCCCGGAAGAGCTAGAAGAAGTGGCCGGGGAGAGGGAAGTCTGGGCATCTCTGCTCAAGCTGCTGCCCCCGCGACCCGACCTCGGATAAGCGGGAGACAATGGATGGATGGATGGATGGATGGATGTATTGACAGTTCATCTGATCTTCTAAGATGAGTGTGAGGTTGCAGGCATTAAGTGTCTTTGTTTGGAGGTAGGTGCCTTTGACATCATAAGGCAGTTGGTATCTTGATTACATTTGAGGTAAATATTTGTAAAATTTTCTATGTTAAAATTACCATTCATAATAGGTAATCCTTTAGGATGTACATATTCATATTTAGTGAAGATGGCTCTGGCCTATAATGCAAAGAAACCCTGGAAGACACCAATCAAAAAATAATGGAAACCTCACTTGTAAGTTAAAAGAGCTGGCATTTGATCATTAAATACTCCAGATTAGGGGAGCACATTGTTTAACATAAAATACACATCACCTCCTCTGCTTTTAATACAATTTTAAATACAATTTACTGTACTCTCTTTGAACAGGTGTGGCAAAGTATAAGGAGGATGAACAGGCACTAGCTTAAATGTGGAGACAGTCAAGGAGCAGTGGAAAAGGTTTAAAAATGTTTTACATATATATAATGCAGGACAGGTACATATCAAAATTTGGAAATATTAGGAAATTAAAAAAAAAAACTCTGCAGTGAGTTAATAAAGAGTTGAAAAAGAAGCTGCAAAGGAAAAAACAGATGTTTAAGATGTAAAAGATTAATAGCTCCAATGTGAATTACAGTGTGTATGAGAACATGAAGTCAACCGTTAAAAAGGATGTTAAGGAGGCTAAAAGGCAGTTAGAGAGAAATACAACAGATAAGGCGAAAGATGACCCGGAAGTGATTCTTTCAATATTTTAGTAGTAAAAGAACAGTCAAGTAGAATGTGAAATGCATCAGAAATAGTGAGAGGGACTATAAAATACAGTCATTGAAATAGCAGATGGTCTAAACTTGTTCTGAGGTCTTCACATGTAAGGGAGTAGATACCCTGCCAGCGGTAAAAGGGACTACTAAGGAGGTACTTAGTGATTGGGAAATTGTAGAAGGAGAAGTGCTGCTTAGATTAAATAGGCTAAAATAAAAAAAATCATCAGGACCAGATAATATTTATCTTTGAGTTCTTAAGGATGTTAGTAAGTACATATATACAGTAGAATACAATACAATACAATTTATTTTTGTATAGCCCAAAATCACACAAGAAGTGCCGCAATTGGCTTTAACAGGCCCTGCCTCTTGACAGCCCCCAAGCCTTGACTCTGTAAGAAGACAAGGAAAAACTCCCCAAAAAAAAACATTGTAGGAAAAAAATAGAAGAAACCTTGGGAAAGGCAGATCAAAAAGAGACCCCTTTCCAGGTAGGTTGGGCATGCAGTGGGTGTCAAAAAGAAGTGGGTCAATACAATACACAGAACAGAACAAATCCTCAATACAGTATACACGTATGGAGCAGAATTTAACAGTAGATATCACATAATATGATTTGGATTTGTTTAGAGTCCTGGAGACCTCAGACATCAAGCTGCCTCCCCCATTTGGCCATTTAACGGCTGAAACAGCGCTGGGCCAGCCAATCTGATGAAAGGACTCCTCTACCCCACGATTTCTGCAATCCTCCATCAGGGATGACTTTACCTTAGGCAGGCAAAACAACTTGGCAGGTTGGCCATAGCACCAAGTGCCACATTTGAGTACCGAGAAGAGAAACAGAATAGGTGAGGGTTAGTAACAAATTATAACTATCATGTTACTTGTGTTTTAGTGCTAATGACTAACAAAGACGCAGTGTGTACAGTTAATCAGCAACTCTAGTCAGGATATGCTAAACTGAAGTCTTGTAAGCTTAACATGCATGTCTGGTAAATTAGTGGAAGGAGTTATTAAGGAAAAGACTGAGAAACACACAACAAGAATAGAAGAGTTACTGAAGAGTTGGTGTGGGTTCAGAAGAGGGGGGGTTGTGTTTTACTAACATTCTGGAATTCTATGAGTTTTCCACAAAAGGATATGATCAAAGTGGAGTATATGACATTATTTATCTTGACTTTCAGAAAGCATTTGATAGGGTACCACATGAGAGGTTGGTCATTAAACTAAAAGAAGTGGGAGTTCATGGTGAAGTGTGTAGATAGGGAAAAATTGGCTTAGACACAGGAAGGAGAGAGGGTGATGGTGTGAGGAACCTTATCAGAACTGGCTTATGTTAAGAGTGATGTCCCACGGTTGTCAGTGCTAGGGCCACTGCTATTTTTACTATATATAAATGACTTGTATAGGAGTATAAATAACAATCTGGTTAAGTTTGCAGAGGACACCAAGATTGTCAGATAATCTCTGATTCATTGAATCATTACGGAGGGATTTGAACATCATACAGGCTTGGGCAAATGTGTGGCAGATGATTTAATGTAATGTAAGTAAATGTAAAATATTACACGTAGGAAGTATAAAGTTTAGGTGTGAATACACAATGGGGGGTCTGAAGATCCAAATCCTTATAAGAAGGATTTAGGAGTCATAGTGGACTCATCACTATCAACTGCCAGAGATTATTCAGGAGCTATTAAGTAGGGTAACAGAATGTTAGGTTACATAGCACGATGTGTAAAGTACAAGAAGGTTATGCTGAAACTTTATAATGCCTCATCTGGTGTACTGTGTGCAGTTTTGGTCTCCAGGCTACAAAAAAGGACATTAGCAGATCTGGAGAAAGTACAGAGAAGAACAACTGGCCTGATTCCAGGACTACAATGGATGAGTTTTGAAGAAAGATTAAAAGTGTTTTCAGTTTAAGATTATGAAGGGAATTAGTAGAGTGAATCGAGACTATTACTTTAAAATGAGTTCAATGAGTTCAACACAAACACAGGGATATAGTTAGAAACTTAAGGGTAAATTTTACACAAACATTAGGATGTTTTTTTTCACACAGAGAAACATAGACACATTTAATAAGTTACCAAGTAGTGTGGTAGACAGTTGGAGTTTAGGGACTTTTAAGCACTACTCTTGATGTTAATTTGGAATAGAATTAGTGAGCTTTGCTAGGCTGAATGGCCTGTTCTCGACTAGATTGTTCTAATGCTCTAATGTTTAATCCATACTGTAAATAGAACCATTCTAACCTTTGAGAAGCACAGTGTATCTGAGAAAAATCCATGTTTTTGAGAAACAAAAAAAACACAATAGTTCCTGATTCCTCATTGCAAATTAATCTTTCTTTGATGACAAGTATGTTGTTATCCAAGATACAAACAATGAAAGAAAACATAGCTACTGATCAAACTTGGGTTCAGATTTTGCAATCCATAAAGAAGCAATGCTATTGCCTCAATCTTGTGACAGTTCCTTTAAAAGTGATTGCTGAAAGTAAATTTTACTTAGATTGAAAATCTTTATATATAAACTGTTATTAAATTTTAAACATAGCTGTATTGTGTTCATTCACCCTTTACTCACTTATCCAGTTAGATTTTGTAGGAACTGGAGTCTTTTTCTGGCAACATCAGGCATAAAGCAGAAGTGGTATCAAAAATGTTTTGGTGAAGTTACTTTGTAGAAACTGTAAATGGAGTTAATTCATTTTTCAGAAAATGTATAATGTTTAATATACATGTAAAGTGTTTACTATTAAAGCCTTTCTTCCCTGTCACAGTTGAGTTAAAAATGTATTTAATTGCCAGAAATTACTTTAGTGTTTCACATCTGCAGATTTAATGTACTGATATCATGTCAAAATTGAAATCTGCATGTAAATATTAAGCAGAGAAACTGCTACATTAATTTACAAATTCCCTTTATAACTACATTTTTAACAAATCACTGATGAAAAAAAGTCCATATCCCAGATATGAAAAATAATGCAAATTAATCAATCAATCAGTTCTTATTTTGAACAGCAGATTCTGTAGTCATTACAAATTCAAAGCACTTTTTCAAGAAATACCAGTTTACTGAATAAACATATATCCATCCATCCATCCATTGTCTCCCGCTTATCCGAGGTCGGGTCGCGGGGGCAGCAGCTTGAGCAGAGATGCCCAGACTTCCCTCTCCCCGGCCACTTCTTCTAGCTCTTCCGGGAGAATCCCAAGGCGTTCCCAGGCCAGTCGAGAGACATAGTCCCTCCAACGTGTCCTGGGTCTTCCCTGGGGCCTCCTCCCGGTTGGACGTGCCCGGAACACCTCACCAGGGAGGCGTCCAGGAGGCATCCTGATCAGATGTCCGAGCCACCTCATCTGACTCCTCTCGATGCGGAGGAGCAGCGGCTCTACTCTGAGCCCCTCCCGGATGACTGAGCTTCTCACCCTATCTTTAAGGGAAAGCCCAGACACCCTGCGGAGGAAACTCATTTCAGCCGCTTGTATTCGCGATCTCGTTCTTTCGGTCACTACCCATAGTTCATGACCATAGGTGAGGGTAGGAACATAGATCGACTGGTAAATTGAGAGCTTCGCCTTGCGGCTCAGCTCCTTTTTCACCACGACAGACCGATGCAGCACCCGCATTACTGCGGATGCCGCACCGATCCGCCTGTCGATCTCACGCTCCATTCTTCCCTCACTCGTGAACAAGATCCCGAGATACTTGAACTCCTCCACTTGAGGCAGGATCTCGCTACCAACCCTGAGAGGGCACTCCACCCTTTTCCGGCTGAGGACCATGGTCTCGGATTTGGAGGTGCTGATTCTCATCCCAGCCGCTTCACACTCGGCTGCGAACCGATCCAGAGAGAGCTGAAGATCACGGCCTGATGAAGCAAACAGGACAACATCATCTGCAAAAAGCAGTGACCCAATCCTGAGCCCACCAAACCGGACCCCCTCAACGCCCTGGCTGCGCCTAGAAATTCTGTCCATAAAAGTTATGAACAGAATCGGTGACAAGGGCAGCCCTGGCGGAGTCCAACTCTCACTGGAAACGGGTTCGACTTACTGCCGGCAATGCGGACCAAGCTCTGGCACCGATCGTACAGGGACCGAACAGCCCTTATCAGGGGGGCCGGTACCCCATACTCTCGGAGTACCCCCCACAGGATTCCCCGAGGGACACGGTCGAATGCCTTTTCCAAGTCCACAAAACACATGTAGACTGGTTGGGCAAACTCCCATGCACCCTCCAGGACCCTGCTAAGGGTATAGAGCTGGTCCACTGTTCCGCGACCAGGACGAAAACCACACTGTTCCTCCTGAATCCGAGGCTCGACTATCCGACGGACCCTCCTCTCCAGGACCCCTGAATAGACTTTTCCAGGGAGGCTGAGGAGTGTGATCCCTCTGTAGTTGGAACACACCCTCCGATCCCCCTTCTTAAAGAGGGGGATCACCACCCCGGTCTGCCAATCCAGAGGCACTGTCCCTGATGTCCATGCAATGTTGCAGAGGCGTGTCAACCAAGACAGTCCTACAACATCCAGAGCCTTGAGGAACTCCGGGCGTATCTCATCCACCCCCGGGGCCCTGCCACCAAGGAGTTTTTTGACCACCTCGGTGACCTCAGTCCCAGAGATGGGGGAGCCCACCTCTGAGTCTCCAGGCTCTGCTTCCTCATTGGAAGGCATGTTAATGGGATTGAGGAGGTCTTCGAAGTACTCCCCCCACCGACCCACAACGTCCCGAGTCGACGTCAGCAGCGCACCATCCCCACCATATACAGTGTTGACACTGCACTGCTTCCCCTTCCTGAGACGCCGGATGGTGGACCAGAACCTCCTCGAAGCCGTCCGAAAGTCGTTCTCCATGGCCTCCCCAAACTCCTCCCACGCCCGAGTTTTTGCCTCAGCAACCACCAAAGCCGCATTCCGCTTGGCCTGCCGGTACCTATCAGCTGCCTCCAGGGTCCCACAGGACAAAAGGGTCCTGTAAGACTCCTTCTTCAGCTTGACGGCATCCTTCACCACCGGTGTCCACCATCGGGTTCGGGGATTGCCGCCACGACAGGCACCGACCACCTTACGGCCACAGCTCCGGTCAGCTGCCTCAACAATAGAGGCACGGAACATGGCCCATTCGGACTCAATGTCCCCCACCTCCCTCAGGACATGGTCGAAGTTCTGCCGGAGGTGGGAGTTGAAGCTACTTCTGACAGGGGGCTATGCCAGACGTTCCCAGCAGACCCTCACAACACGTTTGGGCCTACCACGCCTGACCGGCATCCTCCCCCACCATCGAAGCCAACTCACCACCAGGTGGTGATCAGTTGACAGCTCCGCCCCTCTCTTCACCCGAGTGTCCAAGACATGTGGCCGCAAGTCCGACGACACGACCACAAAGTCGATCATCGAACTGAGGCCTAGGGTGTCCTGGTGCCAAGTGCACATATGAACACCCCTATGCTTGAACATGGTGTTCGTTATGGACAATCCGTGACGAGCACAGAAGTCCAATAACAAAACACCGCTCGGGTTCAGATCGGGGAGGCCATTCCTCCCAATCACGCCCTTCCAGGTCTCACTGTCATTGCCCACGTGAGCATTGAAGTCTCCCAGCAGAACGAGGGAGTCCCCAGGAGGTATGCCCTCTAGCACCCCCTCCAGGGACTCCAAAAAGGGTGGGTACTCCAAACTGCTGTTCGGTACATACGCACAAACAACAGTTAGGACCCGTCCCCCCACCCGAAGGCGAAGAGACGCTACCCTCTCGTCCACCGGGGTAAACCCCAATGTACAGGCTCCAAGTCGGGGGGCAATAAGTATACCCACACCCGCTCGGCGCCTCTCACCGGGGGCAACTCCAGAGTGGTACAGAGTCCAGCCCCTCTCAAGGAGATTGGTTCCAGAGTCCAAGCTGTGCGTCGAGGTGAGTCCGACTATATCTAGCCGGAACCTCTCAACTTCGCGCACTAGCTCAGGCTCCTTCCCCTTCAGAGAGGTGACATTCCACGTCCCAAGAGCCAGCTTCTGTAGCCGAGGATCGGACCGCCAAGGTCCCCGCCTTCGGCCACCACCCAACTCACACTGCACCCGACCTCCTTGGCCCCTCCCATAGGTGGTGAGCCCATGGGAAGGGGGACCCACGTTGCCTCTTCGGGCTGTGCCCGGCCGAGCCCCATGGGTGCAGGCCCGGCCACCAGGCGCTCGCCATCGAGCCCCACCTCCAGGCCTGGCTCCAGAGTGGGGCCCCGGTGACCCGCGTCCGGGCAAGGGAAAACGGCGTCCAAAGTTTTCATTCATCATAGAAGGTTTGAACCGCTCTTTGTCTCATCCCTCACCTAGGACCAGTTTGCCTTGGGTGGCCCTACCAGGGGCATAAAGCCCCGGACAACAGAGCTCCTAGGATCATTGGGACACGCAAACCCCTCCACCACGATAAGGTGGCGGTTAAAGGAGGGGGAATAAACATATAGACCCATATAAAGAGATAAAAATATATGTTGCATAATAAATCAACAAGTAACATCAAATAGAAAAAAAGGATATTTGATGAAGAATGACACAGGAGAAAAAGTGTCACTTGTGTGAAATAATGTTTGTGGCAATAACATTTTTTCACTGCACTGCAGAAGAAATGGGATGAATCCTAAAACAGAGTATAACATTCCCCAGAATTTTAATTCACTAGAATTTGAAACATTTTAATAAGACTTAATTAACATTGCCAATTATATCAGTAAACTATTCTCTGGTTGCCTAGAAGTAATTCTAAAAACTCATTCACATTGATGACTTTGCATTCATTTCTCTACTTAAGCTAATTGTCAGAAATGCTTGACGCCTGCTAAGTTTAGAGGCTGTGCAACACAGCCCTCTTCTGGCCACCCAATTTATGACAGGCATCCAGTATCAGAGTTTTTATAAATTGTTATTATCTGCAAAATGAATTTTTTTTTTAATTAGTAACTTTTCCACTCTTTTATTCTACATTTGACACATCTCAGTCATTATTCAAAAGATGTTAACCCTTCAAGCATGCAAGGACTAATACTTAACTGTTCAGGATTTTGGATCACAAAGATTCAGACACTAAGAGTGTCACTGAACAAGTAGTATGACACATGGATAAGGAGTACATCAGGTAAGCGGATTTCCTGTTAAATACAATGAAGTCAAGTATTTTAATTCATTCTTGTTTATCAAGGCACCGGGGAATGACATCATGCTAAATGTGGGTTAGACATGGCAGTAAGAATTTCACTGTTGTACAGTACGTACTGATGAGAATACTAATACTATTACTACTTTTATTTCATATATTTATATAATGTTATTAAAAATTTCTTCAAATGGTTAATTCTGTTAAATTATGCAAAATGATCTCCTTCTGTATTAAAATCAAGCTTTTTAGTAATACAGTAATAATAATAGGTTGGCACAGAGACGCAGTGGGTAATACTGATAAACTACTAAACTAGCATTCAGGATTTAAATCTTGTGTCCACATGTTGTTAGTGTGGAGTTTCCACATTCACCCCATGTCTATGAGGGTTCTCCTCCTACATTCCTTAAGATTATATTAAAAGAAAATCTAGAAAACAGTATGCTCCTGTATTGTCTCAGTGCTATTAAGATAGGCTGCTACCATCCCCTATCCAGGAATGGATCAAGTAGATTTGAATGTTATCTTATAATAAATGTAATTTTGCAATACTATATTTATAATAGTTACAGAACCTGTCTGCATCTGAAACTGTGCACAAGTCACATTTTTAAAAGACACGCAGCACAAACCTCTCCATCCTAAATCTTGTTTGAAAAAGTAATTCTGGTCCTCATAGGCTTTTTTTTTTTTGCTGCAAATTTCAAAGCTGGTAGGAAAACTCCCACATGTATGTTTGTTTTGGGATATAACAGATATAGAGCAGTGCACGCTCCTGAACATGACATGATTATCTCAGTAAGATAGTTCCCTTCTATGAATTGTTGACTACAATAAATATCCAGTTCCCTCTTAGTCCTTCCTCAGTAAGGAGCACATCAGCAAAATGAAACCTTCGAGGAGAGAGAAATTCGCTTAGCCGCTGATAGATAAGGGGGCGAGCACATCCACAAAACCAAACCACTGACTCTGCATTTCAATTATTTTTCTGACGATTTCAATAGTTTCTAGGAGCCTGGGATTTTACAGCATAGGCTTACATGGCTAGAATACTATAATTTTCTTAACTCTTATTCATATACTGTATGATGTCACTTTTTTAAATGTGCATTTTGTATGCTCCAATAAACATATTGTTCAGGTTCATGTATATGCAGTCAAATGAACACCGTGTTCACCATGTTTGATATAGCATCAAGTACAGCATGCTTTTCCACTGATTCTACAGTAATGAAACTTCCAAAGGGTTAAATTAAACATCCCAGTATAGAGATTTACATAAAATTCAGTAAAATATGGCATTAGAAACTTTTTTACACACATGCAAAAAATATAACAATTCACACAGATAAGCACACATGAACTCTCAGCACCTGTGTCGCCTTTTACACAAAATGTCATTTCCCCAGCATTGCAGGCCTTTGTTGTGGCTTGAGTGCATTGTGGCCCCACAGACAAAAAAGCAACTGGCCCCTTTGTTTGTATATCACAAGAAAACAACAAACAAAAAACAAATACTGAGCAAAGCCAAATGCCTCTCAGTTACTCATGACTCTTTTTTAGATTCATTATTCATCTCCTCCATGATAAGCTCATGCCGTACTCCAGGCTCTAGGTCTGTCCAATCAAACACAGCAATGACTTTACCACAAATGCTCAGTCTAATTTCCTGTGATATCAGATAGTTTACATAGTGAGTGAACCTATGCACTATGGCTTGCTTTAAGATGGCACTGGTGTTGTGTGTGTCTAGTCGGCAGCTCTTACCTGTTATGTTTATACTTGTTTTATTTTTAGTATTGTAAGTTCAAGTTGCCTTATCCTGGCTGGCATATGATCATCAAACCCTGCTCAGTTCCTGTGTATTGGCCATGGAAATCCACCATGGAGATCAATTTATTCTTCCTCCTCCATTTGTAGTCTCATTGGCTTGTTTACATGGATCCCTAGGTGCGATTCGGAGGAGCTTTTGCTGGAGGCGTGGGAAACGAGCTGGAACTGCAGGAAGGCTCTGCGTGTATTGAGTTTCTATGCCCATGAGGGATGTTTGTGCCTGCCAACGATATCTCTGTAAAATCAAACTGGAGCGGGATTTAGTCCAGAACTTGCTGGAATTAAAAGAACACACTTTGGATTGTTTTACCCTGGCCTTAGGCTATTGCCATATCCTCATCTGTTTCCAAGGAATCGACCAGCATAACCTCCATACACTAGGCTTTGCAGATGAGCTGGTGAAAGGTGAAACTCCCTTCAGGATGACGCTGATAAACCCCAGATCCCTGATAAATAAGTTTTATTTTAAATGATTTCTTCACCTATAAAAATCTGGATTTTATATTCATAATGGATACCTGGCTGAGAAATGCTGAGTTAAATCCACTCTCTGAAGTTGTTCCTCTGGGTTGAAACTTTTTTAACTCACCCAGATCCCAGATGGAGGCATCACTACAATTTTTTAAAATACCTTTACATGTTGGCAATTGTCTTTTGAAGAATATGACAGCTTTGAGCTACAACTATTTGAACTGTCTGGGATTAAGTCTGTGATGTGTGCAGTCATTTACAGACAATCCCAAACTCAATATGGATTTTATTAGATTTTTTAGCGGGAATTGTGCCAAAATATGACAAACTTTTAAGTATTGGTGATTTTAATATTCATGTCTGCTGTCCTTCTAAACCTATGGTTAAGGAAGTTTTAAACATCATTGATTCCTTCTGTTTTACTCAAGCTGTGAGTAAAGCATGTACATGGTTACACATTGGACTTAATTTAATTTTATGGTGTAAGTGTGGGTAATGTGGTAATCTGACACATGTTTCTCTGATCACATGTTTGTTTTAATGGACAAGTCTTTTAAGTATACTGTTAAACCTGATGCTACTGTGCGTCACTCTCACTTTATAAATCCTCCAATGCCAGGCAGTTTTCCAGTGCCTTCAGTTAAGCAGTCCCCTCCAGGTCATCGGTAAATATGTTCCCCCATCAGTGTGTCGACAAGCTGATCTGTTTTTAACCCAACTGGCACTAGCATTTTAGATTCAGTTGCTCCTATCAAGACTTTCTCCTTAATACCTAAACCGGAGCCTTGGCTGAACGATAACATTCCTGCTCTGAGACAAGGTATGCAGGAGAGCTGAGCGCAAGTGGAAGAAGGACGAACTCAAGGTGTCATATGAGATTTTTAAAATAAGTCTGGCAAGCTACCAAAAAGCTGTTAAAGACTCTAAATCTAAATGTTTCTCAGAACTTATTACAACAAACAGCCATAGACCCAAAGTTTTATTCAGCATGATAAATTATGTGCTTCATCCAACTGCTTCAACATTCATTGAAGTATCAGATTCATTGTGTGAGAACTTTAAGGATTTTTTGTTGATAACATTGCAGCCATCAGGTCTTCAATTGTATCTCCTCTATGTGATCCATCAATCCTATGCAGGTGGATCAGTTTGAGCCTGTATCTTTCTCAGACTTGGCTAATATTGTTACTAATCTAAAGTCTGCAAATTGTTCTTTAAATATTATACCTTCATATTTGTTCAAGGAGGTTTTTGACACCATTGGGCATTTTGATCTTTTAATTATGAATACTTCCCTTTCCACTGGCTCTATGCCTTCGTATTGTAAAAATGGTGTTGTTTGGACCCCACTGTGCTTTCAAATTCTAGGCCCTATATCGCAAATTCCATTTATTGCTAAGCTTCTTAAAAAAGTGGTCCTTGAGCAGCTCCAGTTATTTTTAGATGCAAATTATATGCATGAAACTTTTCAGTCTGGCTTTAAACCATACTATAGTACTGAGACAGCACTTCTAAAAGTTTTTAACGATGTGTTCTTAACTGTTGACTCTGGGGTTTTTGTTGCACTTTTACTTTTAGATATAACTGCAGCTTTTGACACAACGGACCACAATATCCTTTTATCTCACCTTGAAAAGGTTGCTGGCATTAGAGGCACTGTGCTTGACTGGTTTAAATCATACCTTAATTACTGGACCTTTCCTGATTGTGTAAGCGAATTTTCATCCTCCAGGGCCAGTTTTAATTATGGGATTCCTCAGGTTTCCATCCTTCCATCTGTTTGGTTCCTGTGGGTTCTATTTTTAAATAGCATGGTATGTCTCTCCAATGCTATGCTGATAACACCCACATTTATTTACCACTTAAAAACAACTCTGTACAGTCTCTATTAAAATGTCTTGATAACAAGACCTGGATGTCCTTACATTATCTGGATTTTAACCAGAACAAAACTGAGGTTGTGATTTTTTGGGCCTTCTGTGGTTTCTGGTATGATCGCTAGTAGTCTTGGTCTAGTGGAACAGTACTATATATCATCAGTTAGGAATATGGGTGTCATTTTTTGATATCTGTCTTAAACTGAACAAATAGATAATTCTTTTGTTAAACAAATTTTCTTTTTAGTTAATTCTACTGGCAAAGGTAAAGCCTTTTCTTTACTTTTTCTGACTTTGAGAAGGTCATACACGCTTTTATTGCACCCCACCTTGATTACTGCAATTCTCTGTATACAGGAGTCAGCCAATTTGTCTTCTCTCACCTACAGCTCATTCAAAATACAGCTGCTAGGCTTTTAAGTAGAAATCGGACACAAGTGAATATCACTCCCATATTGGCCTCTCTTCTTTGGCTGCCTGTTATCTTTAGAGTCGATTTTAAGTTTTTCTTGCTTGTTTATAGTCTCTAAATTGTTTAACACCAGTCTGCCTCACCAGTCTCTTTAAATTATGTGCCCTGTCTCGGTCTCTAAGATAATCTGACCAGTTGTTACTGGTGATACCTCAGACAAGGCTGAAGCATAGGGTTGAGCATGCATTTGTGGTGGCTTCTCCACAGCTTTGGAATAACTTGCTGCTGCAGATTAGATCTGCATTTAAATTGAGCATTTTTAAATCACCTTTACTTCCTGGCGTTTCATTGAAATTAAAAGGGTTTTTGGTTTGCATGGGATATATTATGATAGTAATTAAGGGATGTTATTTTATGTTTTGTTACTTTATTTACTTATTATTCAATTGTACAGCCCTTTGATAAACACTTCTGTGTTTTATATAAGCGCTTTATAAAAAACTTGACTTGATACTGAAATTTCCATCACTAACCTTTTGCTTCTGCCAAGTTTCCAATACTTCCCAACATGCATTTATGGAGACCTCTGACACACCATTAACTGTCATGTGACACCTCATGTAAGAGCCAGTCTTAAAAGGTTAATATTAATGTTAAAATTCCCATAAGTGTGTAGCAGCACTGCAAAAGAAAGGACTCCAATTCTCAGCTGCCCTAAGGGTATTGCCCTGATTGGCTGTCTGAGGAGAATGTAGGGGCTGCTGGGGACAAGAGGGGCCGGCGGGAATCTTAAAAGGGAACTGGCTAAGCAGTAAAAAGATAGAGTCAGTTTTGTATTTGTGTTCACCCATCTGTTTTGCCAGCTACATCACTTTTTCCTGGATAACTGTCTTTATAAATGTATGCACTGTCGTTTTTCAACTTGGTTACACTTCTTTTTTTTTTTTTTTAAGGTTGGCTTTAATGATGTCTTTTAGCTAGTTTCTGTGAAAACCGCAGGTACACAGACCTTGAATTAGCAAAGTAGTTCAGTGTTTAGAAAGACAGGATGCACATCAGGAAATTTCATTCTAGGGAGGTGCTAGACAAGAACCAGTCCTGATTGCCTGGTGTACTTAGGCACAAGGTCATATTGGAGTATTATAAAATCTCTTGCATATCTGTCTAATTCATATGGCCTGATTAAAAAGGAAAAATCAAACCGGTGTCATTATGGGATGCCAATTTCCAGTACAGTTTATCCATCACTAAATGGCAATGATGCTATGCATACCCCAGCATATAACAGCTTTGCATGACATTTACATATCATTAAGCCAGAAAAGGTATTTAAAAGTAAGCTGACCAGACATCCCCGACAGACCCCTTTTAGGCATTGTGCCCCATTTAACGCCTTGTGTCCCGAAATTGAACAAAACATTATGTTTGTTCTATTTTGTCCCCCTCCCATTTCATTCACATTTTTACAAGGTGCACAAAACTTAATGGGGAGTCACTCCCAATCTTGGATTTCATTTATGTCTAGCACACTCTCTGTGTTTTGTTCCATTTTGGAGCCATGAAAATCTGGTCAACCTATTTAAAACCCATAATAAACAGTCTAGAGGGCTCCATTCTCAGTTATGTTTTTACTTAGACAAAAAACATTATCTGCTAGTGTCTGATGTATAAAGTAAGTATTCTAATAAAGTGGTTCAATTGGCTTCTTTTTTTGTGAACACATATTTTATGTTTGTCAATGCCAAGAAAGAGAGCTTATTCATAAATCCTAACAGAAGCTAGCATGTTGAAATATTCTGCAAATGAAGGAGGTGAATCAGACTCTTGATAACCATGTTGACGCTATTCATTAAGTTGTAAGATTTCAGGAGAAGAGAATGATCAAAGAAAATACAAATAAGTAAAGCTGTACAGAAAGGAATGCTAGAAGTACTAAAGGCTGCCTTTGATAAAACTCTTCAGAAAAGTGTCGACCATAATGAGCTGAATTCAGCTAGACATCAAAGATGGATAATTTGAGGATACTTACTGCCACTTTGAATTTTCTTATTTGCCCTGAACTTGCCCTTGTCCTACTTTGACCTAATTTTGAATTTTTCTATAATGGACTACAGTTCGAGTCTGATTAACATTATGTCAATGCTGCACATTTATTTGAGCTTTTTTTATTAAATGAAGAAATTTCAAGTAAACTGCATTTGAGACAAAATATGATAAATCCAGTATTACAAGCATCACACTATATGACAAGAAAACCAAGTATAAAGTGCTTCCTGTCATATAGATTTTGTGATGTGTGGGTCATAAACTTGCAAAAGAGAGAAGGAGATGAGTTCAGGTTTGCAAGAATATTAGCTTTATTTTTGTAAAGACAGGAACAATCACAAAGCATTTATTCAAACAGGAACTATCACTTCAATACTCAAACGTACAGCAAGTAGTGACATTGACCGTTGTCCTGCATTAGCTTTCTTCTTCAGATTAAAAGAACAGCTAGCCTTCCTACACAACAGAGAATACAGAAAGTGAGCACAAGGCCAGCTCAGCGGCCAGTTTTAAATGTTCAGATATCAACCATTGGGCGACAGACATGTTATGTGGTGGGCCCATGAATTTGCAGTTGAACTGGCAGCAGACAACCAACTCCTGCCTGTTTTAAGAGTATTAATGCATATATATTTTATATATATGCACACAGTGCATCCAGAAAGTATTCACAGCGCATCAGTTTTTCCACATTTTGTTATGTTACAGCCTTATTCCAAAATGGATTAAATTCATTTTTTTCCTCAGAATTCTACACACAACACCCCATAATGACAACGTGAAAAACGTTTACTTGAGGTTTTTGCAAATTTATTAAAAATAAAAAAACTGAGAAAGCACATGTACATAAGTATTCACAGCCTTTGCCATGAAGCTCAAAATCGAGCTCAGGTGCATCCTGTTTCCCCTGATCATCCTTGAGATGTTTCTGCAGCTTAACTGGAGTCCACCTGTGGTAAATTTAGTTGATTGGACATGATTTGAAAAGGCACACACCTGTCTATATAATATGAGCACAGTGACCTCCATCATCCGTAAGTGGAAGAAGTTCGAAACCACCAGGACTCTTTCTAGAGCTGGCCGGCCATCTAAACTGAGCAATCAGGGGAGAAGGGCCTTAGTCAGGGAGGTGACCAAGAACCTGATGGTCACTCTGTCAGAGCTCCAGAGGTCTTCTGTGGAGAGAGGAGAACCTTCCAGAAGGACAACCATCTCTGCAGCAATCTACCAATCAGGCCTGTATGGTATAGTGGCCAGACGGAAGCCCCTCCTTAGTAAAAGGCACATGGCAGCCCACCTGGAGTTTGCCAAAAGGCACCTGAAGGTCTCTCAGACCATGAGAAAGAAAATTCTCTGGTCTGATGAGACAAAGATTGAACACTCGTTTGGAGGAAACCAGGCACCGCTCATCACCAGGCCAATACCATCCCTACAGTGAAGCATGGTGGTGGCAGCATCATGCTGTGGGGATGTTTTTCAGCGGCAGGGACTGGGAGACTAGTCAGGATAAAGGGAAGGATGACTGCAGCAATGTACAGAGACATCCTGGATGAAAACCTGCTCCAGAGCGCTCTTAACCTCAGACTGGGGCGACGGTTGATCTTTCAGCAGGACAACGACCCTAAGCACACAGCCAAGATATCAAAGGAGTGGCTTCAGGACAAATTTGTGAATGTCCTTGAGTGGCCCAGCCAGAGCCCAGACTTGAATCTGATTGAACATCTCTGGAGAGATCTTAAAATGGCTGTGCACCGACGCTTCCCATCCAACCTGATGGAGCTTGAGAGGTGCTGCAAAGAGGAATGGGCAAAACTGGCCAAGGATAGGTGTGCCAAGCTTGTGGCATCATGTTCAAAAAGACTTGAGGTTGTAATTGCTGCCAAAGGTGCATCGACAAAGTATTGAGCAAAGGCTGTGAATACTTATGTACATGTGATTTCTCAGTTTTTTATTTTTAATAAATTTGCAAAAACCTCAAGTAAACTTTTTTCACGTTGTCATTATGGGGTGTTGTGTGTAGAATTCTGAGGAAAAAAATGAATTTAATCCATTTTGGAATAAGACTGTAACATAACAAAAGGTGGAAAAAGTGATGTGCTGTGAATACTTTCCAGATGCACTGTGTGTATATATATATATATATATATATATATATATATATATATATACTGGCAATAGTAAAGCAAGTAGATTACCATTCATCTTGCATAGATGGCATTTTCCAATAGTTTTGGCATTTGCTATAACTATAAATAAATCTCAAGGCCAGTGTTTTGACTATGTTGCAATATACCCATGGACCAATAGCAAGTGAACCGAGTTTTTAGGGGAGGGGGAGCTTGGGATTTGGGTTGGTCGCCATAGGCAGCCAGGAGGGCACACACCCCTTGTGTGTGTCTGTATGTATGTAAATATTCATTCATTCATTCATTTTCCACATGGCGAACAGACTTAGAAGTGAGACCCACACATCCCTTTCTCCATCCACACTTCCCATCTCATACTGTGGGATCCCATGGCGCTCACAGGCCATCTGGGTCTTCCCTGCGGTATCCTCCTAGCTGGATGTGCCTGTTAAACCTTCTTCAGGGAAGCATCGGGGAGGCATCTGTATCAGATACCCAAAATACCTCAGCTGGCTCCCCTTGATGTGGAGGGTCAGCAGCTCTACTTCAAGACACTTGTACCTGTAATCTCATTTTTTCAGTCATTACCCTTAGGTCATGACCACAGCTGAGGGTATTGACATAGATTGACTGGTAAATCAAGAGCGTCGACTTCTGGCTCAGCTCCTTCTTCATCACTATGGACCGATGGAGTAAATGGAGGATTTATTAAGATTGATTATGTTCTTTTAATGTACTTCTCATTTGTACATTTAAAAAAGGAAAAAAAATTAAGACTCTAGTTAGTTATTGTTTTATGGCATTTTATAAAAGTAAACTGCATCACCTATGAATTGCTCCTGACAGTGCAACAGGATTTCCAAGTCTATGTTGCTGTGTGAAAGACTTGGCTTACCTCTGAAAGAAATATAATTGTAACTTTTCTGCATCAGGGGATATGAGAATATCATAAATATTATCTAGGGGTCTTAAAGCACTGTAACCAATGTAAACAATTACAACTTTTCAGATGGCATTGTATAAGTTGAGTCTAAACTTTATAAACAAACTGTATACTTAAAGTTGGTGTATACTAGTTAAATACCTGTAGGTCTAATTCTGATTACTTTAAAAAAAAGTTTCCAAGAATGGACACGCTGAAGACAGCAACAACAGTGCCTTTTTGAACTGATGTAATAAGTATATTAATTTTGAAAATATCAACTAGTATGGTATATCAACTGCATATGAAATTCACTTGAGTTTTTCAGAACCTATGCTTTTTTAGAAAATTAGTGCTTCACACTGTACACATAAGCGCAAATTTACACACCCTCTGGTAAAGAAAGATGTAATGTAATCAAACCAGTTGACCAAGTATATATATGGAATGCAGTTCAATACAAAACAAATGTATTTGCATTTATATATCAGTTACAAGACAGCTGCTTCATCTAACACATACGTTTCTTTTGTGTTAGCTTCTTGATATGTTGTTAATGTAACCTCAAGAGATTTTGGCATAGTGATGATATCTTTTATTAAAACCTTTATTAAAGATTTGTGAAGCACTCACACACACTGTAGCTCTCACTGTTTTGACTTTATTATCAAAAGCATGGCAAAATGTAGTCCCAGTAAGACACAGTATGTATTTGGATGGTAATATAGTTACAGTATAAATATAATAGTGTGTGTGTGTGACTCTGTAGTAGTCATTTCTTTTTTTTCTGTGTGTGTCTCAGATGATGTGCACTCATAGTATTTTTGTGTGGCCCAGGAGGCCCCCATCCTCCTTAATCCAACCCTGTTTATATATGCCAAACATCTACTCCAAGGCATACCAAGTGCCACCATGGACACTGAGAAAAGAAGCAAAATGGAAAAGACTTATTAATGGCAAATCAAAAACATCTAATACAATTAAAACATTTCCTTGTACTAGAAACAGAAAGCAGAAACTCAAGTAACCATTAATGACAGCCTGAAACTGAAAAAAATTGCTTTTTTGATCATACTAATTTAAAGATTGATCAATTCAGTTGCTGTCCTTTGCTGCTATTTATTAACTTAGATTTAAGTGTAGCCTATTTTTTCTTCTTTTTGATGAATTAAAACTATTTTCTAAGACCTTTTGTGATTACTGTTCATTTTGTTAATTTTTCTGCAGTTATATACTTTCCATTCAAATGTATGCCCATTCCGTATGTTCTGTGTGTGGGTATCCCAAGAGGCAGATCACTTTGTCACCACTCCTGAGACCTCACTCTGGCTATCTAAAGTTCAGGCAGTGCCGCATTGACATGTTTTGTGTTTTTTATTTGGATTTTCTGGTTTCTTGATATCTTTCTGCTCTGACCTGTGGATTATTCTTCCATCCGTTAACCATTGTCCACCACTTATCCGAAGTTGGGTCGCGGGGGCAGCAGCCTAAGCAGGGACGCCCAGACCTCCCTCACCCCAACCACCTCCTCCAGCTCCTCTGGGGGGACCCTGAGGCATTCCCAGGCCAGCCGGGAAATATAATCCCTCCAGCATGTCATGGGTCTGCCCCGTGGCCTTCTCCCAGTGGGACATGCCCGAAACACCCCCCAAGGAGGCGTCCAGGGGGCATCCTGACCAGATGCCCGAACCACCTCAACCGACTCCTCTCAATGCGGAGGAGCAGCGACTCTACTCAGAGTCTCTCCCGGATAACTGAACTCCTCACCCCATCTCTAAGGGAAAGTCCAGCCACCCTGTGGAGAAAACTCATTTCGACCGCTTGTATCTGCGATCTTGCTCTTTCGGTCACTATTCAAAGCTCGTGGCCATAGGTGAGGGTAGGAACGTAGATCGACTGGTAAATCGACAACCTCGCCTTTTGGCTCAGCTCTCTCTTCACTACAATAGACCGTTGCAGAGCCCACATTACTGCGGATGCCGCACTGATCCGTCTGTCAACCTCCCGCTCTATTCTTCCCTCACTCGTGAACAAGACCCCGAGATACTTGAACTCCTCCACTTGAGGCAGTAATATGTTCCCAACCTGAAGAGAGCATTCCACCCTTTTCCAGCAGAGAACCATGGCCTTGAATTTAAAGGTGCTGACTCTCATCCCCGCTGGTTCACACTCGGCTGCGAACCACTCCAGTGAGAGCTGGAGGTCACTGTCCGCTGAAGCCAACAGAACCACATCATCCGCAAATAGCAGAGACGAGATTCTGAGGTCACCGAACCAGACCCCCTCCGCTCCTTGGCTGCGCCTAGAAATTCTGTCCATAAAACTTATGAACAGAATCGGTGACAAAGGGCAGATGAGTCCAACCTCAACAGGAAATGAGTTTGACTTATTACCAACAATGTAGACCAAGCTCCTGCACCTCCTGTACAGGGACTGAATGGCTCGTAACAACGAGCCTTGTACCCTGTACTCTTGGAGCACACCCCACAGGATGCTTCGAGGGACACGGTCGAATGCCTTCTCCAAATACACAAAACACATGTGGACTGGTTGGGTAAACTCCCATGCCCCCTCCAGGATCCTGGCCAGGGTGCAGAGCTGGTCCAGTGTTCTACGGCCAGAACGGAATCCGTATTGTTTCTCTTGAATCCGAGATTCAACTATCGACCGAACTCTCTTCTCCAGCACCCCTGAATAGACCTTACCGGGAAGGCTGAGGAGTGTGACCCCCTATAGTTGAAGCACATCCTCCGGTCACCCTTCTTAAAAAGGGGGACCACCACCCCGGTTAGCGAATCCAGAGGCACTGCCCCCGATGTCCATGCAATGCTGTAGAGACGTGTCAACCAGGACAGCCCCACTACATTCAGAGCCTTAAGGAACCTCGGGTGGACCTCGTCCACCCCAGGGGCTCCGCCACCTTGTTGGAGCTTTTTAACTACCTCGGTGACCTCGGACCCTGATATGGATGACCCCCCCCCCCAAGGCAGTCCTCCAGCTTTGCTTCCTCTAAGGAAGAGAATACATGCTGGTGGGATTGAGAAGACTCTCGAAGTATTCCTTCCACCGGTCAATAACATCTGCAGTTGAAGTCAGTAGGGCCCCATCTCCACTGTACACAGTGTTGGTGGAGTGCCACTTTCCCCTCCTTGACGGTTTGCCAGAACCTTCTCGGTGCCAGCCAAAAGTCATTTTCCATAGCATCTGGATTATTCTTATGGATTGTATTTTGGAACTTTGTTACCTGGGATTGCCTTTTAGGAAACTACTTTTTGTCCTTTTTTGATTTCATTGTTGTTCTTGATTTTTTTGAGTAATAAATGCATTCATTAAGTATACTGTTTTGCATTTTGGTTAAAAACCAGAATTTTCCGTTTTCTCCCTCTTGTGAAGTTTTTCTATTATAATAAAAAAAATCTTGGGAAGAGAGACTAGACGTGACTTTCTCAGAGAGACACTTTCACATTTAGCATGAGACTTTGTGCCAAGAGATTTAACTACACCCCTTAGTATTTCTACATTTTTGAGACTGTTAAGTGTATTTTGAACTTTAAAAGTCATTTTGGATCTGGTCAAGCTGAAGCTTGCAGGTTGTGGTTGGGGGGCAAGCTGGTCATGGATGAGCCTCTTATGGGGTGGCCAGTGAAGGTCCTGGCTTGCTTTATGGGTCTTTCATGAGACCTAAATACCTTTTTGTTATGTCACAACATTTGCTATTTCCACAATGTACTGTATGTGTTGTTGTGTGTTGGATTTGGGGTGTTACGTTTTCTGTCCTTTTGGTTCAGCTTCTGTATCTACTGCATCACCTACTGAGGATATCATCAACATTGACCTTGAGTATATGGATTATATGGATTGCCATACTACAGACATCTTTGCCAATAGCATACAGATACTCACACTTTACATAACTTTCTCAAACCCTGTTAATCCAATTCAGGATAACTCATGGCTTGAACCTATCACAGCAACTTCAGGCACAAGTCAAAGACCACCCCTAGAAAGAGTGTCAGTCCATTACTAGTCCTATTCATGAATACACTCACACTCAGTTTACCTGCCTGCATGCACTTGAAAGGTGGGAAGAAAACTAGAGTACCTAAAGGAAAAACTGAGAAATAGCATGAATGTGCACATTCTGTGCAGACAACAACCAGATATCGGATGTGAACCCAGGATGCTGGATCCATGAGCCAGCAATGGTAACCACTGCACCACCATGCTCACAATTGTCATATCAGTTTCCTCCTGTTTGAAAGACCCCTTGGCCTTTTAAAAATGTACATTGGTAACAAACCTTGCTTTTCATGTTTGCCCACTGAGTATTCAAAACTGTCTTTTTATTGACCATAGGCAAGTTCATTACTTTACTTCTGAGACACAAATGTAATATAAATTTTAAAACTCTTAGCTACTTTTTTTTTTTTTTTGGTATTTTACTGTACTGCGACATCACTCCATAGTATAAAAAGAAATTAAATAGAAGTTGAAGTTCAAATTCATTAACATCATAACTGCAATTTAGAGGTTTACATTTGATATGTAAAATGCTTATTATATTATGAGACTGATAGTGAAATAGAATGCTAATGGTCTTAAATGTGTCGTAACCTTACTGGTAATATGGAGTTTAAAGTAAGTGTTACTAGGAAATGTAACATACACTAATTCTTTACAGGAATGGCTATACAGCCAAACAATAAATCTAATAAACAACAAAGGATATGTAGGTCTTTTTATACTAAATTAATCATGGACCAAAGACTGAAACGGTATCCATATCCTGACCTTTCCACTCATTTGCCTAAGCAGAAACATAACATATAGAATAAATATTTCCTTTTTGAGTAGTTTAAAGTTTTCAGAGCAAGCATGACAGTTAACATGACAGGTGGAAATTAGCTTTTCTGTTTCCATGGTAACAGGGATCTTCATGCATTCTACCCTGACCTTTGGCAACTGTGGCGCTTGTCAGAAAACACCAGGTTGATGGGAAGATAATTGACTAAATTCACACCACTGACATTGCAAACTGAGAGGCAGACTTGGTATGTAAAAATGAAGAGTAGCTATTGTTCAAAAATAAGGAAAAAAAAAATAGTCAAACGGAAGAGAAATAGATAAGTGAAACAGAGGTCTCAGATCATTATTTTGAAATGCATTAAACTATATTCTTTGTTAATTAGTTTTCCAGACTAACAGATGATGGGGGAAATCAACATGCCAAAAAAACAAGAATTATGGGTAATTTGAAAATCTGTTTCTAGGGGTCTTGATTAAAATGTCACAAAAAACACTTAAAAAACACAAAACACAAGGCAGAAACTTTTCATTCTTTTGTTGTAATGACAAGAAAATATATTTAAACAGTAGCAAGCAATGGAATGATTTTGTCATAATCCAAAAAAAACAAACTTGCTTTTATTGTTACACTGAATAGGTTTTGTGCATTCTTCTGTATTCTAACGCACCTGTCAAAACTTCCTGTACTACACTACTTTGTCTTACTGGAGAATGAAGAACTTTCACAAGTCAGTGCACTCTGGGCATACTCATATATTCTGTTGCATGTGCCTCTTCTTTATATGTAGTTGTTAAAAGGCAATGTAGAGATTTTATTGTGCTTTAAAATAATGTATATTCACTATCCTGTCTTCTTTATATGTACTTGCTAAAAGGCAATGATGAGAATTTATTGTGCTAAAAAAAGTATATTCACTATCCTATCATTTCAAGTATAATTGCAGGTTCAGAATTTGGCTTAAAGATTAAAATAGACAAAAGACATAGCCTTAGTTTATCTACTGAAATAAGGTATTTTTCCATAGCAAACACGCCTTATTCATCTCTGCCATTAATAATTTCCCCTTCTTAAACCCCTATCTGTATTCCTTCAGCTCTGCCCTTATCCTGTTCATTTATGCTGGCAGCAGGTCCATAACATTTTCATGAACCCTGACGCACTCAGTCTTTCTTACGATATTTGAGTATGGATTCACATGTGGTTTTATTTTTTGCTATTTCTTTACCATTTTCTCATTCTCTTTTTAACTTTTTTTTTTTTGGTTTTGTTTGTTTTAGTGCTCACAGTCCAGCATAGTTATGTTGATATTGGGCACACCATAAATATATTGCCAACCTTGGACACAACTAATACAGACACAGCCACAGGTTCAAATATAATGATTTTATTCTATCCACTACCTTTACAGTACCCCTTCTAGAATCCTCCTTACAGCACACCACAACAATAAAGACTTTCCTCCTTCACCATCCTACTCTTCTTTCTCCAAGCATGTGTTGCCCTCTGCTTCCTGACACCAACTCATCTCGATGAAGTTGAGCAGCTTCTTTTATCAATGGGTAGCACTTCTGGTGTTAGGGAATAGCGTGCTGGAAACACTTTCGGATCAAAGAGAAGTAGGGATTACTAATCCTGGCATCTTCCCTTGGTAACCAGACCCCCCCCCCCCCCCCCCCCATGAAACCCAACAGGGCTGTCCTGTTAGACTACAGGTTCCAGAATTCCTTGCAGGTGTCCATGTAGGAATCAAAACCCTGGGATGCTTCCATCTAACGTATTAAGGGATAAAGGATCCAAATATTGTTGTCTCCTACAGTCTTTCCATTATATTATCCTCCTGGGTGGGTAAGGATTCTTGTTCCTCCTTTTTCTCATCCATCCATTTTCCTTTTTTATGGTATCCCGGCCGAGCAAGGAATCATTCTCCATCCCCTTCAGGAAAGCTGTTCATCCACTATGGTACTTACAATATATAGTATATTGTACATATATTATACTCCGTGCCTTCAGAAACTGTTCAGACCCCTTCACTTTTTATGCATTCTGTTACGTTGCAGCTTTATTTTAAAATTTATTTTTTTCTCCTCATCAGGTAGCAAATTGATTAGAAATAAAAAATGAATTATCCCATTGCCACAAGTATTCAGACCATGTACTCTGAACTTCACTGAAGCAACTTTAGCAGCAATTTCAGCCTGGAGTCTTCTTGAGTGACAAACTTTACACACTTGGATTTGGGGAATATGATGTCATTCTTCTCTACAGATCCTCTATAGCTCAGGATGGATGGAAACAGTCAGTGGAAAAAAATTTTTGAGTTTCTCTCCAAAGGTGTTTGATTGGGATCACGTTTGGGCTCTGACTGGGCAACTCAAGGACAATCAGAGAGTTGACCTTAAGCCACTCCTGTGTTGCTTTACTTTATGCTTAGGGTCATTGACCTGTTAAAAGGTGAACCTTTGGCCCAGTCTGAGCTTTCGTTAATAATATCTCTATACTTTCCTCTGTTCAGCCTTCTCTCAATCCTGACTAATCTCCCAATAACTTCCGCTAAGAAAAACAGTAGCATGATGCTGTCACCACCATGCTTCACTTTTGGAATGGTATGGCACAAGTGATTAGCACTTCATGGTTTCCTTCATACATGACACTTTGAATTGTGGCCAAACAGTTCATTCTTGGTTTCATCAGATGAGAGAATCTTGTTCCTCACAGTATTAGAGTCATTTCTCTGTTGTTGTTGTTGTTTTTTTTTTTTTTTTTGCAAACTCTAAGCCCAGATCAGTGGGGTGTGGCAGTGGTGGTTGTCCTTTTGGAAGTTTATCCCATCTCCACACAGGAGCTCAGTTAAAGTGACCATTGGGGTCACCTCTTTTACTATAGTCCTCCGCGCCCAATGGCAAAGTTTGGCCAGGCAGCCAGCCCTAGGAAGGGTTTTGGTTGTTCCAAACTTATTCTATTTAAGAATTATGAAGGCCCTGTGCTCATGGGAACCTTCAATCCTGCAGAGATTTTTGTAGCCTTCGCCAAATGTGTGCTTCTGCATGATCCTTTCTCAAGACTCTGTAGGCAGTTCCTTTAACCTCATGATATGGTTTTTGCAGTGATGCACATTGGGAGCAGTGGATCTTCAATAGTCAGGTATGTGCCTTTCCTAATAAGGTACATTCAATTGAACTGACCACAAGTGTACCCCAAACAAGACACATCCCAGTAATAATCAATAGGATGGGATGCAATGAGACTAAGCATAACCTGTTTTGACTTGCACATTAAAATGATCCAACATCCTATTATCTTACTTGCTCACTCTTACTGTTATAATTTTATATTTGAAAGACACATTCATACAAATAACTTTACAAGCTCAAGATAGGTCACATTTGTTTACTGCCATTATTTGTACAATAAGAGTACAGTCAAGTTATATGACATGGTTCTGGGGCTTTTCAGGTGTGTAAGTTTAATGTCACATGAACATAGTACAAGAAAGTTATTACATTTCTTATCATAACTGTGACAGTAATACAATGCCAAATGAAAGATGTGCATGCAAAAAGCTGTGTAGGCTGAAGTGGAAACCTTGTGTTTTAAAGCTTAGTATCTTAGCCATTACACCACACCACACGGCACTTTAATCACTTGTGCCTTGTACAATGGTAATTTCCCTTGTACCCCATATCTCATTTTATAAGACATATTTTCTAGCTCCAAAGAGCGATTTCTTCTTAACACATCATGCATAAATTCATGTTTTTTTTAAATATGATTTATTTATTGCATCTTTGCTAACATCTTAATTTTATTAAAGTACTAGGGGGCTTTGCCCCCTGCTCACTTCGCTCACCAACCCCGGGCCTGCACTAGGTGCTAGCCTTTTTGTGGTTCTGCTGCTCGCGTATAGGGATGCAGATGTACAATTTAAACAGATTGTTATTTTTATGGGAATTGTTACATATGCATAATAGAACTATTTTACGTTTCAGCAGTAGTAATTAACCATATTAGAAAATAGCAAAACATAATAAATTGAAGGAAAATTATTTTTCATGTTGCATTATACGTTTTCGTTCTGTTTGGCTTTGAAATTAACATGCAAATGCTTTTTAAACTTATACTTTTACTGTAAAACTTCAGTAAAAACAATTTTTTTAATTAACTTTTTGTCAATATCGCATTGAATTTTGATTCTGTGTTTGGACTTACATTGTGACAACGCAACATATAACTGCACGTGAGTGAATATTGTTTCTTTCTCTCTAATAAATAAAGTGATTTTTTTTAATGTTTGTCCCTGTGATTTATTAATTGTCATAGCAAAAGCTATTCTAATGGGAAACTGTAAACGTTTTAATACAAATGGCACATCAAGATCTCCTTTGGTGTCTAATGTTATCCGCAGAAGATGTACTACATTACCTTTCTTGGATACATCCTTCTTTCTACAGTAATTTGTGCAGTGGAAGACCAGATGTTGTTAACAGTTGTAGATATTCTATGGGATATTGTAAGTTGATGTTTTCATATTCCGCATGATCACCACCAACTGTTTCAGCATAGTCTATTGATATGCATTTAACCAAATTGCCATGTAACTGATCGACATTTTTGGTGTTAATTTATTTGACTTCATTTCTCTGTGCTAGGACTGCGCATGTACTCATTTTTTCTGTTGATAACCCTTCGTAATGAAATTATTCAATAAGATTTGCACATAATACGTCTTCTTTAATTGGGAACTCAAAAGTGACAAAAACATTAAAATTTATAAGAGCTGAGAGAGCAGGAACTGTGTCGGTCAAAAGCATTCACACGAATTAGAGGTGAGAGTACCGTGTGCGTGGTTGAATATTGCTGAGAGGAGGGTGGAACTTGAAAAAATCTCATGGCCAAAGTCTCATCTTGCGGGACTTGAAAAAAATCTCTTGAAAAAAGTTTTGTCTTGTTCCAGGATTTTTTTTTTTTTATATAACTAGGGGGCTTCGCCCCCTGCTCGCTTTGCTCGCCAACCCCCGTGTTTGGTTTTCCGAATACACACTTTTAAGATTTTTTTTCTTTGAATTGCTGCTATTTCATTAGTTTCACTTTTATTTCAGAACTTCTGTAAAAACAATATTTGTAATCTTGAGAGTCCCAATATGCTGAATCTGTTTAATGAGGTCAGGATAGGTTTCTCTGTTTGGAATTTCAGCACAGACAAAACAAACTACATCATCAGCAGTTAATAATTTTTTTTACAAAGTAAAAAAGTAAGTAGAGTTCTGCATTGGACTCCTGTCTGTAAAGTTGTGCTATTTTCCTCTCACAGTTCCAAAAGTACATGGGGTTACCAAGGTGATACCCCAGCTTTTGTCTAGGTTTTTGTACAAGGGCTAGACAGAACGTTTTTGACTCCTGGGGTAAATGTAGCTTTTTAAATAAGCAGACAGATAAATATATATACACGAACAAAGTAACCAATAAATGCATGTGCGGTAAACTCCATGTTTGAAATTCTCAAGATTCTTTATTTGTCACATGCGGAGTTATACAGGACAACACGCAGTGAAATGCATCCTGATCCGCTTATCAAAAACTGTGCAAAGTTAGAAGAATATCAGTTAAATTAACAAAAATAAATAAGTAAAATTATGTGAATAAAGTAGAAATAAGTGTTAAGGTGCAATAGTGTAGTAATTATTGTGCAAAACCAAAGTTAGACTGGTGCATAGTTAAATGAGGCAGTTTGTTTGTTTGCACTACTGCGATCTTTTTTTTATATTTTCTAATTTTCCTACTTTCATATCCTTTAACTTTCTCCACATGTGTATAGCACCATTTTTTTTTTTTGAGCATTTCTAATTTCAATTGTTTCATAATCTCTAACCTGCTCTGCGTGTGTTTAGCGCCAACGTTTGTAAGCATCATTATGAAGTTCTATTTTGTCATTTTAGTCATTGTCTTTTAATTCTGAGCAGTACAATACATAGAACAGAATAAATCCTCAATACAGTATAAAAATAAAAATTCTAGAAGTACGGAATAGAATTTAACATTAGATGATATCACATAATATGATTTGGATTTGTTTTAAGTCCTGGAGACCTCATTCATCAAGCTGCCTCCCCCATTTTGCCATTCCACATCTGAAATAGCGCTAATCCGATGAAAGGACCCCTCATTCCCACGTCCCCATTCATCGGGGATGACTTTACCTTAGGCAGGCAACCTACAATTTAAAGAGATTGTTATTTTCTTGTGAATTGTTACATATGCATTATTTTCACTTTTACTTTAAAAACTTTTGTAAAAACAATACTTGTTTCTTTATTTCCTGCCCCGCACGAGGATACATCTTTCTTCCCGGACGTATAATACTGCTCATGTTGTGAAGGGTGTTTCGGCTGAACGTACGCTAAGGATATGTCTTTGAATCATTTGCTGACTTTTTGCTGCTTGCTAGCTGCCTCTTCTGCCTGTCGCATGTTGTTGTTTTAAGAGCTCTGAGCACACGATGCTTGCCTGCCAAAAGCAATCCAACAACTGCTAGCATAGATGTCTGTTGACTTGTTTTAAATGATGGCTCACTGCCTGGTCTCGCGTGACGTTGTAAAAGCAATACCTGTCTTTTATTTGTGGCCACAGGCGTGGTTGAATTTTTTCTTGCAGGATGTAAATCGCTTTCGGTTGGGGTAGCTGCTGTCGCAGCTTTCTCCACATGTGTATAGTGCCGTTTTTTTTTTTTTTTTTTTTTTTGAGCCTTTCTAATTTCCCTGGTTTCATAGTCTCTAACCTACTCTGCATGTGTTTAGCCTCAACGTTTGTAAACGTCTTTATGAAGTTCCATTTTCTTTTACTCATTGTCTTTTAATTCTGAGCCGGATTGGACGTGCTTTTTTTCAATTCCACTTGTTCCGGGCTGATAATTACTTTCCTTATTTTCTGAATTTGCACCTCGATTAATCTTGTTTGCTCTTTTTTCTGTTCAATGCATTTGAGTCTCTTTTCTCCGCACCCGATTGGACGTGCTTTTTTTTCCATTTCACTTGATCATCACGTTCCTTATTTTCTAAATTTGAACCTAGATTATTGTTTTTCTTTTTAGCCTTTTTTCTCTCCTTTGCTTTTGGGTCTCTGTTCTCCGCGCTTTTCTTTCTTCTTCCTTTAATCGTCAACATTTTATTTCTACCCTATTCATTTAATTTCTACCGTATTGACCTTATACACTTTATATGTACTGAGAGCCCTGGAGCTGTGTGTGCTGCATGACTGCCTTTCATCCATCCATTATCCAACCCGCTGAATCCGAACATAGGGTTACACTACTGATTTTTTTTTTTTTTTTTTTTTTTTAATATTTTTATTTTATTAATTTTCATTGTAATCATTCCATACAAACAGATCAATTTATAACCCAACAAATTTGAAAACAAATCAAACCCCACCCCTGAGAAGGAGAGCTTAGCTAAAGGAAAATTTCTTTAAGCTTTTTAATAAGGCAACATTAGACAAAAGAAGGGGAGAAGTAAATATCTATATAAATAAGAGATGGAGAAGGGAGTTAAATGCAATAATAGTTAATTCTCTTATTCTAAAATAATATTGATTAAATCCTGCCAAGTTTTGAAAAAATTTTGTACAGATCCTCTAACTGAAAATTTGATTTTTTCCAATTTCAAATAATATAAAACATCAGTTTCCCACTGACTTATAAGAGGAGAATTAGGATTCTTCCAATTTAACAAAATAAGTCTGCGTGCCAAGAGTGTAGTGAATGCAATCACCGTTTGTTTGTCCTTCTCCAATTCAAGTCCATCTGGAAGGACACCAAACACAGCTGTTAGTGGGTTAGGAGGGATTGTGATACTAAGGCTGTCTGAGAGGCACTTCAAAATTTTTGTCCAAAATGATGTTAGTTTGGTGCAGGCCCAGAACATGTGACCCAGTGAGGCAGGAGCTTGGTTGCAGCGCTCGCAGGTTGGATCCTGGCCTGGAAACATTTTGGACAGTTTTAAGCGAGACAGATGAGCTCGATATATAATTTTTAGTTGAATAATTCTATGCTTTGCGCATATAGAACTCGAGTGAATTCTCTGCTTTGCTACCTTCCACTCCTTTTCTGATATATTGATTAAGAGATCTTCTTCCCAATGTCCTCTTGGATCTTTGAAAGGTAGGGACTCTAATAAGATTTTATATATTGCGGAAATAGTGTTTGTTTCCTCGGAATTGAGCAGTATTTTTTCCAGCATTGTGGAGGGTGCAAGGTGGGGGAAATCGGGCAATTTCTGTTTAACAAAATTTCTAATTTGAAGATAGTAAAAGAAATGTGTAGCTGGGAGGTTAAATTTTGAACGTAATTGTTCAAAAGATGTAAATATGTTGTCTATATAAAGATCTCTGAGCATTTTAATCCCAAAACTTTTCCAGGTATTAAAAACTGGATATACTTGCGAAGGTTGAAAGAGGTGGTTCCCTTGCAGAGGTGCCACTGATAAAAGATTTTCCATCTTAAAATGCTTCCTAATTTGGTTCCATATTCTGAGTGAGTAAAGCACAATTGGGTTATTAGTATATTTGCGATAACTTTCATTTATTGGAGAGCAGAGCAGGGAATATAAAGAAGTACTACAGGATTTTACTTCTATTGCAGACCAAGCCTGTGTATGTGCATTTATTTGTGTCCAGGTTTTTATGGCTTGTATGTTTGCTGCCCAGTAATAAAACTGAAAATTAGGTAAAGCCATGCCACCTTCTGCCTGAGGTCTTTGTAGGGTCGCTCTTCGGATACGTGGGTGTTTTGAGTTCCAAATGAATGAGGTTATTATTGAATCTAACTGTTTAAAAAACGATTTATTGATATATATTGAAATGTTTTGAAATAAAAAGAGAAGTTTAGGAAGGATATTCATCTTAACAATGTTAATTCTTCCGGCTAGAGTGAGATGAAGGGTTGACCATCTATGCAAGTCTTGCTTAATTTTTTCCATACAGACGCCAAAATTTTGTTGATAAAGAGCTTTATGTTTACTTGTAATATTTACCCCTAGGTATTTAAACTGATCTGCTATGGTAAAAGGTAGGGTGTCTAATTTAATATTATATGCTTGTGAGTTCACTGGAAAGAGTATACTTTTATTCAGATTAATTCTAAGACCAGATATCTTTTGAAATTCTGTTAGTGCTGTTAAAACAGCAGGGACAGTGTTTTCTGGGTCCGATATATATAAGACCATATCATCTGCATATAGAGAAATTTTCTGTTCCAGTCCTTCTCTGACAATCCCCTTTATCTGATGAGAATTTCGGCAGTGAACCGCCAGTGGTTCAATAGCGATTGCAAACAACAGTGGCGACAAGGGACATCCTTGTCTGGTACCACGTTCTAGTTTAAAGTAGTCTGAGCAAATTTTATTAATACAAACTGAAGCTTCTGGACTGGTATACAGTAGTTTAATCCAAGCACAAATATTCGGGCCAAACCCAAATTTCTCCAATGCAGTGAAAAGGTAATTCCATTCGATCATGTCAAATGCCTTTTCTGCGTCTAATGATAGTAATATCTCTGGGGTGTTTGATTTTGCTGGTGAATATATAACATTAAACAAGCGTCGGAGATTTGAAGATAGATGTCGGCCTTTAATAAATCCAGTTTGATCTTGTGGTATTACCGAGGGCAGCACTTTCTCCATCCTTCTAGCTAGGATTTTTGAGAGTATCTTAACATCATTATTCAGGAGTGAAATTGGTCTATATGATGCACATTGTAACAAGTCCTTATTTTGTTTAGGAAAGACGGTGATTAATGCTTGTCGAAATGTTTGAGGTAGTATTTGGTGGTCTTTAGCTTCTGTAAATGTTACCAATAAGAGTGGAGCTAGCTGAGTGGAGAATTTCTTATAAAACTCTACGGGGTAACCATCAGGGCCTGATGATTTCCCGCTTTGTAGTGACTTTATAGCGTCTAGTAATTCTGTTAGCGTTAGAGGTTTATCTAGTTCCTCAGAACTTAAAGCATCTATTTGTGGTATTTGTGAATTATCCAGAAATGCATTAGATTGCGTGTTGTCTTCTTTGGGCTCAGTGGAATATAAAGACTTATAGTAATCTCTAAATGTGTGCATTATTTTATTATGGTCGATGATTTCTTCTCCATTCTTGTTGGTGATTACTGGTATTGCATTGTGAACTTCTTGTTTATGAATTTGTTGAGCTAAAAGCTTATTAGCTTTTTCTCCGTGTTCATAGTAATGCTGTCTAGACTTATAAATAAGTTGTTCAGTTTCTTTAGTTGTTAAGATGTTAAGTTCTGTATGCAGGGCCTGCCTTTTCCTGTGAAGAGCTTCACTTGGACGCCTGGCTTGTTCTTCATCTATTCTAGTAATTTCATTTCTTAGCTCTGACACTTTCTTGGTTTCTAATTTATTTCTATGGGAAAGATATGAAATAATCTGGCCTCTTAAGAAGGCCTTTAGAGTTTCCCAGAGTGTTCCTGCAGAAACCTCTGTAGACGTGTTTGTCTCTAGGAAAAAGCTGATTTGTTTGGATATAAATTCTGTGCAGTTCTCGTCTGCCAATAAAAGAGGGTTAAGACGCCATCTGCGAGGTGAGTACGAGGGGCTTATTGATTTTAGCTCCAAGACTAGAGGGGCATGGTCAGAGATAACAATTGTGTCATATTTGCATGATTTAATTGTAGGCAGGAAATTATTATCTATAAAAAAATAATCAATTCTTGAGTAGCTATAATGCACTGGTGAGTAGAACGAATATGTTCTTGAGTTTGGGTTAAGAAACCTCCAGGGGTCTGATAAGTTGTGATCATTTAAAAACTGTGTAATTATCTTTGCAGTATTAGATGTCGTCCCCCCTGTCACAGGAGTCCTATCTAAGAGTGGATTTAAAACACAATTAAAGTCCCCAGCCATTATAATTTTATGAGTGTTCACATTGGGAATGGATGCAAATAGATTTTGCATGAATTCCTTATCATCAACATTGGGTGCATAAACATTTATCAAAATCATTTTACTGTTATATAAGTTGCCCATGACAATCACATATCTCCCTTCAGGGTCCGACACTACCTCTGATGCTACAAATGGAACTGTTCTATGTATAAGAATTCCCACCCCTCTAGTTTTCTTTATAAAGCTAGAATGGAACATTTGGCCAGTCCAGTCTTTTTGTAATCTGAACTGATCCTTGGTTAGTAAGTGGGTCTCCTGTAAAAATACTATTTTAGCGTTTAAGCCTGTTAGGTGAGAGCATACTTTCTTTCTCTTTAATTCGTGATTCAGGCCTTTAACATTCCAGCTCACAAAGTTAACTGTCCCATCATGGAGACATTGATTCTGAGTTTTTAATGTCATTTTATAGTTTTAATTGGTAATATGGCAGTTTTAATCTTAGTTTCAAGATTCCCCAGGAGTTGTTGCATGTTAGCCTGTTGCTGCATTGATATTTATAATTATAAGGATTATAAGAATAGATTAGATATAACCTGCTCTTCTTCTCTCCCCCCTTTATCCCCCCCCCCCCCCCCCATTTTGCCTCCCCACATGAGGCTAGACCCCACTTCGCGATGTTCCAGTCCTCTGACATACGAAGAGACAGAGCATGTCCAAAACAAAACAAACCCCACCCTGCAGCGGCGTTACAGAATTAAAACAGAGATATCTTTTACAGTTAAATCCTTAATACTATCTGCCGAAAATGTTCTCATTAACAATATTTAAGCTTGAAATAATCTTCAGCGCTTTTAAGTTAAGATATTAAGATTAAAAAAAAAAAAAAAAAAACAACCCTGGGAGTGATTTTAAAAAACTAGTCTAGGATAAACCTGGTAATTCATACTGTAATAGTATAATGGTAATTGTATAAATAGTAGAACAAGCATTAAACCAAGGGTATGAAGTTAAACAGTCTACTTTAAGGTATAGTAAAATAAAATAAATAAATAAATAAATAAATAAATAAATAATAATAAAAAAAAAAAATAAAATAAAAAAATAAATAAATAAAACGAATCCTACTTTAATCACTTCCACATTTTCACACTCACGTCTATAACTCTATAACTCTGGTTAAAACATAAACATATAACATATAAAGTCCAGATAAAAACAAAAAAAAAAAAAAAAAAAAGAAAATAAGAGATGTATAATTATAATACCAGTCTCTTTAAACATGGATCCAGCGATCAGATCATAGGTCTTTCCCGTGCCTTGATAGAATACGGCTCTTTAATTTTAATTAACTTTCAAAAAAGTGTCGGAAACAGCTTCTTTAATTCTTTTTCAGCTTCTTCTTTGCTGAAGAAAATATAATGTCCATCTTGAACTTCCACTTTCAGTTTGGCAGGATACAAGAGGCTGTATTTGATATCGGCTTCCCGTAGCATCCTTTTAATGTCGTTGTAGGATCTGCGTTTTGCAGCTGTTGATGGTGAGAAGTCGGGAAAAATACGAATAAGATTATTTTCGAATATAATCTCTTGCTTGTGTCTGAGAAGTGCCATCACATCAAGCTTACATCTTAGTCGTTCGAAGCGGACAATAAAAGACCTAGATTTAAAGGCGCTTGGTATCTTTGTGCGATAAGCCGTGGCTATCTCATTGTCGAGTTTAAAGTCATCTCCAATTATTTTAGACAGTAATTCTACTGCAAATTTCACTGGGCTTGAGCTTTCTCATTTCTCAGGTATACCCTCAATTCTTATATTATTTCTTCTGCACCCATCCTCCAGGGCTGCAAGTCTGTCTCCAAGTTTTTTGTATTCCGAGTTCGCAGCTGTGGCTTTTTCATCGGTGTTAGATGCCATTTGTTCCGCTGTTTCCACTCGAGCCGTGAGTCCCTGCTTAACGTCTTCCAGCTGATCTGAAACGTCATTAATATGATCATCAAGCCTTTTCAGTTTGGAGTTAGTTTCTTCAATGTGTTCCACTAATTTCTCCAACATGCCTTTAAAGTTCACGTCGAAACGTTCAAATAGACGCGTTTCCTTATCTTTGTTATCCTTCTTGAGCTCAGTGGCCACCTTCTTAAGATCATTTGTGTTATCTTTCTTAAGCTCATTCATGGCCGTAACCATGGCAGTGGCCAGTGTAGTGTTCATCTCTTTCTGTGTAGCTATCTGTGTAGCGATCATCTCTTTCAGTTCGGACAGTTCGCTTCTGCTTTCGTGCTCCGCAAGTGAAAATGCAGCTCCTGTTACAGGTTCGCGATGAGTAGACGAGAGCACGTCCTGCAGAGCCCTTTCTAGTCTCGAATGATCCTCAGAAATCGGCGATCCCTCGCGACCTGTATCACTTGCGCCTTCGCTCCCATTTTCACTCTCGACTGGAGACGATACAATGGAGCGGGGCCCCAGGAATTCTGCGCACTCTTCTGCCTGTTCCAGGTCAGTCTCCGTGATGCCATACCTTACACTTGCACTCAGGCCGGAAGTCTGTCCGGACTTCGATGCAGCTTTAAGTTTCTTTTCCGGTTCTTTCTGACTTTTCTTCTTGTTACTCATGCTTGCATATTGTAGTGGAAGTTCCTTGGTCGGGTTAAATACAGGATACCTCTAAATAATATGAAATACGTGGGAAAATAAAGCCGCTGCTAGCGGAGCTCTGCTTCAGACGTCCATCTCCTATAAACGGACGAAACCAACATTTTTTTTTTTTTGATATTGCTTGTAAGTAGGGTGTGTCTTGCAATACTCTCGTTCTATGTTCCCGTGAGACGCACCGTGGCAGGTCTCTTTCGTCTCGCGGGTCTTTAAATTATCTTTCGAGATGATCACGTATCGTAGACTATCAGGACAGGGGACAGGATTTCTTTTTATAATAGAGAGATAGAGAGATCTCTGTAGAGATTTAACTGGCTCTATGATGTATTAATCTCCATATACTATAATTATCAACATTTCCCTTTTTCTTGTTTTCTTGCTGCAAAGTTAGCAATATTTTCACTAGTGTTGATCAGCGAATTTTGCCAAAGTGTTACTCACAATGAATTTGCTGCGTTCGCCCTTGTTTGTCAAATGGGACTGCCCCCTGGGTCTCCTGCATAAGGTTGATCATTTGCATTACAGACCCTGTGGGACTTAGTCAGTGGTAGAGATAAGAGTGGGTGAGCAAGAGAGAGAGAAGAAATTAAAGGACTTATTGCTGTTGGGATTTCATTTTTCTTAGGAGTTCAGTGCTGTTGTCAGCACTTTTTTTTTTTATAGTTATTGCTAGTTTGTGGCCATTTGTTGTATTTGTTTTTGAATTTCGTCTATTATCTGATGGATACTTTTTCCAGCCTCAACAACCCAGTCTAACACAGGTAATAGCAACAGTCACTGCTAGTGGCTAGACCGCATGGTGAGTAACTACCTGGGATGCATCAGTACAAATGATTCTATGCACACTGATAACCCCGTGGAGTTCTGGGTGATGAAAGTGCTGGTGTGCGTGGCTTCCAGCTTACTGTTTGAGTGGGCCTTGAGTGCTGTAAGCAGGGTGGTCACAGAGAAGAGGATCTGGTTATCCACAGATTCTGTGGACAGACTGACCATTATAAAAATGAATGAATCCTAAATTGGCAGTGATTTCCAGCCCCCTTCTGCTGATTCCAGTGTCTAGATAATTTTGCTCTCTATTGCTCTCCTTTTGTTTTTTTAATAAATCTTATGTACACCGGGCTTGTGGGGTCCAGGCCACCTTGAATTCATCTTACCTGCTCCTGTTGCCACTGTCTATAAGAAATATTAGTTCTGATATTTACCTGAATTAATTTTATCTCAAGGAGGCATGGTGTTGCTGTGGTTGGCACTACTGCCTCACAGCTCAGGTCACCTTTTTGTCCAAAATAATCGGCCCAGTATAGTTGGGAGATGTTCCCTAGCCTTTTAGGACACTTAAAAAACCCAGGGGGAATGGATTAAAAAAGCATTCTTTGGTTTCTTTGAATTTCCTGGTTTTAAAGATCTTGTTATTTCTGATTTTAGACTCTGGTTCAGCATTTTTGCTTTGTTTTGATGAAAAATAGTTTCATAACCAGAAAGCAATGCTATCTCTCACTGCGTTTTTTTCTTCTTTGATCTCATGGAGGCACAGTCCCGCATTGGTTGGTACTATGAAGAGTCGATCTTCAAGTTCCACGTCAATATAAGAGAAGGAGGCATGTACACTAAGCATGCATAATTAGCCACGTGAAGAGTGAAAATAAACCTTGAAGGAGTCTCATACCACAACCCCAAAAAAACACAAATAATGAAAGATTTATTACTATTTACAAGATGTTTCTATCTTTCTGATAGAAAAAGTGCAAAGCATCAGCACAGACAGTTTGGAGAGCCTTCAGCACAACTTCACAAAATAGAACGAGCCAGCACACGGCTTCGATCATGATGCAGCGCTTTGAAATTTCTGCCTTTAAAAGACATTCATATTTTCTCTGACTTTTGAGTATGATTTAGGCATTTCCACCTTGTTTTGATAAAATGTATGATTGCACGTCTCTGACTGCTTTCTTTCTTCTTTGATTTCAGAGAGAAATGGTAGTATAGTGGCTGGCACTGCTACTGCACAGCTCAGGTCCCGTTTTTGGCCACAATAATCGTTCTGGTTGGCAGACTTTCCCTAGCTCTCAGGGAAACTTTAAAGATGATTGCACCATTATAGTCCAGTCAAATCTAGTTCAGTTAGTCCTTCATCATTGACTACAAAATATTTCGCCAAGTTCAGCAATATTTGCAAACACTTCCACAATTTATCCAAACTCAGGACGAAGTGAGCACTGTGGAGTTCACTCATCACCAATTTTCACATTGTAATACACAAAGACATCACTGATAGTTGGGGTGTCAGAAGATAACCCATTTAATGATATCTGTCAAGAAGAAGAATATAAATAGCACACAACAACATTTATTTATATAGCACATTTTCATACAGCGATGGAGCCCAAAGTGCTCTACAAGATGAGAAAAAGAAAGTCACAAGCAGAGAAAATAATTAAAAATAAGCAATAAAATTAAAGAATAAATAACACAACAAGGTAAGGTCAGATGGCTGGAGGACAAAAAAAAAAAAAACTCTCTATGTATGCTAGAGAAAACAATAAAATCTGCAGAGATTCCGAGGCCAAAAGTCCGCCCAGTTCCCCACTGGCCATTCTTTATAACATAATTATTCCTGAATATAATCTTGTATATTTCACAATTCACTTGATGGGATATAATGGAGTTGGTCTTGTGGACAGCTGAGACACCTGCCTTCATTCCATCAACTCGGGGGGCTGCATGGTGTCTAGATCAGGTGGTGGTGGTGACACAGATTGCCACCACAGAAGAATGGGAGAAAACAGAATATTGGATATTAATAAGTCACCTTGGATAAAGGCATCAGCCAAGTAAATGTAAATTAGTGTGAAACTGCAAACTTTAAAAGACAGAATTTCAGATACTCAACTTAGCTTATAAAATTAAAGAGTGTGTTTTGTTACTTAACACGCATAATACAGTTGGAAGCAGTTAAGTGGGTGAGAAAACTGACAAAAAACACCCAAATGACAAGAGTTTCAATATCATAAAGATATTGTAATCGTTGTTAGATTAGACACCTTTTGTGAATAAGTAAGGACTGCTGTTTTCAATGAGAGCTTTTAGATACACTTAAAGGTAGACATCTACTGTATATACAGTATGTAAGAGGTTTACCTATTTGTCCCATAGTTGTATGTCAATTTCTTTACAGAAATTGTTTTCCCATTGTTCAAAGATACAATAATAATTTAATTAGCTGCTTCTTTGTGGTATTTATGATGTCTCCAAATGGATATGCACCTTTAATTTAATGGATAGCCCATATGAATTTTTAATTACAAAGTAAAGACCAGTATTGTGGTTCTGTAGTAAAGGATTGTTTTTTTTTTTAGTTCTTGCTTCCAATGTATTATTTTTCTTATAATGTCAGATTTGTATCCAGACCAGTTGATACTTCATGTAACATTGTAGCAACAGATGTTTTTTCATTTTGTGTTATCTGGTTTGAGATAAGTATGTAAGCTCAATAGTTTCAGTTGAGAGTGCCTTATTATACTGAAAAATTGAAAGAAAACTAATCCACCACCATATTCACTGTACTGTAATTGCATTTTATTTGTTGAACGCTCTGTGGATTGATCTCTGGACATTCTCCTTTGTAAAGCAAAATAAAGATGGGAAAACAAAAGTTCCAACGTTTATTTAACAAAAAAAATCCACAGTATGCACTGTATGGAATAGCAGGACCAATACTGAGACTCCAACATAAATAGGAAACTGTATCATTTTTGCCTGTTGTACTAGATACCTTTGTCAGTTGATTTTCTGCCTTCATTTCTGTTCATTTCAATAAGTTAACTTGACTTTTAATATTTAACTGTGGCTTATCTCTATTGTTAAAGTGTTTTGTCTTCTACCTTTTATAAGACATGTACTGTATGCTTATGTTTTTGGGCTGGCATGAATATAATGCAATTTATCACACATTTTTTGGCAAGCACTCAGATGCAGACACTATAATCTTGATGAGGGAAAATCTATTTAAAAATTGGTTCAGGATCTTTTTAGTCCCTGAGGCCTGGATTGCTTGAGTCCAGTAATTATACCCAGTCCATTTCAGACATCTTTCATGTTATTCTGAGTAAGTTTGTTTTCTACTTTAGCTTTGTAAGTTTACTTTCCTTTTCTCAGTTTTTTTCTTCAGCACTCACTGGATGTTCTTAAGATAATCTTTGTCACCAGATTTTAATGCTCTTTTTTTCTCATTCGGGGAACTTTTTAGCTCACTAGTAATCCATGGCTTGTTATATGGAAAGCAATGTATGATGATGGTGGGAGGGATAGGGGGGTTGGAGAGCAGGGGGCAAAGCCCCCTGGTATCAGAAAAGATTGAATTTTAATCGGCATTGAAGACCTTGTTTATAATAAAACCCTGGTGGATTTAACTGAGGCTTTTGATGTTAATGCTTTCTAAAACAATGCGTATATCTCCATATTTTATCCAATTTACATTAAAGACCACTTTCAAAAAGAAAACATACAATAAATGTTTTTGTAATTGTAAGAATCCATCTATGTGTAATTAAACCCTTCAATGAAACCTAAGCACAAAACAAACATTGAATATTGGTCTACAAATGTTTAAGAGCAAGTTATTTGAAAATTTCCTTTTAAGGATTTTAGTTATTTGGAGGGCAAAGGAGAGACATCCTTACTCTGAGTCTAAAAAATGTTGGGCGAATTCACTTCTACATTTTTATTGTTCTCATTACTGTAGATTCTATTTAAAATGAGCATGTGATGTACTGTATTTAATAACAAATGTTTAGTTTCTTGTGCAATAAAGTAGATGATAGCAGGTATTCACAGCTTTGCCTGACAGTGGAAACAAAAAAAAATGAAATGGTATTATTAACAAACTACTAACAGCACAGAGCATTTTAGTGATGCCCTTGGCTTGATACAATAGTATCCTTAGATTACTGTATGAAGTTATGGTGATAATTGTATTGGACTAAAACCAAGTCATTTACTGTATGCTTTTATTTTAAATAACACCAATCACAGTTGTTATGGTTACAGGTTTTCAAGAAGTAGTGTGCCAATGCACAAGTCAAAGTATTTCAAGAAATAAGAAACTTCTATATTCTCAATACACTTTACAGTACTATCGCAAATTAAGCATTCTGTATGCATTTATACTGTATACATTTATACTTATCATGGGTTTCTACAGCAGAAAATATAATGGAGGTTGCCTATTGCAGCATGAGTTTCTTATTCTTCTCTGTTAATTTTCTATGTACAGTTGATTTACAGACGGAAGCACTGTATAACTAAAAGCTCTATTGTTACATTAAGGTGAAAACATTGCTGCAATATATAAATACAGTTAAGTCAAGTATTTGGACAGTGACATAATTTTCATAATTTTGGCTCGCCACAATGGATTTGAAATTAAGCAATCATTATATAACTAAAGTGTACACTTTCAGATTTAATTTAAGGGGTTTACCAAAAATATTGTATCAGCCATTTAGGAATGACAGCCATTTTTCTGCATAGTACCCCCACCCCAAACCTCATTTCCGGGTGCTCAAAAGTATTTGGACATTTGACTGGCAAGCTCTTCCATAGCCAGGTGGGAGCAGTTCCCTCATTGTTTCATTAACTATTAAGCAGGTAAAAGGTATGGAATTAATTCCAAGTGTAGATTTTGCATTTGGAAGCTGTCAATGTGAACTCTCAATATGAAATCCAAAGAGCTGTCCATGCAAGTGAAAACAGTCCATCATTAGGGTGAGAAAACAAAACAAACTCCTTACAGAGACTGGAGAAACACAAGGAGATGGTCCACTCAACCATCTGGTACATTCTAAAAAAGAAGGAACATATAGTTGAGCTCAGCAAAACCAGAAGGTCTGGAAAACCACAGAAGACAACTGTGCTGGATGACTGCAGAATTTTGTCCTTGGTGCAGAAGAACCCCATCACAGCATTTAGCCAAACGAAGAACTCTCCCTGGGAGGTAGACCTATCATTGCCAAAGTCTACAATCAAGAGAAGACTTCATGAAAGTAAAGACAGTAGGTTTTGCGATAAGGTGCAAGCCGCTGGTAAATCTCAAGCACAGGAAGGACAGATTAGATTTTGCCAGAAAATATTTTTTGAAAGATTGTCCGGTTCTGGAACAATTTTCTTTGGACAAAGAAAAATGAGATCAATATATACCAGAATGTTGGAAAGAGAAGAGTATGGAGAAGAGAACAAATGTACTATGATCTCATGAATACCACATCATCTATGAAACATGGTGGAGGCAGTTTTATGGCATGATCATGCATGGCTGCAAAAGGAAGTCAGTCACTAGTGTTTATTGATAAAATGACTACTGACAAAAGTTGCAGGATGCTTTCTGAAGTGTATAGGGCTATACTGTCTTTTCAGATTCAGCCAAATGCTACAAAACTGATAGGATGATGGTTCACAGCACAGATGGACAATGAGAAAAAACAGTTTCAAAAGAAAGCAAACAAGTGGAATATTCTCCAATGACCAAGTCAATCAATTGACCTCAACCCAATTGGACATGCATTTAACTTGCTAAACACAAAACTGATGGCAGAAAGTCAGACAAACAAGCAGGACCTGAAGACAGCTGCCGTAAAGGCCTGACAAAGCATCACTTGGGTGGAAACCCACCACTTGGAGATGACCATCAGTTCCAGACATCAGGCAGTCATTGACTGTAAAGGATTTTCAAACAAATGTTGAAAGTGATCATATTTATGATGATGGTAGTTTGTGCAAATACTTTTGAGCCCATGAAAATACGGGGACCATGTATAAAAATGGCTGGCATTACTAAAAGGCTCCTACAATATTTTTGATACACTCTTTAAATTAAAGAAAAAATTAGCTGAAAGTGTACACTTACATATATTCTCACATAATGATTACTTAATTTCAAATTAAGCCAAAATTATGAAAATTGTGTCACTCTCCAAATACTTATGGACCTAACTGTAGTAGTTTCCTAACAGGACTTCATTGTTTAGATCAACTTCCAATTGATGTACAAGCTGCAGCACTGCATTTCACATGTACTGTTGCTCAGCCTTAAAATGCATTATATCACATTGACGTTACATGGAAATGCATTGTGCTGCATTCAAGTATAACTCAAATCCCTATTGATGCATTAAGGTAAAAACACTGCTGCAACATTTAAACTGTAGTTTCTTAACAGAACTTCACTGTTTAGATCAGTTTCTAAGTAATACACGAGCTGCAGAAATGTAGTTTTGTTCAGCCTTTAAATGCATTGTGGTGCATTGAAGTACTGTATAACAAAGCTCTATTGTATTAAGGTGAAAACACTGCTGCAGCATATAAATAGTAGTTATTTATCAGGTCTTCATTGTATAGATCAAATTCAAAATTATACACAAGCTGTAGCACTACATTTCACATGTAGTGTTTTTTAATCCTTGAAACATATTGTGCTTAATTCAAGTATAACTCAAATCCCTATTTATGCATTAAGGTCAAGTCACTGTTGTAATATATAAACAGTACTTTACAAACAGAACTTCACTGTTTAGATCAGTTTCTAAGTGATACACAAGCTGCCTCACTGCATCATCAAACTGAAACACATTGTGCTACACTGAAATACTGTATAACTCAAGGTTCTATTGTTGTGTTAAGGTGAAAACACTGCTGCAACATAGAAATAATCCAGAGATGTTAATGTAAAATGAAACTTGTACCTACATATTTTCATCAAAAACAAAAATATTCTTCTATAAGAGTCATATATCTAATTTAAAATTTAATAAAATATACCCAAGACAAGAAGTACCCTAGGTAACATGTTTTGAGATTGTTTACATTCAGACAATTTTGGGAAAAAACAATTTGATTCATTTCTTGGATAGGCTTGGACCTAAAAATTCACTTCTACGTGCTAGTAAAAAAAAGTTTTGACTCATCTTGAATCCTATTCCTCTTTTCATCAATGGGAACATAATTTTCTATAATGTCTAAAATTACGAAAAATGAAATTTTTTTTACAAGGATCCACTGAGAATTTTTTTGAATTTGGCAAGAATTATTCATTCATGTATTTTTTAAAGCTTTGGGCTTATGCTGAGTTTTCACATATTGTTTTGGGGGACCAGTTTAGATCAGGTTCTCTTGTTGTAAAGTGACGCAGTGGGTGACTCCAGACAAGAACAGTAGAAACAGGTAAAGTTAATGGTCACACGTAAAGTAGGAGGTGCACACCACTCAAGAGTATCAACCTCAAAGTTGGAGTGTCTGATGGTGTTCAGGCCCTGGACAGCAACTTAGAGGTGGCAGGTAGGAATGAGGAGCCCTGGTAGCCACCTTAAAACCAGCTCCCAAAATGACAGACGTAATCAGTAAGGGATTTTTTTAAAGTGTAATACAAAATCTTTAATCTTTTTCAATTTCTGCTTAATCCCGGGCAAGGTTGTGAGGGGCTTGAGCCTATCCCAGCAAGCAAAGAGCACAAGGCAGAAACAATCCCAGGACAGGGTGCCAGTCCATCACAGGGTGAATACACTCACTCACACACAACAAATTCACAACAGGGCCAATTTAGCACAGCCAATCCACCTAACCTACATGGCTTTGGAGTGTCGGATCAAACTGGAGCACCCAGCGGAAACCCATGCAGGCACATGGAAAACATGCACACTCCACACAGGAAGGACCCAGGACATGAAAGCTGGTGTTTGCTACCACTGCCCCACCCTGTCTCAATTTCAATAAAACAACCTGTATATTTATATTAAAAAAACATTTTTTAGGTGCTTGAATTTCTTAATCATAACATAAAATAAGTAGACATTTTTTAGGGATCAATAATAACCAGTAATTACCATAATTCAGTATTTGTTACAAAGCTGCCCACTACTCAATTTGCCTTTAGTATTACTACAGATAAACACAAGCAACCGCAAAACCCTGAAATGTGGTGTGTACAGTATATGGAGAGCACAGTATATGGAAATGCACTGGAGATGCATTTTAATGCCAGGTATAAAGGTAATATAGATAGGTAGATAGGTAGATAGATAGATACGTTATTAATCCCAAGGGGAAATTCACATACTCCAGCAGCACCTTACCGATACAAAAAACAATATTAAATTAAAGATTGATAATAATGCAGGTAAAAAAAAAATGCATACAATCAAGATCTAAAACACACTTTCATGGGTGTTTTTTAAAAAGCTAACAGTCATTGCTGGCCATATGTAACACATGTTTTGAATGATGCCTTGATGTGGTGACCTGTTGTTAGTGTGTAGTTTCAGAGGTCGTGAGCAAACACTTGCTGGATCATGATTATAAAGATTGGTTCAAATCACTTCCTAGTGTCTAGTATTTCAGGTAAACTCATTAAAAGCTTAGTGTGTGATTAATATTGCTCAGTGTTTCCTGGTATTAGAACTTTAGCTTTGGTTTATGACTTCAATTTAGGATTTTATTTTGATTTCTTGACAGAGAATTTTGACTTTCTTGTTTGACCCTTCCCTGTTTTCTGTTTCATCCTTGGATCTCTTCCCATTTAAAGACCTGCCTAATATGCAACAGTATCTGGCATGTAAAAGTTTTGGCACCCTTGCATAAAATGTCTGTTAATGTGAATAGTTAAGTGAGCAGAAGATGAACTGATCAGCAAAAGGCATAAAGTTAAAGATGACACATTTCTTTAATATTTTAAGCAAGATTAGATTTTTATTTCTATCATTCACAGGTACAACATACCAAAAAAATGAAAAGGGCCTAAAGCAAACATTTGGGCACCCGACATGGTCAGCACTTAGTATCACACCCTTTGGCAAGTATCATAGCTTCTAAATTCTTTTTGTAGCCAGCTAAGAGTCTTTCAGTTCTTACTTGGGGTATTATTGCCCATTCATCCTTGCAAAAGCCTTAAGGTAATTCTGTAACATTCTTGGGTCGTCTTGCATGCACTACTCTTGTGATCTATCCACAGATTTTCAATGATGTTTATGTCGAGGGACTGTAAGGGCCATGGCAAAACCATCAGCTTGTGACTCTTGAGATGTTCCATTGTAGATTTTGAGGTGTGTTATGGATCATTATCTTGTTGTAGGACTCATCATCTTTTTAACTTCAATGTTTTTACAGATGGTGTGATGTTTGCTTCCAGAATTTGCTGATGTTTATGTGAACCCATTCTTCCCTCTACCAATGACATGTTTCCTGTGCAACTGGGTGCAACGCAGCCCAAAGCATGACCAATCCACCCCCATGTTTAATAGTTGGAGAGGAGTTTCTTTTCCTGGAATTCTGCGCCCTTTTTTCTCCAAACATACCTTTGCACCTTGTGACCAAAAAGTTCTATTTTGAATTCATCACTCCACAGGAATTGTTTCCAAAATGCATCAGGCTTGTTTAGATGCAGACATCAGGCACTTAATTTTCTGGCTAGGATGCAGGAGAAGTTTTCTTCTGCTGACTCTAACATGAAGGTCATATTTGTTCAGGAGTCACTGCACAGTAAAACAATACACCATAGTTCCAGAGTCTGTGATGTCCCTACATTGATGGATTAATGGCCAGAAGACCACATGACCATTATCATCAAATTCTTCCATGCAAACCCTGAATACGATGAGGACTGATTGAGGTCATTTTTGTTAGGTAGAATGCCTAGATGGGGCTGGGCGGTCTTGTGGCCTGGATCCCCTGTAGATTTTATTTTTTTTCTCCAGCCGTCTGGAGTTTTTTTTTTCTTTTTTTTTTCTGTCCTTCCTGGCCATTGGACCTTACTTTTATTCTATGTTAATTAGTGTTCCCTAATTTTAATTATTTATTTTGTCCTTTTTCTCTTTCTTCATCATGTAAAGCACTTTGAGCTACATTGTTTGTATGAAAATGTGCTATAGAAATAATTGTTGTTGTTGTTAAACCTTCCTGAAGGTGTTTTGCAGTCCAACTAGCAATCCAATGAGCAGATCTTTCAGCAAGTTTTCTTGGTCTTCCACACCTCAACTTAACGTCCACTGTTCCTGTTAACTGCCATTTCTTAATAACATTACAAACTGAGGAAATGGCTACCTGAAAAGGCTTTGCTATGTTCTTGTAGCCTTCTCTTGTTTTGTGAGCATCAATTAGAGGAGCCCATGGCTGCTGATTGTTGGACTAAGGCTTGAGGAGGCAGAGAATTTATACAGCTTTGCAATTTGCATCACCTTGGGTTTTTTTAACAATGACTGTGAACAAGCCATAGCCCTAATGAGCTAATTAAGATCCTTGACCTTGGGCAAAGTTTTCTGAGACCTCAAATATCTTGGGGTGCCCAAACTTTTGGATGGTGCTCCTTTTCTTTTTTCACTGTACAATTATACAAAACAAAAACAATGCACTAATCTTGCATACAATACTCAAATGAAATGTGTCATCTTTAATGTTATGCCTTTTGGTGATCAGTTCAGGGATGTGGGGAGATGAGTCTTTTCTGGTAGTATACATCTAGATGGGATCCAAATCTTTTGGCACTGTTTTTTTTTTTTTTTTGGTATTCCATTGTAACTACTGCCTTTTAAATTGGATTCTTGCATCATTAATGTGTAAAAACTAAAATGACTAAGAGCCAGAGCAAATTGGATTAAAAACTGCACTTCAAATGGAAAGGAGGGCAGTTACAGCTTTGAATTGTTTCACAAATCATTCCTGAGCTAGGCTATTTCTGAGAGCTTACTCATTTCAGAAATGGATATGAGCATTTGTGCCCACCATATGAGTGAGTTGATGAAAAAAAAATTGTGATTATAATAATGGAGGACATTAGAGTGCAGTGATTTGTTCTGCTTTGTATCATCACAGCTGATTTAAATTCCTGACCAGGCTGCTGACAATATGGAGTTATAACTGGAAATTAATAGATGGATCCTTTTACCCATGGTAATAAAGAAAATGTAAAATATAAGAAGCGTGAGGATTAACTGTTAAGATTGAGGAATAAGGTGTAGCGACAGGGTGAGAGGTCATGAAAAACAGGGTGAGTGTGGTGTCTCTTTGAATCATCGCTTCTCAGAGAAGTTTTTGGAACCCATACAGCACTAGATGGGGCATTGTCATACAGTAGAAGTAACAACACTTTTCCTTGCCCGTTGCCCTCACTGTTTGCTACAAACACCAAGGCATATCAACATAATATTGACCTGTTATATATATATATATTGTCAAACACGAGCACGTAGGGAGCAGCTTAAGAACCCAAGTGACACCAAGACAAGTCATGCCAGGGGACAATGATGGGGTACTAACCTCTTTCTTTTTTCTCTTGATTGTAGACTTTGGCAATGATAGGTTTACCTCCCAGGGAGAGTTCTTCGTTTGGCTAAATGCTGTGAAGGGGTTCTTCTTTACCAAGGACAAAATTCTGCAATCATCCAGCACAGTTGTCTTCTGTGGTTTTTCAGACCTTCTGGTTTTGCTGAGCTCAACTGTATGTTCCTTCTTTTTAACAATGTACCAGGTGAGAGAGGCATGCATTTAAAATTCAATGGTAACACAATACTTGATTTTACAGTTTTCAACATTGGTAGACTTGGTTATGAAACAAGAGCTACAAACTATATATCACAAATTCTAGAAACATACAATTTAGTATATTAGTGCACTTGTAATTCAGTATGTTTCTCCATTTGCCAAATATAAACACCTCTTTCAGGTGCAGGCTTGAAACATTCTGATCATTCAATATATACATATGAAAAAGTCTGGGAACCCCTCTCAGCCTGCATAATAATTTACTCTACTTTCAACAAAAAAGATAACAGTAGTATGTGTTTCATTTCCTAGGAACATCTGAGTACTGGGGTGTTTTCCGAACAAAGATTTTTAGTGAAGCAGTATTTAGCTGTATGAAATTAAATCAAATGTGAAAAACTGGCTGTGCAAAAATTTGGGTACCCTTGTAATTTTGCTGATTTGAATGCATGTAACTGCTCAATACTGATTACTTGCAACACCAAATTGGTTGGATTAGCTTGTTAAGCCTTGAACTTCATAGACAGGTGTGTCCAATCATGAGAAAAGGTATTTAAGGTGGTCAATTGCCAGCTGTTCTTCCCTTTGACTCTCCTCTGAAGAGTGACAGCATGGGATCCTCAAAGCAACTCTCAATAAGATCGGAAAACAAAGATTGTTCAGTGTCATGGTTTAGGGGAAGGCTGCAAATAGCTATTTCAGAGGTTAAAACTGTCAGTTTCAACTGTAAGGAATGTAATCAGGGAATGGAAGGCCACAGGCACAGTTGCTGTTAAACCCAGCAGGTTTGGCAGGCCAAGAAAAATACAGGAGCAGCATATGTGCAGGATTGTGAGAATGGTTACAGACAACTCACATATCACCTCCAAATACCTGCAATAACATATTGCTGCAGATGGTATATCTGTACATCGTCCTACAATTCAGCGCAATTTGCACAAAGAACATCTGTATGGCAGGGTGATGAGAAAGAAGCCCTTTCTGCACTCTCGCCACAAACAGTTGTTGTTTGCAAATGCCCATTTAGACAAGCCAGATTAATTTTGGAACAAAGTGCTTTGGACTGATGAGACAAAAATTGAGTTATTTGGTCTTAACAAAAAGTGTTTGCATGGCGGAAGAAGAACACCGCATTCCAAGAAAAACACCTGCTACCTACTGTCAAATTTGGTGGAGGTTCCATCATGCTGTGGGGTGGTGTGGCATATTTTTGTTATGATACATATTGCATATTTTCTGTTAATCCAATAAACTTAATGTCACTGCTGAAATACTACTGTTTCCATAAGGCATGTCATATATTAAAAGGAAATTGCTGCTTTGAAAGCTCAGCCAAAGATAAACAAAAATCCAAAGAATTAAGAGTGGTTCCCAAACTTTTTCATATGGCTGTGTGTATATACAGTATATACAGTACATATAATATAATAAATATATATTGGGACCACTAGAGGGCAGTCAAAAACCTTATTTCTTTGAGTCTACAGTTGGTCTGCTGACTCCTTAATCTAAACACTAAACGAATTGTGCACCTTACCTTCTGGTTTATCTTTTGCTTTCCCCCCTGGGATACCTGAAGAAGACTCTCATAAAGTGAGTCCTGGTGTGAACCCAAATAATAATAAAAAAAATAATAATAATTATGAAAAGTCATTGATGATAGTGCAGACCAGAGAGAACTGGTGCAGCAAGCCTGGGGCAGATGAGGAAGACACAGTTAAATGGACAAATTAGAATTTAAGACTGAAAAGGTGATAGTTAATCTTGGAGCCAGTAGTTCCATTGATCCACATCGCTGAAAGGTCAGTTCAGATTAGGATAAGGAAACAGGAGTGAATCAGGAGAATTCCATTGAGAGGCCGGGACTGGCATAGTGATTTTACTCAGACACAACAGCCACTATTGCGTAATGTGGAGGGCAAGAAAAATGAGGTCAAGTGGCAAAAATGGATTAATAACATGACAGAAGACAGACAGACAGTCAGAGATGGCAGACTGTAAACTCTGAGACTCAAAGCATATAAAGAAATGTGCCAGAGACATTTAAAGGACAAAAGTGACAAAAGGGATAAGCTTCCAAAAGCATACAGTAACCTAAAGTTTACAAAGTGTAAGGTAAAGGTGATGTTAAACTGAATATACTTGTAATCTGGGCTTTTAGATGATGCAGAGCTATTATGAAATAGTTTTCTACAAGATGGGAGGAGGAAAAGAAGGGAAGTCTCACTGCGATACTCAAAAATGGTAGAGGTCCAGGCACTGCCTTATCTTAAGTTGCATATTAATTTGATGATAACCAAATGAAAAGTTACAAGCGGATGTAAAGAGAGTGGAATGGATATTGGGACACTATTTGTTTTATGGACTGAGTTAATCTAGAGACAGAAATGGAAGGAAGAAGAAGGCACATGAAACCAGGTCCTGAGTAACTGGAACATTCCAAGCCAGAAGTTATCATAAACTCCACCAAATATCTTAATAACTTTAATGCCCAGGGTGATTGGTTTACTAACAAAACAAAGACCAGCATTATGTAAGTCTGGGGTGTTTTTATGCCAAATTTGGAGAACATAAAAACCTAAGGGACTTAAATTAGGTAGACAGGACATGTATTTCAAAGAAATAAAATGAAGAATAAAAAGGTACCTGGGGGAGACCATGTTGGACCAGGCTCAATAATTACTGGGAAGGTTTAACCAGCACCATATTGTCCAAAAGGTAAACACCCAGTGATATAATTCTAAATCAGGCAAGGACACCCCCTCTTCTCACCAGTCATGATGGACTGTTTAATAGAGGTTTTCTTATCGTTTCAAAGCAAGGTGTTGAGAAAAAGTCTAAGTTATTATCAATATTTTACTGAGGTTCAGGGAAATGGCACAGACAAAATGAAAATGTATGACTATGTTCATTTTTGATAATCTGGAATAGAATGACAGCAGAAGAAAGGACCACTCTGAAAAACACAACGGTAATTGGCTGCTCTACTGTCCTGCAAGAATGGAGAGATGTCAATGACCACACATTTAAATGAACTAGCCAAAAGAACACCCAATTTAAAAATAGCATGATTACATGAGAAATGTATTAGAAAGATAGCAATTTTAAACTAATTCATTTCATGGTGGGACAGGGTCTCATGTGAACTGGCAGGCAGTGTGGCAAATGATTAAAGTTATGGACTTTAGCTTCTCTGGTTTTTGGTTCAAATTCCGCTACTGGTAGTTTGTGACCACGAGCATGTCGCTTCACCTGCTTGTGCTCCAATTGGAAAAATAAAAGAAATTTAACTAATTTTGTCTCTCAGATGTTTTAAGTGACCTTGGATAAAGGAGCTCACCAAATAGTTAGTGTAACTAAATAAACGCAGGATGTGAGGAAGATCAGAAGGAGCATTGAAAGGATAAAATGACATCCACATATGGAGAAAGTATGATAGGAGCCATTAGCAGCAACAGGGATGATTAAGTCAATATTATTACATTTTTTTTTATTCCTTGTAATGTATTGTTAAGATATCGACTTTGTTTACTGAATGACTTTTTGACTGTAATCTAGCTAAACCAGGCAATATTCAATCTGATACATTGCAGTAAATAAGGAATTGAGAACAAAGAAATTAAAATGAAACGGTGAGTCTTGTTTTGATATTCCTTAGACTGTTTTCATTATTTTTGACTAAGATTTACAAATTTACTTTCTAATTTAATATATAGAAATATACACTATTTCATCCAAAAAACTACCATTTCGATGTGCACCTTAGTGTTTAAAAACAGTGCGTGTTACTTCTTTTTTACCAGCAGATGTCCCTGTTGGATCAACGATGATAACAATTGCACTCCTCTTTGAATCTTACAATCATTCCAGGAAAAAAATAAGAAGATATGAAATGAAATATTAATTGTTCTATTTGGGTCTTGGTGTGGGTACATTCTTCTTAAAATCTTGTGAGAAAAATTGATCTTTATTTTTCAATATTATTGATTATTACCATTACAATTTGATAGCATATAATGAAAAATAGTTACTGATATTCTTTTTGGCAAAATAAAAAATGTACAGTATTAAAAATCATCATTAAGAAATTTCTGATTTGCTTTTCCACAACAATCTAAGTTGGTGAAAGTGAGGTTATTAAAATTATTGTAGTTTAATTTGAATAATTCTGTTGACCTCAAGTGCTGATGAGGTGGATGTTAAAGATTGCTGCACTTAAGATTCGAACTTGTTTATTCACATAAGAATACTAATGAAACCTGAGTTTGCCAGACTGTTTCTGTATTTTTTTTTATTTCCAAAATCTTTACCAAATGAATTTTTTGCTATATTATTAATTAACCAGGCCAACGGGTCGCCCACATAACACCTGGCTGCAGCAGATAGAGGGTCATTTCCGGAAGGTGGGACTGTGTCTGCCTGGGGGGTTGCCAACTGGGATCCCATACTGTTTTGCACGTGGTGGGTTTGGCAACACACTGTACCAGTTCATGCCCCCCAACTTGACTTGACTCATTATAAAATGCAGTATATAGTGAATTGTTTCAAATTGTCCCAGTGATATTATTCCTCTCTCCTTTCATCTATTTATAAGATCAATTCTAAGGTTACTGACAGAAGAATTATTTTCTGCCGCAAATGAATAAACTCTGTGTACCTGTATAGTTCTTGTCAGATTTTTGTCAATTATACATTTTTTCCGCTGTGTCAGGGTTTCATTCCTTGCAATCAATCACCCCCAAAAATGTTTATATTTTGTATTTATTTTGGTCAGTTTTAAACATCCTGATTTTTTACCAAAGTGCTTATTTTATAATATACTACAACCTTTATGAATTGTTAGCATTTTTTGTTTCAGTATTAGTGCACCATTAGACCTAATGAAATTATATTTTTGCTACATGCAGCTGTATAAAATGCAATATTTATATACAGGAAAACCAAGAAGCAGGAGACAAGCAAGGCAAGAACAAGAAGCCTTTAGAAACATAAAACAAAGAGTGTCACAAAGAATCTGCAATTCCTCAAAGTCAGGAAAAAGCTCATGATATACCATTTAGAACATACATAATTTAATACAGTGCTATGCAGACTCTGTATTGGCTGATTTTTTCCAAACAAATATACATTACAATGCACTGAAATTCATGAATTTTACATCTGTCACTTAATGGCAAATGCCCGGCTATAGCTGTGGTTGACAAAGGTTTCCAAAATAGTTCAAATGCAGCTACCAGATAGGCATTCTGGCACTAGTATGATGTGCTGTACAAAAAATACTCCACAGTCCAAGTGTCTTCGTTTTTAAAGGTTTTAGTGAAATTCCAAGCAAACAGTTAACACAGAAAATAAAGAAAAAAGTTGGCAATACACTCAAAAAAGAACAGGGGTTGGAAAGGAGACTTGTGATATTCTGCTTAAATATCTAGTGTGATGGGTGGTCATGGCCACTACCTGGCCGGGACGCCAGCAAAGTGGAAGGACCAGGGGAAAGGGCATTGATGAGGCAATACCTCCCCATGGACACCAGAGGGCAGCCCTCCAGTGTGGCTGTGGTACCACAGATTCCCGCAGGGAATGTTGGGAAGTGGAGTTTGGTGAAGCCCTGTTGGGTTCCGTGGGGTCCACCAGCACACCTGGGAATGATTCCAGGTAACACTGATGAACCATGTGTCTGCCCATTCATGTTTATTTCTAGCTGTCTAACTTCAATCCGTGAGCTAGTCTACTGTCGCACAGAGATTATGAACACCCCATTTCTATATTAAGCTATTTTATTATTCAAGTTCAAGCTAAGCTGACTAAGGAAAATTTACTATTTACATCAACTTAAAGGATTTGGCTCTTACACTAGCAAATTAAATCATTTTTAGTATATCATGTTACAGTGAAATTAAAAAAGCTCTCAACTAAATATGAAACATCTCAGTATAGAGTGTATGTGTTTCACTATATAGAGTAGCATGTACTTTTAGTGTTTTTCACAATATAATACTTGTATATGTTTGAATATAGACTGTATGCACTGTTAAGATTGAATCAAGTTCCAAATGATGACAAATAAACACTGCCAGTTCTCATGAGATATATTCACATTGCTGATTATAAATCAGTAAATAAATCAAGCACTTAACTAAAGTCACACTGTCATGATCATGGCCTGATTAATGCACAGGTTAACCTCTGTTTCAGCCCAAAAAATTAATCAATAATCATAAAAATTGTTTAGTCTTTGTTTTCTAAAAAAAAAAAAAAAATTACTGCCACTAGACTGGTCGATCGAGCCCTCTTTTACCCCTTTATCGATCTCCCAGAGATGACTCATCCATTGCTAGTTGCACACACACACACTGTCATCCTGGAAGGAGGTGGCTATTGGAATCAAGTTTGCAGCCATATATAAGAGCATAATATGGGCTATCAAAACACAAAGTGCCTGAAGAAGAAAGTGATTTGTCATGTTATAATAATGGCAGCCCTTCAGAAATGGCCATTTATAGCATGATAGCGTCTAGTTCTAGTTTGAACGAAGCACACGAAGGCGATAATATTTGCACAAATGGTTAACTCTGACTACAATTCTGAATGTGCATGGTTTAAATAGAGCATTGGATGGCCTTCAAAGCTGCTGTTCATCCTGCAAGACACACTGAAATGAAAACGAACTTACAGGTCCACACGTGGTCTGACGTCAGGTGTGATGTGCTGCTGCCTTCCTTTGCATTACACTGTATTGTATATAATAATTTCAAAGTCTCAAGCTGAAATTTATTGATCAACAAAGCATTTTTTGAAATGCCTTACGGACAACAGGTCATGAGTGAAAAAACATTTCAGCTCACGTCTCGGGTGTTTTCATTTTATTACCTGTCACTTGGCACAGTAGTGACAGATTCTTGAAAATAATTTTTTTGTTTGACGCACTGATAGAGAGGTTCTCTGCACTTTACATACTCAAGCAGAAATTGTTGACAAATCACTTAGTTTGGTAAGATTGTGTAGATAAGTATACCACCTACAGATATCGAGATGGAAGTATGTCTACTGAACAATTAGTAGAGTTTATTGATAGCTTGACAAGAGTCTGCATACTGGTGAAGAACCCTGCTGATTTGCTTTTCTTTTTATTTAGTCTTTTAAATTTGCTTTTATTTTTTGTTTTAATGTTTTTCTTAATTTTACCTTAACAGCTGAAAATACCTAATATTGTGAAAATAATTTGGTCTTGCTATAATGTTTTTAAATATTTCCTCTTCCCCCTCTCAAAATAGATAGTTGGATCATAATCACTTTGGTTTTTTTTATTTGAAATGGCATGCTGTGATCTGATGGGTATCAAATGTAATCCTCTACATTGCCACTGCAAATTTGTACCACCGTTTCCATGTTGTCTCAGATGCTGTCTCTATAGTTTTTGCTGCTACTGATACTTCTACTGCACACTTTCACACCACTTGCTAAAATGAATCCATTTTGGAATAAGGCTGTAATATAACAAAATGTGGAAAAAGTGATGTGCTGTGAATACTTTCCGGATGCACTGTATCATGTTTATTGCATTTTGTGATGAAACTCTTTGTACCTATGTGCTTGTTTTTTGAACTCTGCTAAGCACAATATGAAACATTATTAATATTGCTATTTTAGCATTCATGTTTGGGTTATTTAATTGAAAGTACACTATCACCACGTCTGAATCACAAACCGAGAAAGTAAAAGTTGATTTGTCTACACCTACTCCAATTTATTAATAAAGTTCATAAATTGAAGCACATCTTCTGATAGTGCTGGCCTCCCAGACTAAATGTGACGTTGATGTATTCCTAAACAAGAACAGTTAATTCCACCTTCAGCTCTATTATTTGCACTGTGTGGATCTAATACCATTAATCATTTGTTCTTTAGTAGGCTTTTCTTAATCTTTAACAAGCTATATAACTTTCTGTTTCAGCCCGACAGACATAAGAACTGCTAATTTCCTGATGTTACTTAGATGCTGCTCTTTGAACATGAAACTCTGATTTATGTTTGGTCCTATGACATCATTCTCTTTATTGTTTATGATGTTAATTGACCTTAAGGCCCTCAAAACCCTTACTTTTGGCCATTGAACTCTTCACAACTAGAGGATATGTTTTCATATATATATTTTTATCACTTGAATAAGCTGTGGACTTTAGGGGGCACTTATGAGCTGACTTCAAACCCAGACAGGACACAGGATACCAAAGAACTAAAGAAAAGGGATTTTTATTAACAGATAAAAGGAATAATTACAGCAGGTCAAAAAGTAAAATGTATAGGAGGGCAAAAACAAAAAATCTAAGTCTTAGGGCCTTACTGATCATATAAGACTTCTAGTGTAGTCTGTATATGTGACAATACTAAAACTACTGCTACTACTATTAATACTACCGCCTAGTGGTAAGACATTAAAAAAATCTATCAATTCACGCATTAATCCCATCCGTCTACAATTATCTAATTCTGGGTTACAGGAGGTCTTGCCATTTCTCCATATAGTAAGAGGTAATGTAGGCGAGACAGTGCATCATTTGTAAGGAAAGGTAAGGCAGGATGACAACACGATGAAAAGTCTCCAAGATCCTAGGTTTAAATGATTGGACAAGTAATCTAACATTTATATCTTTACAACTAGGGGACTTCGCCCCCTGCTCTCTTCGCTCACCAATCCCCCGGCCTGCGCTATGCACCAGCCACTTTGCATCTCTGCTACTCACGTATGTGGATTTCACTTTCACCAAACAACAAATCTTTTAATTCTCACAGATACGTCTCTTCATTGTGAAGAAACACTATTTTTCCCTGATGGCAACACGAATTAGACGATCTACAATTCTCACACTTAAAGTTTAAATCTGAACAATATGTTCGATCTCTTTTCACTGTTCCGTTATTTCACCAAGTAATAATTTCTGTTTATTTGCACTAATGTGATCTTTACTATCACTTTTTAAGACTTTTGAATTTTCGTACTTTCATTATCTCTAACTTGCTCTTAATGTCCATCGCGCCAACGTTTTTGAATTCTTTACGACATTCTACTTTGTCATCTACTCTTTGTATTTCATTTCTGGCCCTGGGCATGGTTAAATCTCTTGGCACAAAGTCTTGAAAGTGTCTCTCTGAGAAAGTCACTTCTCGTCCCAGGCTTTTTTTTATTATAATAGAGAGTTGTTGGACAATAATAGGAGTACCTGGTGAAAAACCCAAAGAGATAAGGGAGAACATTCACACAAAAAGTAAGCAAATTGGGATTTTTAACTAAAGACTCTGCACTGGAAGTAGCCATGCTTTAGCCACATTGACACCACCAAACAGAATAATCAGGATCAGAAAAAGCATTGCAGACATCACCCTTAATGAATGCACACAATAAATGCAAGAATATGCAAGAAAAAAAATGTCATAAAGGATGCAAAATCATATTCTTTTTCACCTTAAAATGGATAATTAGCCTTTAATTAGCTGAGGAAATATGCTGTAGCACTACAGGTTTACCTTCAGCAACAAAACAGTTTTCAAGCCTGTCTGTACAAGATAGCATTAGAATTACAAAATATTAAATAAAGGATAACACTTTTTTTTTCTTTCCTTTTATTGTAGCTCCCTCATACAAGGAAACAAAGTGCTATGCAAACAAAACAACATCAAGACTCTGACAATATTGTCAGCTTTCAACTGGGCCATCATTTAACCACACCAGAAAGCCAGTCATTAATTCAGTTGAGAAAACTTTATTAAAATATAAAATACACAACTCACAATCTTGCAGTTATACTCTTTAACTCTAAAGTATATTTTGTGTTATTATAATTGGTATTTGTTTCATTCACATGTTACTTACCTGACAATTATTTGCCAGCAGGGGTCCCTAATGTACCATTTTCTCAATTTTTAATTTTTCATGTCATCTTGAAAAATAGCTTCATCCTTTTTCATTCTATATGTTTATTGCTGGATTCACTCAAAATATATTATCACACACGTTTCAAATATTACACATTTCTTTGCCGAAAAATCCATAGTTTTTGCATTGAAGAGTTATACCTGGTAATATTGGGAATAAATTCTGAGGCTCAAATGTCCAGAGATTTATATAATACCAGACTTAGAAAGAAAAACTAGTTATTTCTTTAGTAAAATATATTTGTGTGCATGTGTGGTGACATAAGCAGCCATGCCCTAGCCTGACAGGACTAGACAAAAACAAGTCATGGACAAAGTGACAGCTGACCAAAGAACGTGTCTGCGGGTTGGTCATAAAAATTAACTTCCCCATTGAAAACCCATATAAAAATAAGGAGAACATTTAAGCTCTACATGAACTGCCTCTCCTGACTGGAATTCAGTTAGAACCCAAGGTTTTCTTGTATCAGCCTTTATATGCTGTATTTTATATTTACAAATATATCATTTTACTGTATTTGGTTCTGCAGAGTCAAGTCTTTTCCATTTTATATAGGCATTATACGAGGGCAATCCCAAAAGTAAGGTCTCCTATTTTTTTAGAAATACAAACAACTGTTTATTTTCTATAATGTTTACATCATTTTAAAAGTTAAAGACTTATTTGTTTTTCTACATAATCGCCATTTCGGTCGATGCATTTTTGTAGATGCTGTGGTAGTTTTAGAATGCCCATGTCATACCATTTCACCGCCATGTTCTTCAGGAAGTGTTGAACCTCATCTTTCACCTCTTCGTCAGAGCAGAATCGCCTTCCGGACAAATGTTCTTTCAATTTAGGGAACAGGTGGTAGTCACTGGGTGCCAAGTCTGGACTATAGGGTGGGTGGGTGATAAAGTTCCAACCGCGGATCTTTACGCATGTTTCCCTCAACCTTTGCGACTGTCTCGTCGGAAATTGACGGTCTCCTGCGCGAACTTCGCACTTGGTGGTAGCGTTCAACGGGAGCTCCATTTTCAAGGGCTGCCAAGCCAAGATTGAGCATCCCAGTGAAGCCGCACATGCTTATTTGGGAGTGGAGGAAGCACCAATCACAACAGTGTGGCCAACAGCTATACAAACAGTTTCTCTACGTCCCCACCGCTTTGGAGACCTTACTTTTGGGATTGCCCTCGTATTTTGGTGTCATGCAGATAAAGATATCCATTGGTCCATTCTTAAACCCACGCAAACAAAAGATTTGTTTGGGACAAGATCCTACTCTAGCAGCATTGAACGGCAGGCAGGAACAAATTTTGTTGAGGCTTCCTGCTCATCATAGGGCCCAGTAATGTACAATTCACTCAGAGTGGTTCAGTCTCCAATAACCCAAAATGGTGACAAGGGAACAAAACAGTAGTAACGGGTAAATCATGCAAGCTCTATACAGTCAGTGACCAAACCAGGACACGGTGTGAGGCAGCAGCACCAAAAACTGATGTCACTTGTGTGCTTAGTGATGTCTACTGTTTCATCCAGGATTGGATCTTCTTTTCTAACCAATGCTACAGAGTCTCGTCTCACACAACCATGTAAAAAGTGTATTCAGAATACAAAAAAAAAGAATCTTATGCAGTGAATGTTATGGAGGAACAGCATTGAGAATCAACTAAGGTTTGACTTCTATGAAGTGTTGTTAGGCAGAGTTCCCCCCCTGGATTATGTTTAATTCTTTCGCATTTGATTCATTTATTACAATTGTTTATGTTAAAAGTGTTATTTATTTTTATTATTTGTCTAATTATCTATTTTATGTCAGTTTTATTGTTTTGTTTTTATGTGCTTAAATTTGTTCTCTGGTGTTCTTTGGATTTTGTGGGATGTTTCCTAAGAGGTGGGTCCATTACTATTGAATGCTGCTTCCTGCCTTATAAAGGCTAATTGGAAATGTAGTCCCTCGCCATTCACTGAATGTGCATAGTGGTTTGTTGAGTCCTTCTTTTGTTTATTGCTTCTTTGGATTTACTGGTTTTTGAGACTTTCTTCTATTTTTATTGATTTTGATTTTTGCTTAAATGTAGTGGGACCTGTTTTATGAGGATTGCCTTTTAGGCCATTCGTTTTTGTCTTTTTGATCATTGGGCATTTTGTAATATTTTTCTATTTTTTGTTAATAAATCTTCAATTTTTGAAAGCTTTCTTGTTGACATTTCTCTACCTCAGTTGGAGTTTTTAACGTTCTCCCTCCTGGAGAGAGATGCTTCAGGATTTTGATAATCTAGACTATTCCTTTTTAAATTTCAAATATCGTGCGCCATATTTATTAAGCGTCTCGGAGCAGGAAAACTGTCCAAATTGGCTCAACAATCACAAATGTAGTCATCCTCCTAGAAATAACAGTAAAAGCATTTTATTAATTTTTCAAATTTTGGAAACCACTACTAACTTCATCCAGGATTTAGGAGAACTTGTGAGCTTGGAGGTGACAGAAAATGGCATTCATGTAAACATTGACACGGACATCATGGTAAAGGCTAAATGTTTTGGGAACATTGAACAACAATTAACTCGTCCAGTTAACTAATATCTTTGTCTACTTGACAGAGAAGGAATAATATTCGTAACAGATCTTGTAAATCACATGATTGCTCCATCTACACAAAAAAACAATGCATTCTCAGCTGAATGAAAGTGTTTTGGTCACAGGGAAAATGCAGCTTTGCAATAACAATGATTTAAATATGTCACAACATACCATTTCTCGAATTACGTATGAAATCTTGAATGCCTTTAAAATGCATGATGTGAAGCTGCACTGAAGTAAATCGCTGGTTTTCCTGGAATTGGTGTGATTGATGATATGCACATAAAGATCATTACCTCAAGTGTGGATGAGCATGCATATGTGAAATTCAAGCAACATCACAGTATCAGCACAGAAGAGGACATAGACTGCAAACTGTACTGTATAGCCAGCATACTGTATTACCCTGAAGACAGGTGGGGAAGGAATGGGTGATTGACAGTGAAATGTCATGTATGCTAAGCTATGCATTCCACAATGCCCTGGAATATTCATGATACACTTTCAAGCCAGTGAAGCTTCAGGAAGGCAGACACAGAAGATAGTTTGTGGGGGATCACAGATATAGACAGACATGTCATACAATCATGGAAGGTGATCAGGAACACTGTTACAGTGAACACAACATCAGAAACAGTGCTAGTGACTAGTTTCAGTATAGCCTTAACAGCAGGAAGTTGATTCTTCTCAAAGTATGGCTATGGATCATTCACTGTTAAAAAATATTGCAATTTTAAGGGCTTTTAATCTTGATGTTGTTGTTGTGAATGGCCATGTTTTAACATTTGACTTTTGAGATCTTCATAAGAGTGCCATAAACCTTTCATTTAAAACAATTCATATTCCTTTTGTAAATTTATTATTATTATTATTATTATTATTGTTATTATTATTATTATTATTGTGGGGAAGCCTTAGTGTTGGTATTAGAAAACTACAACTCGTCATCATGATTTCCAAAGAAACTACAAAATGCCTTCATTAATGCCATTTTGTGGCTGAGGTTCCATAAAATCATAGTGTCATTCATTCTTAAAGGAGAACACCTTCTCCTAGCTTGTGTAGGTGCAGGTGTAAGATGCTCCATAAGTACTTCTCATGCCATACTCTGTGGTAGATCAAATTCTTAACCTAGTCAGACTTTTAATTCCTGGGACTAAGTCTGAGATGCTTAAGAAATACAAGCACTGATCTCCATTTTGAGGCCTAGTTAGACCTGTTTCCTCATTCTTTCATGGCATCAGGCTTGCCTTTAGGTGAGTACTGTTTTGTGGGCTATAGACCTCCTGTAATTAATGATATCTTCATTTCTGAATTCTCTGATCTCCTGGCTGATATTACCCTCTCCCATGACAAAGTATTTATTGTTGATGATTTTAACATACACGTTTGTTGTCAATCAAAACCTTTGGTTGATGACTTTTTATCACTATTGGACTCGTTTGATTTTATCCAGCATATTAATAAGCCAACTCACTCTCTCGGTCACACCCTTGATCTCGTTCTTACATGTGATATTTCAGTTAATAATATTGATTTATGTGATGTTTCTTTTACTGATCACTTTTCTATAATGATGGATTTGAATATTACTGTTGATGTATCTACAACTAGTTGTGCTCCATGGTGTTCTCGCTTTTTAAATTCTTCTATTATATCCAATTTTATAACTCTGTTCTCTAGTCTTGACGTACATGTTCAATATGATGGTATCGATGATTCTGTTTTAGAATTTAATTCTTCTTGTAAAATGGTTTTAGACTCAATTGCTCTGCTCAAGATATGCTGTAATAAGGGAAGACCTGCTCCCTGGCTAAATTAAACTACGCGACCGCTACACTGGTCCTGTCGAACTGCGGAATGGCATTGGAAAAAAGATGGGCTGATTGTTTCTAAACAGATTTTTAGGACTTCTCTATTCAACTTCCAGGTTGCAGTTAAGAAAGCTAAACATGATTTCTTCGCTGATTTAATATCCTATTATTCTAAGAATCCTGGGGTCTTATTTAATTCAGTTAATACAGCCATTCACCCTCATTCTGTGACGGGATTAAATAGTACTGTTCTTTCATGTGAGCAGTTTCTTTCATTCTTTGTAAGTAAAATTGATACAATCCACTGTGGTATTGTTCCAACTGGCTATGAACTTCCTACTGTTAATCATGGCATTGTCTTGGAATCTTTTGATCTTGTCTTACTTTCACAGTTAAAAAGTACTATTGACACCCTTAAACCTACTCTCAGTCTTCTTGATATTGTACCACCAGACCTCTTAGTGGAAGCCTTTGATGTTTTGGGTCCATCTTTAGCAGCCATTATCAATAGTTCTATTAGTGAGGGGGTTGTGCCCTCATTTATTAAACATGCTGCACTGCGTCCCTGTCTAAAAAAGGCAGAATTAGATCCTGGAGTTTTAGCCAATTTTCTCCCAATTTTCCAATTGCCATTTCTGGCTAAAATATTAGAAAGAATTATTTATAATCAATTGGTTGATCACCTTAACTCCAATAATTTATTTGAGATCTACCAATCTGGCTTTAGGCGTTATAATGGTGTTGAGACAGCCCTCCTGAAAATATTCAATGACATCTCTATTATTACTGACTCAGGTGGTGCTGCAGTCCTTATCCTCCTTGAACTGTCCCTTGCCTTTGACACTATTGACCATGAGACATTGCTGTTGCGGCTTGAACATCTAGTTTGGCTTAAAGGGGCTGCTCTTAACTGGTTCAGGTCATATCTAATTGGTAGACACTTTTCAGTGACTTTAAATTCCTCTTTTTCATCTACTGCTCCTCTTAAATGTGGTGTTCCTCGGTGATCTATTTTGGGTCCTATTTTATTCTCTATATGCCTTCACCCTATTGGAGCTATTTTTAGGAAATTTAACATTTCTTTTTTCTGTTATGCTGATAGATACACAGGTTTATATTCCCGTCTGCAACTTCAATGAATCATCTTTTAGTGATCTTGAGAAAGCTACTCATGCTTTTATCTTTTCTCGCCTTGATTACTGCAACTCGCTGTATTCTGGGATTAGCAAATCCCTGATACGTAGGTTACAGTTGGTCCAGAATGCTGCCGCTCGCTTTCTGATTCGGGGAAGAAAGTCTGATTCTGTTTCTCCAATATTAGCTTCTTTACTCTGGCTGCCAGTCAGTTTTCGAATTGATTTTAAAATCTTGTTGCTAGTTTTTAAATCTTTACATGGGCTTACTCCTGCCTATTTATCTGAATTGTGTGCTTTACACCAGCCATGTAGAGTGCTTAGATCTTCTGGTCAGTTGTCCCTCATACCAAGTGTAAAACTAAGGGGGGCAGGGCTTTTGCAGCTGCTGCTCCTCATCTGTGGAACGCTTTACCTCATCATATAAAGAAGTCATCTACAATTGAACTGTTCAAAACAAGATTAAAGACTCATTTATATTCACTGGCTTTCTGTGACCTTCAGTAATACTGATGGTTTCCTCACTGTGATTATGTAATCTTACTTCTATTTATTATTTATTTTTTTATGTTCATTTATTTTATTTCTATTTGTTATTTATGTTAATTGTATGTTTTTTCTTCTTTTATTGTAAAGCACTTTGGCCACAGCATTCCTATGTTTTAAATGTGCTATATACTGTAAATAAATTGACATTGACATTGTTGAAGGTCTCACCTTTTGCTATTTTGTGGAACCAGAGTATTCATAACATGAAGAGGCTAACTGAAACAATCCTCCATGTGAGTAGGATATCACATTTGCTTTGACCACTCCTTACATGACAATTTTATTGGGTAGATAAGTATGTCAAGCACCATATATGTCAGTTGTGCTCTCTAGATAGATAGATAGATAGATAGATAGATAGATAGATAGATAGATAGATAGATAGATAGATAGATAGATAGATAGATAGATAGATAGATAGATAGATAGATAGATAGATAGATAGATAGATAGATAGATAGATAGATAGATAGATGTAAAAGGCACTATATAATAGATAGATAGATAGATACTTTATTAATCCCAAGGGGAAATTCACCAGCAGCAGCATACTGATAAAGAACAATATTAAATTAGAGTGATAACAATGCAGGTATAAAGACAGACAATAACTTTGTATAATTCTGTCTGTCTTTGTATAATGCAGTCTGTCGCTGAAGTTGCTCCTCTGTCTTGAGATGATACTGTTCAGTGGATGCAGTGGATTCTCCATTATTGACAGGAGCCTGCTCAGTGCCCGTCGCTCTGCCACGGATGTCAAACTGTCCAGCTCCGTGCCTACAATAGAGCCTGCCTTCCTCACCAGTTTGTCCAGGCGTGAGGTGTCCTTCTTAATGCTGCCTCCCCTACACACCACCGCATAGAAGAGGGTGCTCGCCACAAACGTCTGATAGAATATCTGCAGCATCTTATTGCAGATGTTGAAGGATGCCAGCCTTCTAAGGAAGTATAGTCAGCTAGAGGGTGCTATTGAGCCAAACTCATTTCCTTGAGACAAAAATAAGTAGGAGGAAAAAAATATGTACCTCCATATTATTTGGATAATGGCTTACTACATGGTGTGCATTATTAACAGAGTACATTGCATCATTATGTATTTATCTAGAATGAGCTCTGTACAAGGGAATGCATTATACATCTCCATACACTGAAATTAACATCATCCCAGAAAAATTAATTTGCATTCAGTCAAGTTAGCTGATGCCAGCAATGAGCACAGCTCACAACATTCAGTCTGTAGCCAGTAATAAGACCATGAAAAACTCTGGAAGAAGCAATAATGTTCTAAAATAACACCTCCACTACTTTGGTGCTGTGTCGCCTGCCCTGGGCAATTCTTTAGAATTTTCTGACATCCCTGCAATTTATGGCCCTCAATTCAGAGTGCTTTATGCATGCTGGGGATTGACTAGCTAAATGTAAGTGAAGGCTCTAATGGCATTTTGAAATGCTTTTGATAAAGATTTGACCTGAGAATTTAAAGAAACGTATTGTGATAAAAGTAATTGTTTTGGTGTTAAAATTATCATCAGGCTAATAATACTCTGTTGTCATCATTGATCTAATTTATTTATTTGTCAATGAATGTGTGATATAATACACCAAAATTCCAAATATAATTGACAACTCTAAACATTGTACATTGTGCAATACTACCATTTGGAAATATATCATGTATCATTCAAATTTCGAGTTACAAAAGCCAGGCTCTTCCTCTCTGCAACAAAGAAGCCATCATTTCAACACAGACATTACACTAAGCCAGGGGAGATTTATTGGTCTATAGAATATAAACTCTCCGGCAACCTGTCCTCCTTACTTGAAAAAATCTCAAAAAAACATTGTACATTGTGCAATACTACCATTTGGAAATATATCATGTATCATTCAAATTAGGTCTACTTCAATTTAAATGTTTTAAGTGTAAATATTTAACATCTGATAAAGGTTTAAGTGGGAAAGATCCCTTGTAAAGAATAAAAATTAAATATATATATATATATATTTATGGCATACGCCGCATAATTATGTATTGATGGGTGAACACTTCCTGAAAGACACAGTTGTCCAAATGGGGTGGGTTTGAGCATACGACTGTAGGTGAATGAAAAGATGGAACTCTGGAGAGGGCAACATACAATTGTCCATGACTGACAATTGGAGGACCGCCGTCACACGCTCACTCAGCGATTCACATCTGCGACAAACAGTTTTACACGCCACATATAGCGATTTACATCTGCAAACAACATGCTTCTTCTTAGATGGTCCTGCCGCGTCCACCCTCGTTCTCGAAGCATACACACTGCCTAGTCATGTGCCCGCTCGCAAAAGCAACTCACAAACCCGCCCACCAACTCTAAGACCATGGGATACCCCTCGCAAACTGTTTTACATGCTGCATACAGCGATTCACATCCGCGACAAACAAACTGTTTTACACGCTGCATACAGCGATTCACATCCGCGACAAACATGCCTCTTCTTAGATGGTCCTGCCGTGTCCACCCTCGTTCTCGAAGCATACACACTGCCTGGTCATGTGCCCGCTCGCAACTCACGGAGACCCGCCCACCAACTCTAAGACCATGGTTTGTAAAACAGTTTGCGATGGTGGAAGTGGTCGTGCGTCGTAACCAAAAAGAATATTGAAAAGTCAACGTGGCTCAGAGGTGCATGTGGAGTGTAGCAGAGACGAATGCGAATGACGTCCTGTTTTGTGAGTTGCTGCGTCCTAGTTGGTGGGTGTGGCTCTGCGAGTTGTCGTCGTATCCAATGGTCTTAGAGTTGGTGGGTGTGGCTCCGTCCTGCATGCTCCATGGGTGTCTTGCTCGATGGCAGCTTAGTGAATTATATATATAGATACGTTCATATCACTTGAAATAGTCTTAAACAGTACTCCACATTATTAACCTTCTGGGAGTGTCTCTGAGGGTTAGAAACACCAGCAAATTTTAAACATATTCTTTTATGATCAGTAACCTCGAAATAGCATAAAATGACACTCCACATGTCTATAGTGTAAAAAGTAGTAACTTTGACCCTTCGTATCTCATTACAGGATGAACTCCTGGGGTTGGTTGATGTGGCATGCACAACTTCAAGTCCTTCTGATCATTTTTGCTGAAGACATAAAAGGGTGTAATTTTCTGCACAAAATATGGTCCAAACATTGCCTGAAAATGGGGGATGTTCAGGTCTGAAGGGCAAAAAATAGTGGGTAGACTTCAAGACATGTCGAACAGTAAATTACATGTAGGAGTTTTCCTGTAGCGGTGAGTCATGTGGAGAAAACAAAAACAAAAAAAAATTTCCGAAGTGTTTGTAAGTAATTCTTATGAACACAATAATGAATGACATTTTAATATTTGAAATATCCATGCAAGTATTAATTATGTACTTCTATCTCATCATTACATTTCTTATGAACACTCAAATTAGGGTGTCATAGGCAAATTCAGACTTTTTAGACATTTTAAAAATTACTTCAATTATGATCAAACCTATTTTTTCGTATAAAGTAAAATAGACATTTTGGAATAAATATAACAGTTTATTTTTTACTGCATCTTCAAAAGAAAATACAATGTCTTCTTTGTAAAACTTACACAGAGCGTATAAGGCTCAATCATCAAACATCCCTTACAGAAACTATTGAAAATTGACCCTTAATTATGTCAAAACCATGTCTCCAGATAACCTCAAAACTAATATTACTGGACATTATTATGTTATGTCATTGAACACATTATGTGTTACCATGCAAGTACAAACTACACTGTTTTCTGTATATTCAACAGAACTAGCATCTATATATATAATTCTCTAAGCCGCTGCCAGAGCAGCACGACACCCATGAAAGCACGCAGGAAGGAGCCATATATAGATTTTCTAAGCCGCTGCCAGAGCGGGCAAGACACCTATGAAAGCACACAGGAAGGAGCCACGCCCACCAACTCTAAGACCATTGGATACAACGAAAACTCGCACAGCCACGCCCACCAACTCGGACACGACACCTCGGAAAACATGACGTCATTTCTGTTTGTCTGTGCTACAGTCCACATGCAGCTCTGAGCCACATTGACTTTTCATTAGTCAACCTCAGTGGAACCTTGGTTCACACAGAGGCAGCGCCAGAGAGAGACAGACGCGCACACAGGCAGCCCGAGAGAGAGAGAGCTGCGCACACACACAGGCAGCCCGAGAGAGAGAGCCGTGCACACACAAAGGCAGCGCGAGAGAGAGAGATGCACACACACACAGGCAGTGCCAGAGAGAGGGGGCTGGACTCATAAGGTAGGAAGGCAGTTAAAGAATGCACTGGGCTTGATTTTCTTTTCACTTCTGTTTACAGCGATCGGTTCGTAGTATGCATTGTTGCAATGTTACTTTTCTTGGTGGTTTATTAAATTACAGATTTTTTCATATGTTCATTTTTTTCCCTGTGCTTAAAACTCATTAAAAAAAAAAAAAAGTGTTTTTCGCCAGCGGTTGGTAGCGCTATACCGCAAACTATTGCAGTGTTAGTTTTCTCTGTTGTTCAAGGTTTTCTCAGTGTTATTCAATGTTTTTACATTTAGTTTACTATTATGCTTTGCATTCTATGGTTTAATCTGTATATATATAATTCACTAAGCCGCCGACAAGTAGACACTCATGGAAAGCACGCAACAGTTTAAAACAGTAAAACAGTTAGCGAGGGGTATCCCATGGGATCCTTAAAATAATCCTTTAAAACTGAGGTTAAAACACAATGAAGGAAGCAGTCTTTAAAAACCAATAAGCCCTGTGCCTCTTTTTCATTAGCGTCTCACCTGCTTCACCGATGCAGGCCCTGCAACAGTCAAGACGCTCTCTCAGCAGCTGACCTTCTCTGTGCCTGACTCCACTACTGTCAGTCGCCTGATTAAAAATGGCCTTTTGAAGGGGAGCTATGGACCCGCTATACCACACGAACACATTGCCTTCGAGCCTGCTCTCGCTCACTCTAACGTACCGGCTTTCTCTCTCTCCTCACTCGCTCGCACACTGCACAGGGGAGAAATGCCTGCAGCACGACTCCACCCGGAAACCGTTTCAGCCACACTTCCATGCCCCTCGCTGCGCTGTGAATGCAATGATTATTTATTTAAAAATGGCCTTTTGAAGGGGAGCTGTGGACCCGCTATACCACAGGATCACCTGTGACATTGCCTTCACATTGTTTTCCTTTTATTTATGATCCCGTCGAGCAGATCAGACACCCAGGCAAACAACACTGAATAATCAATAGCTGCAACTACTTTGCCCGCCCCAACTCCTCACCTGAGTCAGTTTCGTCTGTGTTCAGCAGTGTTTCCCAAACTCGGTCCTGGTGAACCCATGTGGATGCAGGGTTTTGTTCTAACCAGATTCCTAATCATTAATGCCAGTAAAACTCATCAGGGATAAGTCGGTTTTTCAAACGCAGCTGTGTAGCAGATTAGACTAGCAGGATGTAATAATCCGAGATGAATGCGCGCCCCCGCGCTGAGTGAAAGCCAATGTATATTGAGTCTAGAAAACATGATCAGCAAGTCTTTGATAGGCTGCAACAAAATGATGAAAGAACGGGCGTATTTTTTTCTCACAAGCTGGGTGGGTGGGTGTTAGTTAGTTAATTAGTTACTCGAAGGATTTCAAGATTTAATATGCACAAGCGATAACACTGCAAAAGCAGCCCAAACCAGAAAAGACGGCTGGCAAAAAGTGGCCAACAAATTAAACGCGTGTGCATTGTACTTACTGAAAGCAGCGTTACGGATTTTGCAAATGTTCATTTTTTCCCTCTGCTTAAAAAACATTAAAAAAGCGGCGTGATTATGCGGCGTATACTATGCCGCGGGTTGGTATGCAGCGTGTAAAACAGTTTGTCGCAGATAATTTGCCTTTTACTTTAACATGAAGACAATTTCCTGTTAGATTTGCCTTTACGATGACAATAAGGCACAGGGCCAAACTTTCAAAAAGATGTGCATGTATCTGCCAAAACCAGTTTTCAGTCACGAACAGTTGTATGTTGCTCTCTCCAGAGTTCCATCTTTTCATTCACGCACGCACACACACACACACACACACGCGCGCGCGAGAGAAAGCAAGCGCTGGACGCATAAGAATAACAATACTTCATTACATTGATATACCAGTGTTTTCAGTATTCAAGGCGCTATCCACACAGGGAGAAACCGGGAAGCGAACCCAAAATCTTCCACAGTCTCCTTACTGCAAAGCAGCAACACTACCACTGTGCTACAAGGCAGTTAAAGAATGCGCTGGGCTCGATTTTGTTTTTACTTCTGTTTACAGCAATCGGATCGTAGCGTGCATTATTGCAATGTTACTTTTCTTGGTGGCTTATTACATTACGAATGTTTCACATGTTAATTTTTTTCCCTGTGCTTAAAAGACATTAAAAAAGTGTTTCTCAACTGTGACTCCGGAACAACTCAGTACGCAAGCTATATTAAGCGTCAACAATGAAGACTCGCTACACCTTAATGAACAAGTGCTGAAACTTATCCCTACCGACGAAGTAACTTTCACCAGCGTGGCCTCCATCATCACAGACGATCCCGCTTTCAGTCACGGACAATTGTATGTTGCTCTCTCCAGAGGTCCATCTTTTCATTCACTCACAGTGGTATCCACAAACCCACCCCATTTGGACAACTGTGTCGTTCAGGAAGTGTTCACTCATCAATACATAATTATGCGGCATATGCTACGCCACGGATTGACTAGTTACTATTAAAATGTAATAACTATCTTGTAGCGGTGCTACTGGGGATTGAAACTTAACTCCCAGCAGTCCCTGCAGTGGCTGTTTTTGGTTATCTTCTGAGGGTGAAGGGGCTGTTGGGTACAAGGGTTCCAGAGCAACATTTAAAAGGGCGCCAATGATACCAAAAGTGGAGAAGTATTTTGTGTTTTGTGTCTGAAGTTTCCTGTCTGTCTACATTCCATTCTGGTACCTGTGGATTCTTGTTTTGTCTTGGATCGTCTCCTGTTTTGAGTGTAGTATGGTCTGTCTGGTGTCTTCCTGCACATGAGGACTGTCCGAGGATTTGTTGTCATCCTGTGAAGAAAGAAGCACTCCTGATCCCATTCATCCCTCTTCATTTTCATCAGGAAACACTGGTAGGACTATCTTTACATTCCCATTCAACATGCTGATTTCTGGACTATCTGCCTCCATCATTGCATTTCATCACTTGCCGTTTTCCAAGGACTTTATAGTGAGTGTTTATTGTTGTGGTTTGTTTGTGTTTATTGTACATCGCTGTAAAGGGACTGGGGTGGTATTATTTAACGTGTAGTTATATTTTGTATTAGTGGTTAATACATTCTTCAATTGTTTTATTATCTGTTATTTTTTGTCTCTGCTTGTGAGTGTGTGCGGGTCGGGCCAAGGCTGGGTGCATCCCTAGAATCTCCACAAAAAAATTAAAAAATAAATCACCTTCTCTTCGACGGTGTGACTTTTAGCGGCACCAGACTGCTACAATCTGATGGCCTGGGTGGTACACAGGAGCAGAATCTTGAGGAGAGAGAGGAAAATAGCAGTTTCTGATCACTTGCAAGTTACCTTACTTCATCTCAAGCAGCAAAGTCTCATAACTCTTGGTATGTATATTAACATTTAAGATTTTGATAATTGCTTGTAAATAGTCATTTAAAAATTAATAGTTATTTAAAGAAGGAAGCAGTTTCTTAATATAAGGTATTATGATCTCCTCCCCAGAAAGTTTTAGGAGTTCCATTGGTTTTAGTTAAGTGCTGGTGCTGGGAGTGAAATTTATAGCAGTGGGGCTGGGAGCATGTATTGAACCAGATTGGAAAGGGTGACTCTGTTCATATATTACACCAACCTGTAAGCCTTCCCCCGTAGGAAGGCCATAAACTGCCCAGATGGTATAAAGCAAAGCCTGGAGGACTTAAGTGTTGCTGTTTCATTGGCTAATCTGTGTCAAGACACCCCATTAGTCCAGTCATGCCAAAATACGATTGGATGAACCATGGGTGTTGCACGCACCCACTGGTTCATGACTTGTGGCAGGAATTGGTATGCCAGAGCAGAGTGTACTTCCTAAGGAGACTCGGGTCTTTTGATTTGTGCAGCAAGCTCCTGGAAATGTTCTACCAGATCATAGTAGCCAGTGTGGTGTTCTTACCTGTGGTGTTTTAGTCTAGGGAAGCAACCAAAGCTCAAAAGAAGCACAATGCCTGAATAAACTTACCAGGAAAGCTTGCTCCATCACAGGGAGAACACGGGACACATTAGAAGCTGTTGGGGAGAAAAGAGGACGATGGCAAAATTGGGTGCCACCATGAAAAATTCACCCCATACTGTCCAGGAGGCACAGGCTTATTCCACCATAGTGGGCCAAGTAGTGCATCAGAGGGTCTTTTCTGCTCACTGCGATCATGCAATCCAATGCTTTCACTCAATGTACTCATTAAGCTTATTTTTATGTACTTATTGATTGATTGATTGATTGGATGTATTATTTGTCCTGTTAGTGTGTATCCTTGTTTTTTTACGTTTCTGCTGCTGTATGCTTCTGAATTTCCCCATGGGATTAATAAAATGTATACAATCTAATCTATAAATTCGTTACTCCACTTTTCTAACTCTCTCTTGCAATCTTTCCATGAAGGGAAGACCAATTCTTTTACTTGCCATTTCACCATGAAAAGAAGGCAACTGTGTATCAGCAGCTATATTGATTTTTGACTTTGTTAATCCCTGAGGGAAAATTGTCTTTTTGCATGACCTTTGTAGGTCAGAGCACAGGGTCAGACATTGTACAGTGCCCCGGAGCAATAATCAGGTTAATGGCCCTTAGGCAAGCAAGCAGATGACAAGCTGTTCAGGAAGAATCAAATGTAACTACAAATTATTTTGCTGCCTGAAACTACACATCTAGCATTATCAGGTTGTGTTGGTTTGTAACCCACCCTCACGATACTCTGTTTGTTTAACATTTTAACAGATTATCTATAATGCATAGTTAATTAAAATGGGGTGTGTTGTGGGATCCTTGTGTGGCATGGTTTCCTTTGCAGTTGTTTTAACTGCTATCAGTATTGTCAGGTTCTCACTGGTGTCCTTGTCATTGAGATCCCCACCCATTTCCTTTTCTTGTTTGCTCTTTTACAAGAAACTTTATAAAAGAGTCTTTAAATGCCACATTTGCATCATTCCTCTTCTGCTTCCTTTTTTATATTCTCAAATCCACTGTAGTAATTTTTCATTATCCATAAAACTTATTTTCCTAGCTCATTTATTTATGCGTCATGGCTTTGTCACTTTTAGGTTGCAAGTGATGATGTAACTAGTGTGGGATGGACAAGTCTAAAGTTTAGAGTAATGCATGTGCTCTAAAACTGAGAAAAAAAGAAAAATTTTGAGTGTTGCTTTATTAAAATTTTTAAATATGTATGTATTTATATTTTTGTTTTTTGTGGTGTAACCCCAGCTGGTATGCCTCCATGCTTGAAGGACCGGAGGAGGAAGCGTATTCAGAGCATTACCTCTCCCCAAACATTGGGTGGCAGCCCCCCTGGTTTGCAGTAGTGCCTTGGACTCCCACAGAGCTCCATTGGGAGCTGGAGTTTGATACAGCCCTGTTGGGATCTGATCCTGAGCCCTTATTGGCGGCTCTTCCGCCACACCCAGAAGTGCTGCCGGAAGTGGGTCAAGAAGCACCAGGAGCACTTCTGGGTGCCTTATAAAAGGAGCCAGCAGCCACTACTATGGGAGCCAGAGTCGGGTGGGAGAAGATGAAACTTGTCTGGAGGAGTGGAGGAAAGAGAGATGAGAGAGAAAATAGTTTTGTGCTGTGCTGTGACTGTGCTGTGCTTGTGGAAAACAGGGGAAAGAGTTTCCCATGAGGGAAAAATAAAAAATAAAAAACATGTGCCTTGAACTTGTGTCCCACACTTGCCTGTGTAGGGACTGGGAGGCCGTGCACCCCCTGGTGCTCCACAGTGTTTAAAGAGGGATTGCGGATTATGGAGAAGTGGGCTGGTCAGTGGTGACTCAAAGAGATGGTTCTGTTAATATACTTGAATCTGATTTTTTTTATTTTTTTTGTTTTAGGTCTAAAATATCACATTTGTCTCTCTAGGATATCTACTAATCCATATAATTTTAAAGGATTAAACATGAACAATGTGTTCCAGATAGCAGATTGCAGATTAGATAACTAGAAGGGATGAAGTACACATGCAGTCAGAGAAAGAATACTGGCAAAAGATAAACTATACCAAACATCGAAGCCTTTGAATCGCAAAACAAAAATCAAAGTAAAAATAAAGTTCCTAACTCTGAGATTTTTTTGGAAGCTCCTTGTAGTTTCACCTAATACAAATCAGAAAGAAAGCATTTGTTGTAGGAAAAGATTCCTAAATGTGAACATTGTATACTAGCATGTTGAATATCTTTATCATGTATCACACCAACACAACTGGCAATAGGCATCGCTGCTATAAATAACCCTGTAAAACACTGCAAAAAACACTGAAAAGTATGAATAAAAATCTATTCAAAGCAATAAGAATAATATTTCAAAATGTTGAATACTAACAAAAATATAATCCAAAACTACAAGACTTTTAATTCTCGTGGATAGGCCTCTTCATTGGGAAGAAACACTACTTTTCCCTGATGGCAATACGAATTAGATGATCTACAAGTCTCCGACTTAGTTTAAAGCCAAACAATATCTAGATACTTCTGTCATAACACCTATGTCCATTGTGGCAGTCGACCAGGGATCTTGCCCCACCGGGATGCCTGGAAGTTCGGACTGGGAGTGGGGCACTATCTTTCCTTGGGCACAAGAGAGCAGCCCCCCTAGGCGATATTGGGGCCACAATCGTGGAACACCGGAGCTCCTGCCATTTTGGGCTCTGTGACCACCAACAGGGGGAGCGGAACGACTTAACAAGCCCATTTGGGCTGTAATACAGCCACACCCGGAAGTGCAGCCTAATTAGGCTAATTACCACCTGAAGCACTTCTGAGTGGGCTATAAGAGGAGCCTGCAGCTGCCCCTCAAGGTAGTGGAGTGGAGTGGAGTGGAGAGGAGAGGGTCAGAGAGAGAGAGAGAGAGAGAGAGAGAGAGAGAGAGAGAGAGAGAGAGAGAGAGAGAGAGAGAGAGAGAGAGAGAGAGAGAGAGAGAGAGAGAGAGAGAGAGAGAGAGAGACACATTGTTGAGGCACTGGGTTGTATGCGGTGTTGTAAATAGTAAAAAAATGTACAATAAACGTGTGTGGTTTGAAACCATTGGTGTCTGCCTGTCTGTGTCTGGGTTGGTTCCCACACCATATATTTAATCTCTTTTCGCTTTTACCTTTTCATCTATATCGCATTGAATTTTGATTCCGTGTTTGGAATTACATCGTGACACCTAATGTATAACTGCCCGTGAGTGAATATCGTTTCTTTCTCTCTACACAAACTGTGTCTGACAATAGCATTCACACAAATGAGAAATGATTGAACTGTGTACATGGTTGTAAATGTTTTAGTTGTGGGCAGGATCTTTTTCCAAATCTCTTCGCATAAAGACTTCTCTTGCAGGGCTTGAAATTTTTTTCTCGCGGGACCTCACTTTCACCAAACAACCAATCTTTTAATTCTCACGGATATGCCTCTTCATTGGGAAGGAACACTACTTTTCCCTGATGGCAACACGAATTAGACAATCTATAAGTCTCTGACTTAAAGTTTAAATCCGAACAATATATTAGATCTCTTTTCGCTGTTCCATTATTTCACCGAGTAATTTCCATTTGTTTGCGCTAATGCAATCTTTACTATCCTTTTTTTAAGACTTTAGAATTTTTGTACTTCCACTATCTCTAACATACTCTGCATGTGTACCACACCAACGTTTTTGAAATCTTTTGATTCTCGTGGATACGCATCTTCATTGGGAAGAAACACTACTTTTCTCGTCTCCCAAGATTTTTTTATTATAATAGAGAGATTTATTTTTTCATCACGGTACAACACAACTACCATCCATTACTGCACTAAAATACACAGAGAAGTCTCTTTATATGTTGTCTGTCTAGTTTCTGCCTCTATCACATCCCATACTCATCCCTCTGGCTGTGCAGCATGTTGTGAAAACATCATTAATAGCAGCTCACTCCTACTTCTTGAAATCGAATCAGATAAGTGACATGATGTTCACAGCCATAAATTATAAAAATCATAATAATTCCATATTTTTTGATTCTGTCATTTATCAGAAAAGTGCCACAGTGATCTGCTGTCTTTCAAGTTTGGATGCACCCAACAATCTTAGCTTGAGACTTCAGCACAGATTTGAAGCGCTCATTAGATACTTTTAAAAATTTAATGTGTAAGAAATTTGAAACACTTCATGTCTAACAACAACTAACAACAGCACATCACCTGACATGAATCTGCTGCCAATGAAACCAATTGCAAGTACATGATAGTGTAAAATGGTATTAAAAACTCTATTATCAATGTTATTTTTAATATGACTTACTATTACAAAATACAGTATGTAATGAACAAAATTTACAGCCCTAGAAAATAAAAAAAAATGCTCCAACTTTGAAACCAAGTATCTGAAAGCAACTGAGTATTGCGCCATGTACACAATTTTGTAATTGTTAATGATTTCTTCTTATAAGTTGCAAAGGACCCTGGCCCAATAAGGACCCTTCACATATTATGTATGACATACTCTTTTCTAAGGTAAGGTCCATCCATCCATCCATTTTCTAACCCGCTGAATCCGAACACAGGGTCACGGGGGTCTGCTGGAGCCAATCCCAGCCAACACAGGGCACAAGACAGGAACCAATCTCAGGCAGGGTGCCAACCCACTGCAGGACACACACAAACACACCAACACCCACACACCAAGCACACACTAGGGCCAATTTAGAATCGCCAATCCACCTAACCAGCATGTCTTTGGACTGTGGGAGGAAACCGGAGCGCCCGGAGGAAACCCACACGGACACGGGGAGAACATGCAAACTCCACGCAGGGAGGACCCGGGAAGCGAACCCAGGTCCCCAGGTCTCCCAACTGCGATGGAACAGCGCTACCCACTGCGCCACCGTGCCGCCCTGAGGTAAGGTCATTTTTTTTTTTTTTAATTATTGTTATAGATGTAAATAGAAGGACCTGGTTATTGGAAACATTTAAGTAGGGTACAAGAAGGGATAGAATATTTTGAAACTGACCTTGGAAGACCATCCAAACATCTTAGAACATCTCACAAAAGTAGCCCCAGACTATTTTCAAATTCAATGAAGTATCCATCCTTCCATCCATCCTCTTCCACTTATCTGAGATTGTGTCGCGGGGGCAGCAGCTTGAGCAGAGATGCCCAGACTTCCCTCTCCCTGGCCACTTCTACTAGCTCTTCCGGGGGAATCCCGAGGCGTTCCCAGGCCAGCCGAGAGACATAGTTCCTTCAGCTTGTCCTGAGTCTTCCCTGGGGCCTCCTCCCGGTTAGACGTGCCCGGAACACCTCACCAGGGAGGCGTCCAGGAGGCATCCTGATCAGATGCCCGAGCCACCTCGTCTGACTCCTCTCGATGCGGAGGAGCAGCGGCTCTACTTTGAGCCCCTCCCAGATGACCGAGCTTCTCACCCTATCTTTAAGGGAAAGCCCCAGACACCCTGCGGAGGAAACTCATTTCAGCCACTTGTATTTGCAATCTTGTTCTATCGGTCACTACCCATAGCTCATGACCATAGGTGAGGATAGGAATGTTGATCGACTGGTAAATTGAAAGCTTTGCCTTTTGGCTCAGCTCCTTTTTCACCAGGACAGACAGATGCAGAGCCCGAATCACTGCGGACACTGCACCGATCCATCTGTCGATCTCCCATTCTATTCTTCCCTCACTCGTGAACAAGACCCCAAGATACTTGAACTCCTCTACTTGGGGCAGGATCTCGCTCCCAATCCTAAGAGGACACTCCACCCTCATCCAGCTGAAAACCATGGTCTTGGATTTGGAGGTGCTGATTCCCATCCCAGCCACTTCACACTCACCTGCGAACCGATCCAGAAAGAGCTGAAGATCACGGCCTGATGAAGCAAACAGAACAACATCATCTGCAAAAAGCAGTGACCCAATCCTGAACCCTCCTAATCGGACCCCCTCAACGCCCTGGCTGCGCCTAGAAATTCTGTCCATAAAAGTTATGAACAAAATCGAAGACAAAAGGCAGCCCAGACGGAGTCCAACTCTCACCGGAAACTGGTTCGACTTACTGCCGGCAATGCGGACCAAGCTCTAACACCGGTTATACAGGGACCGAACAGCCCTTATCAGGGGTTCTGGTACCCTATACTCCCGGAGCACCCCCCACAGGATTCCCCGAGGGACATGGTCGAATGCCTTTTCCAAGTCCACAAAACACATGTAGACTGGTTGGGCAAACTCCCATGCACCCTCCACCCTGCCTGTTCCGCAACTAGAACGAAAAATCACACTGTTCTTCCTGAATCCGAGGTTCGACTATCTGATGGACCCTCCTCTCCAGGACCCCCGAATAGACTTTTCTAGGGAGGCTGAGGAGTGTGATCCCTCTGTAGTTGGAACACACCCTCCAGTCCCCTTTCTTAAAGAGGGAGAGCACCACCCCGGTCTGCCAATCCAGAGGCACTATCCCCAATGTCCATGCGATGTTGCAGAGGCATGTCAACCAAGACAGTCCTACAACATCCAGAGCCTTGAGGAACTCCAGGCATATCAATTATGTTGTTGGACTTAAGTGCAGCATTTAACACCATCGACCATTCTATTTTACTACACAGGCCATAAAATGATGTTGGGCTTACAGGCACCGTGCTCACTTGGTTTAGTTCTTATTTATCAAATCAATTCCAATATGTACAGAAATGTGCTGACAGTACTCCATCATTATACACAGAAGTTCAATATGGTGTCCCGCAGGGCTCAGTACTGGGACCTCTACTGTTTTCACTTTACATGCTTCCACTGGGATCTATCATTAGGAAACATAATGTTAATTTTCACTCGTATGCAGATGACACCCAGTTATACCTTTCATTTAAATCAGATGAAGTTTCTCCAATGTTGTCTTTAATTAGTTGTGTTAGCGAATTAAAGGAGTGGATGAATGAGAACTACTTGTCTTTAAATACAGATAAAACAGAGATGTTAATTGTTGGAGGGAATGACACTGATCATAACAATATTTTGTCATCATTTAACTCAGTTGGAATCCCAATTAATTTTACTGAATCAGCCCGCAATCTAGGAGTTATCTTTGACTCTAGCATGTCATTTAAAGTGCATATTACAAAGTTGTCCAAAACATGTTTCTTCCATCTTAAAAATGTTAGGAAATTAAGGTGCTTTCTAAATAAACAGGATTCTGATAAATTAATTCATGCATTTATATCTAGTAGGATTGACTACTGCAATGCAGTGTTCACTGGATGTTCAAACTGTTCTTTATACAGCCTCCAGTTAATACAAAATGCGGCTGCAAGAATTATTACAAGAACAAGAAAATACGAACACATAACTCCAGTTCTTAAATCCTTACACTGGCTCCCGGTTAAGTTTAGGGCAGATTTCAAAATCCTTCTTTTAACATATAAAGCATTAAATGGCAGAGGTCCGGCTTACTTGTCTGAACTTATCATGACTTACAAACCAGAGAGCACATTAAGATCTCAAGATGCTGGTCTGATTATGGTTCCAAGGATTAATAAAATAACAATGGGAGGTCGAGCTTTTAGTTACAGGGCCCCTAAACTGTGGAATGGTCTGCCTGCTACTATAAGAGATGCCCCTTCGGTCTCAGCTTTTAAATCCCGGCTGAAGACTCACTACTTCAGTTTAGCATATCCTGACTAGAGCTGCTGATTAACTGTACATACTGCATCTCTGTTGTAAGCCATTAGCACTAAAACATAAGTAACATGATAGTTAGAATTGGATACTAACCCTCACCTATTCTGTTTCTCTTCTCGGTACTCAAATGTGGCACATGGTGCCACGGCCCACCTGCCAAGTTGTTTTGCCTGCCTAAGGTAAAGTCATCCCTGGTGGAGGATTGCAGGAATCGTGAGAAAGAGGGGTCCTTTAATTGGATTGGCTGGCCCAGCGCTGTTTCAGCCGTGGAATGGTCAAATGGGGGAGGTAGCTTGATGGATGAGGTCTCCAGGAGTCTAAAATTATCTAAATCTTATTATGTGAAAATTTTTAATTTTTTATTGAGGATTTGTTCTGTTCCGTGTATTGTATTGCATTGTATTGACCCCCTTCTTTTGACACCCACTTCACACCCAACCTACCTGGAAAGGGGTCTCTCTTTGAACTGCCTTTCCCAAGGTTTCTTCCATTTTTTCCCTACTAGGTTTTTTTTGGGAGTTTTTCCTTGTCTTCTTAGAGAGTCAGGGTTGGGGGGCTGTCAAGAAGCAGGGCCTGTTAAAGCCCATTGCGGCACTTCCTGTGTGATTTTGGGCTATACAAAAATAAAATGTATTGTATTGTATCTCCTCCACCCTGGGGCCCTGCCACCAAGGAGTTTTTTGACCACCTCGGTGACCTCAGTCCCAGAGATGGGAGAGCCCACCTCCGAGTCCCCTGGCTCTGCTTCCTCATTGGAAGACATGTTAGTCGGATTGAGGAGGTCTTCGAAGTACTCCCCCCACCGACCTACAACGTCCCAAGTCGAGGTCAGCAGTGCACCATCCCCACCATATACAGTGTTGACAGTGCACTGCTTCCCCCTCCTGAGACGCCGGACGGTGGACCAGAATCACCTCAAAGCCATCTGGAAGTCGTTCTCCATGGCCTCCCCAAACTCCTCCCATGCCCGAGTTTTTGCCCCAGTAACCACTGAAACCGAATTCCGTTTGGCCTGCCGGTACCTGTTAGCTGCCAAACAGGGTCCTGTAGGACTCCTTCTTCAGCTTGACGGCATCCCTCACCTTCGGTGTCCACCAACGGGTTCGGGGATTGCTGCCACAACAGACACCGACCACCTTATGGCCACAGTTCTGGTCAGCCACCTCAACAATAGAGGCACGGAACATGGCCCATTCAGACTAAATGTCCCCCACCTCAATTGGGACATGGTCGAAGTTCTGCCAGAGGTGGGAGTTGAAGCTACTTCTGATAGGGGACTCTGCCAGATGTTCCCAGCAGACCCTCACAACACGTTTGGGCCTACCAGGCCTGACCGGCATCCTCCCCCACCATCGAAGCCAACTCACCACCAGGTAGTGATTAGTTGACAGCTCCACCCCTCTCTTCACCCGAGTGTCCAGGACATGTGGCTACAAATCTGATGACAATACCACGAAGTTGATCATAGAACTGAGGCCTAGGGTGTCCTGGTGCCAGGTACACATATTGACACCCCTATGCCTGAACAGATGTTTGTTATGGACAATCTGTAACAAGCACAGAGGTCCAATAACAAAACACCACTAGGGTTCAGATCGGGGGGGGCTTTCCTTCCAATCATGCCTTCCAGGTCTCACTGTCATTGCCCACGTCTCCCAGCAGGTGCGTCCTCTAGCACCCCCTCCAGACTGCTGTTCTGCGCATATGCGCAAACAACAGCTAGGACCTGTCCTCCCACCCGAAGGTGGAGGGAGGCTACCCTCTCATCTACCAGGGTGAACCCCAATGAACAGGCTCCAAGTCAGGGGGTCAATACGTATGCCCACACCCACTTGGCGCCTCTTACCGGGGGCAACTCCAGAGTGGTAGAGACTCTAGCCCCTCTCAAGGAGATTGGTTCCAGAGTCCATGCTGTGCGTTGAGGTGAGCCCGACTATATCTAGCCAGAACCTCTCAATCTCACGCACTAGCTCAGCCACCTTCCCCTTCAGAGAGAGGTGACAAGAGCCAGCTTTTGTAGCCTTCAGCCACCACCCAACCACCTTGGCCCCTCCTACAGGTGTTGAGCCCATGGGAAGGGGGACCCACGTTGCCTCTTCGGGCTGTGCCCGGCCAAGCCCCATGGGTGCAGGCCCGGGCACCAGGCACTCGCCATCAAGCCCGACCTCCAGGCCTGGCTCCAGAGGAGGGCCCCTGGTGACCTGCTTCCGGGCGAGGGAAAACGCTATCCAATGTTTGTATGCATCATAGGAGGTTTTCTGAACTGCTCTTTGTCACTTCCCTCACCTAGGGCCAGTTTGCCTTGGGTGACCCTACCAGGTGCATAAAGCCCCCGACAACAGAGCTCCTAGGATCATTGGGACACGCAAACCCCACCACCACGATAAGGTGGCGGCTCGAGGAGGGGAGCTTCAATGAAGTAACCCATAAGAAATAGAAAAAGAGAGCATTAACATGTTTATAGAGTGTGAACTACAGAATCTTTTCTTTTGCCTGAACTGAGCATAGTGAACTTGACCATTGAAATATCTCAGGCTGGAATGCTCTTTTAGGTCTTCATTTTCTAATACAGTATATGACAAGACTGATCTTTTTCTAAACATTTCTAAGCTACAGATTGTGCTTCTCTGACACATGAATTCTGAACTGAGCATACTCATGTGTAAGTCTCGGGGTACTCTCCATTTGCTGGGAAATTGGGCTCCTTTATCATTTTATGTTGCTATGCCACAATCTGGCAGCATTCACATGTTTTATCGGTGCAAAAGAAATGAAAAAAAACACAAGGCAGAAGTACTTGGCTCTAGCACTGTGTAATCTGCCTTTTGTGACAGCCTACAGTCTTGGGTTATTTTTGTATTTTTGGTATTTTTACCTCTTTTGTAAGCTGCTTTTTTACTTCACATTTTGACAATTTGCCTGGTTTCTGTTTTGCCTAAGCTGCCTTCATGACAATTATTTGGTTTACAGACTTGAAAAAAAATGAATGTTTATAACTTTACATGATGCCTTTCATTGTATCAACTTGTCCTTATCTGAACACTTATCTGCAGGAACACTGCCAGCTGTGATTTACACAGTGACATGCCATATTTCTCTTCAGAGCCTCAGCTTTTCCAGCAAGAAAGAGACATTTCCAAGGGGTCCTGTTTGTGAGGGCCTGTCCCATCTGAGTGTGAGTCAAGGCGCTTGTAGGAAGCATTAAGCCATAATCTATAAATAAAGGCAGATATCGTGATAGAAAGGAAGAATATGCATAGCTTTTGACATGTTAAGACTATATCACATCAGGCAACTTTTAAAACAGTTTTTAGTCATATGTTTCATTTACATAATCTTAGCAAGTTGGAGACAACTGGCAGCACACTCCCGTGAAGACAATCACCTAAGGTGACATACCCATTGACTGACTCCAACTAAACTTGCTCTGATAAAATCAAACAGGTATGGTACTGTCTTTAGTTGCAGGAGTGGGCTCTGAGTGCTTGAGAGCTGGCAACCAAGAAATGCTCATCTGAAAATACAATGCATAGAATAAAGAGATAAGGAATAAGGAATGCACGTGTTTTGAAACTCACTAACACAGGAGAGGTTCATTTTTCTGATGTCTTGTTTTCCATACTAAAACAGAAAGGAAAAAGGAAAAAAAAAAGACTAAGATTGTGGATGAACTCTGCGTATCTGTTAACCCTTTTTGCAGCACGTTATTGGCTGCCATTAAAAGGGGCGAGTAAGACTGGACTGGAAAGCCAGCACTCAGTTGATAAAGTAGATGAGGGCAGTGATTTTTCTGGCATTTAAATTAACATGGTCTGGTGACGAGATCAGCAAAATGACATATCCCATAACTAGAAGTCACATAAAGGCCATGTCACATTAGATGAGTTTTCCAGTGATTTGTCAGTCATAGCCTTCATTTACATAAGCATAGTGGGTTAGAGCCCATCAGTGGTAGGCTCCCATATTAGCTGATTACCTAATAAGATGTACCAAGTGACTCAATCCAAATATTCTACAATTTGCTTCGATCACACAGGTTTGATTTTGTCTTTTGTCATTGGTGGGTTCTGTGTGTATAGAACTGACAACATGTGATAGCTCATCTGGAAGCAGAATGCATAGAATGCAGTGATGAGGAATAAGGAATGTGGGTGTTTTGAACCTTAAACGTAAGATAGGTCCATCTTTCAGATGTGTCATGTTTTACATCCTAAAATGAAATGGTTAAAAAAAAAAAAAAAGAGTTTAGACTGTGGCCGAACTTCCCGTACTTGTTAACCTATTAACTCTTCATACAGTGCCATCTCAGTCAGGCAGTACTCAATTGTCTGCCACAAAAATTGTCATGCACTGCTCTACTGGAAAGTAAGCACTTAGTTGATAAAGTAGATATGGGTAGCCATTTTTAATTGATATGGTCCTGTGACAAGATCAGCGACTGTGGTCGACAAATCTTAGTTACCCCACACCTAGAATTCACATAATGTAACATTAGGCAATTGTTTCCAGTATTTTCAATCATAGCCTTTATTTACTTAATCTTAGTGAGTCCAAGGCAGTCTGCAGCACACTCCTATGAACCTAAAATGTGACTGGGTTATTAACCTTGGAGTATGTATGAAGATTGGCTGAGATTTTTAATGGGAAGGTACAATCTGGCCCACAGTGTTTTGCTATTTTCATTTGGGACTGTATTGATATATCATTCAAAAAGTCAGAAAGTGAAACTAATAAGGTATTGTAGACCACTGGTGAATTTTACACAGTAGAAAATTTTGCTGGTCTCCTTATAAGGTCATTAATATCTAAGACAGCTTGAAAATATAGCTAAAAAAGTCAAACCCCCCCCCCCCCCCCCAAAAAAAAAAAAAATTATAGATATATATATAATAGAGATCTCTAAACTAGTACTGGCGCACTGCACAATAATGTGCAGTGAATACACTTGACTACAGCATTTATAGTTTTCATACTATTGCTCTGTACATTTAGCATTCGTTTGATCAGAGGTTGATGCACTTGCTGCACCCTGAACAGCCCTTCTTTTCTCCACCCTAATGGCCTGCTTCTTCTCTTCTTTCGTTGGCATCTTTTTCCGTTAAAACTGATTAAGTCAGTATTTGTGTTGCAATTACTTAGTAAGTTTTCCTTTATTTTTCACTTAAGTCTTCAATCTGCCTCAAGAATGATTTAAGATATGAAGAGGTAGGGGAAGTGATGGCAAAGGTGGTAGGGATGAGAACGGCGCCTGCTGGCCACTGCCGAGAGTTGATTCTACAATACAATAAAATAAAATAAAAATAACAAGAGGATAACCTTGGAGGCCAATCATCACCCTGAAAGCGGATAGTAGATAGCACGTAGTATATGTGTACCAAATTTCAGGTCAATAGTTCAAACAGTTTGTGAGCTACAGATGATTTAAAATCCTGGACAGACAAACGGACAGCCAAGGTAGCGTATTATATAAGAAGGTGACTGTACACAAGATGAAGTGCTTACTCATCTTGCAACAAAGACCTATTGCAGGATTTTTCCTTCCTAATTCATCCAGACATTCACTAAACATTTTAATGCATGTTTAGTGCTGTAGGGAACCAAAGCCTAACCCAGGAGGACCTGGCACAAGGTAAAAGCTTACTTTGGACAAGGAACTATTCCATTGCAGGACAGTTTTTCTTTTCTTTCTTGTAGTATTTGTGCTGCAGATAAGTAATCTGGGTAATTGAGGTAAATCTGGGTAATCTGTCACTTAATCCAGACTAGGGTCATGGTGGGTACTGTAATGGCTGATGTAACTTGTCACCATCAATACGTAGCCCTCCCACTAAAGTCACTGCCCCCAGCAACCACTTCCAACTCTTTTCAATGGTGCAAAAACTCATAACAGCAGCATGCTGTTCTCTCTTGCTTCAGTTGTGCAGCTGGTGACAAGGGCATATCAGTAGGGATCGTGAGTGCTGTTTTGTCAAATGGCACAGTCAGGATGTTGAGTGCTGTGCTGTTATGTGCTATCACAGAGGTGTTCAACGATGATCAGTTGTAAGCAAGCAGTCTTGTAGAGATGCAGATATACTGGTTGCTTGTCTGTTTTCCTTCACTGAACTGGAGCTGGAATCCACATTCCTTTTCTGGATCTCAGTTTTGAGACATTCTGCCCTGTGATTTTCCTGTATATTTTTACCTCTATCTCCGCTTCCTTCAGCTCACTTGGGGTCAGTGGAAACTCAATCTGCCAAGTCAGACTGTAGGTCTTCTATTTACACTTCTAACACCAATGTAGCATTGGTGCTGAGTGCTACAACAGATAGATTCTCTACTTTTTACATGGCTCGCTATCCTTCAAAGGACTGCTTGCATTTTGCAGCACTAGAAAATCATTCAACTTTGCCGGATTGCTGTTTATATAGGTGCCCCTACCACTGGTGATATAATGCCAGCTCATACTTGGGAGACTCATCCCTGGATGATGTAACTTTTTATCAACGTTACAAAACCCTCCCGCAGCAGAGTTGGTCAGTTGTAAGCAAGCTGTTTTCTTTCACTGAACTGGAGACACAAACCATGTTCTAGATCTAAATCCCGGCTTTGACTTTCTCTGTTCCTGCTTTATAATGCCTCTGCGACAGGACTTGTCCTTTGCTTCTGAATTTTTACCACTGTCCCTGCTTCTCAGAGCTCACTTGGGGTCAGTGGCAAATCAATCTGCCACAGTTTTCCCCAGCTCCATGAGCCCAAAGCTCCACTGACATCTGTGCACTCAGGCTAATGGACTTTAGCAGATGGGGAAGCGGTGGTGGAGCTGCAGAGGTGGCGGTCTCTACCTCTTGTACTGCTGCAGACTACAGATTTGAGCCTTGAGACTCTCCAGCAACTTGTCTGATTTGCCAAGTAGGTCTGTTGTAGGTCTCTGAGGCACTCTGCGCTCTGTCAAGTCGAACTGTAAGTCTGTTCTTCCTGATACTGATGCCAGTGTAGAGTTGGGCCACAATGGATGGATTCTCTGCTCTTTATGTGACTGTTTGAGGTGGCTCACCATCCTTAAAAGGACTGCTCACCTTTTGCCACACTTGTTGGAAAAGTATGGAACTTTTCAGACATGTATCATTTTAAGAAGCTATGTCTTTATATCACAACAGAATGAAAGGAAAATGAGGTAAATAAAATATTTAAATGTAGCAAATGTCTGTGTAATGTGTACAGCAGGCTCATAAGAGGTACATTTGTTGGAAAGAAGTTATAATGTATACAAGGTTTTCAATATTGGACAAACTAGAATTTTCAGTTTAACAAAGCCACATTCAATGCAAACAGTCTGATAAATGTTCATTTTGTTTTTGGGTAAATGGTGCATAAATACTTCAATGAGCATTCTACATTAAACTTCATTTTAGAAATCCCCACAGTGCGTCTGAAGCAACTGATGTATTTCCTTCTTTTGGTTGCTATGGTTAGCACAACACAGCAATATTAATATTCCTGTACTTTCAGACATTTTTCATTCTGCCTGCTACAGATCTGTCACAGCAGGCACTTCCTGCAAAAATAGTTAATGAATAGAAATGAGTTTACATATGTGACTTGGTCCACCTTTTCATTATTTGAATGTTTAACTATATTGCCTAAGTGGGTAATATAGATTTCACTCATGTAATGTCACAGAAAAAGGTTCAAATTTCTGTAGCAATGCAATTTCTAAATGCACTTATTATTTCCTTCATAGTTGTTCTGTTTGCTCCTAGCCCAATAAATAAGAGGACAGCTTGGTATCGAGTCAAGCTCTATGTAGCTGTCATGTACTACCTTAAGTGATTTGTGTATCTATTACTGTTGTTGTGATGGATTTTCCTCTTGTTATCAAAGCCAGAAGTTTTTACTGGGACATATCTGAAAATATCTCCTGTAAGAGATCAAAAGCCACTCCATGCTACTGACCCATTCAGTGTAGATCAAATGCGAGGCTTGCAAGGTAGTTGAGGAAGACAAGTAAATGGCATAGTATTGTACTACCAAAGCAACTGTGTTTGGGGTCAAAGATTAACGAGTCACCAGCCTGACAGTCACGGACCAAAATTTCTACTAGCTGGACTTTGCAGACTTTTCTTATTATTTAATCATTTGCATTTATGTTCCAATTATGCCTCCCTGCTCTATTTTTTGTTAATAAAACCACTATTATTGTAAACATCTTTAGTTGGTAACTCTTTGGTCATGGTAAGGTTGGAACCTAGTCATGTCACTGGTCCTATCATATTATAACCTAAAACACAATTGTGATAAGTTTTAGAAAATAATAGAAACTGGAGAGATCTTTCTATTATAAGTGTTTTCTTTTAACTTCATTGGTTAGAAAAAAATTACTCTGTTTATTTATGTATAGTGTGATTCACATGGTTCTACATGTTCCTATTAGTGTCTGTTTTAAAATTGATAAAATAAATTTGTGTTAATTCGCAAAACATTATGAGGCAGCACTGATAGTTTTCAGATACGAACAATAGGAGGGTTGATTTAAGTCATTTTAAAGTCCGTTAGCGTTGTTTCATTTTTAATATCACTGAATTAATAATAAAATTTCCTAAAACATGTGCTGGTAGCACTAAAACAAGCCTGAACCTCCTCTTTGATGGTTACCTGTAGGAAGTTCACTGTTGAAGTATGAAATGTGGTCAACAGCTTCAACTGCTTCTCCAGAGATGATGAGTGACAGAGGCTCAGTTATCTGGCCAGAAATATTTTGAAAAGTTGAATGTGGTTTTTACGATAATGAGGGTCAGTCCAAATTCTTATAGGCCTTGACAAAGAGCTTCTGAGATGTTACAAATTCTTCCACAGAGTGGGTTAAAATGCCATCAGTTTATGGGAGGCCTATCTCTTTTTTACTGATCATTCTTTTTCTTTGCCTTAAGGATGTATAGTTTAAATAACCACTACGTAACCCAGGTCTCAATCTCGATATAATTTGCAAAGTGCCGAGAGAATAATGCAGCAGAATAATGTATAATTAAATGGTGAAAAAGTCAGAATGATACCAAATGCCTGTTTGACTACTCTTCATTTTTTGAAGAGATTTGTTTCTATTCCACTGCAATTGTGCCTTTGTGTAGGCAATCATTTGAACTTCAGCTCTGAGACCAAGGTGTCCTCTGTTACTATTCATGCACTGTACAAATGTTATTTTAAACATCTTTTCTTTATTTAATGATTATTTTTACTTTTGGTAAGTTAACTTTCTTTACTTTTTATTGACATTTCTCATACTTCTGTGCACCCTACATTAAAAAAATCTTGTTGTATTCTACTTCTTTTATTAAGTTAAAATTTTATTGCTTTTAATTTGATTTTAAAATTGTAATAGCTGCAGACTAGATGTATGGTTATGATGATGCTATCAGACTTCTGTCTGATTCTCTGTCTCTGGTTTAAATGATAAAATGCAGTCCATTTCACTCCACAAGCCATGCTATCCATCCATTGATCCAACTGAGGTTCAAAAGTGGACACCTGAATATAATATTCAATGCATTTCAGTTACCAGAATCACCATGACTCCAATCTTAACTACACAAAGATATAAAATACATTGTTGAAACAACATGTAAATGAATAAAGCAACAATAATAACAAATATTCACCATACATAATACATTGAATTCTGCATGATCTATACACAATGGAGACAGATAACATCTTCTGCACTGGCAAAATGTCTCAGACAAGGAGAAACCCCAATATTCTGAATGTGATACCAGGTCCAGTTCTGCTGAAGTGTTTACATAGCAGTGAATGTTACAAACCAAAGTGCCAGGAATAGTTGTCATATTATCTAAGCATTTACTTATTTATACAGTATGAAACATGGAACAAAATAGGAGGCCAATACCAAAGCAATACATACACAGCATATAACAATTAATATAAATATATTGGTTACAACAATAGTGAGCTTTGTTTCATTTTTTTATATATTCATCCATCTATTTTCTTAACTTGTTTAATCTATTGCAGAATCTTAGTGTGCTGAAGCCTACTCAGCATCAGACCCACGACAGGAATAAACACCAGGCTTTTGTTCATTCATTAACTTTGATCCTGCTTATTCCAAGACAAGGTCTTTGATTCTTGATTTGGTATACTCTATTAATCCTCAAGGGAAAATTTTCTTTTCACATGACCTTTGGTGTTTAGAGTGCAGGGTCAGCCATTGTACTGCACTCCTGGAACAATTTTCAGGTTAAGTCAAATCAAGTCAATCTGGGGAGCATGCACTGGTACAGTGTGTTGCCACACCCACTACATGACGAAACAACTCGGGATGCCGATTTGCAACCCCCCAGGCAGACACACCGTGCAGTCCCAACCTCTGGAAATGACCCTCTATCTGCCACAGCCAGGTGTTACATGAGCGACCCCTTGGCCTAGTCCAGCCACTAGGGTCCCCAACAATGAGGATCTTACGAGCTGGATCACCCTCGGGGAAACATGTCACATGGCCATAGTGCCGTAACTGACTCTCCCTCACAATGCAGATAATGTGCCTTGTTCGGGACTCCATGAGCAACCGCTCATTTGACACAAAGTCAAACCAATGGTATCCAAGGATTTTCTGGAGAGACACGGTACCAAAGGAGTCCAGTCTTCGTCTCGGATCACTGGATAGCGTTCATGTCTTGCAACCATATAGCAAGACAGGCTGTAAGGCTATACAGGCCTTGCTAAAGGGCCAGATAGATAGATAGATAGATAGATAGATAGATAGATAGATAGATAGATAGATAGATAGATAGATAGATAGATAGATAGATAGATAGATAGATAGATAGATAGATAGATAGATAGATAGATAGATAGATAGATAGATAGATAGATAGATAGATACTTTATTAATCCCAAGGGGAAATTCACAATGGAGTAAGCTCCCCACTGATAGTAATGGTTTTTGAAATGGCAATCTTTCAGTTACCAGTGCTGATCCCTAACCTCCAAGACCCCATCTGATGGGGACAAATTGGGAGCAAACACTGAAGTTCCTAGTAATACACACACAGACGCGCAAACATTAACACCAGACCAGTTATTAATTAACATAAGAGAAATGCCTTTGGCAAGTGAAAAAAAACTAAGAAAAGAACTGACAGTGACATGTGGAGTAGGTGCAAACTCATCATAGCCTGTGACTGAGACAAGAACTTGGAAATGCTAATCAGAGAGAGAAGGTTAACTTTTCCGATTAACTTGAAGTACTGTATTTAGCCACGCTCAAAAATATTATATGAGGAATATTTTTGATAATGTTTGACATATTTAAACTACACAACATCTTTTAATTTCTATTGACTAAAGGCAATCAGTTTAAAAAAATTTGGACGTGAGCATCAGTAGGCTTTACGCCCTGTGAACCAAGTTTCCTGAACTATTCTATAACATTCCAGTAATTATTTACCGCTCTCATGCTGATCTTTATAATCATAAAATAGATCATTACAATAGCAATTGACGAGAAGAATTAATAAATAACAGCATTATGGAGTGCCTCTTTGTTAGGCACGATTTTTTTCTCAGAATCTAATCAGCACAATGTCATCTCATAACAAGCTTAATTTTCAAGTTTGGTATTTTTCTGTCCAGCCATTTTAGCTCTAGACCGTCCTCAAGAAACTGTGACACACAGACACACATCCATTATTGAAGTATTGATGTTTTCAATATCATGAGACCCTAAAATGTCGAGATCCATCGAAAACCGGAGATGAAAATTTTTGACAAATCTAAAGCTTTTGCTCTTCCCTCATAGACGATAGATTATGGTGAGGGAGGGCAGAAAGCAAAGATGACTGAAACTAGTGCTTACCAAAATAAACACTGCTTTTTCAATTCTAACCATCAACTAATTCCCTTATTACTTTTCAAACCTATGTACTCCTCATCAGTAAGATTGAAAATAGCTTGCATTGCAAAGAGTAACTGAAAGAAAAGAATGTTATGAGAAATTGTGGGGGGAAATTGTGTTGTTATTTTTGAGAAAGGAGGGTGTGTAATGGGGTAGTGGAAAACAAAAAACTGAATTGTAGCAGTGTTTTCCCAAAATTCCCAAAGTTCAGGAGCACTAGCATAAAAAATGGGATTCAGCAAAAGCCTGATGTCCTGAAATGATTCCACAGACAAAATATCTTCGTTTTTAAAAGTTTTAATTAAAATTCAAAGTAAAACAGTTCACACAAAAAAGAGAAAATTGAAATAGCAAAAAAAGAAAGTTCTTGTTAAGAAAAGTTCTATTCAAAACTTAAATCATATTTCATTTCTTTAATGTTGCTTATTCAGTTAAATCATTTCCAAACGTTTCTGAACCATTTCAAAATGGTCAGAAAACTGTATGCCTATTCCATTTCTATGTTGAAAATGGGTCTTTTAAGTCCCTGAGTACTGGGACCTGTTCTAAACAACAACTGCCTTAATTATCACACTGTATCTTAGTTATAGCAAGAAAGTTCTATCTCATACTAACTTACCGGGGGAAAAGACTATACCATTGTCTATGACTATGAAATAAATTTATATTCTGTTCAAATTAAGAAAACACTAATATGAGTTTAACTCAAAGCTTTAACTTTCTAAGATTAGCACTTACATGAATTATTTCAAAATGGTATTCGATTGTAATAAAACTTTGCATGTATAATTAAACTGAACCAATTTAAAATCCAAGTTACATGGCATTTCAAAAAATTTAATCTGGAATACAGATTGTAATAAGGAGAAGGGCAAAGAGTGCTTCACTCCAAAATGCCAAAGTTCATGAAATTTTGTAAGCATATTACTTTTGTTAATACTAAAAATCTAGACCATAAATCCATCAAAGATTTCATCGAGGGTTGTAATTCAGGGGTTGGGCAAACCTAAAATGCTTTAAGATCGTAATAATTTTGTTTAGGTTTGGCTTTACTAACAATGAAAGCTGCATTCCATGTCAGTGATTCAGTATAAATGATGGCTTTGTGAGTGTTTATTATACTGTGATGAGATAAAGAACCACACAAAAATCTACTTTCAAAAAATGTACCTTTTCTATTCTTCTTTGTGCGATTTAAAATAGACTACATGGAGTTTCAAGAATTTCATTAGGGAATTATAGTAGGATGTCCGGTGCCACAAAATTAATGCATTACTCCAAAACAGCTGAGTGGATATTCATACAATTTTGTGTTTATATTATAGCTAACAAAACTTAATATATAGTGTATGGAATTTGAAACGTTCCATCATGAATAGGGGTTCAATAGAAGGAACAACACAAAAACTTGTAGTTTTGACCAATATTATATGCCATATCAATGATATAATTGTTCAATAAACCATCCAGTTTATTGCTGTGAGATTAAATACACTAGTTATATGAGGTAGTGTGGATGACAGATGGAATATGTGCATTCCCAGTAGCACATCCCTGGAGTCAATATTTTAAAAAACAAATAATTGTTCTCTTACCTTTGCTCATTATAGAAATTTGCCTTGGCGACATTGGGTACTTTGGCTATTGCAGTATAAAAAGGAAACCTGCATTAGCACATTCAGTTTTCTTTAAATCAGTATCAATATAACAAATGGATGTAAATGATATAATGTAAGGTATACAGTATATATGTAGAAAATGTTTGTTTTTAACCTGTTATGCTGTTTTCTTATTAAAACATTCAACAAGGGATATGTACACTGCTCAGAAAAATTAAGGGAACACAAATTACACATTGGATCTCAATGAATGAAATATTCTAGTGGAAAATCATACTGAGAACAAAATAATGTAACAATTGGTCAATGGAAACCAAAACCACCATGAGTTGGATTCAACTCATTGAAAAATCAAAGTCAAAAAATTAAATCACAGGATCATCCAACTTGTGTGAATTTCATCATTGCCACTCATAATGTGACCCAATAATGTGAATAGTCCCCATGTGCCTGTATGTACTCCCAACAACATCTGGGCATTCTGCGATGGTACTTGGCAGCATTGGATGCACTGACCCATAATATTCCAGAGGTTCTCAGTTGGATTCAGGTCTAGATAACATGCAGACCAGTCAAAAACATCAATGCCTTAGTCAGCCGAGGAACTGCCTACACACTCTGGCCACATGAGGATGGCCATTGGCCTGCACCAGGAGGAACCCAAGGGACACTGTAAAAGCATAAGGTCTGACAATGGCTCTGAGGATTTCATCCCAGTACCTAAAAGCAGTCAGGGTACCATTGCCTAGCACGCGGAGGTCTGTCTGACCCTCCAAGAATTTGCCTGCCCAGACTATCACTGACCCACTCCAAACTGATCTTTCTGGATTATATTGCAGGCTGCATAATGTTTGCCATGGCATCTCTAGACTCTTTCACGTTTGTCACATTTGGTCAGTGTTACTCTGCCCTGTTCGAGCTGCACGGTGATGGTCTGTGAGCTCAGGTCCCATGCCACCCTCATGGATCCTGTTTCTGACAGTTTGGTCAGAAACATGCATACCAGTAGCCATCTGGAGGTCATTTTGTAGGGCTCTGGCAGTGTTCCTTCTGTTCCTCTTCATACAGAGTAGCAGATACTGTTCCTGCTGCTGGGCTGATGCTCTCATATGGCCCTATCCAGCTCTCCTTGTATAACAGCTCATCTCCAGGTATCTTCTCCATGCTCCTGTGACTGTGCTGGGAGACACATCAAACCTTCTTGCTATGGCACATATGAATGTGCCATCCTGGAGGAGCTGGTTTACCTATGGAACCTAAATCAGCTGCAGCTATAACCTCATGCTACCAGTAGTGACAAGGATGCCAGAAAAATGGTAAACTAGAGAAGAATCAGTCAGGGAGGATAAGGAGAGAGTAGTTGTTTGTGGCCACCACCTGCAAAACCATTCCCTCTTTGGGGGGTGTTTTGCTGTTGCCTCTCCAGTTCATCAAAGCAGGTAAAGTTGATTCATAATCGCTTATGCTTCCTAAGTGGATAGATCAATATCCCTGAAGCTTAACTAATTTGGTGTTATACTTTGATAAGTAAGTGTTTCCTTAATTTTTTTACATAGTGTATTTAAATCTTGAGTAACATATACAACATATTTAATTATTGTTCATATTTGTTTGTTTATTCTCCATGAATCACATCTGTGACCCTGGGAGCAATGTTGTCCGGAGTGGAAGCTTGTGGCAGGGTCTCCTAAGGCATCTTGGTCTTAGTTGAGAGGTCAGACAACTGGTGGGGTTTTGGCAATATGTAAATATAGAAAAGGCTATGGAAGCAAATTCAGACAGAAAATTCAGAGTGGAGCCCCTAAAACAGTTGGTTGTCTGTCTTGATCTCTTTTCAGAAACTCCTGCAGCCAAGCCAACTCCAACTGTTGAATGCTCTCCATTCCACTGGACCCCATCAGTAAGGTTGAGAGGGGGGCCTTATCGTCTGGGCAGCACAAGTCCTCTATACAATATATTGTGACCATGAGTCACTGTCTTGCACCCCAGAACATGAGGCTGAGTCTCAGTACTTTAGAAAAACCTGCGTGCGACTGGCAGGGGTTCGAGTTTAAATACAAAGTTGCTCGGGGCGTGTTGCGGCACGTGGCATGAACGTGCTAGAGTCTACCTGGATAGGTGCGTGGGGTAGATGGGGTGGCAGATTGGCTGGATAATCTTGCTGGTTATATTTAAGGAGTTGCCGGGCAACAGGGGTCGTCACTGGACCTAAAGGCGAGGTAGGAGTAAGCACTGCTGAGCTATTGGAGAAGCAGTTGTAATTTTGGTGGCTTTGTAAATATTCTTTTGTATATAGTTATATATCTCCTAGTGATAATTTTTGGTCTATGTATATATACTTATGTGGTGCTGGGATAATTCTGATTTTGGGATTAGTGCAATTGTTTTTGTTGTTCTTGTATATACACACATTTGTTTTTTGTTCTTGTGCATTCTTTTTTTTTCTTTTACTGGTGGAGGAGCTTCTTGAGCCAGAGACAAAGGAAGACTACCTTCATTGTTGGAGTGTGTGTGTAGTTTTTGTAGGAGTGCACTGTTTTTGTAAATACACCATTTTTTCCCTTTTTTGTTTTTATTTATTTTTGAAGAAGTGTCAGTGCTGAAGGACTGTGCTTCAAAGCCCACCTGACACTACTGCATTTTTTTGTTGTACAGCACTCTTGTAAATAAACTTGCACCATCCACCATGTCTCATCTCTCCACTGATCCTGTTTGGTTCATAAACTATCAGATGTCCAGAGTGTAGGCTGGGGCCACTTTCCCACTACACGGGATATCACAGTAATATACTAATATACATCATTTGTATGAAAATGTGCTATATAAATAAATATTGTTATACTGTTTACTAACATGTTCAATAATAATCTATACTGCTGTACATTTATGCAATAATAATCCTTTCTGGTTACTTGAACATTTAACGTTGTATATGGCGTCTTGTTAATATTTTGAATATAATTTGCATGATTACTTTGTTTGTTGTTCTTAATTGTATTTATTTTTTGTATTGTTACCTATCTGAACTACTTGCATTTTGGATTTGAAGTGACCCTTGGGGTTGTCACAAAAGTAATTTCGCTGTGAGAATAAGGTGCTTGAACTTGAAGTTCATATGAATTTCAATACTGGTTTTATGTACATTTAAGAGTGATTTATGCCTGAAAAAGCACTTCATAGGTGAGTCAAAAATGCTACATGAGAATTTTTAACACTTTTAATCTCCCCTAGTCAATGCAACTGGTTGTGGCTGTAGTTGTGTGTGTGTGCATGTTAATGTATTTGCCCAATATTTCCATATAAAATTATTTATATTCTAATACCAAAGACACTAGAACCCACCCATGAAACCTTCTCTTGATTGAATTTATTAAAAGCAAATAACATTCCATAAAACCAAGTCAAATGAAATAAAACTAAGTTCAAATCATAAAGCAGTATTTTGATTTAAACAAATGTTAGAGACATAAACACTGAAGATAGTTAACTACAACAGAATCCCTTTAACATATTTTATAGAATGAATATATCATTTGATTGCATTACTACATTCTTTTGAGGAATATATAGAAGAATATCATTATTGTCTCATATAACAGTGTGGAACAAGTTGTGCATGCAGTTTTTTCTGTTCCACACTATTACCTGTGGTAGCTAATGCACTGTATTACAGTTAATGCCTTTGCCAGCACACAAGAGCAGAAACTTACTGTACTGCTTAATTACTAAACACATTATAATGAACACCATATGAACTGAAGCAGCTCTCCCTTTCATGTTTGTTTTTGGTAATATATTACATTAATTACAAAATTCTGTATTTGCTTTGAATTTTTATAATGCTTTTAATAAATATAACATAAATTTAAAGGAACAGACAAGAATTCCACTTTTATTCATATTTATTCTGTAGAGGACACTCCTCTATAAAACAAAATTACATATCATTGCATGTTTAATGTGTTCCATGCTTCCACTACAAGGCTTAAAAATTTCAAAGCAAATATCTTTTCTTGTTAGAGGTTCTGAGATACTATTTGTTGGCCTATGTCCTGTTAATGAAGTATAAAAAATTTTCCTTGGTAAATTAAAATTATACAGTAGGCGATGATTTTCGAATGTATAATTAATTTGAAAGTTATAGATGACCTTGAAAAGGTGACTGTGACTTTTGCCTGCACCTAAAATAATATCATTGTTTAGTGCCATAATGAATGCACATTCATTGTGTTGCTTGAAACATGGCAAAACAGTTGAGTCATACACTAAACATTTTGCATTTTAAACAATCCACAAAGGAGATAAACTCATTAGTCTTATTACCATGTGTTGTATTTATCATTTTGAGTTTTTATTGCTGTTTCACATCAGCGATTGTGTGTGTTGCAGTCCTCAGGGTTTCATTTTCATTAATTTGTGTTCTCACATAATGAGAAATTTTAAGCATATTCAATAGACTATGGAGAGGGGTGTGTGGGTGGGTGGTTGTGTCTCATAGGCAAGAGGTTGCCAAGGGCAAGGGCAACGCCGGGATGGATGGAGAAAGTCCTCTAAGGAACCTTCAAGAATCGCAGAAAGCCAAACTGAGCAGGTGCTGTACATGCCAATGTAGAAACCTAGCAGCCACCCAAGATCATTATACCCTAGTACAGGTGCCTCTTGGACATATGACTTAGTACTCCTGGTTGCTTTTGGGAAGATGACTTTCTGTTAGGATGGAAATTAAGCTCAAATTGGGTTTGCAGTAGGCTGGAGCATTTTCTGGCAATAACAGACAGTCCATGAAAAATGGAATTGTATAGCCATATTTATGCCACATAATAACCAACTTTCTGGTTATTATGTGGCAGTACACAGTCCAATAATGGAAAGGAATATGCAAAACTTCTTGAGGCATCTTGTATGGAGACTGCATGAGAAACCCACTCTTTTAAGAGCAACAGAAGGCCAAAGGCTGAATGCCTACCACATGCTAGTAGATGGAATTCTGCCTGCTGCCTTAGAGAAAAATAAATAAATAGGGCAAGCATAGGTGACACCAAGATACGGTTTAATGCCTTAATCTTCTTAGTGTTAGACTTGAGTGTCACTCAGGCTGTAAAAACAGCATTAAAAGAGTTAGTTCAGTGTGTCACTTGGGCAATGGTATAGACACATCTAGCATAAGACCTGAGGTGTACTCAGGCTGTTAAAGTGCCAGCACCATTAGATTGTTACTCTGGCATGTCTTGCGTAACCCTCAGGCCCAAGCGTTACCTGGGCAATGGTGTAGACATGTCTTCTTCTAGAATTATAATTGCCTCTCATAAGAAATGTCTCATCAGCAGTGATGACAAAATGAATCTGTCTTCAAGCAGTGAAATTGATCTTGTTTGATTTGTCTGTCTTGCACAGTCTGCTTAAGATTTGGTTGCAGTAGGTCTAATCTAGAGAGAAGAGGACACTCCAAGAACAACATAGCTGGAATCTGGCTAGTTGTCACATGGATGGAATTTCAATATGCAAACAAGAAGTTGGGCAATTTTTGCTGAATGGTTAGCTTCTCATTTGTCATAGTTCGAAGGGCTCACTTTAAGCTTTTTGCAAACTTCTCTGCCAGGCTATTTGTGCCTGGATGCAATTTCTGTGGAGGAATATCTGGAAATCTGTTGCTGTGAATTGGGGTTTATCGTTGGTCACCAATTGTGGAACTCATATTCTAGCAAATAAATCCCTCAGTACCTCAATGGTGTGAGAAGTGGTGGAGCTCATAGTGAACACATCTGGCCTGGAAGGTTACCTCCATGAATGGTCCTGCAAAGTCGACATGAAGCCAAGGTGATGTAGGCCATTCCCATGGGTGAAGTGGTGCACGTGGCTCATTCTGAACCTTCTGGCAGCCACTACATTGCTGTGCAAGTTTCTCTGTGTCTTCATCAATACCTGGCCACCACGAAACTTCTGGCCAGCACCTTCTTTTCCACCACACTTAGATGGCCCTTATGAAGCTCATCTAACACTCTGTGCCTTAGTTTAATTGGTATGATGGTCTTTAACCCCCACATCACACATCCAGCATTTAAGGCAAGTTCATTGCGTCTTGAGTAATACGTGGCCAGCAGGGATTTCTACTGGGCTGTCCAACCATTCAATGTGGCAGCATGCACCTGAGACAGGATCTTATCATGTTTTGTTCCAGTTTTTACCATGTCTACCCCAATGGGCAGACTTTCAGCCTATCTGATGGAGAGCATATCTATTGCTCCCTCATCTCCAAGCTCATGTTTTTCAGCCTCCAGTGGCAGTCGCGACAGCCCATCTACATTTGTGTGGCATGCAGTATGTTTGTACTCAATCTTGTATATGTGTCAACCTAAAAACAATGCCCAGTCTACATCCAGGCAGCAGCTGTGACAGGAACTCCTTTCTGTGGGCAATAAATTGAGGTTAGTGGTTGGTAGTCTGTAATAAGGGTGAATTCCCTACTAGACAGTTACTGGTTGAACCTTTTGACACCCCACACTAGACTCAATGCCTCCCTATCAATTTTGGGCATAATTCTTCACAGCTGTAGCCAATGAGCACAATGTAAAGCTATAGGCCTCTGGCTGCCATCTTCCATGATATGAGACATCACTGCTCTGCTGCCTTATGGAAAAGCATTACAAGCCAGCTTTGATTGGTAGGGACAGATTAAAGTGCGTGAGGACTGTGACAGATATCACCAGTTTCTTGCCACTTGAAATAAATGCTCACATTCTCTGAACCATTTCCACTTTGTGCCAGCTTGTAGTAGCTCATTGAGTGGATATAGCACAGTTGTCAGGTTCAGCAGAAACTTGTTGTAATTATTCACAAATCCCAGAAAGGATCTTAACTGAAACATTTTGTGGTTGTTGGGCCTTCAACACAGCCTGAATCTTATCCTGACATTTGTGCAACCCTTGGGCATCTATAGTGCACCTGCAATGCTTGACACTGGGCTTCAGGAACTCACATTTGTTTCACCTGGCTCTTAGTCCATACTCTTCTATTCCTTTCAGGACTTTTTTGAGGTTTTCTAAACGCTTTTCATCTGTTGCTCCAGTGGCAATAATGTTGTTTAGGTAGCACTGGATGGCTGGAACTGACTGGAGAATCTGATCCATTGCTATTTGCCAAACAGCTGGGGCAGAGGCTAGCCCAAACACCAACCTGTCTTCCTCTATTTCTATCTGGAGATATGCATCCACTACATCTTAACTTTGAAAAACATCTCAGACCTGACAAACTAGCAATAATGTCTTCAATTCTTGGCAGAGGATATTGTTCAGCCTGCAGGACAGGATTAATGAAGATGTTAAAGTCCCTAGAGAGCCAGACTGTGCCATTTTTCTTTACTATTTGGACAACTGTGGTTGTCCACGGACTTTAGTCTACTTTAGAAAGTATGTCATCTTCCCTCAACCCATCCACTTCCTTTTTAACCCAGAGTCGATTGGTAAATGGTACTGGACATGCCTTGTGGAGCTATAGGGTCATACTATTCTTAAAAACGATTTTAGATCTAATGTGCTGGAGAGTTCCAATGCCACTTTTAAATACAGGGGTGGCATTTCATAGTATCAGCTCAAATTTCTTTTCTGTGGTCTGCTGCACAACAGGCAAAGCACGAAGACTTTTAATCTCTCTCCAATCGACTCTCAGCTTTCTTAACCACTCACGGCCCCATAATGGTTAACATCCATTCTGTGTAAATTAAGTGCCTCTTTCTGTCCATTATACTGTATTTTCACAGGCAGCACTCCAATAGGCATAACCTTTTTTTTTTTTTTTTTTTTTTTTTTTTTTTAACCAGTGTATATTCTTAGAATAACAGAAGAGGGGTTCAGCTTCTCCTTCTTGAAAAGCACCTTGTAATCATTCACCGACATTACTGGAACAGCTGAGCCTGTCTCCAATTCCATCTTTACTACCTGACCATTTAACTTGGTGGGGAGCCATATTGCCTGCTTTTCTTTTCCTCTAAGACTAAAAAATCCAGACTAGCTAATACATCTTCTTCTGCAACATGCACATTTTTATTTTCGCTGTGATGCATTTTGTTTTCTGCCCTCCATTTTGCCTTTGTACTACAACAAACTCTTTTGATATGGCCCATTTTGTGGCACTGTCATTCTTCATTTTTAAATCAGCACTGTGTGGAAAGATGGGACTTGCGTCCACAGGGATAGCAGGGTCTTTAATTTATTTTGTTTACCTTGGCTACAGCCATTTTATTCATGCTGCTTGTCTCCATTCCACTTTTTAGTTCAAGTGCATCTTTAGCTGCAGTTTCCATTGAAATGGCAATCTCTACTGCCTGCTTAAAATTCAAATCTGCCTCAGTTAATAGCCTCTTCTGGATTGCCTCTTGTAGGAGTCCGCATACCAAACGATCGCACAATGCATAGGAACATGTTTTTTGACCAGTATATCATTTGCAGCGAAATATCATTCCAGCCTTTCAACAGACATGTTCCAGTCTTCTGTGGAGCTATCAAAAAGCTATCGATGTATACCATGTTTACAACTATTCATACTCACGTTGCACTGTTGTTTTGGGTCCTTTCGCTTTTCTGCTTTCTTGGTGCACTTCTCACTGCAGCTTTTCAGTGTCACAGTGCTTAGTTTTCTTCTTGTCCTTGCCGCCACTGTCATGTATTCGTAATGCAGTACACTACTGTACTTAATGATAAGAACAGACAAGCAGACAGTGTGTGCCTTGTGCTCTTTATTGAACAGCTCCAACTAACAAAATGCATAAGGCATTACCAATCATATTGCTATGCATCAACCCACAGTCAGGCATCAATAGCTGAACTGAAATGCACACTTATATATACCATGCACAGCATCATGTTATTGTGTTACTTTTCATAGCCATTGCTCAGGATGTTTTGGACTGACAGCATTACTTTACTGAGGTTTTGTCAAAATCTTCTACTTGTCTAGATGAATACTTTCTTTTTTCCTGAAATGATTTATGTGCCATTGCAAGTTGAGTAGTTTAGCTAGAAGCTTTGAGTAGCAGATGTTCAGTGCTATTACTTATTTCCTTCATGACTCATGAAGCAATCACACCAAATCTCTTTGCTTTGAAAATTCTTTAATTTATTCATTTATCCTTCCTCCTAATGTGTTCTTTGGCATGTGTTTCTGTAATACAATGTAGCACAGATTCTATTTGTGATTATCTTTTTTTTAAGCCATGTTAAGCGCCTACATGGCTGTAGCTGTAAAGCAAAATTTTAAGTTGTGGTAATTTCTCTTAATTAATTGCCTCATTTTTTATCTTTTATTCCCTGCATCACTAATGTGTGCACAATAAAGTTTTTTTCGAACCTGCATCATAATCTATACATATTAATAAAAGGCAAAGCCCTCACTGACTCACTGACTGACTGACTGACTGATTGACTGACTGACTGACTGACTCACTCATCACTAATTCTCGAACTTCCCGTGTAGGTGGAAGGCTGAAATTTGGCAGGCTCATTCCTTACAGCTTACTTACAAAAGTTAGGCAGGTTTCATTTCGAAATTCTACGCGTAATGGTCATAACTGGAACATATTTTTTGTCCATATACTGTAATGGAGGAGGCGGAGTCACGTATCGCGTCATCACGCCTCCTACGTAATCACGTGAACTAAAAACAAGGAAGAGATTTACAGCACGAGTCAAACGCGGGAACGAAGGTAAATGACGTTATTTTTTGACTGTCTTTTAATACTGTGTAAGCATACATATTAACACATGTGCAATTAAACGTGTGCATTTACGGGGTGATTTCTCAGGCTTAAAAGCTCGCCTTTTATCAAACGCGGGAACAAAGGTAACTGACGTTGTTCACTGTCTTTTAATACTGTGTAACCATACATATTAACACATGTGCAATTAAACGTGTGCATTTACGGGGTGATTTCTCAGGCTTAAAAGCTCGCCTTTTACTAAAAAGGTAAATGCAAAACTATATTCAATTAGTTTATTGAAACGCTCCCGTTAAGGATTGCAATAACATATTCGCGAGATAAAAGAACGAAGTAGGGGGAAATGAAGGAAGAGCCGCAAAAATGCGAAGAGCAAAAAATTCATTAAACAATTGAGAAGGGAGCGAGTGAAGCATACAAGCATGTTCATAAGGGAAACAAAGCACGGTGTAAAACGAAAGTTTAAATTAAGTTTATAGAAACGCTCCCGCTGCGGATTGCAATAACATATTCACGAGATAAAAGTTTAATGAGAAGACACGAGGTATAAACGAACCACACGCCGTGGCGCAACGTTAGGGGCAACAGTTTCAACCATTCTATGATCTGCTTCTCGCAACTGAAAGACGGCACATGGCGGATGTTAGCCGACTTGCTGACGGCAACGTTAGGGGCTTCAACTCTGGCGCTGACGATAGAGATTCGATTCACGAGAGGGGATGCAGTGAGTGTGTATGCCTGATGAGCCCAGAATTAGGGAGAAACACGTGTCGCATACTCTTTGCATTATTTGAAAGTAAACTATTAAAACCATTCTATGATCAGCTTCTGGAAACAGAAAGAGGGCACGTGGCGGATGTAAGGCGACTTCCTGACCAACCACAAGCGTTACCTGGCAGGTAACCACCCATACAGTCAGATTGTGATTCAGAAAACGAATGCCATGAATGTAATTACCACGATCTACATACTGTCAAATAATCGTAACACACGCCGTAGCGCGACAGCTGTGAAAAGCGAGGTTCAGAAAAAAACAGATCCTTAACAAATTGTTATTGGTATATTTTCGATCCGTTTAAAAAGGTTTTCTTTTCTTATTAAAAAATTAAAAGCAGTACTTCGCCGCAACGAACCGCGAGAATTTGGCTATATATATCTGCTTCTTGCAATTAAAAGAGGGCACATGGCGGATTTTAGACGACTTCATGACCAAACTTAAGTGTTACCTGCCAGGTAGGGTTACCACTTTTAATACAAAAAAATAAGGGACGCATACTGCAGCGGGTGCCACATCTCAGTGCCAACAGTTTGCAGACGCTACTTAAAAGACCCGCCCTCCTCACTGGACAGTTAAAAAGACCAATCAAACTAACGATGACATCAAGTATTACCCAATCAAAAGTAGGAAAGGAGGCATCTTCATAAAATGCGTGTGGGATGATTTGCATGAGACGCTGCTTTAAAAAAAAATGATAAAAAAAAATACGGGACAAATCCCGTCCCGTATTGATTCAAAACGGGACGTGCAATTTCATTCTCAAATGCGGCACGATTCCGTATGTTTAAAGGACGGGTGGAAACCCTACGGTGCCAGGTAACCACCCATACAATCAGATTGTGATTCAGACTAGGAATGCAATGAATGTAATTACCCCGATCTACATACAAGGCGAAAGTCTTGCAACATTCAAAGATGATGGTTTGGGATAAGTACACCATACAACATAAAAGAGCTTATGAAGCCTTGAACCGAAAAAAGCAAGATCTCAGAGATCGTAAAAAAAAAAAATAGGAGGTAATGTCGTTTTACTCGCTGTAGATTTTAGTCAAACATTACCAGTTATTCCATGAGGGAGACCAGCGGATGAACTCAACGCGTGTTTAAAATCCATGCTTCTCCCATGCTCGGTTATATGTCGCGTGTTCTCGGGTAGGTACACCAAAAAATGTATACATTTAAGCATGTAATGGGCAAACAAAAAATGAGGTATACCCGAAGGCACTGCAGTAGTACTTAATGTAACTTTACTTCTTAAATGTTAATGTTTTACTGTTTAATAATTTATACGCTTCTTAT